>NC_140072.1:53169129-53812546 GCF_964194135.1 Talpa europaea
AGAAGTTAACTTGGGATATACTTTTTCAAGACTCAGCCAATCAAACTTGTTCACTGACTGGACAAGTGAAAGAGAATTAAAAGTAGCTCCTAAGCTTTTGGTTATGTAAGTGGATAGGGAATGGTACCATTTACAAAAATAGGGAAAAAACATGAGAAGAACATATTCTGAGGGAAAACAAGAGCTCCATTTTAACTTGTTTCATGCTTAATAAGACCCATAAATGGAGACATCACATAAGTAGTTGTTTATGCAAATCTGAAACTTGGAAAAGGTCAGTCCTTGAGACTTACAGGTGGGAACTATCATCATACGGCTAGCATTTAAAGCCAATGCCTGTGAAGTAACAGGAGTACTGATGGGGAAGGTCAAGGCAGGTTCAGTCATAACATTGATAAAACTGAAGAGAATGGCAAGAGGGAGCCGATACTTTTGTGTATTCTGTCTTCCTGCACTTCATGTACAAAATCTCAGTCAACTGACCACATCCCTGGGAAGCAGAAACTTTTTTTTTTTAAGATTTATTTATTTATTTATACAAGCACTGGATACAGTCAGAAGCGTGGGAGGGTGAGAGAATTCACCAGAGCCAGAGCGGGGAGCAGAGCAGGCAGAAGGACCGAAGTACACTGCTGAGGGGAGCAGCGGGCAGCAGGAGAGGTCTGCGCGCCATGTGGGACCCTCCTCCAGTGGCCGGGGAGCAGCCGGGGATCGAACCGGTGCTGCAGAGGCTGCGGGCAGCTTCACAACCCAGCGCTCAACTACTGTGCCACCGGGGAGGCCCGAAGCAGAAACTATTATTGTCATCTCAAAAAAGAAATCAAGCCCAGGTGTCCATCTGACTCATTCCTCTGCTCACGTCTCTATTACAAGGTTTCCTCCAGATCAAGACCTGACTGGAGGCACAAGTCTGTTAATAGCACAGTCCTGTCAGCTTCCCCGTGCACAGAGCCACAGTCACTGAGGGGCAGAGAAGCAGCAACTGCTCACACATTCAGTTTCTTTGACTATAACACGTCCCGCTTGGGGAACATGAGCACACAAACTTGAGCATGAAAACTTTACTGTTTTGATTTTTGATTTTGATTCATAATCTTTCTAGCATTTTAACCCTTGCTCCTCTGCCTGATGAGGCACACCAAACATAATTTTATCCTTTCTAAAATGTTGACTTTTATAAAACTGATAATTGTGGTGACTGTAGAACATAAAGCAAAATGGGACGACTCAGCTTCGGAGAAAGTAACTCATGAGGACATCAGTGCGTTCATCGCAATGTTGTCATGGGTTATTTACTCCTGAAACAAAGGTCCCTTCACTGCTTTATAGTCACCACGGTTTGGAAAGCCTACTTCTGATGGTAGTTGTCCCTGTGATAAAAGAAGGTTTCAAGAGAAAGCAATAAAACATCAACTACATTTAATCAGCAGCCTCAATTCTCATACCACTCTCAGGCCAAAGCCTCCACGCTAAGAAAAGAATCCTGAGATAACATTTTCCAGAAAATCAAAATAATGAAATGAAACCCACCTTGTCCTTCTATAGTATTTCTAAGGATAAAAGTGGCGCCAAGTCCTGACCCTGATCTTTGAATGCAAATCCCCAGAAACTGACTGGTTTTTCCACTGGCATATGGGTCGGCTGAAGTAACACGGAGAATGCTTCCTACAAATTAAAAAGAGAAACTTTTACATGAGATGCAAAAATAATCAATAGCAATTCTAGATAACTACATGTATTTTTATATACTAGGAATAATACTTCATGTAGGCAAAACCCAACTATGTGAAAAATAATCTTCTCTATGCCAACAAAACTAATTCTTCAGTCACTAATAATATAAGCATCCAGCTCTTACTGACCAACATAGAACTCTGGAATGTGGAGTACTTTTCTCCTTTCTATCATATCTTTTCTTTCTATTTGAAATTTCAGAGGATTTGTTCTTCCCCGTGGAGGAATGAATTCGGGACTCAAGAACCTGTGAAAAATATAAATAAAAAAGTTAAAAGCAAATTTAAAATACCACTGAAAGAGAAACTTGCTTTGTAAAAGGAAATATTAAAGATTATCAAATTTATGATTTTTATTCTTCCTTCTCTAAATAAGAAAAGTCAATCTCCAGGGGCACCTTCCATAGCGGCCTGGGGGTTAAGTCTCAGCACTATCACCATTGTTGCTTGAGTTTGATCCCAGCCAGAGAGCTGACCCACGTGGCAGAGCAGACCTCTCCTGTCTCGCCTGCTGCTCCCCTCAGCAGTGTAACTCAGTAGGTTTGCCTCTTCTGCTCCCCACTTTTTCTCTGGTGAATCCTCTCACCACCCCACCTCTGGCTTACACTCCAGTTCTCCTCTAAATAAATAATAATAATAATAAAAACTTAAAAAAGGAAGATTCAATCACCTTTCTAAAATTTTGTCAATGCTCATGAAAATAGCTAACAATTTCTGACTTATCTCCTGGCATGGTATGTAAAGCTTTACTACACATCTATAACATAAAGTAATTTTCACAACCAGGTAGGTTTGGTGTCATCATTTCCTTTTCACAGATGAAGAAATGAAGCTTGGAGAAGCTGACATATTACTACTGTATTAGTTATAACTTTAGCAAGTCAACATTTAAATGTGGGCTTCAAGTTGAGTTGCACATGTAATAAGTCAAAAAAAATATAAATATAGAAATCACCAATTACAAACTGACTTTTAAAATAACCTCCCTATTCCTTTCTTTAACTGATTTTATACTCATCATAAAACATTTAATAATCTATAGAAAAGCATAAAAACACTACAATGAAAATTCATGTCCCTACTCCCCCATCCAAAGAATAAATGATCGCTATAGTTGAAACCTTGAGCATCCCTCCCCAATCCCAGTTAATGACTGTCCTATATGTGGTAATGATTATGCCTATGAATTTCTTCCTTTTCCTCAATTTCCTACTTTGAAATTTTTCAAACCTACTAAAACTGTTATAGTAGAATAGTACTATAATGAACCCCCATATATACTTGATGCAGTTTCACCAATTAACAACATTTTGTCCCATTTGCTTTCTATATTTTTTCCTGAACCATCTGAAAATGTGAAACACAAAACATCTCACTCCCTAACATTTTAGAAGGCTACTGCTAAGAATAAGGGCTTCTTCCTACATTTGTTACAACACTATATATAAATATATAGTTCATATTTAATTGTATCTACTAATGCCCGGGAAAAGGTTATCTTTTATAGATGTTTGTTGCCCAATCCAAGCTATATTCAGGCATCACACATTGTATTTGGTTATGTCTCTATTCTGTTCAACTAATGGTATTTTCCATCTTCCCATTTTTGTAACACTGACTTTTTGTTTGAGTCAAATTCTATTGTCTTATAGACCAACCCTGGGTTGTAGATTTGTTTCCTGTTTCCACATGCCTAGACCAATATAAAACATCTTTGGTAAAAATATTACAGAAGTGATGGTGTGATCTTATTCTGTCATTTCAGGAGCAACATTATGTCAACTTGTACCAACTGGGAAAGCTAGGTTTGATTATTCTATGAAGTGGAGCATTTCCTCCATATATTTTTTTACACCTTACACATGCAAGTAATCATACTATATCAATTCTTCTGCAGGATGTTTTCCCCAGGCATCATAATTGTGAAGTTTACTCATTTTAGCTCTGGAGCATTCATTTTTCACTGCCATATAGTACTCTGTTCTATTAATGTATTTCCCTATTTACCTATTGATGGAGAACTAGGCTACTCCTAAATTTTGGTTACAAACACTGCTTTTGTGTTCATTCTTGTACATGCATCCTTGTACAGATTTCTTTCTTTAAATTTTATTTCTTCTGGGTGGAAAGGTACACACAATCTTACTCAATTTTGTCAAATTGTTTTCCAAGTAGTTATACAATTTATATTCCCATTTAACTAAATTGTAGTGAATACTGCCATTTAAAAATATACTCTTGGGGTCTCCCTGGTGGTGTAGGGATTAAGTCTCTGCTCTATAAAATTACCACTGCTGTGGCCTGAGTTAGATCCCAGACCAGGATGTTAATCTACCTGGCTCAGCAGACCTCTCCTGTCTTGCCCACTGCACCTCTCAGCAGTGTAGTTCAGTAAATCTGCCTGTTCTGCTCTGCTCTGCTCTGCATTCTGTCTCTGGTGAATCCTCTCAAACCATCCCCTCCACCCCACCTCTCTGCCCCCCTCACCTTCTCCCCTCCTCACTCTTCTGGCCTATACCCCAGTTCTTCTTTGCATAAATAAATAAATCTTTTTTTAAAAAGAAAAAAAGTACTCTTTTTCCAGGTTAAAAAGGAAATCTTTCCTGAATCTCTAGGTTCTATAAATTCAAGTTTATTTCAACATAATCTTTCAAATGTTAAATACATTCATGCAGAGAGAAACCAATCAACAACCAAGAGCACTTTCAGAAAGGCCTATAATCACACCCAGCTTTTCCCTTTAAAACTAAGTTCTTAATATGGTTGTTGTAAGGGTCCACAGAAACTTTCCGCAAGTCCTACTTACCTAAATTTACATGTACCTTCAAAGTTACAACCATTCATTTAAGTGAACCATATTTTTAAGCAGTCTTGAAGCTCAATTTTCAGACGTACAAATGAGTGGAAATTGTTACTACTTTCTCTATTTGTCTGGACATTAAAATACGATGAGTTCTAACCAATCTATTTCCACTAGGCAGAGGAAAGATCGGATCCGAACGTAAACAAATAAAATACAATGTGCTTATGAAAAAACTTGCTGCAGGTCAAATGCCGTAGGAGTTTCACATCTGGAAGTCCCGATTTGAAGTTCTGACTTAAGGCAGCAGAGACAGTGCAAAGCCAGCTTGGGAGAAACGCGAAGACGACAAACCTGAGTTGGGTGCCCTTTCCTTTATGACCGCTCAAGAAACCTGCTCTGGAGCCAAGAACTCTAAAGCCCGTAGAGCTTCACAAGCACATCGACCCAAAATGCAGGACTCGCGCCCGGCTTCGATCCTCACCTGCTTTCCCGGCGCTGGGACAAGCGCTTGTCCACGATAACCGGTTTCGGCGGCGGCTTAAACTCGCCGGGCTCGGAAGGTCCAGTGCTCTGCTGCCGGCCGAGAACCACGCGGGCCCCTGCGGGAGCGGACAACCATCAAGACGGCTCAGGCCTGAGGTGAGCGTCCTCGGAACCGTGCACCCTCCCCAACTCACGGCCCAACGAGGGGTCGCCCCGGGTCTCCAGACTCGCCAACCCAATCCCCGCCCTGAGCCTCTGCTGCTCCCTGATCCGCAAACCCAGCTCCACTTACGGCTGGAGACAGAGACCCGCGCAGGCAGCAGCGCCCCGACGACTCGAAAGCTCCGAGCCAGGTCCTTTACGGTCCCGCAGCCCCCTGCAATGGAAGCCGCCATGCCTGCTCGCTCAGGTCGAGACTACAACTCCCAGGGATCAGTGCGACGAAGCGGCGGCCACCTGCGGCTGGATGGCGGCTGTTAGAGGACAAAATAGCTAAACCCCCCGACTTGGAAATCTCCGGTAAAGTGTGTGTTCTGCCCGGTGCCGGGTTACACCCTTCCGAGAGAGAATCCTAGGATAGCCTCTTCGAATTAAACTCTATCTTCACTTTCTTGAGCAAATCTTCATTATGGCAAAACCCCATTATAGGTTGTCGTCCTTACTCCGTACCTTCAGTTAGCAATTCTGTTCCCACTTGCAATTTTAAGTTTTAACTTAGTTTAATTACTTTATGGTTATTGGATTAGTGTCTAATTCTGACATCATACGCTAAACTTGAGAGGGCATGGAGAAAGTCGTCTCTTGCTCACCATTTTAATCCAGCATCTCGTACTGCCTGGCCCTTATGTTTTGTTGTTGCAAGAAAAAGAAAAGAAAATAGGTCCTGACAGACCAGGTGGTGCAAAGGTAGGGACAGCTATGGCTGGGAATACTGGCAGTGATGAATCTGGGGAAAAGTTCATTAGACATCTTATTAGGAAATTTGGGGGGGATTTGTACCCTTGGTGATGGTGAACATCGGGAAGGATTTCACACTCACTGTGACATAATTATTTAATTATTTATTGGTCATTCCAGTTGAATTAACATCCAAAGCATCTCAAACTTAACATATACATACTGAATACATCGTGTTTACCTTCCAACCTCTACCCCCATGTAGGCCATCACAAGTACAGGCAAACCCCAAAATCTCAGTACCATCCTAGATTCCTCCCTGTCTCTTCCTAGATAAAGTTCCTAAAATTATACCTGGCACTATCAACTATCTCAATAATTCTTAGACTTTCTCATGCTCCCACCCATATAGCTAATTCAGGTCACCATCTTTTCTTCTCAGGATCACTGCAAACCCCTGCACTGGCTTCTCCTAGGTCTTCCTGTGCCCAGACCCCTCTCCACCCTCTGCACAGGAACCAAGGAGTGACTCAGAAAGGCATACCTATGTCTTGTCTTTCCTCACTTTAAAGTTTTCTCTTGACCCATGGATAAAAATTGAATTCTCAAAAACGCAAGCAAACTCTGCAGCCTGTGGATTCCACCTTGCCATCCTGAAATTCATGAGAATAGAGAAAGAGGGCCATGTTTTGAGCACAGAATTCAAATCACTGTGAGGATAGACAGAATCTTCTGTTTTAATTCTAGCTTGCTTGATTAAAAGACAATTTATCCTGTAACAAGCAATTTTCCAACAAATTTTCTGATTATCTAAATTTTTGGGTTTTTCTGCTCACCAAAAGGAAATTTTTTACCTTTAGGAAAATAAAAAGGGAGGTGAAGGAAAGATGATTGTGATTAGAAGTGATGAAGATATCTCTGGACTAGATCATCTTGTTGTGACTGGTCGTTTGGGTATAGGCAGAGAAATTAAGGCTAGCCTTTCATGAGAGGAGAGCAGGACCAAGTGAAAGCTCCCAAATCATCCCCAGTGCTCCACCCTCCCAAAGAGGAGGAAATGGTTTTGTAGAATTTTACAAACAGGGAAGAATGAACCTGAGGAATGGGCTCTCACTTTCTCCCATACTCCAGCTTCCCCATCATCCACCAGGCCACTCTGCCTTATCTTAGAGTGAAGAACAAGGTGGAGTTTTAATTATTCCACCAAACAACTTCGCAGAGCAAAATCAAAGAGCACAGGGTTGATGCAACCATTTTGTGAGCTGGTTACAGAAACAGAATCTTAATTACATTTTTTTCTATATTTTACGCTCATATAAAGAAGAGCATGGACAAAATCACATGGTGTTCACTCAGGGAAGAAAGTGTTCCAGGCAAATGCCCTGCTGCAGTTTACTGCGACATCAGCATTCTTGTCTATTTTGCTCATTTTGCAACCTCTATGCCTTCTATAGTGCCTGATAGCTAATAAACATTTCCAAAAAATTATAAAGATCACTCTAGTCATATTTAGAAAATGGATTGGAAACAGGAAACCATTGGAAAATTCCAAGAGAGAGATGTTGCTAACCTAAAAAAACAGTTTCAAAACCTTCTCCTGGATCAGCAGCATTGGAGGCCCTGCTTGAGCTGACACTCCAGGTGAGCTGATGATTGTTCCATGTAGATAGAACAAGGTAGTTAAGAAAGTAGTCTGGGAGGGAAATTTGGGCCAAACAAGGTTTGACACATATCAGCATGAGTTTCTTACCTTCTCTTTGTTAGTTTTCTTCTTGACAACAGGATTTTATTCTACTGACCATGCCGGGTGGTAGGAGCGTTACATTAAGATCATCCATAAATAAAGTTCTTAGGTAGGTGTCTGAATCATAATATATTCTTTTTTTTTTTTAAAGATTTATTTATTTATTTATTTATTTATTTATTTATTTATACAAGCACTGGGTACAGTCAAAAGTGCGGGAGGGTGAGAGAATTCACCAGAGCCAGAACTGGGAGCAGAGCAGGCAGACTGACGAAGTACACTGCTGAGGGGAGCAGCGGGCATGGCAGGAGAGGTCTGCGCACCATGTGGGACCCTCGCCCCATGGCCAGGGATCGAACCGGCGCTGCTGAGACTGCGGGCAGCTTGGCAACCCAGCCCTCAACCACTGTGCCACCGGGGAGGCCCTCATAATATATTCTTAACAGTATGAAACTTACTTTACAGATGCAAAATGACTCCTAGCTCAGCAAGAGGAGATGACTTGATCCACATATTAGCAGAAGAGGAAAAATCTCACGTTCCAAAGAGGGGTCGGTAACCAAGGTAGCCTGGAAACCAGAGTCCCCACATGAGATGCTGGCAGTCAGTGCACACGAAGCCGCCTCCCTCAACTGAAGTGGGGGGGGCCCACTGCTGTGTCTGTCCTGGGACAGTTGCACGAGCTGGCCAGAGGTCAGGAGCCACCTGTTTTATGACTCTGCTCTCTATCCGTGCAGCATTTCTGAGCCAAGGCTCTAGTTGAGGGTAGAGGCCACGCGAGCTTCTCCCCTAGAGGCAGCCCTGCTCCTGAGCTGGATGCCCAGTAGGGGAAGGCGGCCCTCTCAGGTCTCCCTTTGCCTCTCCCCGGGGCACCCCCACCTCACAAGGTGGGCCCAGTATTCTAAGTAAACTGTGCCCAGGGTAGAGCTCTGTTCCGCACTAGGAGGCTGGGAAAAAACCAAGATGTTCCTATCTCTCAGCTGCCCGCACCCAGGATTTGGGAGGAAGAGCAGGGGGCATACACCACAGACTCGCTTTTCTTCTACTCTTTGTAGGTGTTCTTGAGTAAATGTTTCTTTACTTCTTGTTTGCCCATAGGACCAATTTCAGAGGCCTTGCAGATTTTTTTCTTTTTCTTTTTCTAGTTTTCACCTGTTTCCCTGGCAACTAAGTCAGTAGCTCACTTCCTGCTGTCAGGCTGGAATTGTCTCCCCTCAGCTTTGAGCAGAAATAAGTGTTTCTCAGGACCCCTTCATGCTCCCCGACAGCTTGGGGTCACCCTCAGCCTTTTGGTTGGGACTCTGGGAGGACTCTGAATATGACCCCTTATGTCAAATCCTCCCAGGTCCTGACATGGAACACTCTCTCCACTGCTGGTGCTCGGGCAAAAGTCTGCAAACCCTTAGCCCTCTCTCTCTCTGTCAATGAGAAACATTAGTGTGAAGAATTGAAAGACAGTAGCTTGTGATTGGCTATGGAATGGCAATATGCTAATTAGCAATGTTGAGAGGCAACCTTTCTCAATTCAATACTTCGTACTAAAGTCAGAAATACTTTAACAAAAAGCTAATTGTTTGAAAGTGTTTCTTGAAAATATGATTTGAAATTTTGTCCAGAATTTTGGGTATTAAAGAACTATTCATCTTTAGCATAATGTGGATTTTTTTTTTAACACTAGTCTAAGGCACTCCCTAGCTGGGTGAGTGTACCTTTAACCTTAAGTGAGTGATGCTGGAAGTTTCATGCAGTCTTGTGGGTTTCTGTAACTTGGCAAAGTAGCAGGAAAAAGTAAAAGTCTTGTTAATTGTTTCTCTTGCTTAAGTCTTTTTTAAGGAATCACTGCTATAAAATCAAGATCTTTAACCTATATTTGTGATCATAGGTATTGTATTCATCAGTTCCCACATTTTACATGTCAAGTATAATTAGATATGATTGATTGTCATGACTGCTTTTTTTCTTTGGTAGCAGAGATAAATTTTCACCTGAACATCTTTTCCCTATTGTTTGCAATATTGGTTTTTTTTTTGAGAAGTGTTTGAGAAAGGCAAATCACACTATAATGCCTTTCATTATGTGAAAGGCAGCATTTTAGACAAAAAGAATTGATTAATTGGCATAAAGGCCAAAAGATAGAGTGGACATCGCCAGAATGTCATCCTCACCTTTACCAGGCCAGTGAGAACAGCTGGAAACCCCCAGGTGATGCTCAGTGCGTTCTGAAATGAGGAAGGGCTTTTCTCAGTATTTAGATGTGTTAATATCACCAGTTAGACAAAGCTACCTATAAGCCAGTCTCCTACAGGTCATCTCTGTGAAATGTCAAACAATACTAATCAAGTCCAATCATATCTTTAGAAGGGGAAACCAGTGATTGAGCCGGAATTAATATCAAAATTCAAAAAGCTTATTGTATTCTTTTAACCACGAACCAGTCTTATTTAAATCAAGACTTGGCCGCAAAAATGTTCTAGCATTTCATGATCTGAATTCTGGTGCATGGGATCAATTTGAATATGGCACACATAAGGCAAGTCATTAGACATTTCTGTTTTGTAATAAGTAAGTCAGTGCCAACTGTCTCAGTAGTAGGCAATTGGCATTTTATCAGTAGCTTTCATCAGTAGCTTTTCTGAGAGAAACTGTCAACTCTACCCTTGCTTAACGCCAGAGAAGATCATTTTTGCTCCAACAATTACTTCTAGGGATTCCCAAATATTCCATCAGTGTCTCCTCTGCCCTCGTGGTGTCTTTGTTCCTGTTGGCATCTGTGTACGAGAATCCAAAGGCTGATTTACCTTTCCCCACACTGCCCTGGAGATCTGACCCAGTCTTGGGCTCCCCTGCCTTCCCCACCCCGCCAGTGGGCACACATCTTGCCCTTCTCAATGTCACCCATTTTTGAATCTCTATTTCCTCACTGTATAAAGGTTCTTGCTCTCAAATAGGAGTTCCAGCTTTTCCATAATTATTTATTTCCATAACAATTTGAGTCTTGCCTGGTTTATTTTTTTGTATTTTTATTTATGTCATTTTTCTTTCCCATTAATACCAAGGGCGGTTAGGCTGCCCTCTCGTGGACACTGCACCACACAGCAGGTTTGGGAGTAGTATCGAGGACGGTTAGGCTGCCCTCTCGTGGACACAGCACCACATAGCAGGTCTGGGAGTGCTATGTAGATTCACACTAGCTTTTCTAGGATTTTCTAAGGAGTGCTTGGCTTTTTACAGTCAATTGAACGGTTTTCTCTGCAAACACACCATAAAATAAGCTGGGGTTCTGCTATGCCACACTGTTCTTTGTTTAATAATAATTAACAAAGATGGCATAATTGCAGGATGCCAACCTTGGAGATAACTTCAGGGACTGGACCCAGACTATTCAGAATTATTTTTACTGGAAAACCAACTTTTGCAGAGATTTGAGGATTACTATCTTGAGAAATACTAGCTTTCATTTATTATGAAAGGAACTATTCATAAAATGTATCACTTATACTTAGGGGCTGAGGGTTCTCCATTTTGAGGCTCTTTATACAAATACCTTTTTGTCATTTAAGGTATTTATTTATAGAAACATTCGCAACGAATTGTAATCAGTGTCACAAAGAGACACGCTGGAGGAGGATCATTTCCAATTTTACAAAAGTGACACACACCTGAGGGAACTGGGGTTTAGTCTTGTGTCATGGACACTGGTAGAGACTTCTGGCTTAGAAAAGAAGGACTTTACCACGCATGATGCAGGAAACTGCATGAGCATCAGAGAAATTGCAAAGGTCCCCTTTTTCCCTAAGTCGCAGGCGGGTGGCGTGACTGGCGCAGTTGGATGGTGCACAGCCGTGAGCTTGCTTTACAGCGGAGGAACCCTGAGCTTAGCGAATCTTCTACTTTTACAGCAAGCAGCAAACAAGCCTGTTCTTTGCCTGGTGCGATGTGACCTCCTTCCGCAAGTTTGCTCACTGCAAATTCAACGCTGAGAAACGGTCGGTAAAAGTCAAGCATTTCTTAGGAAATCCTTAGAAAAGCCAGCGTGGATCTAGAACCCCCAGGCCTGCTATGTGGGGCTGTGTCCACCAGAGGGCAGCCCAACCGTCCTTGGTATTCCTCCCAAGCCTGCTATGTGGGGCTGTGTCCACGAGAGGGCAGTCAGAGCATTGCATTCCTGGCATAGTCAACAGACGTGGGAGCTCAAAAATGCCACGCAGGATTGTCTCTGCCAACAATATGGGAGACATGAAAAAATATGAAAATCCCCCTACTTACAGTTCCCAGCAAATGTATTATTAAATAAAGTTCTATGAACTGGATCCATTGGTGAGCAAGGTTTAGGGGCGTCGGCTGGATCGCACTTGCATTTCAGACAATACCCTTCAGCATCACTGAGACCTGGACGCATAGACTCCGGCCAGAGGCAGCTAAGACTCCGGGTAATTCTTGGCCTCACCGCTTGGGATTGGAATTATTCTCTGGAGGGAGGGGGGTTGCTGAGGGGCCTCTATTTGGGGGCTCTTTACATCGCTCCGTCATTATTTCTCCTTCCTTCGGCTTATTAAATAAATCCTGAGATGCTCCTGGGGAAATCTGCCGGGGGATGGCAGCTCGCGGCGCCAGGAAGCCAGCCTGAGGAATCAGGCGCTCTTTGTGTGAAAATGGGGAGAATTGTGTCCAACAAACCAAGTGTCCACCAATGTTTCGTGCTTTAAAGAAAACAGCCAAATACGATTCTCTGGTGCTATTCAAAATTAAACCTGTAGGAAAAATAATTGCTTAATGTGTGTAGGACCCTTGGTAGGAAATCGCTTTGTTTACATACCTTGATGTTATTAGTAAAGATGCACTTGATGTTAGACATGCCACAGAAAAGGAATTAAACAGGAAGTCTAGAGCAAACATCAACAGATCTCATGAAAATCTTTTAAAAAGAAAAAATATCCTGATTGAACAATTGAGTAAATAAACTACAATAGGATTAGGCTAAGAAGACAGTGACTTGGGTGGTCTCTCCCTCTCAGTTCGGCTGCCCCTTGGGGGTCGGGGGCTCAGCGCTGCAGCCCGGGGCCCAGCCTGGTGAGCCTGGTGCAGACAGAGCCGTCCCGCAGCGCCCCGCAGAGAACCGGTCCCTTTCCCTGCACGAACAGGCAGTGCTGGCAAGCAGTGTTTTAGAGAAACGGCTTTTAGAAAAATTGAGCCTCCTACTCCAAATGAACCATGTACCACTTCCTGGCCAGTTAAAATTTTGTCACTATGGGGGGCGGGGAGGGGAGGGATCGGGGTCAAAATAAGGGGGTCACAATTGTATGGGGAATATAAAAATAAAATTTATAATAACCCCCCCCCCCCAAAATTTTTGTCACTAGTTTTCAGCTTTCGGTTCTTTCTCTTCCTTGGACTATGTCGTCGAAAAAGATGTGAGGGGCAGTGACTGTAGGGACAGGATTTTTAGGGAATGCCAATCTTTGAAGTAGCAGAAAACTAAAGAAACAGAAGCCAATTAAAGTGTCTCCCCGCCCTTCCCTCCACTGGGGAGGCAGTGAACACTGAATTTAATAACTTGTTCCCCATCGCTCTCAGCTAAATGAGTATTTGATTCAAACCAGGTCCACCAACCCCTAGGTCTGCGCTGTGAGGGCAGCGAGGAGAGAAGCCCCCTGAAGGCAGGCGGGAGTCAGAGGGTGGAAGGCGAATTCTCAGCCTCCCCGCCCAGGCAGAGCTGCTGCCTTCCCCTGGAGTGTGTGGGGCTGAGAGCACATCTGAAGAAAAGCATTCAGGGACAAAGAGAGAAGACAAGAGAAACAGCCTGCATTGCGCTTCTCAGAAAATCTGAGGCTGACTTAAGTAAGGCCGGATGTTTATCTGTTATCAACAGATTCTCAAAACTTGCGGACTCAAGAACCAGCGTGGGAGTTTGTTAAGCCTGGAGACATCCAAGCCCACCCTGGGAGACCCCACTGAAGGGTCTGGGGCCTGCCCCTAGGGGGATCGGATGCAGGTGCCGGGAGCTGCGTTTTGAAAAAATGAGCGAAGATGTTTCGAGATGACAGTAGCCGTGAGAGCAATGGTGGCACTTGCCCGTTCAGCCGCAGCGCTGTCCCCCGGGAAGCCGCCCTTCCATGGCCGCAGCGACGTGGTAGCAGCCCCTGATCTCTACCCTCATTTGGAGTCGGGGAGGGAATATTTGCTGCAGTGGGAAAGAGAAGGCAGGAGTCTTAGGCCTGAAAGCACAGGCCTTCCCTTAATGCGGATGAACAAGGCCCCCAGGAGGGCCAGCCCAGGCAGCGTGGCAGGCCAGCAGAAGGGAACCTTCAAGCCAGAGCAAGGGAGCAGGCACAGAAGGAACAACAGAAAGTGCCGGCCCAAAGGACACTGAGCGGCGTCCCTCGGGAACTCAGAGGCAGGCCCACCTTAATCCACAGCCAGGGCTGACGGCAGCTCTTTCAGCTGAGAGAAAGGTTCCGAGTCCCCCTTGGACCGAGCGTTGCTGACACTTCTCTGAAAGGCCCAAGGGCAAGAACTGAGGTCTGTGAAGAACAGGGGGGGGGGGGGGGGTCAGTGGCAGCTCTGGGTTTTTGTCGCTGGAGGAGTTAGAGGGGGGATCTATAGGTGGGGGAGCACCAAGCTATTTGTTGAGGGCTTTATATGAAGTTGACAAAATTATGATCAATATCAAATTTATCTCTGAGATATAGCTAAATAAGAGGTACTTGTGGTTTAAGTACCTCCCCCAGTCACCCAAATGCATGGGATAGAAATTGGTGATTCCTGTTTATTATGTTTTCTCCCCTGTGGAGAGACAGAAGCTATGGAGATTCCAGTGTCACTGAATTTGCACTTGCAAGGTTGGGGGCAGCTCACACCAGGAAGGGCCTGCTGTGTCTGGGGCAGCCAGGAGCCTGAGGGCCAGCCCCCAGCTGCTCTGCAGGCCAATCCTCCAGCCCAGAAACTTCACTAGGGCAGCACGGCTGGCCTGGCCTGGCCTGGCCTGACCAGTGGTTTGTGTGTGTCAGTGAGATGGATTTCCCACAGTGGCTACTAAGCCATGGGGAACCTGTAGCCCCTGAGTTACTCCCAAACCTAGCTGTTCCCTCTCAAGGATTTTCTCCAGAAAAACCTGTTTCTTTCATGTCTAGGGACTCATGGCTTGCTGGGCATCCCACACAGTTGCCCACAGGGACTTAAAGTTCACCATGTTCCTAACAGAATTAATCATTCCCTGCTACTCAGACTGCACCTGGATTCCTATCTGGGGCAGATCTGAGCCACCCTGGGCCTGTTGGGCCCAACATTGACCAGTGCAGCCCCCAAGGACACACAGACAGCCAATGCAAGAACACAAAGGAGTTCCGGGCTCACGAAGCGCGCCGGATGCAACGGCAGAGGTAGAGAGCCCCGAACAGAGGAAGCAGGGGTCTTTTATAGGGTCACAAGCAGGCGCGAATTTTGAAACAAGCTGGCAATTACACATTGGCTACGACAAAGGTATTTTGGCACGCACGGTTATAGTTTCAAACTGATTGGACGGTTAGAGATGCTCTCCCACTTATGGATAGGACTGCCCTCATTGGCGGCTGGGGTGGTCTGCTTTTTCGTCACCAAGTGGAGTGAGGGTTGTGACTGCTGAAACTATCTCCGGAATGCGGCTGTACAAGGACTAACATATCAAGATGGAGGATATACAAAATGGCGAAACCTCGGCTAAGCTTGGTTCCATAGGGCCAAACTAGAACCTTGGAATTTCAGTTTCCATCGTGTTGCTTGTAACCACGACCACGTCTTGTTTTTTTTTTCTTTTTTAAAGATTTCATTTATTTATTTATACAAGCACTGGGTGCAGTCAGAGGTGGGGGAGGGTGAGAGAATTCACCAGAGCCAGAGCAGAGAGTAGAACAGAGAGAGTGACAAAGTACACTGCTGAGGGGAGCAGCCAACGGCAGGAGAGGTCTGCGCGCCATGCGGGACCCTACTTCATTGGCCAGGGAGCAGCCGGGGATCGAACCGGTGCTGCAGAGGCTGCGGGCAGCTTTGCAACCCAGCGCTCAACCGCTGCGCCACCGGGGAGGCCCCGACCACGTCTTGTTCATGTTACTTCACAAACATCCCTTCTGCCCAGCCTTCCTCTGGGTTCTTAGCCACTGTGCTAGCTCCAGTTTTCACTATTTCTTCAGTCGATTTTTAAAAGGCCCTAGTGGTGGGGCTCATCTGCTCCAGGCACCAGAGCGGAAGCGGCTGCTCAGGCCAGACTTTAAGTGAAAGAGACTCATTTGCTTAATAGTAAAACATTGGCCCGAGGGCAGGCATCCAATTTAACAGAAGTCTGAGTTTTCTGGAACATTCTGGGGACTGGTGGGTGCCAGCTTCTGCTCTCCCCCTTGCTTTGCTCTAGCTATTGGGGGTGAGGGGGAGAAATGTGTGAAGGGGGTCAAAGCGCACAAACTTCCAGTTATAAAGTAAGAAGAAAAAAAGAGGTAAAAAATTAAAATCCTCTTGAAAAGTGAAAAGTGAAAAGCTTTGAAAGAGATTAATAAACCTGATTATATCAATGTTGAAACTTCTGAATAACACAAGACGCCATAAGGGAAATTAAAGACTGAGTCAAGGATTACTAGGCAGACTATACCAGGACCTCCTAGAGATGAAAAATAAAAATACATATAATTCAAAATTGAATTGTATTAAACATAATATTAGGCATTCAGAGAACCAAATAACATGAATGATCATAAGAAAAATGAAAACAACTTCTAACTAGTTCATAATCAGGGGAATTAAAAGTAGAGCAACAGATAGTTTTCTCTGGAGAGAGAGAGAGTGGAGACAAAATATTTACACAGCATCCTGTTGACAGTATAAAATTTCAGTGTTGGGTGGATAGGAAATTTGGTAATATCTTAGAAATTAAATTATACACACTGACTCAGTGATTTTGAATTTTATCTGCTCCCAAGGAAAATTTACACATACGCACAAAACTCTCAATGTATTCCTTGCTCCACACCACTGCTTGTTATTGCAAAGAATTAAAAGAATCTGAAGACGAAATATAGTAAGGCCATTCATGAAGTCACATAGGATGGTTTGTTCTCCGTTAAGCTACCACCACAGATTTAAAAAATAATACCTACACGTATTCAGTGAGATATGGGTGTTTGGTGAGATGTAGGTTTATATTGTTATATTTAAAAAAGCAAAGAGAAAAGAATAGTTTTGTTCAATTAAAATAAGTTTTTGGTGAAGATTGGGTAGCCACAAAGAAGTGATACTTTATCTTTTTGAGAGTTTTGTTATAAAATACACTGTTGGATCCAGAAAATAACCTACCAAATCTTACCAAATAACACACAAAACCTAAAATAATATTGAGTTAGAGTAAAAACAGAAATGATATGAAAATACACAGCCTTACAATAGTTCCTAGTGAGGGAGCTTGGTGGTGCTTTTGTAAAACTTTTAACTTATTGCTATAAAAGTAAAAATCCTTCTCAGATTTCAGTACACCTATAATATTACCACAAGAGAACTGAAATAAAGGAAGACACCATGAATGAAGGGAAAAAAACCACAAGAGTGAAGAGCAGCTACACTCCCATGTTTATTGCAGTGCTATTGACTATAGCCAAGATATGCAGATAACCTAAGAACAGATGAGGGGATTAGTAAGGTGTGATATATATGCACAGTGGAATATTACTCAGCCATCAAAAAGGATAAACTCATGCCACTTGTGGCAACATGGGTGAAACTGGAAGGGATTATTCTAAGTGAAATGAGTGAGAGGAGAAAGAGAAATACCAAACGGTTTCACTTGTCTGTGGAGTCTTCTAAACTATACAAAAGATCAAAGACGAACTATAAGACCCACCCTTAAAAGCAGACTGTAGATGAAGGGAGTGGTAGGTAGAGAACAGGGTGGGGAGGAGAGCATAGCGGGAGGGTGGTGGAGGGCTGGATGCACTTTGGTGGAGGCAAAACCTTGGTGACCGCACCTGAGGGGAGAAACCCTGCATTGTGAAAAAATAAAAAAGGATGATTAAAATTTTTAAAAAATAAATGGAGATAAAAAAAAAATGTAGAAAAAAATACAACCATCAAGTCAGAAAGAAATCCCTTGGCTCTTCTCTCTCCCTCTGACGTTTCCTGAAACAAAGACCAAGCTTTACCAGCAAACAGGAGCTCCACCAGGTGGCGCCACCGGCCAGCTTGACGCTGAGGAGAACACCTGAAGCAACTTGCTCGGCTTCCAGTGTCCTAGCCTGCTTAGACAACACTTTGTGAAGACAACGCTTGAAAGTTTAGTCGCTTGCCTCTGCTGGAACTAGGAAGTCTGTTCCTATTTTGTGGATGGAGATTTCTCCTGCTCCCCCACCCCATTTCCACTGCCCTGAAGAAAAATGTATGTAAAAATGTATGTAATGCCAATGTAAGAAAGCACTTTGAAGTCTGTTAAGTATTAGTCTTTAAAGAAAGTTTAAGCTGCAAAGTTCTAATTAGCATAGTATCACCCAACTACCGGTCAAAAGATTCCACGTTCCCAACTCCCAGAAGGTAAGAACAGTGGGTTGGTTCTGAAGAGAGGACACAGTCCTTGCATGCTGCTCTCTGGGTAGAGTTTCTCCGGCAAGTGGGGGGAGCAGACAGGGGGTGAAGACAGCAGATCTTAGGGGACCCAATGCCAGTGACCAGGCAGTGATATCTCTGCGGTGATATTTCAACAGTGGCACAGGAGAGGCTGAGAGCTGTGAGTAGGACGGGGATAGACCCGAACACATTGGGATTCAATTTTTTTCTCTTCCAGCTAAATAGATGCTTCTCCAAAGAAGACATACATATGGCCAACAGGCACATGAAAAAATGCTCAACATCCCTTATCATCAGGGAAATGCAAATCAAAACTACAATGAGTTATTACTTCAGTCAGAAAAAATGGCCCTTATCAAATGGACCAGAAACAACAAATGCTATTGTGGGTCTAGAGAAAAAGAGACCAGCTCCGGCAAAATGTCGGGTCAGGTGTCCCTGAAAGGATGAGACAACAACAGTGAAACTTGAGGGCAGAGGGGCAGGGGTTGAGGCAGACACAGACACTCTTTTTGGTGCAAGTATCTCCTGCTGAGGGTCTCCTCGGGTCTTTATTTATACATTAAGGCAAGCGGTGGGATTACATCATCGTATGCATAAAAGCAAAACAGAAAAAATCAGTACTTTCCTTTCCCATGGACATTTGGCACCTACGTGTTTTGAGAAAAGAAACGACCTTTAAAGTTAATAGATAATAAAAACTTACACTCATTATTTCAGCCTAAACAACTACCTACGACAGCTAATAGTCTTTGGTACATCCCTATCCGCCAAGGCGACATTATCAGGAGACTCCCCTATCTATATGGCTTGCTTCCCGGTAATCAGTTATTAGAACTTTTTTCTACCTAGAAACTCCTAGTGTAATCAACTTTATGAATCATTAGAAGGCTTCGTTATGGAACTTCCATATAAGGAAAATTACAGCCAGCTCTGGGTTGCTTATAAGGCAAGCTCTTGCACAGTAATTATTTCCCATTGTCAAGTGGGCCAAATTGTTCAGTGTTTAAACATTTTTAAGCAAGTAATTCTCCATGCCATGTACTTACAATATTCTTATACGTATAATTTATTGCCCAATGTATATTCCAAGAAGTTTTTTCTATTATGACCAAGATCAAAAAACAGAGATGTTTAATCTTCAGCCCCACAGTGTGAGGCACAAGGAATCTTCAGCCTCATGGTGCGAGGCTCTTTCTTTGAGCTTCGGCCCCACAGTGTGAGGCCCTTTTCTTAGCAGCTTGCCAGCATCTTACTGGCTGGGGCAGCAAGGCCCCCTGCGGCACCTGCACACTGTTGGCAGGAATGTAGACTGGCCCCGTGGTCACTCAATGCATTAAAAATAGATCTACCATATGATCCATCAATTTTACTCCTAGTTATCTACCTGAAGAATGCAAATACAGAATTTTAAAGGGTTATGTGCACTCCTATGTTCATTGCAGCACTGTTTACAACCAAATTATGGAAAAAACTTAAGAGCCCACGGAGTAGATTAAGATGTGGTAGTGAAAGGAGAGATTGGGGCCTCCCGGGTGGCCTAGGGGTTAAGTGTCAGTGCTATGATCGCTACTGCCTAAGTTCGATCCCCGGCCAGGGAGCTGACCCACACATGGCACAGCAGACCTCTCCTGTCTCACCTGCTGCTCCCCTAAGCAGTGTATGTCAGTAGATCCACCTGCTCTGCTCCCCACTCTGTCTCTGATGAATCCTTTCACTTCCCCCTCACCACCACACACACACTTCTGGACTGTACCCCCGTCCTTCTACACAAAAATTCTACACACAAAAAAAGGAGAAAGGTTAGATCAAATATTTCTTCTAAAGCACAAATAATGTTGCAGTGTGACTTCAATAAGTAAGTAAACAAACAAATAAATAAATTATAACAAAAGATGTAGTATATATGCATGATGGGATACTACTTAGCCTTAAAAAACAAAGATGAACCCTCATCATCTGTGACAACATAGATGGAATTAGAGTGGATTGTGCTAAGGGAAATGAGTCAGAAGGAGAAACACAAATACCTGATGATTTCACTCATCTGTGGAGTATAGAGAAACAAAACAAAGCAACTGACCAACCTAAGCCAAAATAAACTTTAGAGCTATGGCTGCAGAATGAGGCTACTAGAGGGTGTGGGTGAGAACAAAGGGGGAGAGGCCCAGTGGCCTAAGGGAAAGGGCTGTGGATGCTTTGGTGGTGGGTGTGGGGTGGTGACATATATCTGAGGAGATGCTATAAACCACTGTTACCTTAATGAAAAGAAAAGAAAGAAAGAAAATGAAATAAATACATTTCCTCTTAGGCCTCCCTGGTGGCACAAGGGGTTAAGCACAGCACTTGAAGCTATCTGCAACCTCTGCAGCACAAGTTCGATCCTCAGCAGGGAGATAACCCATCTGGCACAACAGACCTCTTCCTGTTGGGCCCGCTGCTCCTCTCAGCAGTGTATTTCAATCAGTCTGCCTCTTCTGCTTCCCACTCTCTCTGGTGAATCCTCTTACCTCCCACCCCCACACCTCTGGCCTCTACCCCAGTTCTTGTATGCATAAATAAATCTAAAAAAAAATTGAAACATTTCCTCTCTTCCTGTGAAACAGAGGCCTGGAACTGGTGTTTGGAGGCTCCAAAAACTGAGGTAAACCTAAGTGAGGCTGTATTTGTTTTGCATGAATCTGAGGACTGAGATTCTTCCCTGAAACACAGACAAGACTTGTTTTCTTATCAGTGCTACCCATAATGTTAATTTATGGTGTGCCTCCTGGAACAGCCATCTCATCATGGGAGGGCCACATGGCTCCCTCGCTTCCTGAATCAGATCTGGAAAAAAAATTATAGCAGTGGAAGGAAACAACATCCTCAGTTTAAAACTACAAGCAAGGGATGCACGGGGCCTGGCTTCAAGTGAAGAAAGAACACAGAACACACTGGTACTTTCTGCTTCAGTATCTGTTAGAAAACTCCCCAGAGCCTCCACCCAGCTTTTTATTCTCAGGTATTCTGAGCTGGGAGCCCATTCTTACCTGTAACTTCAGTTGACCTCTTTGTGGATGGTATTTTGATTTGCTTTTTTTTCCTACAGACCTCAGTCCAGCTCTCGATACACAACTACAACTGCCCGCTGGCCTCCCCTCGGGACGTGGCCTGCACTGGACCTCAGTACAGATGGCCCTTCACTGACCTTACCCAGATAAACTCATGGTAAGTTGAGAATGTTGCAAGTCTAATCATTGCAAGTCGAATGTACCCCCAAAATGCTGGCAACACAGTGCTGGGGTGGGGGCAGTATCAGTCTCTGCCCTCACAATCTCATGGCTTCAGCGGTGACGGTGGCTTCCAGGGCCCAGCTTCACGAGAGTATCACACCAAACTGCCAGCCCTGGAAAAGACTGAATTTCAAAATTCAAAGTATGATTTCCACTAACTGAGAATTGCTTTCTCGCCACCAAAAGGGTGAGAAGTCAAGACCAGCCATCTCCAGCGGGGACTGTCTTTATTGGGAGTCCTTGAAGGGACTTGAGGCGGAAGGCAGCCATTCAGCCCAGTCTGGACTGGACTGGGCCCCTTTGGCTGGATCCCTGAAGAGCTAAACTTGGCACATCAGTAGAAACCTATTTGGGTTATAAACAGTACTCACTGGCTGTCCTCACTAAAAGTTAGTTGCATGCATCAAAAAAGAAATGTCCATGATAAAAGTGATAAGGAAAAGAAATAGGACATAAAACTCAAATTTACCAAATGTTGAGGCAGGTATTATTGGACCTGTGGAGGCCCAAGCACTTATGGAGCACCGGCTGGATGCCAAACAGGCTGGAACTGGAAATAAGCTATGAAGTAAGACTATGTGCGCCCTCCTGGGGGCCCTGTTACAAGCAGGCCTGTCTGACCATGGCATGTCCCTGCCTTCCTCTCACTCCTCTTAAGGACTCAGTTCAGATCTTACTTGCCCCATGAAACCCTATCCATCTACTCCAAGGAAAAACGGAGTTCTTTATCATCTTTGCTTCTAGAGGATTCTTTCTTCTTTCCTCCCTCTCTCCCCCTCGTCCCCTTCTTTTCTGCCCTTTCTTTCTATCTGAGGTAATATTGGGGCACCCCATCAGGTATTACCAAGACAGTGCTCCCACCACCAACCCACCCATATTCTTTTAAACTTGTGTTAATGTCAACTATGCTTTATTATTATCTGTTTCTATATCTGTCTTCCTCGGCAGACTGTGTAAGAAAGAAACATTTTTTGTTTGGATTTGAATCTGCTAGATTCATGATGTTTATTAAAGTGTGCACGCTGACTCACGGAGCCGGCAGGCTGAGCCAGGACATTGTGAAGATGGAGAAGGAGAGAACAGAAACCACCCAAGCGGTCGGCCCCTGGTAAGGACGAGTGATGTTTCGTGAATCTTGTCTCTTACCCATATGGGTCACAACTTAAAATATTATTTTAGGGGACCATAAAAAAACAAAATCAGGGCCTCCCCTGGTGGTGCAGCAGTTGAGCGCTGGGCTGCGAGGCTGCCCGCAGCCTCTGCAGTGCCCGTTTAATCACTGGCCTCCGGGCGAGGGTCCCACATGGCACGCAGACCTCTCCTGCAGCCCGCTACTCCCCTCAGCAGTGTATTTCGTCGGTCTGCCTGTTCTGTTCCCCGCGCTGGCTCTGGTGAATACTCTCACCCTCCTGCGCATCTGGCCTGTACCCCGGTTCTTGTATAAATAAATAAATAAATCTTAAAAAAAAACAAAAACAAAATCAAACACTGGAGGCTCAGTGATTCAGAGTACACCCAAGGAAGGCAGGTAAACCCAGAGAATCTGAAGCTTTCAGACTATAAGCAGATCCACACCATACTTAGCAATCGGTGAACTTATGTGAGTTTATATCTTAAATGACCAATAAAAGGGCAAGCATGTTCTATTGGTAGTGGCAGAGGTTACAACATGTGTCTGTGAAGATGGTAATTATTTTAGGTCTTGTGGGCTGTTAGGTCTCTGCCACAAGGACTCAAACTCAGCCATCGTAATCCATATAATTTTCATGTGTCCCGAATAGTCTTCTTTTGATTTTTTCAGCCATTTAAGAATTTATTTATTTATTTACTTAAAAAATTTTTTTTTAAGATTTATTTATTTATTTATTTATTTATTTATTTATTTATACAAGCACTGGGTACAGTCAGGAGCACGGGAGGGTGAGAGAATTCACCAGAGCCAGAGTGGGGAGCAGAGCAGGCAGAGTGACGAAGTACACTGCTGAGGGGAGCAGCGGGCGGCAGGAGAGGTCTGTGCGCCATGTGGGACCCTTGCCCGGCAGCCGGGGATTGAACCAGCGCTGCAGAGGCTGCTGGCAGCTTCGCAGTCCAGTGCTCAACCGCTGCGCCACCAGGGAGGCCCCCATTTAAGAATTTAAAGTCATTTTTAGCTCATGATGTTTAATGGAACTGGACAGGATAATACTAAGGAAAGAGTCAGAACGAGAAAGATAAATACCAATGGTCTCACATGTGGAATATAGAGAAATATAACACAGGGTCAGTCATATCCAAACCAGTGATAAACTCTTGCCATCCGACTGCAGAACTGAGGCAACCAGAACGGGAGGTGATAGGGTGGGAGCAAGGGAAGAAGGGGCCCAACGGAACATGGTGGAGGATGACTGGGGCATTGGTGGCGGGTGGGGTGTGAAATTATACTTTTGTAGAGGTATAAACCTATAACCCCAAAGCAGATAAATGATGTAAAAACACTTTCTTCAGTAAACATACTTTGAATATATGTATGTGTGTGTGTGAGTGTGTGTGTGAGTGTGTGTGCATGTGTGTGTACTGTCTTAATAGAAAAACTGAGATCTAGCAAGGCCTACACATCAGGACACAGCTGCCACGGAAAAGACAATTTGTTATGCACAGGTCACAAGGGAGCACACACACCACAGAACCTCCCCAGGGTGGTCCCAAGTCAGTCAGGAGGAAGAGGAGGGAATTGGGGGCAGGAACCTTTATTGTGATTGCTGTGGGGCTCCAGGCCTGCGCACTGGCAGGGTAAGGAGGTCAGGGTTGGCTAGTTTGAATAACTTCATAGGCTCTGTCCCTGGTTTTCCCTACCTGGCCCTGGGGTAATATGAGGGCAGGAGGATAGTGGCCTGGAATTGGAGAGCCCCATAAAGCAAGCATTTGGGGTTATGGGTTCTGAGTTAGATTGTATTTTTTAAAAAGTTTTATTTATTTATGCATATAAGAACTGGGGTACAGGCTAGAGTTCAGGGAGTGAGAAGATTCACCAGAGATAGAGTGGGGAGCAGACAGGCGGATTGACTGAAATACACTGCTTAGGGGAGCAGCAGGCGAGACAGGAGAGGTCTGCTGTGCCAGGTGGGTTATCTCCCTGGCCAGAGATGGAACTCGTGCTGCAGAGCCTGCAGATAGCTTCGGAGAGCTGTGCTTAACCCCTTGGGGCACCAGGAAGGCCCTGAGTTAGTTTGCATTTGAAAAGCATGCTGATTCCTTTACTATCTCAAAGAACTGATGAAGCCAGGGTGGGGCAGCAACTCTAGGGTCAGCAAGGCCCCAGGTGTCAAAGCATCAGGATAAAGAAAATAAAAGACATGGTTAACACACAGGGCTACTAAAAACAGCAGTTGGTTGTGCCAGATTTGGCCCCTGGGCTAAGAGAACAAAGATTATGTGGAATGGCAACCATGCAGTTGTTGTGAAAAGACATGCTTTGTGGTAAACTAAATGCAGTAAATGAAGTTAATCATATAGATTCTTGATCCCTGCCAGAAAACACTGAAGAAAGAAATGGTAATTTATGACAATAAATAACTTGGACTCATGTAAAACTCGAGACAGACTTTTCTCCCACTTGGCTGATGTGTTCTGTTCCTTCTTATCCTGTAGTCCCCACGACATAACTACTCCAACCCTTTCTTCCCCTTCCCGAGAAGGATACCAGCCAGGGCAGAACTTGCAATTCTCAAAGCAGTTGTCAACATAAGTGTATCTTGCCAGGCCGCTGGTGAAACATTAGTGTGATCCCTGCCATCTCCCCCCTTTACCCAGGGCCAAATTAAAGTTCTTGGAGCTCATAATCTAGTATATCACTGCGAATGCCTTGAAGGCAAGGGTAGCATTTTCCTTCTCCTGTTATTTCCTTGCTCACATCTTTTCATGGGCTACTTATTACAGTTAGGAAAGAAATCCCAAGTCCTGTCCACACCTCTGTGCCCTCCCCTCCCGGCCTGCCCGCCCCACCCCCTTGCAGTTGCAGCTTTGTTTCCCACAAGCCCCTCCCCCCCCATCCTGGGTGATGGTCCCCAGCCCCACTAAGGTGTCAGGCCTTTTTACTGGCTATTCCTAGGTGTGCAGTAACTCCTGCCCTCTCCCCATTTCACGCCCCATGTCCTGAGGTTTAACCCTCTCATCTGAATGGGGTCACAGGCACGGCGCCTCTACCTGTCCAGATATCAGCGTAATGGCCTTTGAACGTTGCTTTCTCCATTTAGGCCTCGGGACCTTGAGGGCTGAGGGCTGGGTACACAGCAGCTACTCGGTAAATATTCACTCAGTGAACAAATAAAGGAATGGGCAGAGGGGAGCCGCTGGAGGAACAGGGAGACTCCTGTGGGCTGGCCGGGTCCATGGCACCCCCACGATGAGAGCGCCTTGAAGAGGCAGCCTCAGAGGCAGGGTGGGAAAGTGCCTCATGCAGATCCTATAAGAGCATTCTTGAGGTGCCCAGGGAGAGGGGGAACTGGGGAGAACTTCAGGACATTTAAAGGATGATCATAATGTGCACATGGGAAGGGGGTGGTCAGGAGCCCCCCGCGGTGCTGGGGGCTCGGGGTGGTCATGAGACACACAGTCCTTACTCGGCGTAGCCTGCCTCAAACTGCAGTACCCACTGGAGACACACTCCTTAGCAATAACCTTCTTGTCACATTTACTTCAGTATCAACCACAGTCACTGTCACCACCTGATGCCTGACTGACACGTGTAATTGCTCTGTTGTTCCACCGGCTGTTATGAGCAAACGAGGAGTGTTTACACTGATTCGGAGTCACTCCTTTTCCCTGTTTAATTTTCACTTGGTTCTATGGTATGTGCTGCTCATTGCCTAATGGAGAAAGCAGAGAAGGCACAGCCTGCCCCAGGCCTTCTGTCCGTTGGCACCGCTCCTGGCCGTGTGGCACTGCCACAGCTGTAGCTAAAGCCTTGTGCTAGGGTTCATATGTTGTGCTTTGTGGCCTTGGGCACTTCACTTAACCTCTCTGGGCCTCAGTTTTCTTATATGGAAAATGAGGATAAAATAGTGCCTACCTTCTACAGTTGTTCTGAAGAATCAACAGAACAAATACATGCCCAGTACTCAGGATGCTGTCTGCTATGTTTACTATGGTTTCTATGTTAGCGCTCATTACTATTTGTGTATGAAGTTAATACCTAAAAGACAAATAGAGAGCATAACTCAACATAGAATGGTTACAAAACTGTTTACAGTGTTGTGTTGATTTACAGCACAGCTGAGAAGATTTTCCATTTGAAATAATAAGAATAAAACAGTGTGCTGCTCAAAAGCAGATTCAGTCACTAAGGGGAGGACCCCAGTTCTCCAAACCCTGAGGGTGGGCGGTCTGGGAGGCTGAGGTTTGGCTCTGTTCAGACCGCTGGCTGGTGGGGGTCTCCTGGGAGGGCCAGTGGCTGGAGGACCACTATTGTCTCATTTAATACAACAAAAACACTCATAACTCCTCCTTAGCATGGGCTAGGAGAACTTTGTGGTGCAGACTCCAGCTTTTGGTTGTCAAATAAGCCTCCTGGTGAGGACCACTGGTCTCTAACATCTTCAGTGCCCAAAGCATCCCTTTAATCTTTACAGCAACTCTTGGGTGGACACATAGATCTCCATGGCAATGGTGGGGACATTGAGGCTTGCAGGGGACAGTGAAGTGCCTAGTGTCACACATCGGTGTGCCGGGTCACTCATTTAATGTGCCAAGCACACTCGGGGACAAGGAACTGAATAATCCCCTCGAAGCACTCAGTGAGCTATAACAAAACTGTTCCAACACTGCATAGTGGTTATGTGTAACTTGACTTAAAAAGATGTCAGGAATATCCTCCCACATCAATAAACATGGGCCTTTGACATCATTTTTAGTGTTTGCTGGATGTTGAACCTGGTGGTTGAACCACGACTCATTTGGCTGCACCCAGTTGGTGGCCAGCGGGGCTATTTACTGAACAAGTCTGAGCTATGCCAAGCTGAGCCAAGAATGTGACCAAAATAGAGGCAGCAGGGGACAAATCAAATAATAATTATTCAGTGACCCATCTCTGCCTTTCTTGTAAGTTATTTGCTATATATTTAGTTGCAATTTGGAAAGCTAATCTGGATGTTTTGCAAGGAAAACAAATAAGTAGAAGTGTCCCTTGGAGTCTTAGAAGTAGATGTGGTTAATGCACAGTGACATCTCAGAGCTTTAAGTGGCCTCTTGGGCAGGTGGACATGGGAGAACACTAGACTTTTCATCTTTCTGCGGATGAGTCATAAGGGAGATAGATTCTGAAATGCAATACAACTTTGGGGGAAAGATTTGGTGGCGTCTCATTGAAAACGAGATTCATATTTGCCCAAGTGTGGTATGCTCATATCCCAAAGAAACCTTAAAAATTTCTCTGAGTCTCAACACATACATGAATGGTTCAGAGGCCCTATGATGTGACCTTGAAATCAACATACTTTGTCTACTTCCTCCCTCTCCCTCTTTTCTCCAACCTCTTGAAGTTTCCGGAGCACCTACTCTGTGCCAGGTGCTTTGCAGGGACCAGGTGCTTATGCATTAGGGATATATGATAGAAATACATAGACCTCACCCATGAGGATTTTTGTGGTTCCTCGGGAAGTTGGCTGTAGAAACAGATCTATCAATGGACACTTAAGTGCAATGCACATATGTTCAAGAGGAGCATCATTTTATCTGGGGAGGTCAGAGAAATTCACAGACCAGCTGATGCTTAGCTGGATCTAGCAGGAAATAAATGGGAAAGACTTGTGAAAAGGCACTGAAGGTGAAATCATGGGGCTTACAAATTCAGAGACAAATCTAAGACAGCTGAAATGTGGGGGCATGTTGGAGGTAGGGCTAAGACTAAAGAGAGAGCAGGACTTTGTGCCATTTGAGAGGAAGCCACAAAAGGATTCTTCATGAAGAAGTTGTGTCACTGGTCATGTTCTTATACTCTGCCTTGAAATGGCCTTCCCAAGCCCACCTTCCATTTCATCTGATTAACTGATTCATCCTGCAAGTGGCAGCTCAAATGTTACCTTCTCCTCCTGTCACTTCCCTGTCCCCCAGCAGCCAATATGGAGTTCTTCCCATCACTGCTGGCTGGCACACAGCCCTAGGTCACTTAACACACTGTTCTGTGTGCGTAGCTATAGATGCCTCGTGAGCATCCACCCCCAGCTCCCAGTCTAGAACCTAGACTGAAAACATGCACATTTCTTCCGGCTCCCTGCAGCTTCTCTGTCTAGGGGCTGACCCTTAAAAACAGCATTTCCCAGCATCACTTGCCAATTGGCTTCCTGCTAGGCCAGCCAGTGGAAGCAATGGTGGCAGAAAAGGGAGGCCAGGGTGTTTCTCCCCCATTGTCTCTGCTTGGAATAGTGCCACCGGCCGTGGCTGTGTCTACTCCAGCCTCCAGCTCCTGTGGGACAAATTGTATCCACAGTTCAAGTTCCTGCCAAGTGGCCCCTTCTCCAGGGCTCCGATAACACCACCTCCTCCTTTTGTCTCTCCAAATTTGGGGGTGGTACAGCATCCAGCTGTTGCTAATTTTGGGTTCTTCATTGTTCTCTGGATTTTTCACTTCCTCCTAAGCCAGTGAAAATAGCCCTCTGTATTCAGTTCCTCCTATTGAACTCCCGGCATGGGGCTGAATTTTGACTGGAGGCTGACTCACATGGTGCCCAACAGAGAGGGGTGCTTCTGAAAAACTCACATATGCATCACAAGCAAAAGACTCAGCCTCAGGTACCTGCCTCATGAAGATAGCATAGCAGATGCATGGACCACAGGAGACCTTGCTCTACCCCTAACTACCTCGCCTGCAGCCCAGTCGCCACGTCCTCCAGCACAGGGGGAGCATGAGCAGAGAAATCAAGGAACTGATTACCCCACCTCCCAGCTTATTTTCACCAATTTGCCCAAGAGAGGAGGAGAGGACAAGACTGAGGCTAATTTTTTAGCCACCAAAATGTGGCTCCAAATTTTAATTATTATACAATGTAGCTTTTTAAATTATTTCAATTATTGGCATGAGCCTGCTAAAGTGATGGCATGACTCTTACTATCTGAATTTGGACAGAAAGTCCATGTCCAGGGCAAATACATGTTAAGAGGATGATGGAAGAACAAGATTAAAATATGTTCTGACTCTGTCCCATTTGGGTCTGTTCCACATACAGGCTTCAGTACAACAGTCCCCCCTGTCTAGGGGGGATATACTCCAGGACCCTCCTGGGAATCCCTGAAACCATGGTTAGGACTGAATCCTAATATATATCACGTTTTTCTACACATACACACATATGATAAAGTTTAACTTATAAATTAGACACTGTAAAGAGCTGCATCATAACTAATAAAAAATAGAACAATTACAGAAAAGAAATAGCAATAAATATACTGTCACGTGACTGTTGTCTCTCAAAGTATCTTACCTTTCAGGTCTCTGACACCCTGGGAAGTGAAGCTGCAGAGAGGGGGCGCTATTGTGCACGCAACAAATCACTGGTGCTCTCTGTGCCAGGCGCTGGGCTGGGCTGGGCTGCACCGGATGGAAGAGAAGATGAAGTTAGAGCCTCTGCCCTCAAGGGCCTGCAGTCACACAGGAGAAAAATCTAATGTCTCCAGTGCGACACAGTGTGTTTGTCCCTTCGAATGTCTTTCCCCCAAGCCCTTGGTCCGATGATGACAAGCTGCAGTGAATCTCTGTTGGGTTCCCTCAGCCTTCCAGGCTCTGTTCTCATTCAGAGATTAAGGTGACTCCAACCCGGCTTTCCAGCCTTTTCCTATCAGGGAAACATTCGCACGACCTCGCTGATGACTTGTGGGAGTGGGCCCAGTCCTGCCGCCCAGGCTGCCTTAGCTGTCAGAGCCCGACCAGCAGCCCAGCCCGCCAGAACAGGGCAACGTCTGTAAGGTCCGTGGAAGTGCCCTCATCAGGTGCAAGGAAGCATGGAAGTGCCCTTAGATACTCCTCGACAGGGAGGTAGGGACCTGGTAATGGCACCCTCCAAAAATCTTTTCATAACTCCACCGCTCCCCCACTGACAGAACCTTCTATGTGTTCAGTAAGCAGGCAGTTCAAGAACCCTAGAACCAGCTCTAGAGGTTTCCTTAGTAAATTCTGCCCACTATGAGCTGGCTCACACTCAACCATGGGCAGGTCTCAGGTGGGACAGAGTCAGGAAATGCCGTCTGGCCGGTCTGCCAGTGTGGGTGGAAATGCTGGAGGGTGGGGAATTCAGAGAGGGGCTCCGCTGACTCATTCATTTGCTCGCTCACTCACCCCCACACACAGTGCCTGTTCTTTGGATCAGGAACCCTTAACTACCCTGAGGAGGCACAGCCTAAGGTCTGAGCAGTCCTAATTCCATTCGGTTTGGACTGTCTTGAACAATGCTGGGTGAGACTGCAGGATGAGGCTAAATGCAGCAAAGCATGGAAGTGGTGGGGATCGCTCCACAGAGGAGGGTTTTAAGTGTGGACATATCTGTCTTGTTTTTCCAATTGAATGGTAACCTCTGACTATCTTTTAGCCCAAAGATAGTGGGCATCTCCTTAGGACAGTCTGACCTATATGAGAATATGGGAGAAGATGCGGGTTTGCCAGGGAGCGAGGCCTGGCACCCGCTGTGCCCGCCGCCGCCGCTGCCCGGAGCTGCCACGCGGTGGCGCTGTTGAGCAGCCCCCTCGGCCTCCTACAAAGGGGCCTTTGTCGGTGCTCCGCACAGTCGCCCAGGTTCTCTGAGGGGGGATGACCCCATTCCCTCGGTGGTAACCTCAGCCAGGGTGACCCTGCTTCAGCTCACGAGTTTGCAACTCAGCTGAGTTGTGCCGCCAGTTTTCTTTCCCAGCCGCCGTCCAGGTGCCAGCTAGTCCCAGGAGCCCGAGGGCGGCACAGGCTCCCTAAATCCCAGCGAGACTTTGTTTTCAACTCAAAACACAAAGCGATCTATCACCTCCCTTTTCTGGACCATGGGGTTGCACGGTGGGGCTCTCAGGGGGGTTCCAGGACTCTCTGCCTTTCCTCCACCCCTCCTCCACCTCAGATCAGCAGGCCAAGTTGGTGTTCTGTCCCAACCTACTGGCCAAGAAATTTGCTCACTAAAGAAAGAGACTGCACAATTAATCTTTTAATCTTTTGCAAGCACCCCTCATTGTAAGTTACCCTACTCAAAATAGGATAGACGTGTGTTTAACATGCTTTAAGATCTAGAACAGTCTGGAGACCGTCAGGGCAGACCTCTGGGAGCACATTTGAAACCAGTGTGGCAGCCTGACCCCTCTGGCTGCTAAAAGGAAGGGATTTCAGATTCCAAGGGCTTGTGCAGCCACTGCAGTTACTTTTTAACGTTTCCCAGGGCAAAGGGTAGGCTCCATGGACCTGCAGAGTGGGGAGCCCAGAGTGTTGCAGAGACGGAAGTCACAAGGAGTGGTGTCACACCATGGCCGCCTTCACAGAGCCAGGCACCAAGGGAGCAGAGGGCTGCTCCCAGGGGAGACAGAACACCCCACAATCCAGGAGAACAATAGCTTTGACCACAGGCTCCACACAAAACATTTGCTTATGTTTTTTCTAATTCTCAGGGCCATTCTATTCGGTAGACATTAACTATTCCATTTTACAGATGAGGACAGCAGGGCTCAGAGGAGCCAGGTAACCAGTCCCAGGCCACACAGCTAGTTATTAGTGGAGTTGGCATGCAAACCCAGATCTTAAGACTCTGGGACTCATTCTCTCCCTGCAGTCCCATGTTGCCCTGCAAGAATGGTGTCCATCTTGGTGAGGATGGCAAAGAGAAGTTAGCTAGGGATGGACCTTGCCCCATTGCAGGGTTCCTTGTGAGATTTCGATTTCAGCTAGACGATAGCTTTGCCTATGAGTCAGTCATGAAAATCGCTGTGACCCACAATCCCTGGCAGAAAGTGGGAGGGAGCCATGGACACAGAATAAGTCTGACCACTTCTTTTCCTTGGGCAGGGAGTGGGCTTCTTGTTAATTGGACTAACTTTAAAGTCTCTGTGGCTTTGTCCTCCCTGCCCCCCTCCTCTGCCTAGAGTTATCTTCACTCCCTGCTCCACTTGGGGGTGGTCTGGCTCTGCAGAAGACTTTCTTCCCGGGTGGCCTCCCCCAGCTCACAGGTAGAGTTTGGGCAATGGCTCCTCTAAATCCCCATTGTTCTTGCCCAGGCACCAGACAGCATTCAAGGCACAGTTATTGTTTGTTCAGGACTGGGGCTGCTTTTACCCAGGTAAAAGCAGATGCCACAAAGGATCAAGAACAAAGAGATCCAAAGGGAGTCTGCAGAACCCCCAAACCAAAGTGGGCTGTGGTATGTTCAGGCGTGGAAGCTGGAGGCAGGGCCCAGGTGCCTGGAGAGGGTGATGGGAATAAACATGAACAAGTCAGAGGCCCGGGCGCAGCATCTAGTGTGGGGCCAGCATGAAGGCCATGGGTCCTCAGCAAGTGTGTGATGAAGGGGGAAGAAGTAGATGGGGTACCATACACATCTTGGATTAAATCAAAGCCAAGGCTGGATTTGTCACAGGCAGTTACTAAAGTCTGGGTTTAAGTCATAATCCTGGAACTTTCCCCAGTATTTCCCAAATGACTTCCCCATGAGCTTGACCAAAGACCTGGATCACTTGACTTGGTTAACCATCCAACCATCCTGCCATTGATTGGCTGGCTGCTGGGAGCAGGGCTCCCCTCTCCACAAGCCTGTTAGCAGAGATGGAATCTGCAGGGGGCCCTGTGGTGCTACAGGGTGACTCAACCAGTCATGTGAGGGCAGCCCTTACTCCATTGCCCAACACCCCCTCGTTTTTCTAGCTGGGTGTCGGGAATTTCCTTGGTTAAGCTTCCAGGTCTTCCCTGCTTCCGGATTTAATGAGCTCATTTATTTTCTTTTTCACTGAGCAGGTTTTAGGGCTGACTAATAAACGGTGGGGTTCTCTTTAAGAGCCATATTGGGCCAGGGATCAGGGCACTTACCATTTCCAACTTTCAAGTCCCCAGTGTCTCCCTCAGTCTCTCCCCAGCTCTGGCAGCTGTCCTCCCCAGCACAACTCCCTTGTGGAAGTTTCTGGAATACAATGACACAGAGGCCTCAAGGATTGGCTTGGTTTGTTCTTTACATAGCTTCCTTGAAACAGTTGTTTCAAGATGAGTTTGGGCTTTCAAATGAGAAGAAACTGTTGACGCATCAGGGAAAGAAATCCATTTTAAAGTACAGAGTTTCCTCTGTGAGTTTTGTCTAAAGCTTTTGGTAGATTCTGGGGTGGGGGAGGTCATTGTGAATTCTAAGGAGACTTGCCTGAGGCTGTTTAAACCTCCTTTGTGTGAGCTGTTGGAAAGAGCTGCCAGGAGGGCGCACTAATGGAAGGGGACTTGGAAGCCTTGGTAGTTGGCACTTGGGGAACTCAGCCTAAGGGAAAGGGAAAGAATGTAGTGTCCACTGGCAAGAAGGGGAGTCTACAGACACCCAGTGGCTACTCAATTCCTAGAGGTTCTTCCAGATGACTTCACAGCTGATTTGTTGAATCATATGCTATGGAAAGTTCAGCCCAAGAGTCTCCTCAGACATGTGTCAACCCATGCATCCATGCATCTACCCATGTATCTGTCCAATAAGCAAGTTTTGAGCATTTACTGAGAGGCAGGCACTGGGAAGCAGGAGGAATGATTGCACACAGCCCTGATGAATGTCACAGGTCACCTCCACGCATTTCAGAGAGTGAGGGCTCCTGTGCTGTGGGGACTGACACTCAACAGGAAGACCCTGGGGGTGAGTCACAGAGGCCTCAGCACTCATGCCTGGGTAGTCTGCAGAGGAGGTGTCTCCTGCTGAACGCTGGATGGAAGTGTGACACAATGGTCTCCTCCCTGCACTCTGCTCTCCCCCCTGATGTCACAGTCCTCCTTCTGCCCCTGCATGGGGTCCAGGCTATGGGTGGCAATGGGGATCCTGAGAGGCTTCCTTCCCAAGTGAGAGCCAAGGCTCTTGGGGCCATTGTCACTGCCACCAAAAGCACCTTTGGAAGCTTGTGATCTGACTCTACCCCAGCAAAGGGCATAGAGGGTCCCCAGTGGGGAGGCAGCCTGCCTTCTGCTGGAAATTTGTTTGCACAGACCTGCCGTATCAAAGTACCACATCCTAGATGACTTCAACACCACAGACCTATTGTCTAACAGTTCTGGAGGCTAGAAGTCCATGATCAAGTTCACAGCTGGGTTGGTTCCTTCTGGGGGCTGGGTGGGTGAATCTGTGCTTCCCTCACACCTGGCCCTGGTGGCCTGTGCTCGTCGTTGGTGCCCCTTAACTTTCCAAAGTGCCATCGAATCTCTGCCTTTTGCGTCACCTGGCATTCTTCCTGCAAGTGTATCTCTGTGTCTATATTTTCTCCTTTTTTTTAAAGGACACAGTCATACTGGATAAGGATTGGCTCTAAAGATCTAACACCACCGACAGACAACTATCCAATTTTCAGGTTGTAAGGTACTCAGATTTAGATCTCAATGTATGACCTTAAGGAATACTCAGTTAACCCCTAACACCATGTTTCTGACTTTATCCTCCTCCTTCTGCCTCCAGCAGTGCCTATGAGGGGGAGTCAGAGCTGAGTTCACCTCAGGGAGGCTCGGGGTGGTGCCTCCTGGGCATGGAGGCAAGGTGGGGTGCAAGGAGGAAAACCTCGCTGGGCAGCCCTTTGATGGAGAGCAGCATTGTCGGGAGAGCAGAGCAACCTGCCCATAGTGTCTGGGCGAGGAGCCCCTAGGTACTTGAGGGAAAGGGGGGAATATATCCATGAGGACCCAGAGTTCTGGGGGCCTTTTGAGTTGTCAGGCAGGCAGGAACCAGAGTGTGGGACTGAGGGCCAGGGCACCAGGCTGTAAAAGGACTTGACATCACTCACCAGGGATGTACCGAGACACTCTTAACCACTGCTTTTTTGAAATACAGATGAATTTAATTAAAATGCAGAATTATAGTGGTATGTTGTAACATAGCACTTGTAGATTTTGACAGATAATTTTGAAAAAGAAAATAGGGGATGTCTGCCATACCAAATTTTAAAATTTAAGATAACACGATTTTCCATTGAAATAATATGTTTTGACACTTGAGTAAATAGCCTAACGAGACAGGCTACATTTTAGGAATGGACAAGTGCATTTACATACTTAAAACTGATAAAGGGGCCATTTCAATTCAGTGGGGGAAATTATGATCAGGTCAAGAAATGGTGTGGACCAAATTGACCCTCCATAGGGGGGAATAGCAAGGTAGACATCACCTCCTACCACATACGATAAATCCAAGATGGGCTTGTGTTAAATATCTTATTGAAAATAAGCAGATAAACACATTCATAGAGTATTTGAAGAACGTTTAGAGGAAATATTCATTTTCCAAGTCTCCAAACCTATTTAACTTTGGTATAGAAGGGATATCTTTAGTAACGGTAGAAATCCCAAAAACCATGAAGGGAAAAGAAAAGGACATGTTCTATTTTTTTCAAATTTTAAGAAAAAATAAAACTACCCTAAGGAAAATGAAAGAAAAAACTACAGGCTCAGATATACACATATGAGAGCCTATGACCTTTAGTTTGCCCAATCTTCTGATAAATTGCTAATAAAAATGGCAAAAATGGAAATCTGGGAAAAATATGAACTGGCAATTCACAGAAGAGGAAATGAAGATTTAAGCGGAGTAGTAGAGGACTTGTCAGAAAAAATCAAATTTAATTATTTGCTTATCAGATTGTCAAAAATTAAAAAGACCAGTAACATCCCGTACTTGAGAAAATGAGAGAAGACAAGCACTTTTTAAGTCCTGCCAGTGGGAGTGTGAATTGGCAAAACCGTTCCAGGGAAAAAATCACCCACCAATGTTTACTAAAGTTCAAAGTGCAGCTCACTGACACAGCAGCCCCATTCTGAGCGGTCATTCCAGTAGCTATAAAGTCACCCACACTGGAGAATACTGGACAAGGGTGTGTACAGAAGCACGGTTTGCTGGGGCCAAATACTGGGTAACTTGCCATTATTCATCAATAATAAAAGGTCTGAATAAGTATGTGTCACAGAAGATTATATAGTTATCCCAAAGAAGAATAAATGAGTTAAAAATCTATCAACATAGTCAGATGCAAAAAAGCAAGTTGTAGAAAAAGCATGTACTATGACCCCATTTTTGTGAAAACATAAAAAAGTTAAATAAAATTAACAAATGAACCCAGCATCTGTGCCTGTTTTGTATTTGCCTGTACTTAATACCAGCTTGGGGTAGCGTAGTTTAACACCGGAAGTAAACTCAGGGTACAGGAATGAGAGGGAGTGATTTTTAAATTCTTATTTCTATATCTTTGGCTGTTTTGCTTCTTACATGAATCATGCCTTTGCGTTTTAAATTAAAAGCAATTGGATAAAGGCAGTTTTAAAGGGGGGTGGGTGGGTGGAGTAGAGGACAATGTGCTTAAAACACTGCAATGACTCAGTGCAGGTTAAAGTGCACTCTCTAAAGCCTTCCCCCGCCCCGGGGGCTGTACACACAACAAGCCAGCCCATCCCTTTGTTCTGCCCTTTCTGCAGGACCACAGCATTCTTGACAGCACTCTGCTCTCCCCACACACCTGGCCCACACTTCCTGCGGGAATCTCTGAGGCAAAGTACCCACCTACCAATCCCTAAAACTCCAGGAATCTGTGACCCTGGCGTTACTGGCCTCAGCTGCAATTGTCTGTTTACTTGGTTTCATCTCTCATGAGATGACACTACCAGGAAGTCAGGGTAGCATTTCTCATGGTGTCCCTTGTCCTGTAACTGGCTCATTGCCATGGCTAAATACATGTTTGTTGAGTGAATGAATGAATAAAATAACAAAATAAATGCACACATGCCACACATTAGAGATACAAAGAAGAAAACACAGTTTGCACCCTCAAAATTGGGAGGTGGAAAGAGAGGCAGTCAGCAGCCCAGTTATAATACAAGAAGATAATCACTGTTACAGGACAGAGGGCACATACATGACCCAAAACTGCCCGGGGAAAGCCTGCAAGGTTTCACAAACAAGGAAACACTTCATCAGAGATTGGAAAGATGAAGAAACTTTCAACATGAAAATAAATGGAGCAATGTCTCTGGCAGAAGGGCCGGCTGCTGCCAGGGTACTGAGGCTTGAAAGAGCAAGACTAATTCTGAAAACCTCCAGAGATTCAGTATTATAAGAGCATCAAGTTCAAGGCTGGGGAAAGGAGCATTGGAAAGATGAATGGAAGCAGTTGTACTGGAACCAAATCATTCACGAAGATCCAGCAATGGGTTGCAGTGTATGCAAAAGGGCAGACAAGGAAAACCGACAAAGGTTTTAAGCAGACATGTCATATGAGGGGTTTTCGATCACACTGGCACAGTGTGGAGAGGTTTGGGTGGGGGCAGAAGATGATATCTCATGAGGGGAGATAGACCAGGAGCGCAACAGAAAGGAGGTTACTACCGCCTTCTGCTAGAGGAGCTATAGGGCTGATCCATGGAGCCGCAGGGCTCAGCAGAGGATTGGTGAAGTGTGAAAGTCAAGTTGATATGCTGTGGCTCTTAATGGACTGGCATGGGGATAGGGAGATAGCCACCAAAGTATATTCTCAAATGTCCTGCTTTGCATCTTGCTTGATTTATTGAGTACCAGGAGAGAAGCAAGTCTAAAAAAGATACAGAATGACAAACTCGGTTTGGGCCAAGCAGAGAGCATTCATTTCCTAGGCTGCTAAATTGCACAAACTGAATGGCTTCAAACAACAGACATTTATTCTCTCATTCTGGAGGCTGGAAATCCAATACTAAGGTGTCAGCAGAGCCACCTTAATGAGAGAGAATCCTCTCTGTGGAGCCTGCGGGAGAGAATCCTTCCTTGGCTTCCTCGCCCCTGGCCATCAGTCCTGGGTGGTCCTGGGCTTGCAGCTGCATCACTCCAGGCTCTGCCTCTGTGCTCACATGCCCACCCCCCTCCCCTGTGTCTCTGTCTGCACGTGACATTTTCCTATTCTTATAAGTCACATCAGACAGGGCCCACCCAAATGACCTCATCTTATCTTGGTCACCTCTGCAAAGACCCCCATTTCCAAATAGTACCTTTACAGGTATGAGGGGCTGGGACTTCAACACGCATCTTTGAAGGGGGGAACACATTTCAACCCATAACAATGAGCCTGAGGTGCCATGGGAACTTGGGTGGAGATGCCCAGGGGTGCTTTGGTAAGATGGAGAAGTCTGGGCTGTGAGTCTTTATCTACAACCGGCTAGTCAAGGCACAACAGCATGGAGCAGCCACGGCAAGTAGGCAAGCGGCCTGAGGAGAAAAACCTTGGTGAAGGTCATGAGGAAGGAGCTGCAAGGAGCAGAGGCTCCCTCACAGGGGGTGACTGAGAAGGAAGGACAGGACAGTGTGTGTGTGAGGGGCCCCCGAGGGCATGGTAGTGACAGCCAGCCCACGACCCTCTGGCTGATAACTGTTCAATGGGGGCACCAGGCTGTGTTTCCCACTGCTGGTTCTTTCACTACCTACTGAATCTCTCCTGCTTGTTTCTTGTGGGGTTCTCCCCACTTTTCAGGAAGCAGTGGAGCCCTGTGGCCATTCTCCTGAAGAGTCAGCAGGGACATTGCTAGATGGTGTTGGAGCAGCCACCTTCCTGAACTTGGCACCACAGTACAGCACTGATGAAGCAAATAAGGCCAGCTTGTTTGTGTTTTGCATTTCTTCATAAGTGAGCTGGCAGTTTTGTAATAACTCTGAGGTATCACACTTTACCACATCAGCAAAATATTCCCATATGGTCTTGAAAGTGTTGTCCAGAGGGTACAGTCTTTCCTCTCAGGTCACAATCTCTGCCCCAAAGAGAGCCTGCCAAGCCAGCTTTAGGTATCAGGGAAACTTGCACATTTTAGAATGTGAGACTGAAGGTCAGGGCACAGCAGGGCACACTTTCAAATATGGTCGAAGAACAGAATGTGCTCTCCATGAGGGCAGCTGTGTTCACTGCCAGAATCCCAGCACCCAACCTCATGGTTGACACTCCAGGCTCTGGGTGGCCTAGGAAATGAGACCTCTCTCTTCTCTGGGACCAGCAAATGACTGACCAGCCGTGCCCAGCTGATGTGGACTCCAACCTGCTGCTGGGTAAGCAGGAGTGAGACACTTGCACGTCATCTTCTTTCTTCTCCTGGGGGAAGGCCAGTGGCAGTGGCCAGGCCTACTGCAGATTGGCAGTCCTGGGCCTCACACTGCTTGTTCCGGTTAAGATTTGTGTTCCCTGGCTCTGGGAGATGCATGAGAGTGTTGCATTATGATTTAATAAAAACAATGGCTAAGATTTATTGAGCTCCTACTGTGCTATCTCAAGGAAATCTTACAAAAACTCTAAGGTAGGTGTTATTTATATCACATCTTAAAAATATAAAAATAAATTTTCAAATGATGGAGTCGATATACCGAGGGCGTCCTAGCTAGAATGTGGTGCTGGGGATGTTTGATTCCAGACCATCTGGAACTCGAGTCCACTCATTGAAGCCCTTCATTGGACTGGTGAGCTGAAGTTACCTGTCCACGCATTGCAGGTTGAGGTGACGAATTATCATCCAAGAGGTGGGGCAAGAATAATGGAGGGTCAGCAATCTCTCCCAGGAGCTGTTGTCAGGTTTCAGAAATTAGGATTGCCTTTGGTTTGGGGGAGAAAAATGGCAGTGAGGAGGGGGAAATGTGGAGGAGGGTGAGTGCCTGGTCACAGCTGCCCACGGGGCTCTGTGTGTCTGGCTGGTTGAGTTCAGCTGTCACCGTGTGAGGCTTACAAAGATGAGGTGGCTGGGCTGCTTTGTCAGTCAGCAAATTATACATCAGAGCCAGTGACTCGTAGCCTCTGGGGATTGTCAGGGGCCTCAAAGATAATCCCATCTGACTCTTTGAATTTATAGGTGAGAATCCTGAGGCCCAAAGGGCAGATTAAAGATGGACACAAATGCTTTGACATCTCTCCCACGGAGAATGAGAACTACGTCCCTCCCCTTGAATCTGGCTTCTGTGACTCCCTAGCTAATAGAAAACTGCTTAAGCGATACTGTGCCAGTTTCAGGACTCAGACCCCAAGACACTGGCAGCTTCCTCTTTGGGTTCTGTGAACGTGGACTCTTAGAACCCAGATGCCTTGCTGTGAGGAAGCCCAAACAGACCCAAAGAGACACACACAGAGGAGAACCAAAGTCCCTGGCCTATAGCTCATGGTCACAGCATTTCGTGCCAATTTGGAAGTGGTTCCTCCAATTCTAATCAAGCATCCCCTACTGGAAACACAAGGGACAAGAATAGAACTCTGCCACGAAAGCAGCTTTAAGAGCAAATTAAATGCTTGGTGTTATTTTAAGAGTGAATTCTGGGAAGGTTTATGCCAAAATAATGTATCAGAACCTGGACCGAGCAGTGTCACGAGCCTCAGCTAGTGCTTCCTTCACTCTCCTGCATCTGGGCCTGTTGCGTCCTGTGGATCCCCCAGGTCCCCAGTCTCAGTGGTCTGTGAAGCTGGAAAGGCTGCTGCATTACCCTGCAAGAGAACTGTGGAGGGATGGTTGAATTCTTCAGCAAAAGTCACTAAATCTGATGATTACGAGACTCCTTGGGGTCTGGGAGTTTAGTGTATAGATTTTTCAAGGCTCATCCCACTCATATACTGAATCCTTAGGAGTGAGACCCAGACATTTCTAATTTTTAATGCATCATTGGTGATTCTAACATCAGTTTTAGATATAACTGATTGTGAATTATCACTGAGCAATTAGGATAAATGTCTCGGCACCAGCTACATTCACGCATTATCCTAAACCAGACCTTACTGGCTTTTTTCCATGTTTATTAAGATTCCTGAGCAGGATGAGCTATGTTTACTCCCTGATGAAGCCAACCTGGGGCCCCCAAGGTCTTAACACACTTGCCCTTCATTTACCTCGGTGTTGGCCCAAGATCTTCAGTGCTGATATTGCTGATGACCCTTAGTCCAGGTTTATGTATGTAAATACAGGGAAGGAACCCATTAGTCATTAATGATGTTTGCCAAATATTTATGCCTCTCTTCTCTTCTTAGCACACAATAGGACTGCATTTTTCTGACTCCCTGGGATTGAGTGGGACACTGTAGTAAACTCTGGCCAATGAACAAAGTGTGAGCTCACCTCACTCAGTTTCTTACACTCAACAAAAGTGTGCTCTGTATTAAGGTTTTATTTTCAGAAATCATTTTTCTTTCATCCTGTGCTAGAAATGTTGAAAGTGCTGGCATTTAAAGAGAGGAAGTACAGCATTCTTTCCTGCATCTATACAATTGTAACCTGTCATCGATAATTATTTCTTCCCTCGCAGGAGAACATAAATGGAGTCACTGATTGTCTCCATCTAGTTTGCCAACATAGACACTAATATTCCCTGTGTTGGCATCCTGGGCGGGTGGGTTGTCTTTAACATTCAACAAACAACCTTCTCCCTACTTGATCTATGTTTGATTTTGATTTCTGTATTTAGAAGTTTTAATTCAAGTAATTTGTGCCTATATTCTGTTAATAAATAACTCATCATATGGTTAATAATGCTGAAATCCCTCGTGGCCACCTCCCTTTTCCCATTCTCCTTCTCAGTGGATTGCTATTATCATGATACCATGTACATATATTAATAAGCATATATGTACCTGTAAAATTATATAGTATTTTTGTGTGTTTTGATTTTTTTTCATACATGGAATTTATTGTATGTACTGCCTTCAAATTGTTTTCTTTGTGTCAGTATAGAGAAACCTTACTGTTTTCTGTAATATGAATGTGCCATAGTGTATTTAACAATTTACCTATTTAAAGGCAATATATTTATATCAAAAATTTTGTTATTAAAATTAGTGAGGCCACACACATCTTTATCTATGTGACTTTGTGTTCATATGTGAGTGTTTCTCTATAGAGTTGATACAGATGGAATGGCTTTCTATAAGGAACAGAACTTTTCATTTCAATAGATACCACTCAATTTCCCTTCAAAGTAGTTGGAAAAGATAACCAACTCTGGAAAATAAGTGGACCAGAAATCAGGAAATACTACCATAATATGAACTACAGACAAGAGTGGCTTAAAGAAGAAAACCACAACCAAAACAACCATAGGAGAGGGTAGCCACATAAGGATCATCACAGAAGATAGCCATTCCTCCCCAAATTTTGCCATCAGTTAATATAAAGTTTTGTCTCGAAGTTTAAAATATTTCATTTCTCCAATTAACAGTTATATTAAACTGTTTTATATATTTATCTCTGTAAAGTAGTTCTATAGACTCTTACTTTCCTATTAGATTATTTATCACTTGTTGATTTATTTGAGTTCTTTATATATGCTGCATACTCTTCCTTCCCTTGTTTAATCTTCATTGAGATTATTTTCTGTGTATGTATGTCCTTTTTAATATTGCAGTTGTTTTTTTCTGCTTATCTTATTATCTTTATTACCTCTGTTTTCTTAGTCAAGTTCTTCTATTCCTTGAATTCAGTGTCTGTTTTTAATGGTATTAGCTTTCCTCAGAAGTTTAATGATTTGTGGTTGTGAGTGATTCTTTTCCCGTTAACTGCTATGCATGCACACCAGCTTGCAAGCCTGAGTAGGGTGAGGGAAGTGGCAAGGGATAGGCATTGCCCACTGCTGTGCATGTAGGAAAGTGCACTCAGGGAGCATGGGGAGGAGCAAAGTACAGCCGGGTGTGTTATTTTGATAACTGGACTCCGAGGCAGGAGAAGTCATACTAGCAGGGTGTTCTCAGTTGCCCAAGGCAAGTCTGCTTCTCTGTGCAAATGCCCCTGCTCACTGCTCATGTCTAAGCACAGACAGCTCTGTTACTGTCATCAGATGCAAGTGGATCACTCCAAGTAGGAGGAACAGGTGGGCAGATGGAACCAGAGGAAGTATTCCACACATAAGGTGGATCGGACTGTGGAAACTTAAATAATAACCCTGTTAGTGATTCCCAGGGGGCCTCCTCTTCTAGGGCTGCCTCCTGGTGGGTTGTGACCTGTTTTACCTTTTGTGGCTGCCCTCTCCTGTGTGGGTTTTGGTTGTGGTTTTCTTCTTCAAACCAATCTTTTCTGTAGTTCATGTTTTGGTGCTATTTTCCGATTTCTGGTTCACTGAGGGTACATCTCGTTTTCCAGAGTGGGTTATTCTTTCCAAGCATTTACTATGAAGGGGGAGGTTGCTACGTGCGATCTGTCAGCCATTTTGAATCAGAGGCTCAGAAGTCGTCCCACCGGATTTATATTGTACTATTTCTTACGATACTGAGATATTACATGCTTCTCTTGAGCAAGAGGGGACAGAGGAAGATTGAGGAGTTTGCCTCATTAATGTAAATAATCTCATCTAAACATAGTTGTGCTAGACATTATTTACATAAGCTAAAGAGGGTAAATGAAAGGAAGGAGCCCAGACAGCATTAAAAAAATCTATCTTCAGATTTATCTCTGACAGTATTGTCTATTGGAATTTCCCCAAAGGCCCTATCCTGACTTATGAGCACTATGTGTCAATTGTGTTTGAATATAATTTACATATTCATATCCTAGTCAGTTTTCAAGCTACAGCACGTCTACAGCTCTCACTCACTAATAAGTCCTCTGGGAACAAAACTGTCCTTTAACAAACTTGGCTGAGTTAAGAGGAAACAAAGAAGCCATAAATCACTCAGAGAAGCCGTGGCTTGTGGCTTGTGGCTCAGGGGCAATATTTTTTTAAGTTATTCATGCCTGTGACAAATAAGATGTGCCCTTACAACTTCTCCTTGACAAGACCTTGCTGCAGGTGGACAGGCAAATTTCTGCTAATGCACCAGGGGCTTTGGCAAGCTCTCCTTAATTTCTCCTTTCTCTCTTCTTCACTTTCAGGGCCCCAGGCTTTCTCTTCCCACCCTTGCAAATGAAAAGGGTCACAAAAGATCAACTCTACAGCACAGTGGGTTTCAGGCAACATGTTATTTGATGGGCAGGTGGAGGGTGACATCTTTTTGGTTCTGCCCCTCCCTAATAATATACACGATACCTTGGAAAATTTTGGTTAACATGTCACAGGTGGGCCACTAAAACTAAATGCAGAACTGGCATCTACGTTTATAACAGAGAAGAGAGAGGGGTACCCCAGTCCTCTAATTTTCTACCAGGATGTTTTCTGCTGTGGATGTGTGTATTGATTTTTTTACATGATTTTAAAAAAGGAAGCTAGGGCCTCCCCTGGTGGCGCAGGCGGTTGAGCTCCGCGTTATGAAGCTGTCTGCAGCTTTTGCAGCGCGGGTTCAATCCCTGCCAGCCAGCGAGGGTCCCACATAGCGCGGCACACCTCTCCTGTCTCTCCCGCTGCTCCCCTCAGCAGTGTATTTCATCAGTCTGCCTGTTCTGTTTCCCGCTCTGGCTCTGGTGAATCCTCTCACCCTCCCGTGCATCTGGTCTGTACCCCGGTTCTTGTATAAATAAATAAATAAATCTTTAAAAAAAAGAAAGTAACCTAGGCTGAAGTTTCTTCAAGACTCTACCTTGGAGATACTGGAATGAGTTGAAGTAGGGAATGAAAAGCTATTTTATTTAGTACCATTAGAATAGGTTTACTGGACTTTGTTTTCAGATCAAAAATCTTGGGAAATAATATATGCCCAGAGACCCCACTGTTGAGGCTTTCAATGGCTCAGAAAATTTTACATCCTTGGTGAAATGACAAGACATTGGAACACATTTACCTTGAAATTTCAGGGGGGAAAGTCAGGAATATCTCTAATATTTTGAAAGAAGCAAAGATACTCCAATTCAAACTGGACATATTTTTCTTCATTGAATTGCCCTGAATTCAGTGGCAATATGTGGAAATTATAGATTTTTGATGGAAATGAATTCACAGTGTTAGAAGAGAGGCCCAATTTTTTAAAAAAAAAAATGCAACTGAATCATTCTCTAAGTTTCTGTAGCTGCTCTTGGAATGAAAACGACAAGATATTCAGAACTGCCAAAAATTAGCCCTAACCGTGTGATTGTTTAGGTTAAAAGTCTAATGTATCCATTAAGAAGTCATAATCCTGAACTTTTGGAGACAGGGCTATGCACACTAGACTAAACTATGAATCTATGCCATCAGTTTGATAACTTAGCCTCTTGCTACCATTTCTTTAATGAACAGGGACAAAACTGAACTGAGACTAATAACAGGCTTATAAGCATTTCATAGAAACAACATTTATGAACATGTTTGATTTGCTTTGGTATTATAGCTAAAAAGCCCATTACTCCTGGCTAGCAAGCAGAAATTCAATAAAACTTACATACAGTTCACACGCATACAGGGACCATCATGAGAAAAATGACGTGCCAGCAGGATGGGTGCTTTAGGAGGGTTTCTGACTCATGGCTGGTGGCAGCAACAGTTTGAGGTTTCCTAAACACTCACAGATGGTTTTGCAAGATGGACCCAATGCTGTTATCACTTGGCCATGCTACTTACCCCTCGATTAAGGGGCTGATCTTCTTTGTGCATGAAATTCTATTTCCATCAGCCTTCTGTGAGTAGGCCTCGCGGGGAAAGAAACATCCGAGCAAAGGCTCTTGGTGATAGGATGCTCCCCTAATACTTTATTCAGTGTTTTGCCTGTGGCATTTCAGTTCCCCGACTTGGATTTTCTCTGTTCTGTGTTTGATGGTTGCATGAAGCATTTTTGGTAATGAGACTTAAATCTTTTTTCTGGATAAATGCCATCCTTAAGTATATGCTTTTCAGCTTGGATTATTGCCACACTTATTTCATGAATTTATATTGTCTGTGCTAAAATGTAATTTGGGTTTTTTTGTTGGGGGTCTGTGACAGATTCTGATCTCTCCCCCGCTAGCTTTGTTTTCAGTCTTTATACATGGGACACTCATCTTCAGTTGAGATCTCTTTGGCACATTCTTCTATCTTGCTGGTCCTTTTGCCTCTAAGCCATTTGTGACTGATTAGAAGCACGTAGACAGTGTTTTTCTCCAGCTCTAATGGATTAAGCAATAGTTCTTAAAAAAAAAAAAAAAACTCCTTATGAGTTATTTTATGCTGTGCAATCTTCAGACTTTCATTCTCAGTCCTTTAAACATTCTACAGTCTGGCAAAACCTGGGTGGGTGGGGAGGAATTGGGGAGCAGTTGAAGTCTAAACTGTTAACAAAACTAGCTCAAATCTTTTTATGAATTTCTTTTTTGCTTGTTTATAAAAGTAACTTATATCAGCTAGAGAAAACTAGAACATAGTGAAAATCTAAAAGAACCCAAGACCCAGAGGAAATGTTATTAGTTTTGAGTGTCTCTTTTTTCTTTTTTTAAGATTTACTTATTTATAGAAGAACTGGGATACAGGCCAGATGTGCGGGAGGGTGAGAGGATTCACCAGAGGCAGATCAAAACAGGCAGACTAACAAAATACACTGCTGAGGGGAGCAGCAGGCGAGACAGGCGAGGTCTGCTGCGCCATGTGGGTAGCTCTCTGGCTGGCCGGGGAGCGAACTCGTGCTGCAGAGGCTTTGGCCTATACCCTAGTTCTTGATGCATAAATAAATAAATCTTTAAAAAAATATCAAACTCCAGAAGAAGTGTTACCATATAAGGTTTAAATATTTAAAGGAGAAAAACAGAACTCTGATTAAACATATAACTAGAGTACATTTAATCACAAAACAGAGAAATTGACATAGATGCCATACACTGTACATTTCCCCATTTTTAAAATTTTTTTCTTTGATTTCCTCATGAATCCAATGGTCTTAGATTTCCCCCATTTTTTTTTTTTTTTTTTATAGAGGCATGTTTTTTATTTATTTATTTATTTATTTGCTTGTTCGTTTGTTTTTGTTTATACATGCACTGGGTACAGTCAGAAGCGCGGGAGGGTGAGAGAATTCACCAGAGCCAGAGCGGGGAGCAGAACAGGCAGAAGGACCGAAGTACACTGCTGAGGGGAGCAGCGGGCGGCAGGGAGGTCTGCGCGCCATGTGGGACCCTCCTCCGGTGGCCGGGGAGCAGCCGGGAATCGAACCGGCACTGCAGAGGCTGCGGGCAGCTTCGCAACCCAGCGCTCAACCGCTGCGCCACCATGGAGGCCCGATTTCCCCCATTTTTTACTGATCTCTTTTTCTGTTCTAGGATCAATCCAGTATGCCATATTTCACTTAGGATTCAGTTTTTACAACATGGTGACAGCAGTTTATTTAGAAGGGGAGTTCAGTTGGCTGTTTCCTGGACCCTTGCATAGCTAACAATGTCTTCTTACTCTAATCCATAAATGGAAGCCTTGTTGTGGGTGGGATTCTGAGTCATAACTTCTCTTCATTTTCCTCCTTTAGACATTTGAATATAATTACCATGTGACATGTATTTATTTTTCTTCAGTCTAATAAGTTTGAGTCCCTTGAGTTTTTCTTCTACCATCTGGCTCCTGTATGCTATTTTGCAAAGCTTCACAATTCCAATTGCAGCTTGTCAGAATGTCAGTAGTGTTTTGCTGTCCAAAACCAATCAATACTCAAGAAGTTTCAGCAATAGAAAGTGCATTATAATTTCCACTACCTACATCTTCAACACTTGACTTTTGGACAAAACCCTTGATTGTAATACCTCTTTTAGCAGCCGTATCTCTATGTTCACTCACACTAAATGTCTATTCCAATAAAACGTTAACAACAAATAAAAAGTATTCACATGATTTATTAACATGAGGAAATGCTTATGCTGTAATATGAGTTTGAATATTTCCTATTCAAATAAAATAAAATGCATGGATTATTTATCCTACTTTAATCCATGTATTCTCAGTGCGAGTGATTAGTGAAAAAACATTCTACAATATATATTGGCCTCAGTGATGTCTTTGGAAACTCGAATATAATGCAAGGGAAACAAAATAAAACATAAACAAATGGGACTGCATCAAACTAAAAACCACTGTACCACAAAAGGAACTATTGATAAAATTTGAAGAGACAGCCTACTGAATGGGCAAAGATACTTGTACACTGTACATCCAACAAAGGGTTAATATCTAAAATTTATAAAGAATTCACATAATTCAACAGCAACCACCAAGCAATAAGTGCAGAAGATCTGAATAGATGCTCCAGGGAAGACATGCAGATGGCCAACATGCACATGAAAAAATGTTCAACATCACTAAATATAAAGGAAATGCAAAGAAAATCACAATGAGATACCACCTCATACCTATAAGAGTGGTCTATAGCAAAAAGTTCAGAAACAACGGGCCTTCCTGGTGGCGCAGCAGTTGAGCGCTGGGTTGCGAAGCTGCCCACCACCTCTGCAACACCGGTTCGATCCCCGGCCGCCGGGTGAGGGTCCTACATGGTGCGCAGACCTCTCCTGCCGCCCGCTGCTTCCCTCAGCAGTGTATTTCATCGGTCTGCCTCTTCTGTTCCCCGCTCTGGCTCTGGTGAATTCTCTCACCTCTCACCTACCGTGCCTCTGACTGTACCCTGTGCTTGTATAAATAAATAAATAAATCTCAAAAAAAAAAAATCTTAAAATAAAAAAAAAAGTTCAGAAACAACTATTGAGGAGAATGTGGGGAAAAAGGAACTCTGTTGATAAGAATATAAATTGGCCCAGCCTCTATAGAAAACAGTATGGAGGTTCTCAAAATATTAAAAATAGATCTACCATTTGCTCCAGCAATTCCACTATTAGTTATCTATCCAAAGAATTCAAAAATATATATGTACTCAGTCTAAAAGATGTATGCATTCTTATGTTCATTGCAGTACTATTTACAATAGCCAATATATGGAAACAAACTTAAGTACAAAACAGTGGAAAACTGAATAAAGAAGATGTAGCATATATACACAATGGAATACTACTCAACCATAACAAATGATGAAATCTTGCCATTTGCAGCTACATGGATAGAAATGGAGGGGACTGTGCTAAGTAAAATATTTCATAATGAGAAAGACAAATACTGGGAGATTTCACTCATATTTGGAATATAAATAAACAAAGCAAAGGGACAGACAAAACAAACCCTTGGAATTCAACTGCAGAACTGAGATTATCAGAGGGGAAGAGGAGGTGAAAGCAAAGGGTGGAGGGTTGTTGGTACCTTGGTAGTGGGCATGGTGTGGCGAAATAGATTTCAAGAAGTGTGAACTTGTACTCCTAAAACACATACAGTATAGTAAACCAATGTTACCTCAGTTAAAAAAAAAAAATCTCTACATTACAACGATTGGTGTCTCTTCATAGTTCCGTCTTTCCCAACAAAATTTTATTCCTAAGATTATTCCAAAATCTTATTCCAAAATCGTATTCCTTATTTCTCTCCTTGAGAGAAATTAAAGCTATACAGTTATTCTCTTCCACAAAATGCAAATTGTTCTAACCTGACAAGATAATTTCAATGCTATGGAGTCTCACATGTATAAATAACTTTACTATGATTTGATCTAAAACATCAATAAACATATTAAATGCCTCACTTTGGTCATAAATGCCTTGGCTTACTCTCAGGGTTGATAGGGTTAGTGATTTGGTATGATTATTGATAGACCAAGGATTCCTTCTCATATATGACATGATATCATGATACAAATATGTGACATAATGAAAGTCTCTGCTAAATGTTTTCATAAAATGAAGACACATTAGGTTAATGGCATTTGCTTGATTTATCAATTTAATAGCCCAAATTAAATAGTAAATGAAATTAGTCTGCAACAACTATTAATAAATATTTCTCAGTCCCTGTGACCACAGCATTCTCTCTTGATGCTTATCATCATGATGACCATCATCGTCACCATGGTCATGATTGTTATTATTATTTATTGAGTAACACAGATTTAGTATAAATGCCTTATATTCATTACTTTTTTTCAGCAAAAAAATCCTGTGAAGTATTAATATTCATGTTTTAAATTAAAGGAAACTGAGGGTCAGAGAAGTAAATCCTCAAGGTCCTATTTCTCTTAAAGGGTGTTGTTGTCCTTCAAGTCTTGCTTGATTTCAAAACTCTTGTGAACATTGCCTCTTTTTCATGTTAATTTCAGTCATTAATATGTTTTAGACTCTATTTTATTGGTACTATTTCTGGGCTCCACTGTATCCCTTTGAAAATTTGGATATTATTTTATCAATCTCTAATTTCTTTGTAATTACTGACTACTTCCTTGATCACATTATGTGTGTTGCTTCAGCAAATGACAAGGTATAGATTTGAGACTTGAGAATTAACTTCCCTTAATTGGAACCTGCTTGCCTCTGCCAGCGCAATTAGCATTAGAATTTAGCATAGAGAGAGTTCCAGGAACCATTCAGATTCTTTAATGAAATCCCTGTGGGCTGAGTATTTGCTAGGGGAAAAAACCCTCCTTACTCAGTAAATTATGCTCTAGAGTTAGTATGGCTGGAAATTTTGTGAACTTCTTGTTCTCTGGGTGCAGCTCTAGTTGGGTTTGCAGAAACTTCACCTACAGGTTGATCGTGGTTAACATCAACCTGTGAGCAGGGGAGGCTCTACAGGTAAGAAGACCTCTTTAGGGCAAGTGGCCAGGTAAGAGGTGTTCAGCAGGGTTCTGCAGATTCAGCTCTAGGTCATCAACTCCATCCAGTTTTCTTTTTACCTCTGGGGCTTCTAGGTTCTAAGTCCAGCCTCTGTGTTTAGTGTGATTCTGTTTGATTCTCAGTGCATCGTAAAACATGAGAAAATGTTAAAACCATTTTGATAGATGCACATAATCTGGTAGCAAGAATTCTTTGTTTTTTGGTTGGAGAAAAATAGAAAAGAACTACTGAGAACAAACATCAATGTACCTAAAACCACACATAAATGCCAACATTTATCATATTCACTTTAGTTTCTTTTTAAATAAATAAAACATTGTAATAAACCTGAATTCCCCTTTGCTCATCTCTCCCACCCCATTCACCTCTTTCCCTCTCCAGAAGCAAGGACTACCATGAACTTGTCATGCAAATATGAAAACATCTATATCCACAAACAACATATAGTTTTTTGGTAAAAATGTACACAAATGGTATCATATGATGCATAGTGTTATACACAACTTTTCCCATTCGACATGATAGTGCTGAAATTCATTTTTGTTATGTATAAAATATAGCTCAGACATTTTACTTGTATAATGATATTTTATCATATGTATACCAACACATGTTTTTCTTTCTTTTATTTTTTTAAAGATTTATTTATTTATTTATACAAGCACTGGGTACAGTCAGAAGCGTGGGAGGGTGAGGAGAATTCACCAGAGCCAGAGCGGAGAGCAGAACAGGCAGACTGATGAAACACACTGCTAAGGGGTTCAGAAGGCGGCGGCAGAGGTCTGCGCGCCATGTGGGACTCTCGCGGGCGGCCAGGGTCGAGGTGGCTTCCTTCAGAGCAAACCTTCCAAAAGGTCAGAGTATAACTCACATGCTTTTTATGACATAGCCTTGGCAGTCACTACCATCCCTTTCAGTTTATTCTACAGTTTATTCTACCATACCACGGCACTCCGGCGCTGCAGAGGCTGCAGGCAGCTTCGCAGCCCAGCGATCAACCGCTGAGCCACCAGGGGAGGCTCCAATACATGTTTTTCTTTTGATGAACATTTGGGATGTTCCAATATTTGTGATTACAGAGCTCTCTTCTGGAGCATAGGTCAGATTTCATCCCCATTATTCGTCTAGAGTTGGAATGTTGGGGTTGTCAACTCCCAAGTGTCATTTCCTCCAAAGTGGTCAAACCAAATCGGACTTGCAATTTCAGTGTTCGATAGTTCCTATTTTCCTTGATCCTGACCCACAAGAATAAGTCAGATTTTCAGCTTTTGTTCTGTTGAGAAACGTTAATTGCAAGTTCAATTTTGTTCCACTTTTTTGTTACTAGTATTTTTATATGCTGATCATCCATTTATGTTCTTCTTCTGTGAATACAAGATGGGAACCCTTGTCCTTGTCAATAAAGTTGCCTTTATTGTGAAGCTTTAGCTTTAAGTTAGTTAAATTAGTTATGCTTTTATGATTTCTGTTTTCATATCTTGTTTAGGAGTTTCTTTCCTTTCCAAGGTCATATAAATACTGTTGTTGTTTTCAATCAGTCTGGAATATATTTTCTTAATTTTTTGAGGTGAAGATCCAATGGTATTTTTTAGCTATGGAAATTTCCATATGGAAATCAAGTTGTCCCAATTCACTTATTAAATAGTCTCTTTTCCTCAATGATTTATAATGCTACATCGACTTTATACCAAAGACTCATTTTATACTTAGGTCTATTTCTGGACTCTTTGTTCTAGTCTACTGATTTATTTGTCCATCTCTGGGTTATTACTACCTCACTATTTTGCTTGCTATCTTATTTTACGGTAAGCCTATATAGCTTGTAGGATGAATTCTTTGGTTTTTGTTCTTCTTTGTCAGAATTATCTTGGCTCTATTTTGTCTTTTCATTCTTCTATATACAATTTAAAATGCAATTTGTTCATTTCAATAAAAGTCACCTATTGTGATTCTGATTGGAACTGAATAACATTTATGGATTAGCTTGATAAGACTATTGTGCCAGACACCTTTCATTTTTTTAAAAGATTTATTTATTTATTTATACAAGCACTGGGTACAGTCAGAAGAGCGGGAGGGTGAGACAATTCACCAGAGCCAGAGCGGGGAACAGAACAGGCAGACTTAATGAAGTACACTGCTGAAGGGAGCAGGGGGTGTGGCAGGAGAGGTTTGCATGCCATGTGGGACCCTCTCTGGTGGCCGGGGATTGAACTGTCGCTGCAGAGGCTGTGGGCAGCTTCACAGCCCAGCTCTCAAACGCTGCGCCAACGGGGAGGCCCCAGACACCTTTCATTTTTGACTTTTACTCAACTACCTTTCTGGACCTAACTCAGTTTCTTCATCTGTAATATGGGGATAACAAGAGTACCATTATAGATTTGTCATAAAGAATGAATGTATCTAGCACACAGTAAGTACTACATAATAGATTGTTAAGTAAAGACAATAACCAAGGAGGTAAGAGACAGAATGACAGCCATAAAAAAAGAGCAGTGAATTTGAAAAGGAATAATTAGATATGAATCCTGCATATGGGAAAATCCTCATATGGGAAAAAGATAATCAGAAATCTTAGAAATGTTAGTAAGTTCTCTGAATTTTATAATATAAATCAATACAGTGGCTAAATTATAGATTTGGGATTCTTTAGAGATAACTGATGATTTGGGGCTTCCCCTGGTGGCACAGGCGGTTGAGCGCCACGCTGTGAAGCTGTCCACAGCCTCTGCAGTGCTGGTTCGATTCCAGCCCGGTCCAGCAAGGGTCCCACATGGTACCGCAGACCTCGCCTGTCTCACTCACTGCTCCCCTCAGTAGTGTATTTCAGTCAGTCTGCCTATTCTGCTCCCCGCTCTGTCTCTAGTGAATCCTCTCACCCTCCCGCGCATCTGGCCTGTACTCCAGTTCTTGTATAAATAAATGAATAAATAAATAAATAAATAATCTTTTTTAAAAAAGAGATAAGTGATGATTTGGTAGAAATCACACAGCTGTAGAGAATTAAAGAAAAAAAATTGAATGAGATGACATGGAAGGCAGGCAAAAAGTTTTCAACACAAATTAAGTAGGTATAAAGATGTAAAAAATAAAGGAAATGGCTTCTGGCAGAAATCAATACTGAGATTCAATAATAACAGAATGTCAGCACTGAAGAAAAACATGAATCTTAAGATCATAAAAACAGAGTGCTGAGAAGGATGAAATGAATTCACAAATAGACCTCATGGGAACTTTGTAACATGAAGGATAAAGAGGAGTTGTTAAAAGTTAATAAAGAACAATTAGATGGACAAAATATTTCATTAGCAACAATAGATTCCAGAAAACAGAATATCTTGAATATCTTCAAAGTTCAGAAGGAATATTACTGGGGGGACACTGGGACATTCAAGGTCAAGGTGCCAGTAGATTTAACTCTTGGCAGCACTGGCTTTCTGGCTTGCAGATGTTGGCCATCTTGCCTGTGAGCACAAGACCTGTCTTCTGGGCCTCCCCGGTGGCGCAGCGGTTGAGCGCTGGGTTGTGAAGCTGCCCGCAGCCTCTACAGCGCCAGTTCGATCCCCAGCTGCTCCCCGGCCACATGGCCCACAGAGGGAGGGTCCCACGTGGCTCGCAGACCTCTCCTGCCTCCCGCTGCTCCCCTCAGCAGTGTACTTCGGTCCTTCTGCCTGTTCTGCTCCCCGCTCTCACCCTCCCGTGCTTCTGACTGTACCCAGTGCTTGTATAAATAAATAAATAATTTTTTTTTTTTTTTTTTTTTAAAAAAAGACCTGTCTTCTTACTGAGCTCTAGTCTTTCTTCCTCTCCATTAAAGAATGCTAATCCCCATTATGGGACTCCACCCTCATGACCTCATCTAAACTTAATTACCTCCTCAAGATTCCACCGCTTAATACTACATAACATTGGAGATTAGGGCTTCAATACATGAATTTGGGAGAAGACAAACATTGTCAATAACATTACTAGAGAAGTATGATCCCTACCATCTCTGCCCATTTTTGGATCCTAGGCTCATGACTTCAGTTCCTGTTCATTATTATCTTTTTTATGGAAATGTTTATCCTAATGTGAACACATATTATCTTACTTTAAAATTTTTAAAAAACTGTTTATTACTATCTTTGTACAGGAAAGGGAATTTCAAGCTGAAATACATAGCATTATGCACATTTCATTAGTTGAAACATTCCCAAAGTCTGCACTGGATTATGTGGTCTGCTCAGTTTCACTACTACTTGCTTTCACAGCAGGTAGAACAAGAATGACATTCCCAGAATCTCCTTCTCTATAATTCCAGAGTAGTATCAGTCAATGAGGGGCATTTGATGGAGACTGGAAGATGGAAGAGAGGGAGAAGCCACACTGTCTCAAAGCAGATGGAAGCGTCCTCGTTTCTATCATTCACTCTTGTGAATGATCTCTGGAACTGTAGCCAGTGGTAGCCTCTCAAGAATCTCATTTCAGAGTTGCTGGCTAAATTAAAGGAATTTCTCAAAGTTTTCTGATATTTGAAGCAGTTTCTGTGTAAGCTCTTCAGCACTTATGATGGTGATGCAGGCTGAGGTAATCACACAGAGCCACAAATGGGCTTGTGATCCCTTGTCCTGGAAACAGATGTAAACACCTCAAATGTCCCGTTTTAACGCTTCATTAGTTGGAGTGGACTGAGGGCTATGGCTGCAAGTCACCAAGATTACCCCACGATTGCCTTCTCCTGGTATTCATGACTTTGTGGAATGCCCTCCCAATGGAATCAGAGATGACCCTGGGTAATCTGTAGAATAAACTGAACGGGATGGTAGTGACTGCCAAAGCTATGTCATAAAAAGCATGTGAGTTATGCTCTGACCTTTTGGAAGGTTTGCTCTGAAGGAAGCCAGTTTTCAAGTCCCGAGGACACTCAAACAATCCCCTGGAGATGCCTACCTGATGATGAATGAACTGAGGCCTCTCACTAACAACCAGTAACAACTTGCCAGCAGTATGACTGAATTGCCTTGGAGTGGACTAGTCCTTGTCCATAGAAATTATGGATCAAGTTTAAACTAAGTCTAGTCCTCATCTATAGAGACTATGATAAATAATAAATTTATATTTTGAGAAATATGCAATGAGTATGAGTGATTTTGATTTTCCTAACCAAATCCTCAATTAGAAAATCTTTTCATTCTTATTCTTACCAAATTGACTTATGTACCTATACAGTCACTGAAAAAAAATGGGGTTAGACCATTTTCTTGCCTGGAGTTATTTGACATGCTCAGGCAGATTATATTTTTCAAGCTGGTTGCCAACTTTCAGCTGGAAGAGCTCTTTGTCTCTCTCAAGGTTATCAGCATGGCCATTGCATGGACTTTTTTTTTTTTAGGTAACATCATTTTACAACAATATATATGATTCAGAGGTATAGGATCACACCTCTTCAGATGTATTTTACCACTCCACACCCAATACCAAGGCACTCCTCCACTATAGTCCATTGGGTCCCCTCTACATTTTGCTCTCTACCCTCCCCTTATACCTCTGATAGCCTCAATTGTATTGTCAGACTTTTTTTTTTTGTGGGGGTGGGAGGTGGTGATGGTTGGTTTGATTTTGGCTGAAATCCTCCAGTATTTATCTTTCTCCTTCTGACTTAGTTCACTTAGAATAACCCTCTCCAGTTTCATCCATGTTATCTCAAATAGCAAGAGATCATCTTTTTTTATAACTGTGTACTATTCCATTGTGCATATATACCACTTCTTAATCCATTCACCTGTCATCGGGCACTTAGGTTGGCTCCATAACTTGGTTATTGTAAATAGTGCTGCTATGAACATAGGAGTGCATAGGAGTGCACGCATATCCCTTCAAATTGGTGCTTTTGTATTCCTTGGGTAGATAGTTAGTAGCACAAAACCTCCATATTGTTTTCCACAAGCGCTTGACCAGTCCATACTTCCACCAACAATGTGTAAGGGGTTCTTTTTCTCCACACCGTCAATAACACTTATTGTTTCCAGTACATTCTTTATTTATTTATTCATACATACAAGATTTATTTATTCATACATACAAGAACAGGGATACAGGCCAGATGGGTGGGAGGGTAGGAGGATTCACCAGAGACAGAGCAGGGAACAGACAGGCAGACTGACTGAAATACACTGCTGAGGGGAGCAGTGGGTGAGACAGGAGAGGTCTGCCACACCATATGGCAGCATGGCCAGGATTGAACCCATGCTGCAGATGCTGCATGCTCAACTGCCTGCACCACCAGGGAGGCCCTCCAGTGCATTCTTATAAGCAGTATCTCATTATGGTTTTGACTTGCATTTCTTTGATAATAAGTGATGGTGGACATTTATTCATTTGCCTATTGGCCAACTGTATGCCTTCTTTGGAGAATTGTATGCTTAGATTTTCTGCCCACATTTTGATTGGGTTGTTTTCCTTTTGTTGAGTTATATGAGGTTTTTTGTTTTGTTTTGTTTTGTTTTTTTGCAGATTTTGGATATTCACCCTTTGTTGGATGTATAATGTGCAAATATTTTTTCTCATTTGGTAGGTTGTCTTTTTCTTTTAATATAGATTTTTTTCAATAGAATATTTTTAATTTGATGTAGTAACATGTGCTTATTTTTGCTTTTGGCATACCCAAAGATATCATTGAAGCCAATATTCTGAAGTATTTTTTCAATGTTTTCTTCTATGTATTTCCTGGTTTCAGGTCTTATGTTTAAGCCTTTCATCAAGTTTGAATTAATTTTTGTGTATAAAAGAGTGGTCTAATTTTATTCTTTCATACGTGGCTGTCCAATTTTCCCAACACCATTTGTTGAACAGACTTTCCTTTCTCTATTGTATGCTTTTGTCTCATAGGGTAGTAATCTAACTGTCCATATAGATGTGAGTTTATTTCTGGGCTATCCTTATATTGCATTGATCTGTTTGTCTATTTTTAGTCCAATATCGCACTCATTGGATTATTATTGCTTTGTAGTATAATTTGAAGTCTGGGAACATAACACCTCCACATCCTTCATTTTTGAAAGGATTGCTTTGGCTGTTCTGAGTCTTTTGTGACTCCATACATATTTCAGTAAAGTTCCTCTATTTCTAAAGTTTGATTGCATTCAATCTGTATAATGCTTCAGATAAGATGGCCATTTTTACAATGTTGATTCTTCCAGTCCATGGGCAGGGAATGTCTTTCCATTTCCTTATATTTTCTTCTAACAATTTCTTATAGTATTTACTGTGTATGTCTCTCAACAACTTTATTAAGTTTATCCCCTGGGACCTGATTCTTTTTGATGCAATTATAAATGAGATTTTCTTGATTTCTTTCCATTTATAGTTTGTTGTTGGGCATTCAAAATCGCACAGAAGTGCGATTTTGGAATATGCAAGATGGCTTGCTCACATGGCTCATCTTAATACTGTCTGTTGGCTGGAAGCACAGTTGGGGCTTTGAGCAAAGAGCCTTCAGATGGCTTCTCCATATGGCTCTGATTTCCAATAGCATGGTGGCTGGGTCGTAAGAGGCAGCATCTCAATTGCAAAAGTTCCAAGAGGCAGGGAGTGAAAGTCAACGATTCTCTTAAAATCTAGGTCCAAAACTGGCACAGTGTATTTTTGCTATGTTCTACTTTTTTTTTTTAATAATTTTTTTTTAAGATTTATTTATTTATTTATACAAGCACTGGATACAGTCAGAAGCGCGGGAGGGTGAGAGAATTCACCAGAGCTAGAGCGGGGAACAGAACAGGCAGACTGATGAAGTACACTGCTGAGGGGAGTAGCAGGCACGGCAGGAGAGGTCTGCGCACCATGTGGGACCCTCGCCGGTGGCCTTGGATCACACTGGCGCTGCAGAGGCTGAGGGCAGCTTCACAGCCCAGCGCTCAACCGCTGCGCCACCAGGGGAGGCCCTATGTTCTACTTTTTAATCAGTTATGGAACCAGCCCAAATTCAGGCACAGAAGCTCATGTCTTTATGGAGATAGTAACAAATCACTTGCCATTCTCTTTAATCCACCACATCTCCCAATTTCCTATTTAAATATCTCCCCATATGCCCCAAGATCTTACGAAGCAAGGTAAGTCTAATAGTATTTCCAATTATATGCCTGGTTCTTCTTTGCCTCCTTGTTCAGAGAAAGTCCACCCCTCTCTATAAAGCTTTTCCTCAGATACGTCTTCCTTCTGGGGGCCCTCTAGGAGTCACTATCAGGATTAGCCACTGATAAGTGCCTCCTGTGCAATTTTATAACAACACGTGTACTTGTTACTTGACACTTTCCAGACTTGAATATTCATTTGGTTTGTAGTTTCCCATGGAATGGTGATTATATATCCTGGCTTTTTGCGGAAGCCTGGTATAGGTCTGAGAATTAATCAGTGCTTGGTATTTTCAGTTTGAATAATGTACTATGGGAAGGCAATGGTGGAATTGGCATTTATTGAACACTTAGAGTTAAGCACAATGCTAAGTGTACATGCATCATTTCATATATTTTTCATGACCATCCTATAATTATTATTCTACCCACCTAACAGGTGAGGAAATCCTTGCCTTACTTCTTCACAACCAGTAAGAGAAAGAACCAGAACTGAGTGCAGATCTGCCTGATGCCAAGGCCCTCATTTTTCATGGGTATCATGCTGCCTACTGCTTCCTTGAAATGGAGCTATCTGAGAAAGGAAGGGGAAACATATAACTTTGGTTTAGAGCGTTTGAACCCATAAACTCCCCAAGGTGAGGGCACGCTCTAGTAGCCAGCACTGGCACTGCGTGCAGGCATTTACTACCTCCTGGGCCCAAAGCTAAACATTAACCCTCCTGAGCTCTGCCTTTTCTTTCCTTTTTCCAGCTCCCATGGCTCCCAGTAGCTTTGGTCACAGACTTTCTCCATTATAATTCCCTGTTAAATAGCTTCTGGGCATCATGAGGACATGTTTGGAAACACCGTGCATATCTGTGGTGATTAAACTCACTGAGAAATCTGAACGCTGGGCTTATGCAGGACTCCTGGCTCCAGGATTGCCTGGGAGCCTCTACTTACGCCTCATTAGGAATCTCAAGAGAGTGCTTGTGGCTCCTTCTCCCCAGGCTCGGAGGGGGAAAAACTGCTGGCCAAGCATTTCCAGAGGGTTTCAAGGGGATCAAAGAGAGAAAAGTAAACATTGAGGGAAAATGTGCTATTTATTCTTGGAACAAAGTTACACTGGCAGCGTTCTCCTCCCCAGTAATACTTGTTTTCCTGAAAGGATTACACACGCATTTGCTTCCTCCTGTAGGATTTAACCACCACTCAGCTCATGACCTGCAGCTTCTATCTCCTGTCCCCTCCCATCTATGCTTTTCAGTTTTTCTCACAGCCTGGGCAAAAATTAAAGAGATTAAAATCATTCATGAGAGAAAGTGGGTTAGTGCAACTGCTGCAAATGCCCTTGTCAGCAATGCATGTCAGCAGCTCAAATACATTCAGTCACGTGAGCAGTGTTGTTGGGTCCCAGTCAGGAGGATCCCAGAGATTTTAGGCCTCTCTCCCCCAAGAAGAAACAGGAGGGTTAGGCTGAATGAGGAGGGCTGCCGGGTGGAGGTGTCTTTCTTAGGGAGAACAATTTTATTCATGTTTTTTATGGACATCTGCTTTTAATTAAGTCATTGAACAATTAACTGAAGGCTATGTGGCAGGATAATTTATGGAGATTTTCTTTTGTGCCTTGTTCTTTGCTGTAGGTGCTCTCTCTCCTTGCCTCAAAAAGACAGTAAAACCCAAACTCATGTGTGCCCTTATCTTTGGAACTTTTGTTGTTGTTGCAGAGTTGAAAACAAACCTTCTAGTAGGAGAAAACAACCTTATTCCTGTTTTTGTTTTAGCTGCAAAAGCTCACTGAGTGGAGTCACGCTGGGTAGGGTGGGGGAGGCTTTGGTTTCTGAGGTGTGTAGCCTTTCTGGAGGCTAACTCAGTCCCTGCAAAGCTAAAAAAGAACAGGACCACTGGGGGGGTTCATGAATGTATATTGGAGTCTGCTTTTCCACAGCACCCATGGGGGGTGGAAGGGGTAAGGGGGTAGGGGAGGGGCTACTGAGGGCAGCAGAGGAGGGGGTAGGCTTGAAACAATGAAACCTTGAGGGCTGTGGCCTTGAGAACCACTGTGGAAAAACAAGTCTCAAGGCCTGAGGTCACAGAGGAACCTGCTTCCTGGTTCCATGTAGGCTTGGACAATAAGTCTGGAGGTGGCGACGAGAATAGACGGAGGGCCTCCCTGGTGGTGCAAGGGGTTAAGCACAGCACTGTGAAGCTAGCCACAGCCTCTGCAACACGAGTTTGATCCCCGCCTGGCCAGGGAGCTATCCACATAGCGCAGCAGACCTCTCCTGTCTCGCCTGCTGCTCCCCTCAGCAGTGTATTTCAGTCAGTCTGCCTGTTCTGTTCCCTGCTGTCTCTGGTGAATCCTCTCACCACTTCTGGCCTGTACTCCAGTTCTTGTATGCATAAATAAATAAATCCCTAAAAAAAAAAAAAATAGACACGGAGTTGGAGGGTCATCTGGGCATGCTCCGAATGGCACAAGTCACCAAGGACCTCCGCAGCCCAGGGGTGGGTACGCCACAATAAGGACTGAGATTAAATTTCCCTATGGAGGGAGTAGAGAACGCAGGGCCAATTCAGTTATACTTAGAGAAAGAAAAGCGTGATCTTTCTTGCACCCAGTCATGTAGTGTCCCCGACTAGCGGCTATACGCTGTGCCACACTCCGGAAACAGAGATGCACAAGCACTTCTTGGCAGAGGCTGTACAGAATTTTTCCCTTTGTTCTGAGTCATAAAAGATGAGCTGGAACTCCTCCAAGAGGATGGGGGTGGAGTTGAGAACATTCTGTACAAAGGTACAGAACCATGAAACATCAGGACAGGCGAAGAGGTGATGCAGCTGAAGAGTAAGACAGGCTGATGGGGGAGAGGTGGCAGGGAGCCACCTGAGGGCTGGACATCCCATGTGAAGGAGGCTAGATGTTACCCTGTGAGCGGAGGGATACCCCTGAAGGATTTTAGTGACATAAAAGATGCATTTGCTACCAAGCAATCCAGTTTAGGAAGGTGACAAAGGAGGAAGGATCACAAAGGTAGGAGAGGGTCTCGGAGCTGGGGAACTGGAATGAAGGGAGGTGAGCCTGTGAAGAAGGAAGTGGCCAATATGTACAACAGGAGGTCACCAACACAGGTTCAGGGGCAGCCTCTGGATTTTGAAATTTGGAGGTCACTGTTGACTTTAATGGGGGAAGTGGTAGTGGAGTGTTGGGGACAGAAACCAGGCTACACTGAGTTGAGAATTGAATGTGAAGAAAATGATCATAGTAAATATATCCATCACTTTGAGAAGTTTGATTATGAAGAGAAATAAATTTATGGAAAAATATCTATAAATGTGTAAGGAATGTGGAAAGTTTAATTACAGTTGTGTTTTAAATGATGGGGCAGGTTGGAGGTGAGGGGGGCACTGGAAAGATTACAGACTGTAAGAAGAAGTAGAGCTAGGGGAGAAAGGCCTGGCAAGTGGGGGTTGAAGACCAGAGAAGCCCCCTGATCTTACCAAATTTCCCATGTGCTCAGGGAACTTGAAGTCACATCCCATTACAAGTAAACCTCATGCTTCTGAGAAGTATAGTAAACCATTAAAAAATAAATCAAATGGAGCCTCCCTGGTGGTGCAAGGGTTTGGACGCAACCTATGAAGCTATCCACAGCCACTGCAGCATGAGTTTGATTCCCGGCCAGCCAGCCAGGGAGCAGACCTCTCCTGACTCGCCTGCTGCTCCCCTCAGAGGTGTATTTCAGTCAGTCTGCCTGTACTGTTTCCTACTCTGTCTCTGGTGAATCCTCTCACCCCGCACACTTCTGGCCTGTACCCTAGCTCTTGTATGTATAAATAAATAAATATTTTAAAAAATATTTAAAAAATAAATCAAATGGATTCATTAGTCAGACTAGCTAATTTAAAGGATTTCTAGTGCAGACACTTTGGAAAATCAAATGAATCCATCTATCACTTGTTATCTCTCTTTCTTTTAAAATGTACTTGTATAAATATAAATTATTTTGCCTATATCATAGAAACTCTTGGTACAATGCTATATCTTTTTCTGTTAGGATCATAATCTCAGGCTTGATGTTCATAGCTGTAGGTGATACCAAACTCCATCAGCTGTGTGCAGACACAGGCAGCTAACTGGATGCTGGTTAGGGATACTGGGGTAGAAATGACAATCACTCTCACATGAGCACTGGGGTCATGAACAGACGGCCACCTGTGTGGTTTTATTAGATCAAACACACTTCTGCATAAAGACATCATGTTCTAGAACTTGCTACCATGAAATTCATGAATCAGAGGATTAAATGAATGCACCGTGGGGTTTTCAGAAGTTTGAGGTCTCTTCAGCCATCTGTTCTGGTTAGTGTACACTATTTAATGAAATGAATTTGTCTGTGCTATGTTTGCTCACTGAACTTTCAGACCAAATCAGTCTTTTTCAATTTCTCGAATCACACCTTTCACATAGGTACAGAAAACAAATCTTTGAGGAATTTGGAGGAATAACAGGCCATCTTATAAGGAACTCTGAAAAAGGGCTCAGTGTTCAATTATGTTGTTAGGTTTAATTCAAATTTTATATGTTTTCTCAATGTCAGTGTTTCTTTTTCCTCTAATAATTGAATGTTTAATGGTTTGCTACAACAAAGTACTGTTTTTAAAAATAGAGTACTGCACAAAATTACTCATAGTGGGATGTCTCAATTTTATGAGAGTCAATGGTATTTTCAATATGAAATAGATACTAAGGTTACAAACTTCTCAGGGTCACATAGATGTGGACAGGGATTGAATTTTTATTTTCTTAAAGAATATTAGCAATTTAACAAGGAATGTTTCATAATTCCATTTTGTCATATTTATAACTGACCTCTCATTTTTTTCAGTGTCTTCCTGTTGGTTTTATACTGATGATTTATTTAAGTTCTGATCATGCTTATTTAACCTTATTGGCTAAGATGAAAAAGTAAAGGAGGTGTCAGCCCGTGCCTGGGAATCTCCCTCTGGAAAATGGAAGGGGGAATAAAAGAGGCAAAATCTAGGGCCTCCCCGGTGGCGCAGCAGTTGAGCGCTGGGTTGCGAAGCTGCCCGCAGCCTCTGCAGCGCCGGTTCGATCCCTGGCTGCTCCTCGGCCACCGGAGGAGGGTCCCACATGGCGCGCAGACCTCTCCTGCCGCCCGCTGCTCCCCTCAGCAGTGTATTTCGGTCCTTCTGCCTGCTCTGCTCCCTGCTCTGGCTCTGGTGAATTCTCTCACCCTCCTGTACTTCTGGCTGTACCCAGTGCTTGTATAAATAAATAAATAAATCTTTAAAAAAAAAAAAAAAAGAGGCAAAATCTACAGCCAGCTATGTTTCCAGTTTAACTGGTGAATATGTTTTGATTCAAAAACCTATCATCAATCAGAGGTTATGCCATATTGAGCAACAAGTAGTTAGAGACATGTTTTGATTTCTATTACACCAAGTAAGATTAAGTATTGAGCCAAGAATATTTAGATCTCTTCTGGCTAGAGTTGGAGGAAACAATTCCATCAGAGATATGCCTCCACTTTGCGATAGAGTGCGACCATGCTTAATTGATGCTTCTTCCTCATTATCTCATCCCCTTTGGGCACATACCATTTTAAGAAGCTGGAAGTGGTGCTTAGCACACTGGGGGACTCTGCTTTAGTTCTATTAATATTTCTTTGAACCAACAGGATGGTGCCCCCAGCAGCTCCTCGTATTCCCCTCAAACAGGTAAAATTTTGCTTTCTGAAGAGGAAGAGAAGGCCTGTGGAGTTTTGGGTTGTCTACATCTGGAGACTAGAACTTCAGAAGGACCATAATTGTCAGCACTGATTTATTTAGTGATTAAAGGCATCCATTAGGCCTTGTTAAATGTTGGTGAAAGGCTGGACTGTAAATGTGTGGCCCTGCATTCTTAGGCCTTTGGTGTCAAGGAGGGGTTAGTCGCTAATACTATCAAATGACTCATTTCATTTCAACAGACTTTTGTGGAATGAATGAATTTAAATGGCACCTGGCTAACGACTATCCATGGACCTTAACAGGAATTCCATTATTTTACCAGGGAATGTAATAGCAGTGAAATGAAAAAAGAAATTGTCCTGCTTCCCCAAACTAACATTTTGAACAAGTATACATTTTCTTTTCAAACTTACTTTTGCCAAGGAGAATAAATTTGAAATGACTGTGGGGCAAAGCATTTAAAAAAAAATTCCTGGTCTCTTGAGTTTCCGAAAGGGACATCATTAATGGTGACACGTTGGTGCCTCTGCACATCCATTAGCCTCTCATCCATGGGGCAATTTCCTTTGTCTTTCGTTATTTGGTTTACATCATGGCCTCGCTCCGAAGCTCCTGGAGATCATTTACTACTTCTGGAATTCATAAATGCTGGATGTTTTGAAGACTTTTTGTAAATTGCAGTGCCATAAAGGGGCAAGGACTCTGGTTTCAATCATTTGTATTTTCTTGGGACGGAACCAGACCCCCGCCCACCCCCAGCACACACCGTGGGGAATGACCTCACCCACTTAGGACTGAGATACAAGTCCAGGGATTTTTGTCTGTTGGATATTGTCTTAACGGGCTTCGGACAAGGGAGCAATTTTGATATTTTTCTTTGCCTTGTGACTTTTGGAGATCATCAGCTACCAGATTGAATTTCTTGTTTTATAAACTCCTCATTTGTAGGACTGAGGTTTTGTCTCTGCATTTCCTACAGAAGTGGTTCTCAGTCCTGATGGCACATTTTAATTACCTGTAGAGGTCAGAAATTTTATAAGCCACACCTTCAGAGATTCTAATTCAATCAGTCTGAAACCCCACTGGTTGCTGAAAAACCCTCCCTAGTGAGGGTTGAGTATAACATACTTTGTCTACAGTGATTAGGACAATTCCCTGCGAGGGGCGGCAGATGTGCCTGGGTCCTGGCTCTGTGTTATAGGGTGTAATTTCCATAAAAAAGGAGAAGTACCATGTTTCCTGTCCTGCCTAATGAAGGGTGGAGCTGGATGGTGGGAAGACTTGGAGGAGACATGAGGAGAAGACACATGGACAGGAGACTTGTGAAGAAGTCAAGCTTGGGCCTTCCTGGTGGCGCAGCGCGTTGAGCGCAGTGCTGTGAAGCTGTCTGCAGCCTTTGCAGCACGGGTTCTATTCCTGGCTGGCCAGGGAGAGTCCCACATGGCGTGGCAGACCTTTCTTGCCGCACCCACTGCTCCCCTCAGCAGTGTATTTCGTGTATCTTCCTGTTCTGCTCCCTGCTTTGTCTCTGGTGAATCCTCTCACCCTCCTGCACCTCTGGCCTGTACTCCAGCTCTTGTATAAAAATAAATAAATCTTAAAAAAAAAAAAAATAGAAGTCAAGCTTGCTTCTTGGCTTTGGTCTTGCACCATGGACTTGGGGGACATGGAAGGAGACACATGGAGTCGAGACATGTAGAGACACTTGAAAGAAACCTGGGTGAGAGGCTAACAATGACAGCTTTTAACTTAATTTGTACTCTGATTTTGTTCCTTTTGTCCCAGACTTGCCTGGCCTCTTCTGCCCCTTTTCTGTGGTTCCCTATCAGAAAGTGCCTTAGACTTGTGGCAGGCTTTGGGGCCTTAGTGGCCCTGTTTTGGGCCAACCCTGATTGGCTGGACATTTACCCACGAGGGAATGGGGTAACTTAGGTGTTTTATTGGGGAACTATCATCATCTCTTTCTATGCATATTAATTCTATTAAAGTTCTTTGCTATCATAGATCTTATATACTAAGAATACGCTCTGTCTTTAGGCTGCAGACGGCAGAACCCATTGAGAACATGCAGGTCTGGGGGTCCTGGGCTGTCCCTCAGTTCTGCACTCTAACAGTCATAGGGCCCTTCCTTCCTATCATCCTGGCATCATGAGGCTTGTGCTGAAAGAATGACACACCCTCCCCTCACTGGGGGTTAAAAACAACCCTGTTTTCTTGGTGCTAACTTAAGGGAGCTTTCCCATGAGTGCATGTGCTCATGGGCAGGACGTCAGTGAGGATGGTGACGCCCTGCTCAGACCGCCCACATCAGCAAGGCTGCTCACACTGAGAATCCACTCAGTCCTGGGCTGGACCCAGGCAGGGGTGTTTCATTCAGGTCCAGCTTTACTCCCACACTCCTGGCTGTAACTGGAGCTGCATGCAGTGCCTGTGCATGCAGAGTCGCTCTGACCCTGCCTGGCTCACAGGCACATCTCAACCCTCGTTTGTGTTCCTGTCCACGTCTACCCTGACAGCCAGGCCCTCTGAGGCTAGGGGGAGCAGCCTCTCGGGTAGCCACCGAGCACCTGCCCTGGGTCTGAGCAGCGGGTGATGCCCCTTCCTAATGCATGACCTAAGGTCTGAATTGCTATGTAATGCCTTTCTTTAATTATGTCCTCTGAGAGACAGAAAATAATGAACACCCTCTTTAGAATAGTTACCCTATTGGGACGTACTGGCCTCTCATCTTGGGATAAACACACCAATACTTTTAACTGGGTTATCTCCTCTCAGGCTGTGAAGTGCCAAACCATACACACTGTTTCAGCAAAAGGGCAATCGAGGACAACTTATTTTATAGGTGGGAAAATGAACAGAGTTTTGATTATGTGTAGCCATAACAACTGAAAGGAGCATTGAAATGAGGACTCTCCTTTCCATGAAGGGGTGGGTGGGGGCAGTAAAGTGCACTACTAAAGAAAACTGGGCTGCAGGGAAAAACAGATTTCTGTTTCATGACTCTCCATTTTCATATCTAGAATACAGGAGAACAAGAGTACTCAACCCCTCAGGATGCTGCGAGGTGTATAATAAATACAGGAGAAAGCTGGCATGGGTTTGGCATCTAAGAGACTCTTGTTAAGAGGTGGCATGTCCCTGCGCTGTGTCTGCGCACTCACACATAGCACGAAGTCAGCAGCTCTGGGAGGTCCTTTGCCAAGGCTCAGACATAGCCCAGCAAAGGTCCCCTGAGATAGCTTCTGGGACCATCTGTTTCTGTAGGGCCCGACAGCAATTACGCTAAAGCCGGACCCTGCAGACTGGTTTCTGTGCAAGATGCATGCTCTGGAGAATAAACCATAAGGTTGCAAGTACATTCTCAGGCCACGCATGCATGGCTGTGCAATAGGGGCAGGGGCTGCCCTAGAGAGCAGCTCACAGCCCTTCACATTGTGATTTCTGAAATAGCTGAAGTGCTGGGAACATTATCTCCCTTGTAATGCAGAGAGGTGATCCTAAGCAGAGTGTTTAGCCCAATGCCTGATGTGTACTAAGTACTCCACAAATGTTAGCAGATCTTAATAACAATAAACTAGGTTTTCGGGTGAGAGTACTTCCAAATGTCCTTCCTCCAGCTCCAGGGGCAGATGAAGAAGCTTTGGATTAGGGCCAGTCTATGGGAAGTCTGTGCCACCTACTTCCATCTGTAAAGTATTTATTTTTGTATTCATTCACTTAGTACACATTCATTGAGCACCAGTTACATGTGTAGCCCTGTCCTCCGCACACCATCCTTTGACCTCTGGCATGGCTATGCACAGGGCTGGCCCACACAGTATCATAGTATTATACCAAGAAAACCCACATCCCAACATAACTGCTCCATCTGCCCTGACAAAGCTTGGGAGTTCTGAGGAATGCTGATGACGGTACCATGCATGCCAGTGTGTGGAATCTGGAGTTGAGCAGGAGTGTACTTTACAGATAAGGAAACAGAGGCCAGAAAAGGGAATTCTTGCCCAAGTTCAAACAGTAATTTAGAGGCTGTCTGAGGCTAAAATCTGGTTCCCCGATTAGTTTAGCAAAGACTTTATCCAGCAGACCCGTTGTCTCTGTTGAGTGGGATAACTAGTCTTTATGTTTTCATCCACACGTAGGTGTTTTCCTTTCTGAAGAGTTGCGTATCAAGGTTAAATGAAATAGCTCTTGAATAACTCTAGAACAGTGGTTCTCAATTCTGTATTAGATCATCTGGAAAACATTTCAAAAATACTGATATTGAGCCCCACCCCAGACCAATTAAATAAGTATTTGTGGGGGTGGGCCAGGGCCCTTACTGATTTTTTTAAAGTTCTCCAGGTGTTTCTAACACATATTTGGGGCTCCATAGACTAACACAGTCAGCAATCTAGAGAACATGCTTCTCATGCACATTTGAATTATCTGTGGATTTTGTTAAAATGCAGATTCTGATTTAGCAGGTCAAATGAGCCTGGAGGTTCCCATTGCTGACCAGCTTCCAGTTGCTGTTAATGCTGCCAGTCTTGGGATGACCCTTCGAGTGACAGCTCTGGGCCTCCGGTTATCCACTGGTCATCCTCTCCTCATCTCCACCCTTTGGGTCTGCGTTATTAGCTCTTGTCAATTCCGTCCCATAGCTCCCTACAGCCCCTATTCTCTTGAAAGGCAGGTCCCAACGTTTTCTTCTTTGTCCGCCCACATCATTCCCCTTCCAGGCATGTTCTCTGAGGGACTGCCTCCTGTGGGTGCTTTCTCATTCCACTCGCCCCTGCTCAAGCCGTTCTTACTCCGCAGGAACCTGCGCGTCCTCGACCTATCTTTAAGAGACCACTGCATCACCTATGACGATTGTCTGGGAACAACATGCCCTTCTGATTCGTTTCTGTGTTCCCAGTTTGCAGCGCCCAATTCGGAGCCCAGCAAACTCTCAGTAGAGTGAATTTAACAAACAAAAACCCAACTCTGGATGAAGACGGCCAAAGACTCAGTTGTTCTAACGATCAAAATAAACATTCCTTCGAGATTATGCATCGAGTTTTAAACTCCTCACTGGAGAAAAAAAGGTTGATCAACTCTAACAAAGTAAGTACTTATTTCCTGTCTGGGTTGGGTGGTTTATTATGGGCTGAGGAGGCGACAAGACAGGAGCCCGAGGATGGATGCCGGCACAAGTTTGGAGGTCTGCTTTCAACTCTGGGCTCGTCCCAGCAGGGGAAAGGCTAGCGCTCTGGGACAGGGTGGGGACTGCCCAGGGGGGCCCTTCCGGGGCCATGGAAACGGTGGGGAGCTAGGGCCAGCAGGCAGGAGTTGGGCGTTGTGAACTAACTCGGCGCGCAGGGAGGCGCCGCGGTCGCAGCCGTTCAGGTTTCCAGCTCGCCGGGCGCCCACAAGGGCCGCAGGCTTGGGGGAGGGGGCGGGGGAGAGGGAGGGCAGGTCCAGAGCCGAGGGGCGGAGGAGGGGGGAAACCGAAGGAAATGAGACAACCTTTTCCTCCCACTGACTCGGGCTTCTCCTGCGTCTGCGGGGCGCGGCGCGGCCGCCAGTGAGCACCGAGGCCGGACCCCGCGCCTCGCGCCCCACGCCGGCCCCGCGGGTTCCTCCTCTGGGGTTTCTCTCGGAAGCGCCAGGCTAACCCAAGCTGGGGGCGCCGCTCGGTCGCGTCCTGCCCTCGGCGATCCGGACAGACGGGTCCCCCGGCGCGCCCCGCGCACCCCGACTGCAGCCCCCGGAAGTGCGCGCCGGGCCCCGGGAAGGTAAGCGCGCCGGAGAGCTCGCCCCGCGCGCGGGGGCGCCTGGCATCCTCGGCGGGGCCCGGCCTCCCCGGAGCGCCCCCTCTTCGGAAACGCCCAGAGCACTTCTGACCTGAAGCTGCGGCTTTGTTTCCAACCCCTGCCCAGGTGTTGTAGGTAGGGCCCCCCGGAGAACCCTGCTTCCCAGCGCTTTCTTTTTGCTTCTTCTTACCCCTAAGTTCCTGTTGCTCTCCCCTCCTCTCCCCCTCCTTTCCCCCCACTCCTGGCTGCTTTTTCTGGATCCAAAAACTCTCAGCCGCCTCTGCAGCCTAACTTCGGAGAGCGAGTGCTCCCCAAATCTCGGCGCCTCTCAGAGAAGGCACTGAGCGGCTCGGCCCGCCGCAGGCACCGGCTTTGACTCCGGGCCTGTTGGGTGCGGAACTGCCTGAAATTTCCGTGGCGCACGTGGACCTCATACCTGACTCCTTTCGGAAGCACCGAGCTAGCAGCGCGCTTTTGGCGACCCCCCAGGACCCCGAAATTGAAGTGAAAGGCTGTTGGCGCCCCCTAAAGCCGCAGTGGGACGCTCTGCTGGTGGAGCAGAGCGCAGTCGACCCGCTTCTTGGTCCTGGGTTCCCAGGGATGGGGGGCGTGGGGGAGGACGGGGGAGTCGAGGGGGGGAAGGTTTGGGAGTGTGGGAGGACGTGGATGCGGTCGGTACTGGAAGAACGCGACTCTTGGAGGTAATGAGGATGCCTCTGAAGGAGAGGAGGGCCAACCACATTGCTTTTATTAGTTTTCTGACTTCTCACATCAAGCCTCAGAGGAGAAATTTATATGCCCATCTTATAAATGGGCAAAATGAGAAGCAGAGAGATTAAATAACCGGTCCAGGGCCACACAGCTGGGAAGCGTTCATACCAGTGGTTTGTACCACATTCCACTTCCAGTTCTACAGAGGGTTCTTCTGTCCAGTCTGAGCTGGAACGCCACACCTCCTACTAGCTAACACTTTCAGGGGGCCAGACTTACTTCCTTTTTGAGCCTTATCTATCTTGATTCTATTCAAGTCCATTACTATTAGTACCTACTATCCTCACAGTTTTCAGTGGCAACCACTGTGGTTTCATCTTCTCTTTCATCCTCTTCCAGTCATCCATTCCTTCACTAAATCTATACGTCTCCCCCAGAAGGCTAGCTTGAGTCTGCCTTCCCAAAGGCAGTTAAAGCGCTGTGGCCAAGACCCAGGCCCTGGGGCCAGACCACCAAGCACTGGAATCCTGGGTGAGGCCTTTCTGTAGCTAGACTTCCTCACATGTAGAGTAGGGTTGGGAGGATTTAAAGCAATGGTTGTCAACTGGGGCTTTGATTTTGCCCCCCAAGTCACATCAGGCAGTGTCTGGAGACAGTTTTGGGCTATCCACATGTAAATGGGTGAGGAGGCTAGTCATCTGGTTCACAGAGCCAGGGACACTGCTAAATGTTCTGAGATGTACAGGCCAGTCCCCCACAACAAAGGGTTATCAAGCCCCAAATGTAAATAGTACCGAGGCTGAGGAACCCTGGGGTAATGTATCAGTTCATGAAGGGGACTATTATTCTCAACTCTCATCTTATCTGCTGCCGTTTGGCTGATAGTGCCAGCCTCTGTCCCCAAAACTCCTCTCATTCTAGTGCTAGCATTCTGTTGTTTAAATTGCAGCAGGCCATGCCACTACACTGCTTAATACCCTTGTTGGCTCCTTCAGTGCTAACAGAAAGAACGGGAATCTGCACGTGTTTTTACAAGCACTGAAGGCAGTTCTTCTGCATGTTAAAATTTGTAATCACTCTCTTACAGAATAAAATCTAACCACTGAAGCTGGCTCACATGACTGTTCAAGGTTGCCTTCCACTTGCCTTCCCAGCCTCACATTATGCCGCTTCCTCTGTGCGCCTACTATACCACCCAGCTCACTATCCTTTTGGTATTCCAGGTCCTAACTTTTGGGAATGCCCTTCCTCCTCATTGGCTGGCAAATTCCTTATCATTCATTGAGACTAGAATTCAAATCCTCTTATGGGGAAAGCACTCTTCAGTTCCCAAGGACAGCTCTTGCTCCCAGCTCCTCCCTCCACTTTTTCTTTCAAACTTGTTTGCATTTTTACCACCTCATGGAGGGAGCCTTGTTCATCTGCCCATTGATCTCTGTGCACCTCGACCTGAGCACAGGCTGTGTTCACAGTGACGCAGGTGAGCTTGCAGGTTTTGGAGTCAGGCTACCTGCGATCAAATCCGAATCCCGCTACTTATTAACTTTGTGACCTTGAGCAATTTGACTTAGTTTCTCGAAGTCTTATGGGTAATATGGGAAGAAGTAGTCTGCCTTCTCTGCAGACCAGTGTGGCTAAATAATGGACTAATAATTGTTCATCATAATGCTGAATGCCTCCGCTGGGCCAGCACATGGTTTAAGTTAAGTATTTTATGTTTTTGCTCATTTAATCCTCACAATCACCCTTTCAAGTTACTACTGGCATTTCACTATTTTCTAGGCAAAGAAATGGAGGCACAGAGAGATTAAGCAGTTCTCTTAAAGTCACACAGCTAGTGAGTGGTAGTACTGGGATTCATACAGACATCTGGACTGCTGCACACACTTCACATTGTGCAAGTAAAGGGCTGAACTCTGTAAGCACCAGCTGAGGTTTGGGGTACATTAATAAATGCCACAGTCCATTGGGTTTTCCACCTGTATCTGTATCACACCTGCATCTAAGACTGTGCCATTATTTTGATAACTCTTATTCCTTTCCTCTTCCCCTCACCTGCCCCTAGTCACAGAAGGACAGGACGTTGTGGTCAGTGCTCCATCACAGTGCTGGGAAGCACCAATGGTCATGTTGTTCAATGGAGCCTCAAGTGTGCCTGGTCAGGATCAGAACAGCATTAAGCTGTTGAGGATGTGAGCATGGTGTCAACACAGCTGTCTTGAGAAGAGGTGCAGACTTGGGGTCAGGAGCCACCTAATTCTGCTTTATCTCTGCCAAGCATGTCCTTTGTGGCGTGCACCTGCCACATAAATATTGCTGAAATCAATCAGTGGATGTGGGATGGATGAATGAGTGCCACCTGCTGGGTCTCCCACCTTACACATGATCAGATGCAGAGTATGCTTTCTCTCCATGTGTTTCGGGAGAACATTTAGATATTGTTAAAGGTAAAACTTGTTGAGAGAATTTAATGTTCCATATCGGGTTTTAGAGAACCAGGTTTGGAGCCAGTCACTGACCCCCTGAGTGAGACCGTGGGACACCGGATACTAGGTTACAGCTGATCACTTCAGCAGCTTGGAATCTTTTATTTCCCTGAATGCAGGCCTGGCTTTGGAAGTTTTGAAAGCTGAGCCCTCCCTTGCTGGTTCCTTTGCCCCTCGCTCTGTGGGCCAGACTGTCTTGCACAAATACAGCACTTTTGTGTGCTCTGGCTTCCTCCACAGTTGGCTCTGCACAGCTGTGATCCCCCTTAATTTGGTTGTTTTGGCAGGTTTCCCCCAAAACCTGGGTGCCTAGTGTGCACCAGGCCTTGTGGTTTTGTCAGAGGGTGTGGAATATCCTAGTAAAGCTGCTTTTGAAGGTGCATGACGGGGAGAACCTCCCTGTCTCTCAAAATATCAGATGCCTTTCAGAGTCCTATAGTTCTTTCTTCCTCCTACAAATCCCAGACTCTTCCTACCCCCAGCATTATCACCTCTCTTGGGTTGTCGGTCAACTGACCCAAGAGACAGATTCCTCCCATAGTGCTAATGAGGGCAGTGAAAGTCAGAACCAAGGTCTTTGCGGGCAAACATGCATTTTCACTAAGGCTTTTATAGTCTGAGCCAGAAGATAAACTAGCAGGGACCAGGGCAGCGGTTTATATTGGGGGGAGGTCAGGCCTAGTGCCAGGTTTCCAGGCTACTGACATCACAGCTTGCCGTCTTCTATCTCAGGCAACACCTCTTAACTCACCAGCAAGCAGATTTCTAATGAAGCTGGTTCCCACATATGCATCTGGTTCTCGGGAGAGATACCTCACCCTGTTGAGGCCCCATCTGCATTCCCTGTAAAATGTACTCCATTGTTTGATGCTGTGTGAGATCCTGTAAAGGGCATTTGGTCTAGAATAGAGTGATGGCAGGATCTAGGAGCTTTAGGGTAGACTAGGACTATGTGTGGGAGGAGCTGCCTTGTGCTTGGTGCCATAGACACCAACACAAACAAGACGTGGTCTTTATCATCACAGGTCAAGTCCATGACCTGTGATGGACATGTGCATGTGAACGGAATGTCAGAGAGTGTTAGTGAAATAAGAGATCTGAGAGGAGAACTGGATGCTCCAAGGAACCAGCCACCTTTTCTGCTGGAAGAGTTAGGAAAATCTCCATAGGGAAGAGATGTTTGAACTGGGTCTCAAAGTAGAAGTAGGAACTTTCTAGATATACAGGGACTAGAGATCATGAGTACTAAAGGAAACTGCATGTACACAGTTCAGAGCCAAGAAGCTGGCACATGGGTAGGTGTGTGGTGTGACTGGAGGGCTGGACATGGACCTGGGGAGGTGACTGACTTTCGGCAGTCCGGAATCTGATCCTGTATGTTGGGAAACAATGAAGTAGGCATTTATAGCTCAAGTGTGCTGAACTCTTTGAATGGTTCTCTGCCTCCTGTCTCTGCTGACCCAATTTCTCCTGGGGCATTGGGACCAGGGCCTGGGCCTAGGGGAGGGACAGTCTTCAGTACGCAAAGAAACCACAGTCAAAACAAAGCTGAGCTCGAGGGTGGTTTTTGGGTTGTTTTGTTTTCCTCTCAAAGTCCTGACTGATGAACTCTCTGGATGCCCCTCCTGAGTCTGAGCTTTTGAACATTACCTTTAGTGTATCCAAAAGTCTGTATGAATCGCTAAGTGCAGGATTCCTCCACTATCCCAAAGTAGAGCATTCCTATGAAAACTTTCGTTATGTTGCAGTGATGTAAAGTCAAGAAGCAGTTTATATGGAAAAATTTTTGAGAGTCCCCAGATCCAAAAAATCACCTACTAAATCAATAACACATGAAACCTAAAATAACACTAACCTATAGTCAGAGTAGAAATGATATAACTACCAGGCCATATAAATTAGAAAAAAAATCTATGTAGAGTGTTGCTTTACTTACCAGAATCGGGACGAGTGAGCACCCTGGAAGTCTCAGTAGTGGGGATGGTGGTGTATGGGCTGAGCCATCAGAGGTCGGGGTGGTGGGAGGTACAGGAGACTGGGTGTGGGAGAGAGAAAAGGGAGGGCATTTATTAACATCTCATGGTTGTCTGACTCCATCAAGGCAGGCAAGTCACTAACATCTACACCTTTTTTCTATGCCTGTCAACTCCCATGTCTGAGGTTGAGGCTCGTCTGCTGTGGCTGGTGTGTCTGATGTGGAAGGCTTGAAATATGTCAGTGTACCTGACTGTTAGCCTTGTGCATTTTTTCTATCATAAATTCTTTGTAGGCACTCAAGCCATCCCGCAAACCTGCCATGAACCTATGTGCCCTTTCAAAATTAAAGTCATACTTTTTGCAATCCTTGCAGCTATCAGTAGTTGCAAAAATCTCATGCGAAAAAAGAAAATCTCATGCAAGTGCTTGGTGTTCAGTTCCCCACAGCGTAAAGGCTTAATTCCTTTCAGTTTTACACTAAGTATAACATTCTTACATGCTCTCTTAGGTTTTTCTGATCCCTCAGGACACATCTTGCTAATGGATGCACAAAATACATTGAGATAAAGCACAGGTGTTCACAGACACAGTTCACAGCTGTGGAGGCTTGAGGCTGAGATGCTGGGTATAACCCTGTGAAGGAGCTTGGCAGTGCCCTCACGCTGCTCGCTCTCTGCTCAGCAAAACAAACGCTGAACGCTGTTTTGGCTTACTGCCTTTTGTTATAGAAGCACAAATAGTCGCATTTCTTTTGGTTAGTGAAAACAGGTATTGATGTGGGTCTTTCATTCACGTGAGGTGCTGTAATGTGAACTTGGGAAAATGGGGGATACCTGTAATTGCTAGGTTTTTCTGGATCTAGAGAGGATGGTGGGAGAGAGAGAAAGAGAAATTGATCAGGTCTGTTTTGCATAAAATCCAGCAAGTGACCCAGAAGATCAACTGTCAGGACGGACACATTTCCTGGAAATCACTTTCATATTTGCAGTCCTTCTCCTGGAGCCCAGGGCCTTTTGCCTAGAGCTTACCACCAGAGATGGGTCATATATTTGTTGATTGGCTGATTGATATAGGTGCTTCCATAAGTCATCCTCAGCCTTCACTTATCTGTTTACTACTTAATCATACCCTGACACACAGGAGGCACTTAGTGAGTGATAAACGAGTCTAGGCATGAAATTCACATGCCAACCCTCAAGATGCTCATGGGCCAGATGGGGGAAATAAATAAGAACATGGAGCAGTGCAGCACCAGTGCCATTCCGAGAAGATACAGGTGCAGAGGAAGACCCAGCTCATCCAGGAGTCAGGGAGTGGACGCAGAGGGAAAGGTGACCTCTTCAGAGGAACAGCCTCCCTCCAGTGAAAGTGGCCCCATTGGCAGTTCCTTGCTAAGTATAGTAGTAGCATCTGAGGCAGGTGCTGGCTCCGTGTTTAGAGCTTTACCTGCCTTTATCACACTGATCCTGACACCTTCCCTCTGAGGTCAGCATGAAGGAAGGAACAAGGGCCCCGTCCACAGCTAATGGCAGACCTGGGATCAAATTCAGATCACTGGACTCAGACCTTTGTCCCCTCCCTGATCCATCCTAGACAGTCTCAGGATGGCTGTAGCATCAGATACCTTTACGAAATGTAGTTTTCAAGGATAGTATAGGTCTAGTATAGTTTTCAAGGATAGTATGGGTGGCTGTGGGCAGGATGGGAATAGCTATTTCCTCCCCATTTCTCCTTCACCTCTTCCTCTGCCTGATGTCTGAGGCCTTTCCCTAGAAGCTCTCTGTTCGGGGTGCAGCACCTCTTTCTTCCTCCTCTCACCCTGTCTTTGATCAATGGACAGCTTGCACTTTGTCCTCCAAGGTGAGGGGAGGTGGAAATGCAGTTCAACAGAGAAGTAACCATAAACTTGCGAGAGAAAGAATGCTTTCTACAAAACACCTGCTGTAATTCAAGCCTCCCCTTTTGCCCTGTGCCCTCCTGCCTGTGTCACTCAGATGGTCAGTAGCTGCAGGGAACAGACTTCAGGGGATCTTGTTTCGGCACAGGGACCCCGATCAAAAGGGTTGCCTAAAGCTGTCTTTCTTGGGCACCTGCACAAACCTGGCTGGCTTGTCCTTTTAAGCATTCATCTTGTCAGGACAAGCCAGGCCACACCACCCAGGGAAAGGGGCAGGTGGGGCCTCTTACTAGTACATGTGTATTATTTTCCTGAGGCGCCCTGTCCTGCGTGCCACTTGGCTAAGCAACCTCTGACAGTGGCTCCTTTCTTTGCTGCAGTGAGATGCCACAGTGAACCTGTAGGCAGGTGAAATGAGCACTGGAAGGGGAGTCAGAGCTGCCTCTTACCCGCTCTGAAGACCTGGCCTCTTGATCTCTCCTCCAGTTGGTTTTGTGGGGCCTGGGAACCTGCCAACGTTAGACCGTGCTGCATCTCAGAGCACAGTACACTGTGAGTACGTGGTAGAAATACAGGAGACAATGACTTGGACATTCAGAATCTGGAAAAGACACAGAATTATGAATTATCAATATCATAATTATCATCTATGGTTGATCCATAATTGATGTGATTCTAGTTATGAATATTATTATGTGTTCCTATGGGTGGCCTTCTGTGCTCGCAGAGATAGCTTGGTGAGCTTGGTGCGTCTACTCAGCTCAGACTGTCAAGGTCTAGTGACATCCTTGTGTGCCAGGCACAGTTCTGGGCTCTGGGAGCACAGAAGTGAACAAGATAGTCTTCCTGCTCAAGAAGCAAAAATGCAGCAATTTGCTGTCCATCTTTCATTAAAGTCACTTCTCTGAAAGAAGGACAAATGTCTTACTGATTCCCAAGTCAGTATCATCAACCATGAAACCGAGTATCCTGATTGTGGCACCATTCAGTGCTGTGCTAGAGGCAACCACAGAGTGCCTTGGCCACTAAATTTAGCTTGGACACTATGAGGGTGCAAGGAAACATCCACCAAGGAGGCTGAGATGCAGACATCAGGCTGAGGGGAAAAGTGCATGCTAGGCAGGGGGCTGGTGAGAAGTACATTGTCACCCTGGGCAGCTGTGGTGTGCTCTAAGAAAGGTAGGGAAGGAGGTTTGGTTGGAGAGGAGGGTGGTAGAGCTCTAAACAGGCAAAGTAACCATATCAGGAAGGGCCTTACTTATGAATTTTGGATTTCATTCTGAAGGCACTGGGGAGCTACTGCAGGATTTCACGCAAGGAGTGAGTCTCTAGCAATAAGCATTGGAAAGGAATAAGACAGGTGGCAGGAAGGCTGGTTAGAGCACCACTGTGGTTTGGAAAGTGGAAAATACCTGGGGTTTGGAGGAAGAAAGACCTCAGTCTACATTCCAGCCCTATAATGTCCTTGTGCAATTGGCACTATTGTTAAAAGTCTCTGAACATCTGTCTTTTCATCTGAAAACAGGGACTCGAATTCCTCCTGATTCCTTGCTGGTATGGGGAGTGTCAGATCTATGTACCTCATATTATAGTGATTCATCCATAATTGATGTGATACTAGTTATGAATATTATTAATATTGTTATTTTTTATCATGCAGGTGAGAAATAATGAGGTTCTAAGATACTGGCAATAGGGGTGGAGAATTGGGCACGGACTCAAGAAATACTTTGGCAATAAAGTCAACACAATTTAGTGACTGATTGGGCGGGGGAGTAAGGGAGGGGCCGGAATCTAGGATGACTTGGGATTTTGGCCTGGGCAACCAACAGGAAGGATAGTGGCACCTTCATTAGGAAAGGTAGGGGAGGGGGAGGGGGCGGGAGAAGAAGGAGGACAGAGCAGTATTTGCAAGAAAAGATAATGAGCTCAGTTTCAAACTGAATTTTTTTTTTATTAAAGATTTATTTATTTATGAGTACAGGCCAGAGGTGTGGGGGCAGGAGGTGGGGGGTGGTAAGAGGATTCACCAGAGACAGAGTGGGGAGCAGAACAGGCAGATCTACTGAAACACACTGCTGGAGGGAGCAGTGGGCGAGACAGGACAGGTCTGTTGCACCATATGGGTTGCTCCCTGGCCGCCAGGGATCGAACTCATGCTGCAGTGGCTGCAGGTAGCTTCATAGTGCTGTGTCTTAACCCCTTGCACCACCAGGGAGGCCCCTCAAACTGAATTTGAAGCATCCTAGGGACATCAGGAGACATGTCTAATGGGTAAACAGTGTTGTAGATTTGACATTCATGAGTGAGGTCTCGAAGAAGATTCACATGCAAACTTCTAACAAGAGGTAATGAAGTGATGGCATGGGTCAGCTGCTTGGGTAAGAGGCGGGGGAGAAGAGTTACAGAGGCGAGTGCTCATTGAATTTGTACTGTGTGTTCTAAATGCTCTCTTGTGTATGAGTCCTCTTAGTTCTGTTGCCAGGGAGGACTATTATACTGATTTCACAATGAATAAACTGAGGCACAGAGACAGTAAATAACTTGCTCAAGATCATATAGCTGTGAGGGGCCGAGGATTGTAGCAGGCAGGATCTGGGGCCTGTGCCAGACTGCCTCTAAGCGTGAGGGGCAGTGGGGTGCAGCACTGAGGGAGAGGAGGAAGGGGACCTAATGCAGGCAGCAGGGGAAGGGGCTAGGCAGGGAGGTTAGAGGACTGGAAAGTGGGAGAGGAGGGATTCCAGGAGGGAGGGGACAAGAACAGAGCAAGAGAAGTTCCCACAGAATGGCCACAAACACACTGCATACTAGAAGGAGGATGTCTGTCTTTACTTTACTTTTCCACACAAATTTGAAATGTTTTCCCTCTTGTTCTGGGCAGCTTCCATGTTGATCTTTGGAAATCACCGAAAAGTCTCTGATAGGTGTTTCAAATCTTCAGTTTTTATTAGGTGGAGTAGAGAAAAACTCCATCACAATGCCCAGAGTCACATGTTAAATCCAGACCATGTCAAATTCATGCGCAGGACATCCTCCACTGAACTTGAGTTTACGATACGCTTTGAGACAACATGATGTATGGAGGTGGGGGAACACTTTTTAAACTCGATGTGAGGGCCTCCCTGGTGGTGCAAGGTGTTGAGACATAACCTACGACGCTGTCCACAGCCCCTGCAGCACAAGTTCAATCCCCAGCCACGGAGCTACCCACATGGTGCGGCAGACCTCTCCTGACTTGCCCGCTGCTCCCCTCGGCAGTGTATTTCAGTCAGTCTGCCTGTTCTGTCCCCAACTCTGTCTCTGGTGAATCCACTCATCCCCCCCCACACCTCTGGCCTGTACCCCAGTTCTTGTATGCATAAATAAACAAATCTTTAAAAATAAATAAACTGGATGTGAGATACCTGATCCTGAGCTGAGAGAAAGGTGGTCAGAAATGAAGGTAAAGCTATAGGAGACAGAGTTCCTTGGGTTTTGTTTGACGTTTTCTGGGGCCACAACCTTCTCCTTAGAGTGACCCTAGATGATTTGACCACTGCCACTTAAGTTCTTTATAATGGAAAATAATGACATTTCCTTATGAATACTTTCTTACCAGGCTCAAAGGACACAGATCCAACAGACCCTAAGAAGCTGTATTTTTCTAGAGCCAAAGACAACTTGCTTTTTAATACTTAGGATTTTTTTTTGTTATTCAGAACTGAAGTCTTTGATATCACATGGGGTTAAAAACTTGACTTAAGCAAGAAATTGAGAGGTCCTGACACCTTTGATGCTCACAGCTGCCAACTTCATGTATTTGCCTCAGTTGAAATGGCACCTTTGCTCTTCTTGGGCCCATCTCGGTGAAACGTGCACCTGCACAGAGGGCCTTTATGGGTGGTGGTCACCCAAGAGACAGTGTCCAGAATCAGGAAAGCCACATGGGAAATGGCCTTGAGATATATATTTCTGCAAACAGAGTAGCAATTCAGCTGAATTATTTGCTTGAGCTTGAGCTTTGTGTATGAGGAAAAGTGAACAGTGTGTCTTTCAGAAGTCACATTTCAAACTTGAAGGTTTTCTTGAAATCAGAGGAAACAGAAGCAAGGAGGGGTCACTCCATGCAGCCTCCACCCCACCCTGCCCTACCCAGGTCTTTCTTCTGGACATGGGCATAGTGCAGAGGCCTTTGGCTGGGTGTGGGGGTGAATGGACACGCTCCTTGGGAACAGAGGGAAGAAGCTGCAGGAGTCTTGCCCCCCTCACTCCAGCAGTCAAGGAGCAGAGGCTGTCCTTTATTGCTCTGGCCAGAATACTGTACTGGTGAGCACAGATGTGGATTCAAAGATATAACCCTCCACAGAGCTTTATTCCAATTCCACGGGGACTGATTATGGTCTCATAGGCAAGGGCTATGTAGACATTCCACGTGGATTCCAGAAATGAGTGACTAGGCTGTACACATGCTCCAAATATCCCCATTGAATTGCAGCTAGCTAGCTTTTGAACAAAGGGGGTGTCAGAAAGATCTGAAAGGCAGTAGCTGGTTTGCTCAGAGAGTAACAGCTTTGATACCTAAGATTCTTTCATTTGTATTTGATTTACTAGCAAAATCTTTTTTCATCTAATCATTTGTTCATTGAACAACTGCTGTGCAGCTGGCTCCAGGCCAGGTGAGGGTAATTTAGCAGTGATTCAAAGTCTCAGTTCTTGCCTTCTCAGAGTTCACAGTTGTTAGGGAATTGTCATTTTAAAAAATATACAAGTCCAGGTTATAAACTATGGTGAATGAGATGCTGGAAAAGAGCAGGGTGCTTTAGGAGGGAGAAAGAGAAGACAGGTTAGACTGGGGGGTGTCCAGTGAGGAAGATGGTTATATAGACCCACAGCTACTGTATAGGACATGCCATTTATTGGTGGGATATCATTTTCAAGAAACAAGGGCCTGACCCTTGGATAGGGCTGAGGGGACAATTCTGGAAGGCTTCATAAGGAGGGGATATTTAAGAAGCACCTTGAAGATTAGTTAGATGTTTTCTAATGTGGAATGGGAGTGCTGGTATTCTGGGTGAAGGGAACTTGATATTCCTGGAGAACTCCCATTCAATGAGGATGGAGGTTTGGCTACAGTTTGGGGTGAGCGATGATCCCAGAGAGACAGACAAGTGCCAGCTAACACACTTAGACTTCATCGTGGAAGTGAGTCACTGGAGGGAATAGTGAGCTACCCAGGTGGCTGTTCTAGAGGAAATTACCAAGGGTTCAGCAAACTTTTTCTGGAAGGGACTAGATCATCAATATTTTAAACTTTGTGAGCCCTGAAATCTCTGTTCAGCTCTGCATTGCAGGTGGAAGCAGCTGTAGCTAATGCTTAATGAATGAACATGGCTCTGTTCCAGTAAGACTTAGGTACAACAACAGGAAGTGGGCTGGATTGCCCCGTGAGCTGTAGCTCACCAACCTCTGCTCTAGAATGATAGTTCTGGAGGCTCAGGGAAGGTTGGACTGGAGGGTGGAGAGAGACTAGAAGTAGGAGGTCAGTCAGGAGCCATTGCTTTAATTTGAGGGAACCAAGAAAAGGACAGCCGGGAGAGCTGGTTCATGACACGCTCCAATGTAAAATGACAGTAAAGACAAAGTTGATGGGACTATAGTTGGCTGTTTCTTTAATGGTCAGTGGACTGATTCTTCCCATGAAAGGAGAAAAAACAATCAATGGACATCCTGGGCATGTGACTCAAAGCCACAGACACATTCTGGGAGGTCATTTGCTGGTGACAAGACCCACACTGAGTGTATTACATAGATTACCTCATTTTCGGCATAATTCTTAAGAACACTTCAGAATATTGAGTTTATCAATTAACCTCTGGCATAGCAAGGACTAGACCTGTGTTTCAGCTGTAAAGACTGTCAGATGTGGGATTGTATTTCTGTGTTTGACAAAGGAGGAGCAAAACTCAGACCTGGGCTTAGTATCTGAGCTGATAATTTGTGTGGTTTCCATGTGGAAAAATTGGAGATGGATGACAAATTAGTGAGTCCCTGACTTGAAGTTCCTGAGACTAAACATTGTTTTATTCACTGCTTAATATAGAGATGTTTGTCAAAGTGACATAATGGTATCAGATAAGGGAAATCTTAAAAAGTTTAAATCTGGAGGTCAAGGTTAGCATCTAAAATGACAAACCTGACAAGTGTCAAAGAATTCAATTCAGCTACCATTCTCAATCAGGTCATCTGTTAACCATGCTGATCATTAATTTGGTGTTTGTCCTGGTTCAGCTAGAGGCTCTCTCTGCAGGGAATTTTTTTTTTTTTAAAGGGGTAAGTAACATTGGTTTATAACATTGTAGGGATGTGATTTAGAGATACAAGGTTACACCCTTCAGGTGTATGTGACCACACCACACACCTGTCAAGACACCCACAATCCTCCACCACAGTCCATTGTACCCACTCCTACTTTACGCACCTCCTTCCCCTTCCTCTTTTGTAGCCTTAATTTTATAGTCAGAGTTCAAGGGGTAGTTATTGGTTTGGTTGTATCTCTTTGTTTTGTTTTTCTATATTCCACACCACCAGTGCACTGAATATTTGAAACAGGACTTTAGAGATAGAGAAATATCTAAGAATAACTAAGTTATATTATGGGTACAGCAGTCCTCAGTGAAACCTGCTAGCCAGGGTTGGGTCACATGGTAACTGGAATGGCAAAATGTCCATGACTGATGTGATAATTGCATGAGCCACGCCTTAGGCTGGGGAGGATGGACACACACAAGAAGAGGGAAGAATGTGTGTTGGAGAGCTGTCTGCCATAGTTGTTGAGTCGATCAGTTATGACTTCCCACCTGTATTAGGGTCCTACAGCTACCTAGTAACAAGGTAATATAAACTGGAACAACAGAAGAGACAGAGGCCAGAAAATATATCAGTAGGCTATGCCCATTCTGAAGGCCCCAGGGAAGATTTTGTTCCAGGTTTCTCCCCTGGCTTCTGATAGTTTTAGGCATTACTCTCTTCTCCCTGTGACTCTTCACATCATCTTCTCCATGTGTATCTGTGTCCAAATTTCTCCTTTTCTATAAGATCAGTCATATTGAATGTAGGTCCATCCTGATGACCTCATCTTAACTTGATTAAATCTGCAGACCTTATTTCCAAATAAATTCACATTCTGTGGTACCTGGGGTTAGGACTTCACCTTATCTTTTTTTGAGAGACAGAATTTAATGCACAACACAGCACTTTTCTAAGAAGAATTCAGGATCACTTCCTTAGACAGAGGTGCTGAACTCAGTCCAGAGCTACTCCCAGGCATCTTTATCCCAGGCACCCACCCCTTCTCTTAGCTCCCTTGGGAACAACACTCCCAAAGAGATGAACTGAGGCTTACTAGGATATACACTAGTTATACTTCCTAAGTAGGATATACACTAGTTCCCCCTTATCCGCCAAGGATGGGGGATGCCTGAAATCACAGACAGAACTGAGCTCTAGAAACACTGTTTTTTCTGTATACACAGACCTATGGTGAAGTCTATAAATTAGGTATGGCAAGAGATTACCAGCAATAACTAATAGAACTAGAACAATTGTAACAATATACTATAATAAAAGTCATAAAAGTTTCTTGCTCTCAAAATCTCTTGTTATACATATTTTCAGGCCATGGTTGACTGGGGGTAATGGAAACCATGACCAAGGGGCCACTACTACAGTGGTAATAGAATGCCGTGTTAATTGGTGCTTAATTAGTAAATAAGTGAATGAATGATTCTGACTCTCTGCCACTGTTCTCCTATTCTTCTCCCCAAAATCATATGTCTGGTCACTCCTTCCACAAGTCCAGAGGCCTCACTGCTCATGACATTCTTTCTGTTATGCCAACACCTCAGCCGTGTGGCATCAGGGGTCAGTGGTCACCTGTGGCTCCCGCTGGCCATCATCTCCTTGGCCTGTCTTGCTTCACCCAAAGAAAGGCCTGCTTACTTGTCTGTAGGAGGATGTTTCTCCTAAGGAAGCTCAGCTTCCTCCCTGGCCTGGCCTCTCTTCCCATCTCCCAGTTCTAGGAGCAGGGGACACACCTGCCATGTTGATGACTTCAGAAGCCTCAACCACCTGGGAGTATGCCTGACACACACCAACTCTCATCTAGTTTCCCTTTTTCTAACCAAAATGATCTTTTTTTTAACCCTTTCCTGCTTGATGGTTGGGTATCTCCTGTATATTAAATGACACTGATTTAAAAAAAAATATATTAGCTTTAAAACTACTCCAATGAAATCATAGGGATGATCAGTGTGTAAAACAGAAGAAATTAACATTTTGTTATATGTATTACCATTTTGATAGTCCTAGTCTATAAAATACAGTTATTAATGAAAACATGAAACCTGTCATGATGAATATAAAAATTTGAAATTGAGCATTTGGGGTGACAGTGTAGTCCCATGACATCCTCGCTGTTATGCACCCATCCTGGATTTTGTTTTGGCCCTACAACCTTGAGAAAATTGCAATTGCTAGACATTGGAAAATGATAGCACTTTTAAATAGGACATCTTGAGAATTCTGGTTATTCTGATTAAAATGAACCAGAAACTTGAGAAAAGAATATAGGAAAATTTGGGTTTTAATGTTGACTAGCACTGTGTAACAACTGTTTACATTCTTTGATTATAGGGATATAATTGAAAGAAGTAGATAAGAAGACTCTTCAACCAATTTATATCTTTGTCTAAAAGCACTTCTCCAAATTATATTATGCCATTATGAGATAATATATTATTATAATTTTTTTTCAGAAACTTCCATGCCTGTTTCCCTCTACAAGTAACACAGAAAAAAAAAAAAAAAAGAAAGAAAAGAAAAAACAAAAAACATTTTCAGTTCAAACTTCAGTTGTTGTTTTCATCACTGACAATTTTCTGGCTAAAGGAAGAACAGTAAGAACATAGCCTTGCCATACTGAGTTGGTCTTGTTTAGTGTTTTAAAAGCCTGCCAGGCACTCTAAGATTAACATAAGCACTGAAACTACCAGTCACACTCACCATGGTGCAGCATGTTATGTGACCACTTATTATTGTACAGTTTACTGTTACATCTTTATATGAACACACACTCAATGGCGATCCCTGAGCCTTGCCTGGCATTTCATTAAGCATGGGGCACATCAGCCAGGGTGGTGGTGAATTACTTGCTCATACAATTTCACAGCATGAGAAGACTTGCTTGGATCTGCTTGTTAAAAGACATTTTTGGAAGTATCGAGTTGCTAATTAATGACATATCTACATGTGTTCAAATATATTCACGGTTTAGGCAAGAGAACCATTGTTCACATTTGGCAAATCACATTTGAATCTGTTTTGAGTGAAAAGGTTTTTTTTTAAATGTAATTTGAATCAAGTTTTTGTAGAACCCTTGAAACAAATGAATCGAACTCTATTGTCTTGGATTAAGGTGTAAGGCTGTTGTGGCTTTCGGGGAGCTGCAGAGATGGCCTGTAGCTGTTAGATAAATGTCTTTCCAGCTGAGGGTTTTTCACCTCTCAGGTGCTCAGTGGCTTAGCTGCATGGAATTAAATTGAATTGGCACAGAACAGGTCCTGTGGGGCTGTGGACCAGCTCCCCCTGGCGAGGAGCCACCAGGAAGGTCCCAGGTGGAAGTTGCTCTCTTCTCCAAGGGAGGCTGGCATACCCCTACCTAGAATTTTCCTTTCCTTTCAGCTCTCTGAGGGACTGCCCTGGGCCTGCAGACTCACCATAGCCAGAAGTACTGATTCCTCCTCCAATTTCCTCAGGATTCCTGTGCTTACGCTCTGGTTTAAATTATTGTAATAAACTTCAAAGTTAGTATGGGACTGGGAGGTCAAAATAGAAAAGACTCAGATGACCAGAAATGCTTCTTGTTGCTATTTGCATGTTCCTTGGTTGGTTGTTACTTCTGCTAGTTCTTCACATTTGGGGATACCTTTGATATATTGGACTTCCAAGGCCCCGATAGTGGCAGACTAAAGCCTTTGCTTGAGAAATACTGGCTGGGAATAAAATGGCAATGGGCCACCTTTTTTAATGGCCTGAACTAAGGTCCAGCGAATCTGTCAGCATGTCTTGTCCTACTTGCATTTCTAGGGAGAAAGCCCCACAGGGTCGGTCGGTACCATTCAGTGTATCAGTCAGTGTGGTTGGCCGACAGGGCTGAAATTCTTTCAAGCCCAGCGTGCTACAAATGCTGTTATTCTGATGACTTCCTGCAGCCTCTGTGACGGTGTCTTTCTCTAGCTGTCACTGGCCGGCTCGTTTTCTCTGGGATTCAGTCTTGGGCCTTTTCCTTTATATTTAGTTGTCTTTGTTGATCAGGGTTACCTCATGTGTTTTCATACTTCCCAAGTGTCTTTAATTATCACTTCAGCATCACAGTATGACTCCAGTCTTTCTTTTCAAAGTTACTCCCCTAAACGTCTTTATATTTCTTACAAGATGGCCCAGCTCTAAGTTTTTGGGTCTCCCTGTGCCTCCTTCATGAGGGAGAATCTGATATAAGGCCCCGATACTTAAAGAACTTATAGACTAATCCAAAAATATTAAAAAACACACATACTTTTACTATATGCCAAAGAATGGCATTTTCCCAGGTTTCTGTGAGTCCAGAAGTGGGAGCAGTTATGTATGCAGGGGAGGAACACAGAATATTCTTGCAGGAGGTGATGTGACATGGCCCTTGAAGGATGGATAGGGCTCAGAAACACAGTGGTGCACAGAAGTGCATTCAGCAGAGCAAAATCCAGAGCTAGAACTGGGTGGGAATGTAAGGGAGTTACTTCACTTGCATGGACATGGGGCTACGCTGGAAAGGGAGGCTGCGAAGAACCATGAAGCAGGCTCACATTTGAATGTTACTCTGCAGGTGATGTGGGTCCGCTGATGGTTTTAGAACTGGGGAGTGGTGTTTTTAGGATGCTCCTTCTGCACGTTCAGCCTGGTGTCGAGTATTGAGTTTGGAGGAGAAGAAAGAGGAAGAACTCCTCAATTAGACAAGTGGCAGTAGGAATGGAGAATTAGCAGAGATATGAGGTAGCCTTTTCAGGGTAGTAGAGAGGAAGGGTCCATGTTGACCCCCAAGTTTGAGCATGAGTCCCTGGAGGACTCAGACTGTTAGGAATACTATAGAGAAAAGAGAAGGTGGGCTGGTGGGGTGGGAATGAATGTGGACACATTGGACTTGAGGCATCTCTGGGAAATCCAGCTGGAGATTCTACTCCCCCCTCATCCAATGTCAGCACTGGCTGGACTTTTCAGGTCAGGAAGGTCTGGGCCCCTGCCCCATTCCAGCCCTGGCATGGTACCCAGATTTATCTGATCTGAGGCAGGAACCATGAGACTCCTCTGACCCCATGGGCATAGGTGCTGGGGCCTTGGTTCCTGATGGCTGACCTCAGGCTGATGACGAGAACCTTGCTGCCCACCACCAACCCATGTGCTCTGCCTCACATTTTTGCTTGTCTTCTTTTCAAATTCTTGTCAACTCTCTGACATTCTCAATCATATAGGGACAGAAAACCCTGCCCTCAGTTTGTGCCAGGGTCCTGATATCCATGGACAGAATCCAATGGTTAAAAGTTAGGCTTTAAAGGTAATTTCCTGGTTCTCTGTCTCTTTCATCAAGCAGTGGGATGCTCTGGCTTCTAGTCATGGACCATTTCTTAGGCCCATAGGGTTGTCTCAACTCTTCGGTCTGCAGGACCTGGTCTTCTGTGCCTGTGTCATTCTCAGGGATGGCCCTGACCCTCTCCCTGCTCCCAGGTGCTGCTTCTAGTCCAAAGCGTACCTCACCAGTGACTGCAGGAAGCATGAGGTATACGCAGGGGCTCACACTGCACCCTGTACTCAGCTGGGACCTCTGATGAAAGCATCCTGCATCCTGCCTCTCAGGTTTCCACCATCCCTTTGGATTCTCCCTCCCTCTATCCCTCACAACTGGACACCTGGCTTTCACTCAGTACTGGAGGCTTTGGACTGCCAGTGCTGGTCTCTCCTATCTTGGCTGCTTTGGCTGCAGGGTATACTGTGTTCTGACAGTGGCACATCCATTTCCATGGGTGCTTCCTTTGTGTTTATGGTTTGGGGACTGCAGAAATAAACCAAAGCCGGGGAGAGATCCAGGAGTGTCCAGCGCCTCTGTGACTTATTTAGTCAAACATCTTCAGTCGCTTTCTTCTCATTCTGAAGACTTCACATAATTAAAACCATTCTTGGCCAACACTACATAAATGTTGCACATGCTGCTTGAATTACTGTGCAATCTTACTCCAGTGTGGCTTTCTCAGAGATTAATATTTCACTGAAATGATTCCTCTGGGTAGGCTGAAGCCAGCAGCTGTGGAAACTCAACATTTGCTTTATACAATGAAACTTTAGGACATTCTCAGATATGTGCTCATTTGGAAAAGAAATAAGCATTCTTGCCGGTTTGTTTGACATGAAGCAAATATTGTTTCTATATATTCAGATAGAAAGTGATGAAAAATGTCATTCTAAATGCCCATTGTATAAATTGGTGCATCGATGTCAGAATTACAATTTGCTGAGCACCTACTACATCGCAGGCATCTTTTGTGTTCTGAGTCCTCACCAACAACCTGTGAGTATGTCAGAACTGGGCTTCTTTGCCTTCTGACATGTGCTCTGCTCCGGGTGGAAGGTGCTGATCTGGGGGCTGCCTTTCTCAGACTCAAGGCTGCCCTGGCTTCCACAGCCTGTGCAGACAGTGGGGTAGGCTGGAGGATAGAAATACACCATTAAGGGGAGCAGTAGGTGAGACAGGAGAGGTCTGCTGTGCCATGTGGGTAGCTCTCTGGCTGGGGATCTAACTCAGGCCATAGCAGTGATAGCTCTGAGACTTACCCCTAGGCCACCAGGGAGGCCCTTATGACTATTCTTTATTTTACCCATTCTGATAGGTAGTGGCATCTCATTGGGGTTTTAGTTTGCATTTTCCTAGTGATAATGATGTTGAATATCTTTTCTTAAGTTTATTTGCTATCTGTATACCTTACCTGGAGAAATGTCTTTTCATGACTTTGTCCATATTGCAAATGGAAGATCTGCCTTTTTACTATTGAGTTGTGAGAGCTTTTTATATATTCTAGATACTAGTCACAAAAGGGAAAGTGAAAGGTGGTTGAAGCATTGATGGAATAATGTCTGATAGGAAGGAGGAAGGGATTTCATGAAAAGCACAGGAGACAGGAAGGAGGGAGCTATGGATCAGATGGAAGAGGTTCCTGTAGGCTGACCTCGATTGTCTCTGGGGTGATGGGAAGTATAGGAGAGGTGAGGCTATTAAAGGGAGCTGGATGAAAGAGGTAGAGATTGGGTGCATTTTCTCTTGGAAATAAGGTGAGATGGCATGTAGGACATCCTAACAACACAAGCGCCTCACAGAGGATGCACTGATGCTAACAGGAAGAAGGGCAGATGAGAGCTGGAGGACAGGTGTGAGGATAGAGCTTGTGGCTAGGTGTGGTGGAAGAGCAGCGGAAAGTGCAGGTGAGAGGCGAGATAAGGTACTTACAGAAGCCCGGCTGTAGAGAGAACAGTGAGTGTGGGTAAGACTTACAAACTGGGTGGGCTAGAGAGCATAAGCAGCCTAAGGGCTCAGAGGGGTGGGAGAGCATATTTACTTTGATTCCAGGAGTATGAAAGTGAGAGAAGTAGAGTGGAAAGTTCTGGTTGGAGAGTCAATTTCTGGGGGTGAGTCATTCATCCAGCAGTCCCTCAACATCAGCTTTGTGGGAGACTCTGGGAATACAGGAGAGAAGTGCTCCCTGCCCTTAAGGAGCTCACAGCCCAGACTGCAGAGGCGGCACTTTTCCAGGTCGGGATATGTCCCTGGAAACGGTTTGCTGAAGGGCTGCCAGGGAAGGCTGTTGGAGCAAAGGAAGCCAAGCAGCTGGCAGGCTAACACACTGGATGTGTCACCTGCAGGTGTTTATCAGTCCTGCAGAGAAATCCAGGGCTTCTCTGTGCTCAGTCATTTCTCTAGAGTCACATGTATCCTCTCCCTGTCCTGTGATGTGGGAGCTGTTTTTCCATTGAAGCCTTTGGAGCCCAGACTCTGACCACGATGGGGTCAGTTCGTGTGTGTGGTTTTCAGTGCTGCAGCATGGAGGGTGAGCAGACAGACCTGCTAGCACACCAGTCCTGTGATTCAAATTTCCTTTTCTTTCATGCCTCTATTTCCTTTGCCAGTAAATGGATATAGGAAGATGCTACAAATCCTTTGCAAGGCAGGGCACTGGGATAACTACTTGTCATGATAGTAGGTAAATAGGCTGCTGCAGGCATCGGCAGGAAGCAGTGACTTGGGCAAGTGTGCATGTGTGGAGCAGGCACACTCTGCTGCTGGCGCTCTGTGGCTGATTTCACACTTTCTACACACTTCTAGATCAGGCTCGCAACAGAAGGGACTCACGTGGGTCCCTGCCTCCCAGGGGCCCCCAGCGAGTCCTCTCACTGGCTCTGAGTGTAGTTGAGATTTCTGGAAGGAAGGTACAGTTTGTGGGAATCCACGTCAGCTGCCGGTTTTCAGGCCCACACGGAGCAGTGTGGGACTTCATTTCATCACCCATCTGGGCACTGCTCTCTGAGAAGCAAAGTCCCTCCTTTCCTGTTCCAAAGAGGTGGGGCTGCAAACTTCACCAGGGCAGTGGAGACACATCCCACTGGAGCTGTTTTCTGGGTCTTGGCTGACAAAAGGGAAGAGGAAGCACGCGTCTTTGATCTTTTACCCCGCGCTTCCCTTTCTGCTGTGACTGGGGAGGTTGGGTTCTTCAGCCGTCTGGTTCAAATTCCACATTAAATACTGGCGATGGACCTTATTCTCTCAGGGGATGCTATTCCATAGCTTTAGGGGTCCAGACAAACACCACTGGGCTTCTCTGCTAAGCAGTCTATGAAGACACCAGGGTGCAACCTCACGGGCACCTGATGGCGCTTTAGTTTTGGTTTATTTTTAAATTTTGGTTTATGTGTTACCTCTCTGTTGTTTCAGAGTCCGAGAAGACAATTGGGCTGAACCAGTGTCAGAACCTCCACTGCCTGACACCAGCACCATCAGGGATGAACCGTCCTCACCCGATTCTCCTCTGCTCTTGACAGCTCACCTCTCCTCAGGTAGCTAAAAGGATAATATTTCTTACACCCTCTGCATATTATGTAATGAGACAGTAGTCTCCTGCATGGGGTTCTGCATACCAGGGATGTCACAGCTACTGCTGAAATATAAGATGAAATGTACTCTACCAGACACCTTTCATTTTATGTATTGGTGACTCCGCTCACTATCAATGGGTGGACTCAAGGTTCCAGAACATATGAATTAACTGCACTAGGAACAAAGATACTTCTAAAATGGAACCATTGAAGGAGCAAACAATGCATGTGATTAACCATTTAGTCTAAGGGGTGGTGTTCCAGGGTAGGGTGTAGGGCACCCCAGGATCCCCAAACCTGCCTTCTGTAAATGGGTTCTGTCATCCACCACATCAAGGCAAAACATACTTTAGTGCTAAGACCTTCAATGGAAAAGAACTTTAATACAATCAAGAGAAAGAGAGAAAGAATATAGTTTCCACGTCATACCCTTCCTCTCGTGGGTAAATGCCCAGCTAAACAGGGTTGGTCCAAAGCTGGGCAGCTGAGGCCCAAATCTTAACAAGAAGTCTAAGGAAACTTCTGGTGGGGACCCATTAGAAAGGGGCTGAAGGGGCCAGGTAAGTTTGGGACAAAAGGAACAAAATCAAAATGTAAGTCAAGGTAAAAGATGCCATTGTCAGCCACCCGATGGGTCACTCATCCAAGTTTCTGTCTCTTCTAAGTGTCTCATTCTGGGTCCCCCAAGTCCCTGGTGCAAGCCAAAGGCCAAGAAGCAAGTGTAGCTTCTTCACCTGTCTCTCTGTTCCATGTGCCTCCTCCAGGTCTTCCTTCTTGATTTTTCCTTCCTTCTCCCAGTTCTCTCTAGCTTCTCCTCCCTGCCCAGCTCCACCCTTCCTTGGGTGGGTCGGGGAACCTGGCACCTCCCTTTTCCCTGAGGATTACCTTATTGCAGTGGCATTCTTAGGTCATTATCTATACCAGGGGACAAGTGTGGGTTCAGGAAAGCAAAATTTGGAGATGTAAGTGATAGTAGCTTTGTCTTTTCAGTTGTGCTGCAGTTTGTCAGGTGGAGGAGCTTTGGGTCAAGGATAAAAGATGTCATAGAGTAAGATTTGTAAGAATTGGTAAGTGCTATGCAGAGAGAGTGTGTAGGGTGACAGGTCAAGAGTGTTCTCTAGACATGATTTTAACCTAGAATGGTGTGGGGTTAATCCAGTGTGTTATCACTGGGAGAAAGGCCTGGCTTTGAAAATATACCACTTGTTAGTCACATTTTTGTCTTCACCCAGAGAATCCCCATGGTTTTCTTGTGTAGAAGAGGAAGTGATCTAGATTTTGTGCCAACTGGCTCTCTGGTTATGAATTAATACACTGGTATTGGTTGACGTTGTATTCTCTTGAGGGCTGGGTTCACATGACCTGTTCTCGCAGATCCATTGCCTTTTGTCACTGGGAACATTGAGCTACCCATCCAGGATATGGACCTGTGGGGTCCTGGTGTCAGGCCACCCCCACTCTGACACCTCTCAGACTATATTAGTGATCCCCCTGAGGTTCATAAACACTGAGAATAGTGTAAGTGATCAACACATTAATGACGTTTGTTCTAGAACAGCGTTTTTCAATCTCAGTACACTGACATTTTGGACCAGATAGACCTCTAGTTGTGGGATGTTTAGCAGTCTACTTGCTCTCCACCCACTTGATGCCCAATATCAACTCTCACCGCATTTGTGACAACTAAAAACATCTCGATATTGCCAAATGGGGGGCAAACTGCCCAAGGTTGATAATCATTATTTGAGGAACTAGCCAGTGATAAGGCACTTCCTTGAGGAACAGCACAGAATTGCACTTGTCTGTAGATGAGCACACCATGCCCCTCACCCTTATATACACACATACATACACACAGAGTTGTTTTGAGGAATTGACTCACACGATTGAGAAGTCCCAGGATTTGCCATCTGTAAACTGGAGACCCAGGAAAGCTGTGATATATTCAGCCTAAGTATGAAGGCCTGCGAGCTGGGGGGCTGATGGTCTAAATCCCAAGTGGAGAGCTGGAGAAGAGAGAAGATGAGATGTCTAAGCTCAAATAGTGAGGCAGGAAACAGGCAAATTTCTCTTTCCTCCAACTCTGTTCTTTTCAGGCCTTCAATGGATTGGATGATGCCCTGCTTACTGGGGGGGTTAGGGGAGACGGGTGTCTGCTTTAGCGAGTCCACTAATTCAAATGCTAATTTCATCTGGAAACACCTTCACAGATATACACAGAAATAATATTTAATCTGGGTAGCCTGTGAACAGTCAAGCTAACTCATAAAACTAACCATCACAGTAGAAGATGCAGAAATGTAAACCACCATGATGGAAAGTGTCCAGAGCTACCTGAAGCTGGTCCACCCCTCCAAGGGATGCCAGAGGGTAAAGGGTTGGAGAACAGCATTTGAGTCAGTTCTTTTCTCCCCTAACTTCAGCAGCCTTCGTCTCCCTGTACCTGCACTGACTGACTCTCCTCTGCTGAGTCCTGAGCATCTTGGTGTCTTCACTAACCTGGAGAACTGACTGTGTGGCAGGGCCAGTAAGGACTTGCCTTCCTACCCTACATCAGATTTAAAAAGGAGACACTACATGAAATTCCTCCTGGGCCTGTGATCTTTCAGTGTCTTAGCGCTTGGGCCCATGGGGCCTACAGGTCAGGTAGATGATTTTGCAAATTCTATGAAGCATCTTGTCAAATTCACATTTGATTCAGAGGGCCTAGGGTGGTGCCCAAGATCATGCTGATCTAACAAGCTGCCCAGTGACAGCTATGCCGCCGCCCCCTTGAACCATGTATTTTGAATAGTGAGAATCCAGGCTAGGGGCCTGCAGACAATGCCTGAGCCAAACTGGGTCCACCACCTATTTCTGAAAATAAAGTTTTATTGGAATTCAGCCACACATTCATTTACATTGTACCTGTTAACTTTTGTACCACAGTGGTAAAGCTGAATAGTTGAAACAGATTATATGATTCCAAGAGCCTGAAATGTCTGCTCTCTAGCCCTTATGGAGAGGGTGCACTGACCCTTGGTCTAGGCTAACTTACCCACATGGACCAGGGGGTTCTTCCTGGACACTCTTGAGGATGTTGTCTTTCCTCAACCTTCACCTTTTTTGTCCCTATACCTCTTGCCTCTGGCTCCTGCCCTCCTCTCTGTCTGTGCCTGGGGCATAGGGAGACTTGTGAGAAGAATTTCTGTGCCCCAGTACAGCTTCCATCCTGCAGCTGGTTCTGTTAGAGTTCTGTTCTTCTGGGCACTCCACCCAGAACCAGTCAGCTCTGTGATCTGTTTAATCTTCAAGGCGGCTCACCCTCAGACCTGTCCAGAATTACCCTCTGAGACTAATGAACAAAACTCGGGCCTAATTACTCTCTTTGTGTAGCCAGTATTTACTAAGACCTTCATTCATCAGGCACCATGCTAGGTGCTTAGGGTAACAAGATGCCTCTTCACTGTATAAGACAAACATGTAAACTGATGATTCCATTTACAATATCATAGGTATCATATTAGAAGAATACTTACCTTTTAAAAAAACCTGAAGAATTGGGGGCTTTACTATGGTAAACATTTTTTCAAATCATGAATTTTTATTATATTTTCACAAAACCCTTTTTGTATTTATTGACTTATTGACATAAGTTTTTCTTATTTATTGACAAATTAATAATAGGTTAAAATTGTTTACTGTCCAACTGGTAATAAATGAGATAGCATCTTTCATTTAAAATAAAGCCATATTCATGGATATAAATTCAAATTTTGTGGACTTTAATTTTAATATCACTTTAGCTCTTCAAACTGCTACTATTCTTATTAGTTTAAAAAGAGTATTTAATTTCAACATTCTTTAAATGAAGTAGCCTTCAAAGTTCACTGCTATGCCTTAGCAAGACCTTATTTTTATTACTATTATTATTTTAAACTGTGGTAAAAGCAGATAAAGGTTTAGGTGTACAGCGCAGTGGCATTAGGCACATTCACACTCTTGCGAAACCCAGCCACCCTCATCTCTAGAACACCTTTGTCTGCCAAACTGAAACTTTGTCCCCTGTACCCATTAAACGGTGGCTTTCCCTTCTCTCCTCCCCCACGCCTGACAGTCACCACACTCCCTCCTACCCCTAGGAATCTGAATACTATTTCATGTAAGTGGGATCAGAGAGTTAATTTCTTTTTGTGATTGGTTTATTTCATTTAGTTTAATGTCCTCAAGATTCCTTCTTTCTTAAGACTCAGTAAAATTCCATTGTGTTTATCTGCCACATTTTATTTTTCTATTCATATATGTGTTGACAAGTGGATTGATTCTGCCTCTAGGCTATTGTGACTAATGCTGCATAATACTTGGAGTACAAACATCTATTCAATTCCTTGCTTTCAGGTGTTTTGGTGTATACCTAGAAGTGGATCATATGGTAAGCCTATTTTTAATTTTTGAAGAACCACCATTTCTAATCCATAGCACTTATACAATTTTACCTTCCACTAACAGAAAACTTACAGTTTCCACACCCTCTCCAACATGTTATTTTCTGTTTGTTTGGTTTTTTTTATTTTTATAAGTGACCATCCTAATATGTGAGGTGGCATCTCATTGTGTTTATGATTAGCATTTCCCTAATAACTAGTGATGCTAAGCACATCTCTTTCATGTGATGGTTGACCATTTGTGTATCTTCTTTGGAGAAATGCCTTGTAAATTCCTTGCATTGTAGCAATCCTTCATATTTTGTGGTCATTAACCACACTTACTAGATATATGGTTTGCAAATACTTTTTTCCTTTCTATAAGTTGCCTTTTTATGCCATTGATTGCATCCTTTGATGAACAGAAGTTTTAATATAGTCCAATTTATCTATATTTACTTTTGTTGCCAATACTTTTGGTGTCATAGCCAAGAAATCATCACCAAATCCAATGTCATGAAGCTTTTCCCCTATGGTTTACTCTGAGTTTTTGTTTTTTTAAAAAAAACGTTTTTGATTTTTTTTTTTTAAAGATTTTATTTATTTATTTATATAAGCACTGGGTACAGTCAGAAGCGCGGGAGGGTGAGAGAATTCACCAGAGCCAGAGCGGGAAACAGAACAGGCAGACTGATGACACACTGCCGAGGGGAGCAGCGGGCGGCAGGAGAGGTCTGTGTGCCATGTGGGACCCTCGCCCAGTGGCCGGGGATCGAACTGGCACTGCAGAGGCTGCGGGCAGCTTCGCGGCCCAGTGCTCAACTGCTGCGCCACTGGGGAGGCCCTACTCTGAGTTTTTATAGTTTTATCTCTTATGTTTAGGTCTTTGGTCCATTTTTAGCTAAAAATTTTATGTGGTATAAGATAAAGGTTCATGTGGTATAAGATAAAGGTTCAAATTAATTTTTTTGCATGTAGACATTATTTTCTCAACACCATTTCTTGAAGACTGCCCTTCACTAAATAGTCCTGACACCCTTGTTGAAAATCATTTGATCAAAAATGTAAAGGCTTTATTTCTAAGCCTTCTGTCTCACTGGTCTATATGTCTGCCTTTATACCAGTACTACATTGTTTGGATTACTATAGTTTTGTAATATAGCTTGAAATCAGGAAGTATAAGATTTCCAATTTAGTTCTTGGGGTTGTTTTTGGCTATTTAGGATTTTTGGATTCCAAATGAATTTTTAGAATGGATTTTTCTGTTTCTGCAAAAAAACAAAAGCCATTTAGATTTGGAGATTGCCAGAGATTCTTTGAATTCTTTCTCAAAGGAAATATTAACCTGACAGATAAGGGGATGGTTACAGGAAAGAGTAAGAGTAAATGCATGAGAAAAGGAGCCTAGTGTATATGGGGAACCAAAAGTAATCTAATGTTGTTAGAGCATTAGGCAGACTGTGTCTCTGTGTGGATATGTGGGTATGTAGACTCCAGGAAGGCATGAGTTGGGAGTGAAGGGAGGGGCAGATACTGTGAAAGTTGCATGTATGTTAAGTTTAATGAGCATTAGTTGAAAGGCTGAACTGTGGAGTGATCACATTTGTACTTTATAAAAATGATGCTCATGGTAAGAGTAGATGCTAGTTTGAGTAGAAAAAAAGTATGGGCAGAAGAAGCAGGTAGGAGACTTGTAAAACTCCCAGAACTGATGAGACCTGTACTATGATAGAAGCAGTGGGGATGGGTTGGGGGGAGGGGACCTGAAATAGCCTCATCCCCTTATATACTCATTTTTGAGCAGCCTCTTTTTCTTCTTGGGCCCCCAAATCCTCAGATTTGCAGAACAGTCTCTGACTTCAGAGTGGTGCTCCCAACTACTCACCTGTATTATCTAGTTGTCACCTTCTAGGAACTCAAAGGACTGTTGAAGGGGGACACTGTGTGCTGGCCCAGAAGTGCTAGGTCCCTCAGCAGTAGCCAACTGAAGCACCTTCAGAGCCAGCTGAAGCACCCACACTCATTGTGACACTTGTGGCTCTGTTGACTACTCCAGGCACCGTGTCTTCATTTCTCTCTTGCCTGTGCATGCATTTTATCTTCCCTTGCTCTGGTCCTCACTGAGCCTATTTTGTTATGACCCTTTCCTCTCTGCGGTGCAAGGACTCTCCAGGCCCGCTATAGGTGGCCCCCGCTATCTGTGACCCTCCTGAGACGGACTCTTCCAAGGACTGACACCTCCTGCTTCTCCTGCTTTCCCGAGCTTGACATCCCTTCACATCCTGCAACTCAGTTCTCTGCCTCAGCCAGAGCAACACTGAATAGGAATCAGCCGGGTCTGAGCCACTTCTTTCTCTCTCCATCCTCAGTTCTGCGTGAGGGCTACAACGAATGAACTGAGGAACACAGCTCTGCATCTGAGTTGTAGCAGCAGTTGGGGGAAAGATGTGCTCCCCTAGTCAGAGGCCAAGTCTCTGAGCACCAGGATTATAAGTCCTGGGGCTGAGGGTGACTGCTCTGCCAGACGGCTGCTTGTACTAGTGTGTGTGACCTATCTTGGTCACAAGTGGAATCATAGGGCTGGGGCAGGGAGCAGGCGCGAGCTCTCTGGCCCTTGTGAGCATCTGAGAAATGGAACTACTTTGGCAGTTCTGGATTGGCCAGCTCTGACCCATTGCTAAGGACGCACATTTGGTGACCTGTGGAGGCAAACTGATCAAAGTACGCAAGTGCAGTTGGAGCAGAGGAAAGCAGAGCCTGGGCCTGGCTTAAAATTCGGTGATTAAAATCATCATGGGCTGTGCCTTAAAGGCAAACTCAGGGGAAGGCAATAAAAAGGACAAAGAAAGGTGAGGGAGAAGTGAAACTGGGAAGCTGGGAGAGATGGCAAGAGAATGGAGAAAGGCCAGGAAAGAGATGTGAGGAGTTTCTGCTTTCTTGAAAGCCAGGAAGCTTGCTGGAGCAAGGAGGACAAGACCCCAGACCCTTGTGGTTCCCTGGGTGCGAAGGCTGGCTGAGCTCAGGCTACCTGGAACACAGCCTCGGGAAAGCAGAATGTGTTCTCATCACTCACTTTGTGTTCCCAAACAGAAGAGAAGAGTGGGAGGGTGGCCACCTTGATCCAGCTGAAGCATCTCCAGGAGGCTGCCTCTGGATGCCACGTCAAGGCCGCCTGTCAGCCACAGCCAGGAGCTGGTGACCACTGAGCACACGGAGATGGCTTTGCTCAGCAACATCCTAGCAGCCTATTCCTTTGTCTCAGGTAGTTGTCCCATCTTGGCTAGGCCACAGCTGAGGCCTGGCCCTGGGACCAGGGTACTCAGGAGGAAAATGCTGGGTAATCACAGCAGAGAGGATCTGCCTGCTGTGCTTTGAGATGAAAGGCCTTCTGGCTTGGGAGTTAAGCTTGACATTTGCTAATTTGGCAAATGAGAGGTTCTAAGAGCTTTATCTTGCTGAAAAATGTTCAGTTTCCTTTTGGCAACAGTGAGTGAATGGTGTAGCCTGGGGTTAGCTGGTATCTGTCAGTCTGCCATTAGGCTTTTAACTTTGATGTGAGGGGGGCTCTAGGGTATCCTCAACCTGGTATTTCTTTGCAGTTATACTCAGTCCCACCCAGACTGGCTTTCTCCTGTCTCTCCCTCCTTCCCCTATCCCTTCTGTTGAGGGTGGGGATGGGGGGTGTGTGGCAATTTTAAAATATATGAAACTGTTCAGTTGTTTGAATGATCAAATTCATTTTCTGCTGCATGGGTGAGTTTTTGATATTTTGATAGCTAGCTTTTGCTTTGTTTTGCTTTTCTTGGTATCTCTGGATATTGAATTAAAAGGAAGGGACTGAGGTTCTGATTAGATTGCTTCTGAGCAAGGACTGGTTCTCCTCTCTACTTGTCTAGCCAAGGTTGGCATATGGTGACCTAGAGTTCAAAATACTAAACCTGACATTTCTGTTTATAATGGCAAATCTGAGCCAAGATTGAGAATAAAGGAAGTTCATGTCTTCTCTTTGTGATAGGATCTTGAATGATGTGCAGCCCAACCTGATTTTAGAAAGGAGGACTTCTCAGGGCTGGTACCTGGCTGTCCCCTTTGTGGTTGGCAAGATGAGCCATGGTGTCAGCACGTGCCTCAAATCCAGAATTCTCCCTTCTCAAATCAGCAAAGCCCCAGGTCATCAGCTCATCTCCCTAAGGAAGTCTGGTGCCTGGGGCCTCTTCAGTGGGCACTACTAGATCAGAGAAATCTCAGTTTGACTCTTTCTTCAAGTGTGTACATGGGCGAAAAGCTACTGGGTCTGGGAAAGAGATGTCTGAAACTCTGTTAGAATGTTTTCAAGCCATTGAACGATGACGAGCACCTCGACTCTATGGTGAAGATAATCCTAAAGTGAAGTACTGGGGGTAGTAGGGAGGGTCTGGAGTTTCCAAGGACTCAGCGGACACTTGCAAAGCAACTGTCATGTGGAAATATCTCAGGTAAGAGCAGACAGGGCACTGGACTTTGGAGCTCTGCTCGGCACAGGACGTACTGGCAATCTTCCATTTTGGCCAGCGTGACCCTGAGTTATGGCCATTGACCATGGTAACTCATTGATTGGTCTGATGTTTACCAGGTGTCTTGTGATCTTGTTAAGGCTAAAAGGGGACATGGCCCTGTTTTTCTCTCCCTTCCAACCTTTCTCCTTCCCACCCCATTTTTTGGAGTTAAATATTGCTTGGTATGCAAGAAGACAATGCTGCTTTTAAGACTGCATGGTCTGAGATAAAAAGAGAATGCAAGGCTATGGAAAGGAGAATGGCTGAAATAAAATGTATTTGATCTAGTAAATAGACTTGATGGTTGAAAATTGATTCTAAGTGTGATGGGGAAGACTGACTATAAAGGAAAAGGATAAGGAAACTTTAAAATATGGAGAATAACATAGAAATAATCCTTATTTTAAAAAGAGAAAAAAATGGATTAGAAGGAATAAAGAGCAGTATGATAGAAGAAAATTGTAGAAAATCTCCTAATCTTGTAGCTTTCTTGTTCTCACTCACCTGAGTCTGCTCTTCTACTACATAGGGGACCCTGACCCCTACCCTTTACTCCCAGTGCATTAGTTGTTTTTTATTCTGTCCATGTAACCCGTCATTCCAGCGACATAGTTGCTAATACACACAGCACCCTTATTTTTTTTTGTCCAGCTTCTGGTTAAATCAACAGACAAATCCTAACTCCAAATGAATACTGCTTTCCTCCCTTTTCTCCCTCTATACTCAAGTAACCAAACACTACTACAGTTTTACAGATTGAAGACTTTAGAAATTCGTGGCAGCCAACCTCAGTGGAAACTTTCAAATACTGTTTCATTTCTCTGTTTGCTTTTGAATACATCTTGTCTCCAGTCTTCACAATAGCCAGAGCAAACCTTGACCATTCCAATTATTTTAAGTAACTGTTTATCAAAATATCCAAAAATTAAGTGACAAATGCAGACTAAGGGGGGAAAATGCAGCATTAATGAAGAAGGGTTAAAGTGTATAACATATAAAGAGCTCTTACAAATCAATAAAGGATGTGTCCCAAAAGAAAAGTGGGCAAAGGGCAAGAATCAGCAGTTTTGGGGGAAAAAAAAGAAATAGCTGGTTAAAACATAAGCCTCTCAAATTCTAGCAACAAAACAAATGCAGGCTGAAAACAGTGAACTTTAACATTTTTAGTTCATAAAATTCTCAAAAATTTGAGTAAGCATATAAATTCAGTTCTAGAGAAAGTGTTGGGAGATCAGTACTTACACATAGTGCTGATGGGATTGTACATTGCTACAGCCTCTCTAGAGAATGACTTAGGGACATTTGTAAAAAGCCTTTAAAAATACATATGCTACTGAGCCAGCAATTCTGCATCTAGGAATTTATTCTAAGGAACTAATTAAGGATATGGGCAACAAAAAATTAATATGAGGACATTTTATCTCAGAACTATTCATAATAGTAAAAAACATCAGAAAAATGGGTAAAGAATATCAAAATAGAAAAGATATTTAGAATGTGCTATTAAGTGAATAAGGGCTCTTACCACATAACATGCATCCCATTTCTGAGGGTATTTTCATATGTATGTATGTATGTAACTCATATGTATATAACTCTTTTGCTTATCTACATTTTAAGTATTCTATACTTCATTGAATTTACCATTGGAATTTTATTAAAATTTCAAATTTTTAATTCTATATATTTAAAACTATCACTACCCTACTCTTTTCTTACTTTTAGAACTGTGTAAGTACCTTTACCATTACCACTTGCATTCCCATAAGCATTTCGAATTCTACCTAGCCTAGAATAGAAAATTGCCCTTCTCTTCAAATATGCTCCTTCTTTATACCTCCTAGGATATTACTGACACCAGATATGCATTTTCTTCACTGACTAAATCCAGTTTCTTGGAGTCAACTTATTTCACCTCTCCATTCCCTGACAGCATTGCCTCCGCTTTTGAGTTGATCACTTGAGTTGGTCCAAGTCCCATCATGTTTCATCTGTGCTGTCATAATAGCATTTTCCAGTGGTTTACCTGCCTCCAATCTTGCTTTGTAGTCTGTATTTTGAAGAGAAAAGGTATTTCTAGAATATAGGTGTGATGATGTAATTCTTTTTACTTTTTAGATTTTTTAGTGGATCCCTATTATCTTTGGGATAATATCCAAATACTTTTGTATGATTTTATAGTTGAGATTATTTTCAGCTCCAAATATTAGGAAAACTCAACTTAGTGGTCTAAACAGAAAGGCATTAAATTACCCAAATAACAGTTTGTAGGTAGGTAGTTGGTCTTTTGGCTCAAAAATGTGGGGTCCAGCAGTTCTCTGATTTTCATGCTATCTTTATTCTTAATGTCTATGACTGCAGAGTGGCTATGTTGCTCGTGCCCTCATTAAAAAATTTTAAAAAGACAGAAAAAGGAAGTTTTAGGCAGATTTTATCTGAGATTTCATGGCCAAAACTGTTACACGGCCATCTCTAGCTGAGATGAACATTTTAGTTTTCCAAAAGCCACACTAGTGGTTCATAGCCAGAGGTGATTATGTTCTACAAGGGGATTTCTGGTGATGTCTGGAGACATTTTTGATTGTCACAACTGAGGTGGGGACTTCTACTGGCATCTAGTGGGTAGAGATATATCCTATAATGTACAGGAAAATGCCCCCACAACAATTAGCTGCCCCAATAGTGCTGAGGTTGAGAAAACACGCTCTAGAACAGAGGCAAGCAAGGGAGAAGGAACTTGGGATGGTTGGAGCTTCTCTAATCTGTAGTTTCTTGTGCGTCAGGGCTTTTTGTGTCTGCCCTGGACTTCCCCATGCCTGCCCTGACCAAGCCCTCACTGGTTATTCTAAACAACTTTGCTTTTTTGCACAGTAATTTCCTTCTCCAAGATTTCTTCTCTTCAGTCCTGGACTGGTTAGTTCCCTCCCAGTCTTCAGAACTCCCATTCCTAGTCTCAGCTTCACTTAAGAACCATCTAGGTGTTTTGCTTCCCTCTATCTCAGCACTTGGTTTGGAAGAGTTAACATTTCTTGCTTTAACTTCTTGCAAACAACCCCTTGGGATCAAAACATAAGTTATAATGAGAAGAATAATCTCATTAATAATAATAACTTCATTAGTGACTTCTAACGGGGTTGTTGGTAAGGTTAAATGGGATGATTACTCTTTTTAATTTAATGTTTTGCATCGATAATATATTTTCCAAGCTCATGCTTCCATTTCCTTTTAATTTTTCTCTTAAATGTCACCATCTCAGCATGGTTTGCTCTGGTCACTCAATCTCCCTTATCCCAACCAGCATACCTTCAACACTTCATATTCTCCTTCCTCTTTTCCTTATCATCATCTAACATTCTATGTTTTTTTTTTAATTTATTTGTCTTATTTAATCTTTTAGAATGTTAACTCCCAGGAGCACAGAGATTTTGTTTCTTTTGTTGACTGCTATCGCCTCAGTATCCAGAATGCTATTTGGCATCCATTAGGTGTTCAGAAAATCAGTGAATGAGCACAGTTCAATGAGCAAGCAATATAAAAAGACATATAGTGAGAAGTCTTACCCTAGAACTGCCCCCTTTGCCCACCCCCCCCAAGTTGGACCTATTATTGGGCTTCCCTGCATTCTTCCAGAGTTTTTTTGTGCAAATGTAAGAAAATATGAACATATTATTCTCATCCTCCCTCCTCTTACACACAGTAGCAAATATATCACAATACTTTATTGTATTTTGATTTTTTCACTGAGGAGTATGCTATGAAGATAAGTCACATCAGCATGTAGAAAGCTTCCTATTCTGTTCCACTGTCTAGATGAACCATAGTTTAACCAGTCTGTGGATGGCCAGTGGGAGTGGTTCATATCTTTTCAAACAGGGCAACAGAGCTGCAATAAATAACTAAAACATACAAAGGTCCTCCAACAGAATTTTCAAACTATTGGGCTTTTGGCAATCCGATAGATGAAAACTAACATGTAAATGTCATTTAACTTGTTTCTCTAGCTTACAGGTCAACAAACCTTTGCTGTAAAGGGCAGATAGTAAATATTTTCAGCTGTAACAGCTTAAGTCTGTGATGTAGCATGAAGACAGACAGACAAAACATGAATGAATGGGTAAGACTTCGTGCCAATAACAGAATAGGTGGTAGCTGGATCTCGCTTTGAACCGTTCATTGTGTGTCAATCTCTGCTTTAGTTGAACATCTTTTCATATATTTTAGAGTCATTTATATTTCCTTCTCTGTGAGGTGTTCTTGTCTTATGTCCATTTTGATTAGTTGTTTGCCATTTTCTTACTGCTCTTTCTCGATTAGCCCTTTGTCTCTATTACTTATTACAAATATTTTCTCTAATTTGATATTTCTTTTGGACTTTGCTTACAGTAGTTTTTTTCAATGCAGAAGTTTTGAGGGAGGTTATTTTTTTTCATTTAACCAATATTCTTTTTAAAATAAGTAACTGCAAGTACAGCAGTATGGATCGTGTGTTACTGAGTTAGAATTTGAATCACTGTTTTCTATGCATCTGGCACATGGGAGGTGGTCTCGGGGGTAGGCAGTCTACTCCCTATAACTCAGCTGATCATGGCAAATTTGAGGATTTGAGAAAGCATTATAGTTTGTTTTTTATTATTGCCCCTTTGTAATGGAAATCTAGGGAGGGCCAGGAACCTGTATGTCCCCAGCCCTGAAGATATTGTAGATTCACAGTAAATTTCTGTGTTATAAACAACTGTTTTTTGATTTATGCAGTTTGAAAAAGTAAATAACAGTTGGCATATCTCCTCATGGAGATAGTTGTTCAGTAAAAGTGGTACTTTCATACACAGCTGTTGATAAGACGAATTAAAGTACCATTTCTGAAAAGTTACCAGGAAATGTATATCAAGAGGTATAAAAATAAGTATCCTCTTTGGTATAACATTACCTTACTGAGTGTCCATTATAAGATAGTAAGTGAAACAAACAAGCAAACAAGGAAAGTTTTAACAGCAGAAATATTCTTTGCATTTTCAAGTAAAAAAATGCAACAACGTAAATATCCAAAAGTAGAAAACTTTTTGTTTTGTTTTTGTAACTTGCTAGTTGCATTCACCAGACAGCTGTAACTATGTAGTATGGTTAGGTGAAAATGACTGACTTGTGGAGCAATACAGAGAGATGTTGCAGCATGGATGAAATGTAGATCTGTTGGGGAAGGATGAACAAGCAGAGCGCAGAGGGTTTTTAGGGCAGTGAAGGCACACTGTATATGATAAATAGTATAATAATGGATACAGGTCATTATGCATTATCCCAAATCCATAGGCTATACACCAAGAGTGACCCCAAATGCCAACTGTGGACTTTGGATGATTATGATGTGTCAGGTAGGTTCACCAGTTCTAACAAAGGTAACATGCTGGTGGAGGATTTTGATAATGAGGGAGACCATGGGTGTGTGAATTTTGGGAGTATGTGGGAAATCTTTCTTTTAAATTTGTTGTGAACCTAACATTGCTCTAAAAGTAAAGTCTTAAAGTATATCCAGAGAAAAATATGTAAGTTGTACATATATTCTGATTATAACTGAATAAATATAAATATGTATATATGAGAAAAAATAAAATTCACTTCATTGTATTATATAGTGTGTAGTTATACAATATTATGGTTGTGAGAGGATGATGATTTTACATATTTTTCCCATTCCCTACTCTTCTAATGTTATTATATACATGCAGGGCAGGTGCTTGAATAACATTATTTTATTCACTGTTGTTTTGTTATACTGTTGGTGAGAATAAAACCAATTCCAGCTGAGGTTGAATGGAATGGTGTTTACTCAAGGACCTGCTTTTGTTAAATGTCCTTTGGTTTAAAGTTGCAGTTTCCAATGAAACGGATCAGTGGTGTTAAATGAGGACTTTCTGTGTATATTTGCAAGACATGTACACACACACACACATACATATCTATCTATAAAATAAATTAAGATTTTAGAAGTTGTGTATTCATGATTTACTTCAATAAATAATTGGGAGCTATGTACCATAAGCAAGGCTTTGTGCTGGATACACTGGAAATCTGAAGTGAATCATATGGGTTCTGCCCTCAAATTTCTCACTGTCATGTGGGAAAGGTAATGATTACACAACTAATTACAATACAGCTACACAAAGTACTGCCTAGATTGGAGGGGCTCATCACACACTTCCTCCCTTCCAGACTAAAGGAGCCAGAAAAGCATCAAAATATAGTGTGGACTTCAGTGGTGATTAAACCAGACTAGAGAAATCCCAAGGCTTCCTACCTTGCTTCCCTGGAGTTCTGGGGCTACAGGTCAGTAGGTCTTACCCACTGCAGGTGAAGAAAAGTGAGCAGGGTAGATCAGGATGACAGGTAGGGTAGCTGGAGTCTTCTGGTCTTACAACCTGGGAGGGTGGATAGGGGGAGAGATATGAGCGGTGAAAACAGAGGCACATATACTAGCAGCAGCCCCAGGGCACTGTAATTGTCCAATATAGCTCATTTCTCAGGAAGAACAAGTTAGGGGTGGAAGGAGGTGGAGAAAACTTCCTCTAGCACCTCAGAGAGCGCAGTGATATCAGGTTCCTTCACTTTCCTGTGGCGGCTGGGGGCAGGATCCTGCAAAGAAATAGCCTTGCAATGCCTTAAGAATTCAGAGACGAGATTATACTGAATGCTCTGATTCCATGCAAGCCCCCATATTCTCTTTATTGGCTATTGTAAAAACTCTTTTCCATTCCAGTAAAGATTTGCAAACTTTGGAGCCAAAAAGGCCTAGACAGAGGAAAGTTATGCTTTCCTAATGGCCATGGATCCAGCCTGGGCTGGCACTGCTGTTCTCTCCTGCAGCCAGTGGGGCATGATCTGACCTCTGAAGGTGCAAATGAAATCAGCCCAGGACCTCCACATAGGGCCCCTTCCTGCCCATGAAAACAATGACCCTGCAGGAAGCAAGATACAGCAATACATTTATTTTTATTTATTAAAGGAAAACAACCGACAAAACCCTCCCCACTCCACTTCCTGGGATAATTACCAGCTGTCTGGATCTGGTCAAGACTAGGGTGGATCACTGGCCAAGAGGAAGTGACCTGGAGCAGCAACAAGAAAAAACATCCACGATAGAGCTTCAGTTTTGATTTTTGCAGAAGAATGATCAAGAGAAACTCTACAGATTATCTTAGCTATGAAAATCAGCCCCAAGTCTCTGCTCAGGATCCAGTGAGACCCTTTGCCATCTTTAGTTACTTTTACTGGGCTCCCCTGGAATCCCTCTCTGAGACTTAGTAGGCGAGAGAGGATGTTTTCTCACCTGGGTAGCAGTACAGAGTAGACTAGTTAAGCAAAAGGGAAAACAGCAGTTTCCGAGATTCAGATCAGACACCACCTTCAAAGTTTACCCGTGTAACAGGTGGGGTGAGGTCAGGGTGTGACAGAGACGGATACACAATCAAAAGGCAGGGCAGATGGGATGAGAAAGGGAGAGAAGGGAGAGAGACAAAAGAGGGAGGAAAAGAATTAGATGTAAATGGATAGGCAGATGGGTGGAGAGAAGGAAGGAAGGAAGGAAGGAAGGAAGGAAGGAAGGAAACTAACAAATGAAAAGCTGTCATTTATTGAATGACAGATTCCCTCCCTCTTTGCTGGGAGCTGGGATAATTCCTTTCTGCTGGTCTTAACCTTTGCCACAGTTCAGCTGAGTGCTAAGTAGCGTTAACTAAGCGGAGGCTGAGATGAGGTTGCCAACGTAGATGGGGCTGATGCTTCCACCTTGATAAAAGCATGAATTTGGGGTCAGGAAGACCTGCATTTGGAGGAGGGAAGAATCTGATTGTCAAGTTAGGAAACAGTAGTGATGACCCCAGTGTGGAAAAGTGGAGGATGAGGATCCCATAAGAAATACGACAATCCTTACAATGTACTTAGATAAAGTGTAATTTTCTAAAGTTATTATTTTTAAGTAAATTTAATTTTTATATTCCCCATACAATTGCAACCCCCTTATTTTGACCCCAATGCCTCCCCTCCCCACCCCTCACTCCCCATAGAGTGTCTCGGCTTCATAGTTTTTTGTTGATTTTGATTTTCACTTTCTTATAATTATTCTTTTTCCTGGTCCCTTATTTAAGTTTTCTAGATTCCTGCTATGAGTGAGACCATCCGGTATTTATCTTTTTCTTTCTGGCTTGTTTCGCTGAGCATGATCCTAAAGTTATTTTTTAACTGGTTAGTGTAACTAATTATATAATAAATGTGAAATATATTTAGTGAATATAGAATTTGCTGATGAAAATTCTGTGATCTTTTTGAGGTATAGACTCTATTAAAGCCTTATAATATTTATAAAAAAAAGAAATATGACAATGACTGAGAAGAAGTAATTTGTGCAATGGAGCAAAAGAGTGAGTCAAAGATGATCTTGGTTTTGGGCACAGATAATGGTAGAATGAGTAGTACTTTAGACAGAAAGGGAAAGTTTGAAAGAAGGAGACAGAGAGACAGAAAGCTTTTTAAAAGTAGATGGTGTGGGGCCTCCCCGGTGGCGCAGCGGTTGAGCGCTGGGTTGCGAAGCTGCCCGCAGCCTCTGCAGCGCCGGTTCGATACCTGGCTGCTCCCCGGCCACCGGAGGAGGGTCCCACATGGTGCGCAGACCTCTCCTGCCGCCCGCTGCTCCCCTCAGCAGTGTACTTCGGTCCTTCTGCCTGCTCTGCTCCCCGCTCTGGCTCTGGTGAATTCTCTCACCCTCCCGCGCTTCTGACTATACCCGTGCATGTATAAACAAAACAAACAAACAAACAAATAAATAAAAACATGCCTCTATAAAAAAAAATTTTATAAAAGTAGATGGTGTGAACTATGTTTTATATGCGGTTGAAGGTACAAGGGGCAGTTTTTAAAAATAAAAATAAAAATTTATAGATAATTCATCTCTTCAAGAGGTGGATCTTCCTTCCCATACATTGATTTGTTTTGTGATAAATGTCACTTGTTGCAAGAGTGAAGCATGATTCCATGACCATTCTATCCCAAGTTTTAATTTTTATAAATATGAGTATGGAGAAACTTCACTTGCATGAATATATAGATGACTAACAAAAGCAGTTTTCTTACAATAAAGTCATTCATGTCTGTAAATTAAACTTGCATTCTAGGCCCCAAATCAGAGTGGTCTGTCATCAAAAATTATGTTTAATGTTCTACCAGCTGACAACTTGAGAGGGTCCTCTTTCTGTTTTGTTGAAAACCAAGAATTGGAAACTGACTTAGAAAAGGGTGTGTTACTTGACCATTAGAGGCATTCATCACCTAAATGTTGACTTTAGTATCTTGAATTATTATTTACCTCCACACTCTGGCCCTTAGTAACCACTCCTCTGTGTTTCTAAGAGTCTGGCTTTTTTTTGATTCCATATATTATATAATGTTCTTGTGGTCCATCCATGTTGTCACAGACAATAGGATTTCCTCTTTTTCTGGCTTAATAATATTCCATTGTATGTAGAAACCACATTTTCTCTGTTATTTAATGGGCATTTGGGCTGTTTCCAATTTTTAACATATAATTGATGTTTAACATTGTGTAAGTTTAAGGTATACAAAGTGCTAGTTTGGTACACGGCAATAATGTGAAATGTTTACCATAATAAGATTTGTTAATATATTCGTTAACCTTACATAATTACCATTTTGTTATTGTTATGGTGAGAACATGAATTCTATTCTCACAGCTGGGTTCAAATGCACAACTCAGTATTGCTAATTATAGTCACCACTTTATATGCCTGGAACTTACTGATCTTTGAAAGTTTGTGCCCTTTGGCCAACATCTCCCCATTCCCCCTACCCTTGGCAACTACCATACCACTCTGTTTCTGACTTTGATGTTTTTGGGTTCCACATAAGTGAAACCATACAGTTCTTATATTTCTTTGTCTGACTTATTTCACGTAGCATGATGCCCTTAAGGGTCATCCACATTGTTGCATATGGCAGGATTTCCTTCTTTTATGGCTCAGTGGTATTCCTCTGTGTGTGTGCTACACATTTGTGTTTGTGTGTTATCACATTTTTCCTTATTCACTCATCTGTTGATGGACACGAAGGTTATATCCATGTCTTGGTTATTATGAATAATGCTGCTATGAGCATGGCGGTGAAGATACCTCTTGGGAGTAAGCACAAGTAGTCAGCTGCAGAGTAGAGGGAGGTGTCAGTTTAGCACTGTAGGTTCTGGGGGTACCCATGGGATACTGGGGAGATCCTCAGCTGAGGTTCACCCAAAGGCTTTTGAGTCAGAAGGAATACGGTTCCTTTCATGTCCTTTGATATTGTTATCTTTCTATTTTCTGATCTTCTCCCCGCCCCTCAACCCCCAATCTTGGGAATCCTGCCTAATTACTCAGGGTATTGCTGTAGGGAAATGGGTTTCTCCTATAGCTTCCAGAACGTCAGAGTAACTGACATTCACAGACCACTCTTTTTTTCCAATGGGAGATTTACCCTTGAATAGTTCAGTCCAAAGTTCGGCACTGGAAAAGTCTGATGCTAGGAAACTTTCTTTTCTCCTCATGTCCAAGCTCATGTTTTTTCCTTCAGTGCTGTACTGCAATCTCCCCTCTGGGGGTGCAGGACTTCTACAAATTTTCTCTCTCCCCTGAATATTTGCCCAAGCCAGCATTCTGTCAGGAGGAGGTGGGGAAGGTTTGCTGGCTCCACTGGTTCTGTAGCTCTTGTGGAAGTCTGCCTAGTACTCGACCCTGAGACTCCTTCCAGGTCCTTGGTGTGTGTAAAGGGATCCCACGACTCCCACAGAAGCATTTTGTTCCTGGATGGATGCTTAATTGCAATAATTGCTTAAAAAGGCACAAAAAGTAGCAATGTCTCACACCACCATGTCCTGATGACACTCCCCCATCACCACATTCACATCAATACCCTTGTATCCAGTGTTTGTGTTTTCTATTTTCTTCTCTACCCTTTGGATCTCCAATTCATACTGGTTTTATTCTCATCACTCATTTCAGTGGGTGTTTCAGAGGAGGGGTCAGAAACACATTCAATATGCTTTTTTAGACTGATGGGGCCTTCATTGATACAATTTAGAATGCAAAGGACTTGAAAGTGCTATGCTCTTTGATGAAGCTATTCTATTTGTAGATAACTGATGTCTAGAAACACTTATGTGTGTGCATAAAGAAATGTGTACCAGGATACCAGGGCATTGGCTGTAGCTTTCACAGTAATAGTGAAAAACTTGGAACAATTTATATGCTATCAATAAGGAAATGGTTAAGTGAATTTTGATAGGCCTATACTGTAGGACATGATGCAGCAGTCAAAATACTGTGCTCCTAAATACACACATTTGGAAATATCTCTATGAAATAGTCTCAAATTTTTAAAGTGAATAGGTATCACATATGATCCCATTTGTAGTCTTAAAACACACACAAAATCACATGTATTTTTACTTACACTTACAAGTGAATATAGATTATGGATAACTAATGTGCTGATGTTAATCTTGGGTCCCACAGTTTGGCCAGGCCCTGTTCAAAGGCCAGGCTTGTCCCTGTGTTCTCACACTCACCTAGAAAGGGGAAACTGTTCACCCAAAGGGGTGAACATTCTATTGGGCATATCATTCTATTGGGCATATCACACAGGACCCATCATTGAGCCCACTAAGCTTATTGTTCATTAGTGGAATGATTATTTTCTCCCCTCACTACAAAAGAGCTCAAACTCTTCCTCTACAAGTTAACCTCATAAAGTTATTCTAAAATGCTGGACTGGGTTTCAGTGTGAGACTGTGTAAGTCAAATAATGCATGTAGCAAATTACTTCAAAACTCAGTGACTGAAAACAATGCACATTTATTATCTCTCAGTTTCCAGGGGCCAGGAATTAGTCTGGTTTAGCTGGGTTCTCTGGTTTGAGGTCTCCCAAGGCTGTGACAAGGCCAAGGTTGTGGTCACCTCAAGGCTCCATCAGGGGAAGATTCATTTCCAAGCTCACTCAACATGGCTGTTGGCAATATTCATTTCTTTGCAAGCAGTTAACTAGATGCCACCCTTAGTTCTTTATAACTTGAGCTTCTGGAGAGCAGCTCACAATGTGGCAACTAGCTTTGTCAGAGTAAGTGGGTGAAGAAAGCCAGACAGAGCATAATCAGCTGGAAGTCAGTCTTACGTGACCTCATCTTAGAATGATCCATCATTTTCGCCATATTCAATTTATTAAAAGTCACTAGGTCCAGCTCCCCAAAAGGGGGGATTGCATAAGTGTGACTACCAAGAGATGGGAGTCATCTGAGAGACTACATGTACTTGTGACTAAAAGGTCATTCAAGGTGTTGCAAAAGCAAATTCAGAAGCAAAGATTTCTCTGCTAAAGGTGAAAAGAGACTAGACAAATACATCATTTAAGCAAATGTTCCTTGCTTATTGTCAGTGCTAAATTTTTTTTTCACTTGGAAATAATTTTGAATGTAAAGTTACAAGGAAAATAAAAGAATCCCAAACACCCTTTACCCAGATTTGCCTTTGTTAGTAATTATATTCTGAATCCATTTAGCACGCGGTCACATGGGAAGGCAGTGTCTGCAGCCCGCAGGTGTCTGGGGCCCCGGGAGAGGTGTGACAGGGCTGGAGTCACGTTGCTCTCCGCCTATGGACTTGTCATGTCTCAAATGCTCTCTTCTTCCTCCTCCTCCAGAAAATCCCGAGAGAGCAGCTCTGTACTTTGTGTCTGGCGTGTGCATTGGGCTGGTCCTCACTCTGGCTGCCTTGGTGATAAGGATCTCTTGCCACACAGACTGCCGGCGGCGTCCCGGGAAGAAGTTCCTGCAGGACAGAGACAGCAGCAGCGACAACAGCGACAGCGAGGATGGCAGCTCGGACACGGCATCGGACATCTCCGTCCGGCGACACCGCCGCTTTGAGAGGACTTTGAACAAGAACGTCTTCACCTCGGCGGAGGAGCTGGAGCGCGCCCAGCGGCTGGAGGAGCGGGAACGCATCATCCGGGAGATCTGGATGAATGGCCAGCCCGAGGTGCCCGGGACCCGAAGCCTCAACCGCTACTACTAGGGGCAGGAGCGGGAGCCGCTGTCCCAGGGCTGGGAGCCGCCTGGAAGGGGCAAAGTTCTGCAGGGGGGAGGGGACGGGTTGCTCCAAAGAGCCAGCCCCCATTCTGCTCACTTACCGCGGCCGAGAAAAAGCAGGGCAGACCCATTTTAGCCAGGAGGACTGATTTCTCCTTTTTGACTAAATTTATGGAGAAGTACAAAACCCATCTTGGTTCATCATCCTTTCCAGGTCTTGGAATGGTGCTGAAAAACCCTCTCCAACAATGTGGATGGAGACTAGAGAAACAGAACTGTGGTTTCTCTTGATTTCTGAGGATCTCAGATGTTTCTGCAGACTTCATTGCCATGAGTAATTCCTTTACAAAAGGAAACCTTATCAGAGCCCGTGGGCTAGGAATAGCAGGGTGAACTTAACCCAGCAAATGCAATTTTCTTAATGACTCCATGCTATGGAGGTGATTCTGACCCAGCAAGTATGATCCATGCTTATTATTTAAGGCTAATTTTTAAAATCGTGTTGCAATGGTAACCTTGTCCATTTTAACTGGCACCTCAGGGATTAAAATCCTATTTTTTTTTAAGTATAGTTCCCACTTCATTCATGAAGATGAGTAGAATTATTGTATTATGGGTGATGTGTCAGTGAACTAGAAAATGTCAATAACCTCAAAGGATGAAGGGTTTTATTTTAAATAGTATATAAAATAAATATTACCATCATATTTGAAAATACTGCACAAGTATAAAAGCTGTGGGTTTTCCCCCCATTGGGAGAGAAGAAAGTTATGACTCTAGATAATCATAATTTTAAATATTTTGTTTAAAAATTTTGGATTTCCCAGAAAAGGATAGGAATGGGAGTTGAGAAATCAAGCCAAAATTAGGATGGAATAATAAATAAATATTACACAAAATCTTATCTGTCTCATGTCTGTCTCTGAGGTTTTATGTACCTTTAATAGCTTTCCATTTATGGAGATGGGTCTGGTCTTTTGCCAGGTCCTTCAAACAAGTGGAAAATGGGGAGAGATGGCTAAGTTGGAAAATGGAGATATGGCCCCTGTGTGACAGGGCTTTTTCATTTTCTCTGTGTTATATACTACGCTAATAGGACAGTTGAGTTATTATTAAGTAGGAAGGGGAAGAGAGATTTTCTTTTTTTTTTTTTTAAGATTTATTTATACAAGCACTGGGTATAGTCAGAAGCGCGGGAGGGTGACAGAATTCACCAGAGCCAGAGTGGGGAGCAGAGCAGGCAGAATGATGAAGTACACTGCTGAGGGGAGCAGCGGGTGGCAGGAGAGGTCTGTGTGCCATGTGGGACCCTCCTCCGGTGGCCGGGGAGCAGCTGGGGATCAAACCGGCGCTGCAGAGGCTGCGGGCAGCTTCGCAACCCAGCCCTCAACCGCTGCGCCACTGGGGAGGCCCAGGAAGAGAGATTTTCTTAAGGCTCACAAGAAGATGGGGGAAATGGGTAGAGAGGAAGAGAAGCAAGGCTCTCCTGTAGAATGGGTCCCAGAGGAGGAAGCAGCATCCTCCAGCCTAGCAGGCAGAACTAGTGAGCTCTATCTGTCAGCTTCCTTGGTCAGCCTGTCTGGATGTTCCAGTGCCTTTCTACTGGGAGGGTTACCTCAGTTTATTACCTGAGAGGATGGTCAGGTGGTTTCCTCAGCTGAGGTCTGTGTTGCTTTAGCAAAGTACTATCACAGAACTGTCTTAAGAACTGTATACAAATTTTTGTTTGCAAGCAGGGCAATATAGTTTTCTGGAAAACCTCAGTGGCTGGCCTGGTTGGGTTATTTGGGTGGCCACAGTGGCTAGAAACAGCTGTCAAATATCTTGTCAAATCAGGAGTGTCAGAGTGAGTGGGTGAAGAAAGCCAGACTGATGGTGATTGGATCCAAAGGCTCAGCTGCCCTCAAAAGGTTGGTCTTGCTCAGCTTTTACCTCAGCTTCCCTCAGTCACTGGTTTCATTTTCTTCTCCTGCAGATGAAATCATAGCATGTGTACCTATATACAGTGCTGCTTGCTACTGCTCAGCTCCCATACAGCTTACAGGTTTGTATTGCAGGGAGGGACAGGCACAATTTCACACCCTTACACAAGACAGCATGGAAGGGACACTTCTGGTGCAGCTTCATTGGTCTTCCATGGTTCCACAGAGAAGCACTAGCTGACCTTCAAACATCTGAGAAGATGTTAGAAAGAAAGTAGACACCGAGGAAGTTCCCACCAATTTTCCTTAAGAGCCGCTTCCTGTGCTTCAAAGCACAGGTGGTCACTGTCAAGTTAGGGGAAGTGTAATGCACTCAGCTTAGCCTTCAGCATTGGCAGGGAGCGTGCTGTGGTGCTTCTGGGTTGATGTTATTCCAGTGTACATAAGAGGAAAGAAACACCTTGCTTCAAGTTTCAAATTATAAATCCATGGGGAGGAACTACCTGGTCTGGCTTATGTAGTGTGCACATCCAGCTTTTGTGGCCACAGGGCGTGTCTGCCTAAGCAGAGTGGAGATAAGGTGCCAGGCAGACACCAGCAATAGCCACTACACTACTCTCCCATCCTTCTTGGTTTTCTTTCATCTTTCTTGAGTCTTCTCTTTATTGTTCTCTTCTCCTCACCCCCTTCAATATGGGTCTTTCCTTCTAAACTTGACCTGCTAATCTTCTCCTTTCACATAGCCTGAGACACCTGCAGTGGCTCTAATGACCTCCTACATGCCAATGGTTTGAAATGTATCTCTCTAGTCCTGGTAAGTTTCATACTCATATTACCCAGTGGTGTACAATCACAGGAGACCATGTCCTACAGGAAATATTGGCAATGTTAGGATGACAATTTGGTTGTCACAAGGGATGGGGGAGATGCTATTGGTATCTGGTAAGGAGAAGTCAGGGATCCTGCTAAACATTCCACAGTGCTGAACCCCACTTTCTAGTCATTTCCATCAAGGTTCCAGTCTGTGAGCGAAAAATTATTTCAGCCATGTGACTCCTCCACACCAAATCACCAGACATTATGGGACAGATATAGATCATTATTGCTAAGCCCTGTTCATCATCTTGGCCTATAGAATCCATAGCATGATAAATTTATAGCTGTTTATGCCACTAAGTTTTGAGGTTGTTGTTGTATATCACTAGAATATCCCTATAGTACAGTCAACTTCTCCTGGATCTACTATTCTATCTATATTTTAATAGGCATATTGAATATATTTCTATATTCTGTGTTTCTATGTTCATGACAAGGGTTACCCACGTCAGAAGTCTGGGACTGACTCCAGGTTCTTTCTTTTCCTTTAACTCACATACAACCAGCTAACAAATCTTTTCAATTTTTTAAAAAAGATTTATTTATTTATGCATACAGGAACTGGGGTACAGGCCAGAGGTGCAGGGTGGGGGCGCGGTGAGAGGATTCACCAGAGACAGAGTGGGGAGCAGAACAGGCAGACCGACTGAAATACATTGCTGAGGGGAGCAGTGGGCGACATAGGAGAGGTCTGCTGGGCCATGTGGGTAGCTCCCTGGCTTGCTGGGGGATCCAACTCATGGTACAGTGGTTGTGGATAGCTTCATAGTGCTGTTCTTAACCCCTTGCGCCACCAGGGAGGCCCCAAATCTTTTCAATTTTAAGTCATTCATTTTTCTTGCATTAATTCTTCCTTTACAACCTAGCTCCAGTTCTTGTCTCCTGCCTAAACAACTATAAAATCCTCCAAACTATTCTGGGTCTTGCTTCCCTCAAAGTAGGGAGAATACAAATGCATCCTGAATACAAATGCAAAGTGATTGCTATTAAATGTGAAGCTGCCAACACTCTTTTACCCCTCCCCCCAATTTCTTCCTGTCACTTGTTGAGAATGTCCCAATGTCTCTAGATCGCATGCCAGGCTCCCATGGCAGGTTTCATCCCCCATACCTTCTTGCCCCTCCTTTAACACTACTGAATTGCTTATAGTTCCTTCCCACACACTTTATTCTGATTGTTGCTTTTGCCTAAATACCTGTCCCTTTTTTTTCTCTCTCCAACTCCTAGCCAATCTCAAGACTCAGCACAAGTGTTTCTTCTGACAGAAAAGCCTTCCAAGTCTTCTGCCTGGGCTAAGAATTGTCTTCTAAGTGTCCATGAATCCTGTGCTTGCTTTGGTCATCACTTTCCCCCCACCCCCACCACCCCCACCCCGCACTGCTGTGAAATCCATTTGTGACTCAAAGGTTGACAGACTGTCTTGTTTATCTTGGATCCCAGCAGGACACAGAACTTGCCACATCTTAGGCTTTCAACAACTACTTACTGAACTATAGTGAATGATACATTTGCCAAACCCTGTTTCCTCTGCCTCTCAGGAACACTTTCCAGTCTCTATGTGGCCATGTGAACAAGTTCTGCCCCATTTGTTGAAGGTTTTTTTTTTTTTAAATCACAAGAGGGCACTTTTAAGTTCTTATGTTTTAACTGTTACTTTAAGTTCATCAAGGGAATTCATCCCTCTCCTTTGCACTAACTGGTTTTGGGTTCAAAGTTAATTTGTTCCTTTCTTCTCTTCATTCTAAATATTTCCAAACCTATCTATATTTTTCTCATAGCACATCCCCTCTTTATCCTAATATTTGATTTACACGTACACACTTGTTATGTTACACTGTTGAAGCATTGTGGCTCAGGCAGTACTTCTTATCTATTGTCAGTATCAATAAAACTTCAGCATCATTCTTATCAAAATGGCAGTTCTCATTAAGGACGCTAATCAGCTTTAGGCGGAGCAAAATTACCTCATTTGTTATGTTTTGACTCATTTTCTCAACCTATGTTGACACTGCACAAGTTGAAAAATGGACTCCTCTTAAAACATGTGTCCAGACAAGGGATTCCAATCTTATAATTGTTTACCAAGCTATCTCAGCCCTTATAGGTAAGGATACATTATTTCCTTCCCCTAAATAATGACTTTAGTATTAACAAAATAGCAACAGAAGTATCAGCCTTCAAGGTGATAGTCTTCCCTAAAATCTGTTATGACCTAACTTTATTACTAATTATAGATTTGAAAGTTTGTGAATTTTTTTTTTAAGATTTAGAAATACAACTTGCTTTTGCTGTTTCACCCTGGGATAAGAGTATCTTCTTTAGCTTTTCAAGATAGAGTCAATTTTTCCTTAATTTACCCACTGTTTCTTGCATGTCCACACTGTGTGTCTCACAATGCACTTGTCTTTGTGCCCTACTGTTTGAACCCCTACTATTTGTACCATATTGCACACACTTCATGTTCTCAGTATGTTTGTAGGTTCTGTCCTGAAGTAGTATCTCCTTCAATATTTTTGAATTAATAAACTAATTCACATAAGGTCTCTGAGAATGTGAGATAGGACATATTGCAATTCTATAGAATCCCAACACTTGGTTTTGACAAAGATCATTTTCTTAAGTTTATGAAAACCTATTTTATCTACTTGCATTTATTCTTTCCTCTACCAGTAACCATTTCCTTGTCTATTTAGAGTCTTGTCAGGATTTCAGAGTCCTGTCTTCTGCTGTTATTAACTCTGATATAACCATGTGGTAGGACTTTCAGTTTATTCTCCATGTTCAAGTGTTAAAAGCCTCACACAATTCTTACAGGTTTGTAAAGCATGGGTGTTTTTCTTGAAAGGACAGTGGCTGTTCTTAACTTCATTGATTACCAATTTTCCAATCTCCCAGCCTTGAACAAATAAACAGAAAGTTCTACATCTTAATCATTTCTGTGTGTCTCATGTGCCTCCAAAATAGTCACATTGTATACCCTTTATCACTCCTGCTTTCAAGATCATCTTGGGCTCACTTGATCTGAGTACTTGAGCTCAAATGCATTTAAAAATATCCTTCCTATAGGAAAAACCTCACGCAGTAATAAAACGAGGGAATTGCTATACGAAAAGCTCCTTTTTACCTACTTCCCTTTTTGTTTACTTTCAGCAGTAGTCAAAGAATTGGACCTAACAATAACAACAATGAAGTTAAAAATAATCACTTGGGTCTCCCCGGTGGTGCAGCGGGTTGAGCACAGCCTCTGCAGCGTGGATTCGATTTCTGGCCAGCCAGGGAGAAACCCACATGGCATGGCAGACCTCTCCTGCCTCACCTGCTGCTCCCCTCAGCAGTGTATTTCGTCAGTCTGCCTGTTCTGTTCCCTGCTTTGTCTCTGGTCAATCCTCTCACCCTCTCGTGCATCTGGCCTGTACCCCAGTTCTTCTATAAATAAATAAATCTTTAAAAAATTTAAAAAATTAAAAATCACTCTTCGGGTACCCACTTGAACATGAAAAATCCCTGAGACTCTAAAAAGAAACATTTTTGTTGGACCTGAGGCCATATCCTATATTTAGGGGTATGCAGGAATTGTACAACCAACTCCACTTTGTCAAAAAGACTGTAGTCCTGCAAATTTTTTGGTTTTCCCATAGTCTTTGGTCTTTTTATGGAGAGTACCTGATATCTAATACTGTATAACCCAAGTCTGGTGTGTTTTGGGAATGAAAAAAATTGCTGCCACTCAGTGTAATATCTAGATATTCTCAAGAGAACTGCCTAAACGGGAAGAATGCATCTATGAATTTGATAGAAAGTATAGACACATGAACAAAAGTGTATTTTCTCTTTGTGATGTTACTGTTACTATTGTGCAGAGTTAGACTTGTGCAGAACCAGGACTCAAGAGGTTGTTCCTACCTTCTTGGTTACTTCTCCAAGTGGGGCTTCATCCTCAGTAGTATGGAGGAGTGGTCAGGACATCTAAAAGTAACAAAGGCAAGATGAAGTAGAAGTGATTTAGCTGAATGGCATGCTGCTAAGAAAGGATTTTATCAGAACTTGTAGAATAGAATTCAGCAAACTGTAACCCTTGGGCCATATCCAACCCTCTACCTATTTATGTTCCACTTGTACGCTAAGGATGCTTTTACATTTTTAAACAGTTACATTTTAAAGGACTATGTCAGTACCTACATAATGTCCTTGATATTACCTCTTGGCCTACAAACTCTAAAATATTTATTATCTGGTCCTTTATGGAAAAAATTACTAATGCTTGTTACAGAGTAATGATCTGGAACTATCAATAAGGACTAGGATTAATGCAGAACTCTTGTCACCTTCCCAATGATGGTAGACTGAGTAATGACCCCCAGAGACATTCATGTAAAAATCCCTACAATCTATAAATACAGTGTCATGGCAAGAGAGGCTATATGAATGGGATTAAATTGAGGATCTTGAGATGGGAAACTTTTCTGGATTATCTGGTGGATCCAAAAAAATCACAAGGGTTTTTATATAAAGGAAGCAGAAGGATCAGTGTCAGGCAGGACATGTGATGGCAGAAGCAGAAGTTTCAGTGATGCTATGGAACTAAGTTTCCATCAGCTAAAAAGATCCATGAGCCTCTAAAGAGCTGGCAGAGGCAAAGAAACAGACTGTCCCCTAGAGTCTCCAGAGGGAATCAGCCCAGTGTATCTAGAGATTTTAGCTCCAGATAACTCATTTTGGACTTCTGAACTCCAGGACTATAAGGTAATAAATTTGTGTTGTTTTAAGTGACTACAATTTTGGTAATTTGTTACAGTAACAATAGGAAACCAATAAATTCATCAGCCTTGTTGTCTTTAGGTTGTAGAAAAACCAGTGTCACAAAATATAGTGACTTCCTACAGGCAAGCTATGTAAGAAGGAGAGGTATTGTGGCGAGAGGAGGGTTAGAGTGAAGACATGAAGCTGACTTGCACATTGGTGAATTAGAAAGCATTTTGAGAAAGAACCCAAGGAAGAGCTCATTTGTAATCAGTAGAGAAAGAGGGGGATGTGGCTAAAAAAAAACAACTAGGTAGCTGAAGGGGCTGAGAGGAGACATAGGTGCATTAGCCTCTGCTTTACAGTGGCCTCTCTCCAGGTATTTATCTGAAATCTAATGTCTCCATGGGCAGAAGAACAGAAGGGAAGGAGCCATTAAAGTATTAGGGTATGTTTTTTATGTCAGCCATGTAAGTGCTGTTATTTCCTTTCCAATCAGAAATATGTTATCTCCATATACCTCTAAAGTTCAGATAAATTCTCCTTCGTTAATGTTTTATCAGTAATTTGCACACAGTGGTGTCCTTGGCAATCAGTCATTTGTCACAGGTAATCCTTTTAGTTCAAAATTATATTATTTCAGAAACTATTCACTAAACAGAACTAGATCTCTTACAACTACATTTCGCAAATTATGTCTGGCAGATCACCAACGATTATTGCATTCATAGAACAGTTTGGGAAGAATTCCCTTAGATCACTGAAACTGAATATAGTGTACAGGTTAAAACTGATACTCTCATTTCTGTTCAGATCATATGAATCTTTTGTCTTTTTTTAAACTGAAATTTGGAGTGAGTTTCTGTTTGTACTTAAGACCTTGGAAGAGATGCCAGTAGCTGGGATTCCTGAGGCTTTCTCAGTCTTGTGGGTCCACACTCGTACAGGCTCTATGACTCAAAACTATTTATGAATAATATGACTATAAAAGCATGAAAACCCCAAGTTACTTTTGGGGATTCTCTCCAATATTTGAGTTTTTCTGAACTATGTGCATGTGGGTGCAATGACACACAATGTCCCTTTTCCAAGATGCCCACAGCCCACATTCTCTGGCTCCCTCTCCAGCATGGGAAACCATACAAAAGAGCCCTCGCAGGGCTGGGAAGCCTGTGTTGCTAAAGCCTCCTTGATACACAGGAAGCCCAGATCTGCCCTCTGCCTAACTCTGAAAATGAGAAAGATGGTGGGCCTCCCTTGGCGCAGCAGTTGAGCACTGGGCTGCGAAGCTGTCCACAGCCTCTGCAGCGCCGGTTCGATCCCTGGCCACCAGTGAGGGTCCCACATGGCGCGCAGATCTCTCCTGCCATGTCCACTGCTCCCCTCAGCAGTGCGTTTCGTCAGTCTGCCTGCTTTGTTCCCCGCTCTGTCTCTGGTGAATTCTCTCACCCTTCCGCGTTTCTGACTGTACCCAGTGCTTATATAAATAAATAAATAAATCTTTAAAAAAATGAGAAAGATGGCAAGAACACTGTTCCCTCATTGGATATGAAACAGTTTTGAGGATCAACTTTGACATATTACAAATGGAGAGTCAGGCAATTTGCTCATTGAATTTAATTGCTCATATGTAGCCAGTACTTAAAAGGTATTTGGCAAGCAATTGCTTGTTTAATTGTCTCCTCCACTCTATTCTAAGTTCTATGAGGTCATCAAATTTGTCTGACAATATGTCTAGCACAACGCCTTAGTATGTGCCCAGTAAGCATGCTCAGAGTGAACATCTGAATGTGAAGTATTAGCACCCAAAAGCTCTTTTGAAATTTAGAGGCAATTTTGGTGTTATTGTTGTTTCCGCACTAGACAATCATACTAATTGTATTAGTATCGAGGTATTTTTTTTCAGGCTATTTGAGTTGCCAATAGAAGAAAAATGGCTTCTTTTGGTGCAAATGAAAAAAATAACCATGACTGTAGCTGAAGATTCTATTGTTTAATATGAGAAAAACCTATGGAAAAGTAGAATATTTATAAAACACATGTTTCTTGTTTTTACTCCTGAGGTTTCTTGGAATACATTCTGTAGTTTCCACTGGCATCATTTCAACAAGTATTTTCTAAGTACTTACTATGGTGAAGACACCAAGAGAGTTGTGTCCAGTACCTCAGTCTGCCAGAGGAGATAAGAAAGCTCGTAATGGCTGCTTTGTGAAGTGAGAGTAAGACGGTCAAGATAAGAAGTGCCAGAGCTTGCAAGGATAGAAGACTAGCAGTTGGGGGAAAGAGCCATGGAGCTGCCTCCATTTCTCTGAAGTGTGCAGTCTTAGGGAGGATGCAGACTCAATGACACTGGAAGGGCAAATAATACACTTGAGTGACTACACCTTCATTAGCCATCTTTTCTTAGAGAAGAGCACTCCCATGTCAGTTGGGGGAAAGCACATGTTCACGGTGCTTACCTTCCTTCAAAGGAAGGGCAGTCTTCTCAGTACATTCTAGTAACTATTAATGTTCCCCTCCATGTCCACCAGCACCCTGGCTTATTTCTTTTTTTACCAAAAACCTTCATGAGTAAATAAATTGTTTTTATATAAGAAAACACTATTAGACAGAAATCTATCAACCAAGATTAGCATACTTTCTCTCTATTCAAAATCATTTTGAATGATTATGTAACAATGTGTTTCTGTAATATCCACAGAGGTCCTGGACTCAGGCTACAAGAGTATGGTTATTTCCACCTAATGAAAGAGCTGGTTAAAAAAACAACCACAATCTCAAGAGAGAGCTAGAGCAATGAATCATGATATTACAGTGGCACTAATTTAAGATTCAAAGGGTTTAGGAGGTACAACTATCCAATTCTATTGGAAATCTCCAAGAGCTTTCAAATCTGACAGATACCGTTCATGAGAGAAGTAGAGGGATGCATCCTGATTGTAGAACCCCCCAGAGAAAGTTTCAGTGGCAGACTGAGAGACAGTGAGTAGTTCCAGTAGCCAGAAGCATAGGACATATTTAGGAAAGTCAGGGATTAAATCTGGAAAAGTAGGTTAGATCTAGGTTTTGGAGAGCTGGACTTGAGAACTGGTTAATAAGATTGGCTGTTTGTCTATAGGCAACAGAGAGTAAGGAATGATTTGTGAACTAGAAAGTTATATGATCAGCATGATGATTAACAAAAAAATGAATCTGGATTGCAAAGGGTAGAGTCTTGTGGAAAGGGGTTTAGATAGAAGACTTCTGCAATAGTTTGCTTACAGAATTAAGAAGACCTGACAACTGAGTAAATGCTGATAGGGCACAAGAGAGAGGAAGAGGACGTCAAAGATGGTTCTAAGAGTTAAGTCTGACTTATTTCAATGTGTGGTGTCATTAAAATAGTCGTAGTAAGATGAACAACATTTGAAAAATACAGTTCATTATACAAATTTTTTGGTATACACAATCTCGTTTAACAGAAACAAATGAGTGGGTAGGGAAAACCTGTTTTGGGGGGGGTGGATTATATTGCAGTTGACACCTGTGGTGCCCTGGTCCGCATATTTTCTCCTTCTTCTAAATTTTTCTACAAAGCCATAATCATCAAAACTGCATGGTATTGGAACAAGAACAGACATACAGACCAATGGAATCGAATAGAAAATCCAGAAATAAACCCACAGATTTATGGTCAACTAATCTTTGACAAAGGAGCAAAGACTATGCATTGGAGCAAAGAAAGTTTGTTCAATAAATGGTGCTGGGAAAACTGGGTCGCTACATGCAAAAGAATGAAGCTTGACCACCACCTCACACCATACACAAAAATCAACTCAAAATGGATTAAAGAACTAGACATAAGACCTGAAACCATAAAATATATAGAAGGAAATATAGGCGAAACACTACGTGATCTGCACATCAAAGACATCTTTACAGACACATCACCCAAAGCAGTGATAGTGAAGGCAAAGATAAACAGCTGGGACTACATCAAATTAAAGAGCTTTTGCACAGCAAAAGAGACAATAACAAAAACAAAGAGAAACCCCACCAACTGGGAGAACATTTTTGCACCCAACACTAATGATAAAGGACTGATCACAAAAATCTGCAAAGAGCTGATGAGACTCAACAACAACAAAGAAAATAATCCAGTCAAAAAATGGGCAGAAGAGCTTAAAAGAAACTTCTCTGAAGAGGAAATGCAAATGGCCAACAGGCATATGAAAAAATGTTCAACATCACTTGTCATCAGGGAAATGCAAATCAAAACTACCATGAGATACCATCTTACACCAGTGAGAATGGCACATATTAAAAAAACTAGCAACAACAAATGTTGGCGAGGGTGTGGAGAAAAAGGAACTCTTCTGCACTGTTGGTGGGAGTGCAAACTGGTCCAACCACTGTGGAAAGCTGTGTGGAGATTTCTGGACCTACTAAACATAGAGCTTCCATATGATCCAGCAATTCCACTCCTAGGTATTTACCCAAAGGACACAGAAACATCAATTCCAAAGAACACCTGCACCCCTATGTTTATAGCAGCACTGTTTACAATAGCTAAGCTTTGGAAACAACCCAAATGCCCAAAAATAGATGACTGGATCAAGAAGATGTGGTACATATATACCATGGAATATTACTCAGCATTCAAAAAAGATAAACACATGCAATTTGCTGCAACATGGATGGCGCTGGAAGGGATCATGCTCAGCGAAATAAGCCAAAAAGAAAAAGAAAAATACCGGATGGTCTCACTCATAGCAGGAATCTAGAAAACTTCAATAAGGGACCAGGAAAATGAATAACTATAATAAAGTGAAAATCAAAGTCAACAAAAAACTATGAACCAGAGACACTTTTAGGGGGGCGGGGGCGGGAGGGGAGGGACTGGGGTCAGAATGGGGGGCTGCAACAATAAAATTTATAAAAAAAAATAAAAAAAAAAAGAATATAACCTGAGGTATAAAATAAATGTATACAAATTTGAAGTTATATAAACACATTATTGAATAAATAAACAGGACAGAAATGATGTATTTTCCTTGTAGAAAAATTACAAACAAGTTTTGAAGAAATTGCCCTTCAGGGGATGGAGCTTAATTCTTCCCTTTTATGTTTTCTGGACATAGCGAATTTCTTTGGCATATGATGTGTAAAAAAAAAAAAATCTAACTTTATAATAAAGACACTTACAAGAACTTAAAAAAAAAAATAAAAAAAAAATAAATTTTTCTGTGGAGGACTACAGTTCATGTGACTTAAGCTAATTCATAACTTCCTATCACTTGGACAAATAATTAGCATATTTCCACATTTCAGCTATGTGTTTGGTTACAGGATGAACAGGGTCCCCCGTTAGCCTGATGAAATTCAATTGTAAGACTTTTGATGGGACTACTGGGAACGAGAAGGTCTTTCTTTCTCTAGGTTTACTAAGTCAGTGAAGTTCAGCCTGGTGCTTATGGGAGTTATGTGAATAATAGGGAGATAGTGATATTGACAGGAGGAAGAAAACATTACACACGTGCGCACACACACACACAAAGAGGAGAGAAGAAGGGGGAGAAGATGGGACATAGGGGAGGAGAAAAGGGAAGAGAGTGGAAAGGAAAGAGGGAAGTGAAGCAGGAAGGGAAGGGAAGAGAAAGGAGAACACTGGGTTCCTGGATCGAGCTCAGGAATGCTATGGCTACACAGGGAAATGGATTTTTTCCCCCTGTGCCATCACACTTAAACTACATCGGCTGGATTTCTATCATTTGCAATATAAATGACCCTGGTAAATATAGTGATGGTGTGTTTGGCTTAAAACACATAGAATCTTAGGTTCCAGATTGATATCTTGGTAGACTATGAATTAGAAGAGAATCTGTAACCAGGGATACACATTTCAGACTCACTTGCATGAAAATGGTATTAAATCTCTGGGATCTCCAAGGGAAAGAATGGAGAGAAAGATGAAAGGGAACAAAGAGCCTGATAATGCTTAGTCATAGAAACCGAGACAGGCAATTTGAATGGAGAAATAAATGGCCTCAGTATCAATTAAAAGTTAAGTAGAATGGATATTGTCACTAGATTGGCAAATGGAAGTCACCGGCTATCACTGAGGTAGTGATCTGTGGGGTAATAAGTCTTCATATGATTACAAAGGGATCAGATTTGGACCTCCCCCACAGAGTACTTAGCTATCCTTCATGGGCATTTGTGTAAGGCTTGAGTAAGGCATCTAGCTTATCCGTCTTTAACACTCTGTGACTGATACCTAGTAGGTAGTCAATGAATGGATAAAAAAGAATTGGCCAACTTATGTCTAGAGTGTTTTTATGTATGAAAATTAATTTTGTCAGGGAAAACCTGCTATTTATAACATACTTCAAGTTGAAATCTGAGAATATGTCACAACAACATCCATGATTTAAGGCTGGTATTTAGGATTAATCAGCCTTGTGGCTACAGAGTCTCATGAATGTAAACAGGTAATGAAACAGCTGAGAGTTGAATTATAAACTCAAGCATACAAAGTAAGTGTGGCAAAGGGATGGAATCATTCTGCAGTATGACAAGAGAAGGGAAGAAGTCAATCAATCCTGTATCATTAGGTTCTTAAAGATGGATAAAAGCTGGTCCCCAGATTTATTCTCTAATTTTCCCCCTCACTTTTGAAAGAAAGGCATTTTTAAACAGGATGGAAAAATAAGCCTAATCATGCATGGTAACACCTATTAAGGGACAGCCTGGAGTGCTGAGAGGACTCTAAGACATCATGGAAAATAATTAATGGCTCTCATTGATTTTTTTTCCTTATTATCCCTCCTTCCCTCTCCCCTTTTTTCTCTGATTTGATTATTGATGTCTGCCATGGGTAAGGGAGTTGTATTCCTAGCTCCTGAAACAGTCTCTTCAACAAACACTTGCTGAATGAATGAAGATTTTCATGCTCTGTCAAACTGTGTCAAGATAAAGTTCATCTTTGAGACCAGACAACTCAGAGATAGTACAGTATATAGACAGTTACTCTCCTTTCAAAAAAAGGTTTTTATACTGTCTTTTAGTGAAAGACAAGTATCCCTATGCGTAAATGTACCAACATTCAGTAAAATTAAATTTTAGAAAAAGACAAAGCATAACTTCCCTTTTCTCCCCTTTTCAGAGGCTATTTGGAACACATTGCTGGGACCACCCACAGAGCAGGGATTTGGGTTGACCTATGTGTGTGTTCTATGCTAGCCTTTCCACCTAATAGAAGAGCTGGTTAAAAGAAACAACCACAATCTCAAGAGAGAGCTAGAGCAATGAATCATACATTGTAGTGCCACTAATTTAAGATTCAAAGGATTTAGGAGGCACAACTGTCAAACAGCAGAATGAGTGATGCTGGGTTTGAAAGCCTTAGTTATGAATAAGTGAGCATGTATTTACCAAGTAGTGGGACAGAAATACACAAAGGGAGATCTTGGTAAAATTTATTTCATTGCTTGAGATTTAGGTTCTGGGTGTGACAATTCCTGAACTAAGTATCACTTAGGTCCATCCTAACTGAATGTTCGATTTCCTTGGGGGAATCTATTGTGGAAGGAAAGGTGACTCGGATCTTGCTCAATGGGATCTGGTGTCTGTAGCCAAGCTCTGGGGACAGCTAGGTATCCGAGCCAGGGTAAAACAATGAATGTTAAACTTAGGGGTCAGGGCAGGGTCAAGAGGCAGAAGCAAGGCCAGCAAATGGAAGTCAGGGAAAAATGAAGGGGATGGAGATGTTCCAGAGTGTGTTGGTGCATGCAGTGAATTATGACAAAGAATTATCGTGGAGACCAGGAAAGGCCATAGGAAGGGGGATTTACAGGCAATGGACTGTAGTCAGGGTGAGGGGTAAGTGATTGCTGGAAGAGAGAAAATGGACATATGTTTTATTTATTCATAATTTATACATACATCAAGCTTTCAAAATATATAAGGCAACTTTCAAGAATAGAAATGGTAAGGCAGCTGTTAAAATGGAAACTCAAAACAAAATTTAAAACAAGGAGAGGGAAAAGAATACAAATTTACTAAATGCCTAGGAAATACCTGGTTATTTTAACGGGGCATTGACTTTAGCGCTGAATTTCCCAGTAGCCAAGGAAAAGAGAATTTTTATAGCTGGCAAAGAGAGGAAAGAATTGGATTAAATCTCAGTTTTCTCTTTTACTCAAAATAAGGAGAACTGAACCTCCCAGTAGGAAGAGACCGAGTAGCAAGTTGACAGGAAGGTCTGCATGTGTTGAAGGGAAAAGGAAAAATTGAAGGTGGGGGACCCCCACCATTTCTGCTTTTCCCCTCTGAAACAGGTGGACACACATCACTTATTTTTGACCATAAAACGTGCTCCACTGTCTGTGTTCTCACCACCCACCTGCTGGCTACTCCATGGGAAGGCAGAGCTCTCACACCTGCTGCCTGCCAGGCTTTGAAGAAGCCCATTTTTTTACTTCACAGCTTTCCCTGCTTGTTACTCTGGGTGAGGCTTCAGATGCCACACTGGGGAGGCTGGGCACCTGCTATTGGCTTTGAAACATAAATAGTTCCTGCTTCTGTCCTAGGTCTGCATTCTAGGAGGGATAGAGCTTCTCCAAGCACTGTTGTAACCCTCTTTAATTCTCAGGGCTGCTCCCAGCTTCGTCACCTGAGCCGGCTTGGTCTGACAGGCTGTGTGGGCTCCCACACATCTCACTCAGTCAGGAGGGGCATCGTCTGCTTATGAATGATAAAGGGGTGTCAGATCTCTCCCACTCTTCCATGGCCTACTGAAGTACTTCACCCCTGAGAGATCCTATCAAACCCTGACATTATCCACATTGCCCTTTATCCTAATACTCTATATACTTTATTTTAATTTCATGTTTAGTCTGCCAGCCTCCACATTGTCCTCCAACTGGAGACCAAACACTGCGAGGGCTGCCAAGCTGCTGTCTGCTTCACTGTGCATCTCGGTGCTCAGACCAGTGCCTGACGCAAAGTGCACATTCAAAAACTTCATTTATTTACCAAGTTTTTATTAAGCATCTACTACACGAGTGGCAGTGCTCTAAGAAGTTGAGGTACACAGGTGAATAAAATAGACAACTTCCCTTTTCCTTACAGATCTTACATTCTCATGGGCTTTGGTGAGTGACTGCCGGTCATGAAGGAAATTAGGACTAAATTAACTAAGGAGCAGTGAGGGGGCTCAGGAGATTCCAGTAGTGGTTCTCAAACTGCAGTGTGCCTGAACTGTGTCCCGGGAACCTGATAAACATGGACTTTCCCAGCCGGCACTGGGAAGCCTGAGGCGTGGGGCAGGATCTCTGTCCCTGGGTGGGTGAGCCTCAGACCACACTTGGAGAAATCATTTCTGGCCTCCTGTTGGGGGAAGCTTGAGAGGAGAATGTTGACTAATGGGGTCAGGCTTCAGATTCAGGTCAAAAGTGACATTTTTGACAGAGTGTGGAGTTGTGAAACAGTTAAAAAGTAATAATAAAAGCAGGTGAGGATATCTTTCATCACAAGTGAAAAAACTGGCTGACTTCAGCCCTAAATCATCACAGGAACTCCAGCCCTGAGGCACTGATCAAACAGGGACCCACAGAACACCTCGGCTGGCTTAAGTAACCAGGCATCAGAGGATGTGACACCTTCTTCCTTACTGGAAAATGCTATGTGCTGCTCATGATCTTTGGAACTAAGGCATGTGGGTGGGCCACCCAAGGGCACGTTTTCCCAGCTAATTTCTCTACCATCCCCCCCAAATTCCCTGACTCACACTCAATCCTTCACGTGATTCTTAGAAAAAAGACACATTGGAAATCAGGAAGGGAACCACCCCCTGGGTCCCAGCCAGCCCCATCCACAGCATCTGCACACTGGACACCAGCCTCTGACACCTCAGCCTAAACCAGCCAGAGGGAGCTTGTGTTCTAGAGTCCCAGGGCATCTGTAGGGCAGGCACCCTCCCCTTCCTTCGCAAATGCCTTGCCACCCTTAATGTGAGTCCTCTGGGCTGTCTCTCCTGACCTCTCGACCTCACACACTCCTTGCTTTCTTTCCTCTTACTGCCAAACTTTTCTATGTAGTCCCTTGGAAACCCCATTATAATTATCTTCTATTATCCACCTCTTTCCTAATGGTTTCTTCACATTTTGTTGGAATGGAAAGCTGATGTCTCCTTACAGAGCCACCTCTGCAGTCCTCTGGGTGGGAGCTGCCTCTTCTCCCAAGTTCCACAAAGCACAGGGCCTGGTGAAGACCACATTCTCTAGGCCCCTTAATGCTTCTTGAAAACCTAGGGCTCTACCTCTCTTCTTATAAAAAAATCCCCATCTTCTCAGCAGCAGCTCACCTGCAACACTGCAGGTGTGTCTTCATCAGCCTTCTCCCTTTGCAAAGCAGCAGAGGCAGCTCTCCTCCCAAGCCTGCCCGCCTGGGACTATGCAGGCCTTTCTTAAAAGAGAGAGACTTAAAAGACTACAGAAGCCTGTTCCTTTCAGGGGCAGCTCTTACTGCCCACTTGTGTCTGTGCAAGCATCTTTCCTTTTCTTCCTTTTTATAATAAACCCACCTTTTTGAATATAAAAAATAAAATAAAAGCCCCATCTTCTTAAAGGTGGTACCATCTTGCTGTGTACCAGCCTGAAAAAAACTCATTCATCTTTTTTTGTTCTGACATATAGGTCACTGATAAAAAACAAACATCATCCAAGTACACAGACTGGTACTTATCCAAACTCTCGAGGGCTGTCCTATATCTTTTTAATATGAATAATTGGTGCTCTCTCTGCCCTTCAATCTCATTATTTCAAACATTTACCAGATTGGCCACCCTGCCTCATTTCCTCTTAGCAGATGAGTTCATCCTTACATGTAGGGCCCTAGGGTCTAGGGCCCTGGAGAGGAAGCAAACCTGACTCTCCCAAGAAGACCCCCAAGAGACATGAGATGTAGGAGCTGCCTGGGTCTGAACCTAAGCACTTCCACTTCTTGGCTGTGTAGCTCTGTGGCTTCTCTGTGCTTTAGCTTTTTTTCTGTATAATTGTGGAGCTAGTATAGGGCATGAGGGTCAAATGAGTTAATGCATAGGAAAATAAGGCTAGAGCCTGGAATATGCTACAAACATAAGCTTCCTTGTCATCTTTAATATTACCAGGACTGCTCCTTTCCTCAGGAGCGTGGGCTTCCAGATAGAAAGGTAGAGAGGAGCCACAATCTGCTAACTACTAGGAAACACTCTTGTTGTCCCCCCTTATCATATACAAACTATGTGACATTGCAAGTCCAGATCAAAGAGGATTAGCACAAAAGTTTGCATAGCTTATAACATCCTTCCCCATTGCATAATCCCCTCCCAGTTTAATCCATTTCCATCACTGACAACTCATATCACTGAATAAGTGGAAGAGGCATTTTTAGGAAAAAAGGAGGCATGTCTACAAATGCTGTCTTTTGCTTGATTCAGAATTGTTCACTTTGGAGGATGTAATTGTGATACTTGCTGCACACAGAACCTGCTCATGAGTTCTGGGAAACCCACCAGGTGGATCCAGGGGATTCTAACTTCTCTATAGCAGGGGGATTCCTTTCCCAATGCCCAGGAAATACCAATATTAAGAAAATGAATCCAAGTCACAAGAGATCATGGTCCACGCAAATAAATCCCCATGATGGCTCTGTTCCAGAGGGCAGAGGGGCTGTACTCCTAGGCAGGTGTGACCTATACAAGCAGGAGCTTTGGCTCTGGTTTGAGTACTTAGTGTAACTCATGTTCCTCCAAGTACATCTGCATTTCCATTCAACGCCCTAGCATTGGTGTAGTGCTTTTCATATGAACGCTTTCGTATTGCAATAAACTCCAAACAGCCCAGTTTGGCTTCAGGGAAGACGTAAGTAATCCACAGTTAGGCACAAATAATGGAGCCCAGATGTGGGGACAGGGCTGGCTGCACCTCATACACAAGCCGATGCCCCCCACTGGCTGTGCCCCACAGCAAGACAGAACACCTGCCAGAAAGCAAACCTGATGTCCCATGAGGAAGACAGCCAAGGGGCCCAAGTCTGACTCTGCAGAGGGAGTCCTTAATCTCTTAAAAAACAGTAAGGAAAATGTTATCTAAAAATCCATTCTTATTTTCTTTACAAGTAATCTCAAACATCTTTGTGATGGCTCTCTCTTTTGTCTAGGCAATACAGACTCACTTTCTTTTTTCCTGTCTCCTTAGGCCAAGTTTCCAACATCTTTTCAGATTCTTTTTATTCCTCCACCACCATCCCTTGCGTCCCTCGTCCCTTTCCCTCCCTCTTAAACTGAGAACGTTCAGGATGTTTGTGAATGTCCAGCATTGTAAAGAAGGTAGACTGAAAGTCAGAGAAAAAATTCACCCAAGGGGATCTTGATATGGCTTACTACATGCAGGCAAATCCAGACACCTTTGGCAAAAGGATGCTTCAAGGACAAAATTTGAACCAGATAAAAATAAAACTGAACCAAACAACAACAACAACAACAAAAATTAGAAACATAAAATTCAAAAATCTATCCTTTAGTATTTCTCATTAAGTTTTTTTTATTATAAATTTTATTTTGTAGACATGCCTCCCGTTTTTCCTAAAAATTCCTCTTCCACTTATTCAGTGATATGAGTTGTCATTGATGGAAATGGATTAAACTGGGAGGGGATTATGCAATGGGGAAGGATGTTATAAGCTATGCATACAATTGCGACCCCCTAATTTTGACCCCAATCCCTCCCCTCCCTACACCCCACCCTCCATAGAGTGTCTCTGGTTCATAGTTGTTTGTTGATTTTGATTTTTACTTTCTTATAGTTATTCTTTTTCCTGGTCCCTTATTTAAGTTTTCTAGATTCCTGCTATGAGTGAGACTATCCGGTATTTTTCTTTTTCTTTCTGGCTTATTTCGCTGAGCATGATCCCTTCCAGCGCCATCCATGTTGCTGCAAATTGCATGTGTTCATCTTTTTTGAATGCTGAGTAATACTCCATGGTGTATATGTACCACATCTTCTTGATCCAGTCATCTATTTTTGGGCATTTGGGTTGTTTCCAAAGCTTAGCTATTGTAAATAGTGCTGCTATAAACATAGGGGTGCAGGTGCTCTTTGGAATTGATGTTTCTGTGTCCTTTGGGTAAATCCCTAGGAGTGGAACTGCTGGATCATAAGGAAGCTCTATGTTTAGTAGGTCCAGAAATCTCCACACAGCTCTCCACAGTGGTTGGACCAGTTTGCACTCCCACCAACAGTGCAGAAGAGTTCCTTTTTCTTCACAACCTCGCCAACATTTGTTGTTGCTAGTTTTTTAATATGTGCAATTCTCACTGGTGTAAGATGGTATCTCATGGTAGTTTTGATTTGCATTTCCCTGATTACACATGATGTTGAACATTTTTTCATATGCCTATTGGCCATTTGCATTTCCTCTTCAGAGAAGTTTCTTTTTAACTTTTCTGCCCATTTTTGGCTGGATTATTTTCTTTGTTTTTGTTGAGTCTCATCAGCTCTTTGTAGATTTTTGTGATCAGTCCTTTATCATTAGTGTTGTGTGCAAAAATGTTCTCCCAGTTGGTGAGGTTTCTCTTTGTTTTTGTTATTGTGTCTTTTGCTGTGCAGAAGCTCTTTAATTTGATGTAGTCCCAGCTGTTGATTTTTGCCTTCACTGTCACTGCTTTGGGTGATGTGTCTGTAAAGATGTCTTTGATGTGCATATCATGTAGTGTTTTGCCTATATTTCCTTCTATGTATTTTATGGTTTCAGGTCTTATGTCTAGTTCTTTAATCCATTTTGAGTTGATTTTTGTGTATGATGTTAGGTAGTAGTCAAGCGTCATTCTTTTGCATGTAGCGACCCAGTTTTCCCAGCACCATTTATTGAACAAACTTTCTTTGCTCCAATGCATATTCTTTGCTCCTTTGTCAAAGATTAGTTGACCATAAATCTGTGGGTTTATTTCTGGATTTTCTATTTGATTCCATTGGTCTGTGTGTCTGTTCTTGTTCCAATAACATGCAGTTTTGATGATTATGGCTTTGTAGTATAGTTTGAAGTATGGGAGTGTGATGCCTCCATTCCCTTCTTTTTTTTTTTTTTAGGAGATCTTTGTCTATTCGGGGTTTTTGGTGATTCCATATGAATTTCATCAATAATTGTTCTATTTTTTTGAAGAATGAATTGATGGAATAGCATTGAATAGCATTGATAAAAGCCCTTGAATCTGGAATAGCATTGAATCTGTATATTGGAATAGCACTGAATCTGTATATTGCTTTTGGTAGGATGGCCATTTTAATAATGTTTATTCTTCCAATCCATGTGCAGGGGATGTCTTTCTATTTCTTTGTGTCTTCTTCTATTTCTTTTAACAGTGTTTTATAGTTTTCTTTGTATAGGTCCTTTACCTCTTTTGTTAGATTTATTCCCAAGTATTTGATTTTTTTTTGTTTTGATAATAAAAGGGATGGTTTTTTTGATTTCTTCTTCTTCAGATTTATTGTTTGTGTATAGGAAGGCTACTGACTTTTGCATGTTGATTTTGTATCCTGCCACTTTACTGAACTGATTGATGAGTTGAATTAATTTTTCTGTGAAGTTTTTGGGGTTCTCTATGTATATTATCATATCATCTGCAAATAGTGATAGTTTGACTTCTTTTCCTATTTGAATTCCTTGTATGTCTTTCTCTTGTCTTATTGCTCTGGCTAGGACTTCCAGTATTATATTGAAAAGCAGTGGTGAGAGTGGACATCCTTGTTTTGTTCCAGATCTTAATGGAAATGCTTTCAGCTTTTCACCATTGAGAATGATACTGGCTGTTGGCTTGTCATAGATGGCCTTTATGATGTTGAGGTATGTTCCTTGTATCCCAAGAATTTCAAGGGCTTTTATCATGAATGGGTGTTGCACTTTGTCGAAAGCTTTCTCAGCATCTATTGATATTATCATATGGTTTTTATATTTCTTTTTGTTGATGTGTTGGATAACGCTGATTGATTTTCGGATGTTGAACCATCCTTGTGTTCCTGGAATGAATCCCACTTGGTTGTGGTGAATTATCTTATGGATACATTATTGGATTCTGATAGCTAATATTTTATTGAGGATTTTTGCATCAGTGTTCATTAGGGAGATTGGCCTGTAGTTTTCTTTTTTTGTGTTGTCCTTGTTCGGTTTTGGTATTAGTGTAAAGTTGGCTTCATAGAACGTGTTTGGTATTATCCCTTCCTTCTCAATTTTTTGGAAGAGTTTGTGAAGGATAGGCACTAACTCGTCTGTGAATGTTTGGTAGAATTCATTTGTAAATCCATCAGGTCCTGGGCTTTTGTTTTTGGGGAGGTTTTTGATTACCATTTCAATTTCGCTGCTTGTAATTGGTCTGTTTAGGTGTTCTATTTCTTCTTTATCTAGCTTTGGGTGATTGTAGAGTTGTAGGAATTTGTCCATCTCCTCTAGATTGTTGAACTTGTTTCCATATAACTGTTCATAGTAGTTACTGATTATTCTTTTGATTTCTGCTGTGTCCATTGTGATTTCTCCTCTTTCATTATGATCCTGTTTATTTGTGCTTTCTCCCTTTTTTCCTTTGTGAAATTGGCTAGGGGTTTGTCTGTTTTATTTATTTTTTCGAAGAACCAGCTCTTGGTTTCATTGATCTTTTGGATTGTTTTTTTAGTTTCAAATTCATTTATTTCAGCTTTGGTTTTTATTATTTCTTTTCTTCTACTGGTTTTGGGGTTTTTTTGTTGTTCTTTTTCTAGATCTTTGAGCTTCGAGATTAGTTTTTTCTTTGAGTTCTTCCTTGTTTCTTTTTCTTTTTTTTAAAAATATTTATTTATTTATGTATTTATTTATACAAGCACTGGGTACAGTCAGAAGTGCGGGAGGGTGAGAGAATTCACCAGAGCCAGAGCAGGGAACAGAGCAGGCAGAGTGATGAAATACACTGCTGAGGGGAGCAGTGGGCGCAGCAGGAGAGATCTGTGGCGCCATGTGGGACCCTCGCCGGTGGCCAGGGATCGAACCGGCGCTGCAGAGGCTGTGGGCAGCTTCGCAGCCCAGCGCTCAACCGCTGCGCCACCAGGGGAGGCCCTCTTCCTTGTTTCTTGATGTGAGACTCTATTGCTATATATTTTCCTCTTATTACTGCTTTTGCTGCATCCCATACATTTAGGAAATTGGTGTCCTCCTTGTCATTCAATTCAAAGAATTTCTTTATTTCTTCTTTGATCTCCTTGTTAGTCCAGTGGTCTTCCAGTAGTGTGGGTTTCAATCTCCATGAGGTAGGAGGGTTCCTTTCCTTTTTTTATGGTTTATTTCTAATTTGATGCCTTCATGGTCAGAAAAGATGGTTGGTATGATTTCAATCTTGGTATATCTGTTGATGTTTGTCTTGGGTCCCAGTATGTGATCGATCCTGGAGAATGATCCGTGTGCGCTTGAGAAAAATGTGTACTCAGATTTTTTGGGGTTTAGTGTTCTATAGATGTCTGTTAAGCCCAAGCACTCCAGTTCCTTATTTAGAGCTTTAGTGTCTTTACTTATTTTTTGTCTCGTTGATCTATCCATTGTTGATAGTGGTGTGTTGAAGTCTCCCACTACGTATGTGTTTTCTGTGATGTCTGTTTTCAAAGATGACAATTGTTGTCTGATATATTTTGGTGCTCCTTCGTTTGGTGACTATATGTTAATGAGTGTTATTTCTTCTTGAAGCATTGTCCCCTTGATCATAATGTAGTGACCATTGGGGTCTCTTTTTATCTTTCTGACTTTGAAATCTGTTTTATCTGATATAAGTATAGCTGTTCCTGCTTTCTTTTTGGTCCATTTGCTTGTAGGATTGTTTTCCATCCTTTAACTTTGAGTCTATTTTTATCTTTTGTAGCTAAATGTGTTTCCTGGAGACAGCAAAAGGTTGGGTTTTGTTTCTTAATCCAGCCTGCAACTCTGTGTCTTTTTATTGAAGAGTTTAGTCCATTTACATTTAGAGTTAATATTGATATGTTAGCATCTGTATCTGCCATTGTGTTTGTCTTTCCTTTGATGTTATTTATTTATTATTTTAATAACTTTTTTGGGGGGGCACTTCTTTCGTCGTTATTCGTCCCTGTGAGGTTCTGGCTTTAGGACTCCTTGTAGTATTTTTTGGAGTAGGGGTTCAGTCGTAATGAAATTCCAGAGTTTCTGTTTGTCTGGGTAGGTCCTTATTCTTTTTTCATAGAGGAAGGAGAGCTTTGCGGGATAGAGTATTCTTGGTTGGCATCTGTTTTCTTGGAGTCTGTTGACTATGTCCCTTCACTCTCTCCTTGCCCATAGTGTTTCTTCGGAGAAGTCTGATGTCAGTCTGATTGGTTTTCCTTTGAATGTTATCTGTTTCTTCCTTCTGGTCAGCTTCATTATTTTTTCCTTGTCCTGGATTCTTGGGAGCTTTACTATTATGTGTCTTGCTGTATTTTTCCTTTCGTCATGGAAGTTTGGTGTCCTTGCTTCTTGTATATCAATTTTCAGCTCCTTCTTCACGTTTGGGAAGTTCTCTTCAATTATTTCCTTGAATATTTTCTGGGATTCCTAAAACTCTTATATTTCCTTTCCTCATGGAATCAGATAGTTCCTGAAGTCTTTCTTCAGTCTTTTTCCTTTGTACTTCTCCTTACTTTTCTTTTTTGGTTCTTTTTATTTCTGTGTCTTCAAGAGTACTTATTCGTTCTTCCATTTCATCTATTCTGCTTTCATTGCTTTTCCCAGAGTTCTTTAGCATCTCCATTAATTTTTTGATCTCCTGCATTTCTTTTACTTCCCTCTTTAGGGACTCAATTTTATTCTTCTGATCATTGATTTATTTTTCCCTTATCATAGTTTTCCTTTATGACTTCTGTCAGTTTTTTAATCATGGCAATTTTAAATTCTCTTTTTGTAAGGCTCAGAAATTCTTCCAAGTTACTGTAGTTGCAATCTGGTGGGTGGTTTTCTTTTTGTGGTGTGCTTTTTCCCTGAGGAGTTGCTGGGTTGCATGTGGTTTTTCTACTCACTACTGCCTGTTTTCTAATTTGCTGTATGCATTGGGACACTGTGTTGCTGGTACTGGCCGGCATCTTTGGTGAACTTCCCAGCTCACCTCTGGCTCCTCCAGGAGCCTTCTGCCAGTTTCAAGCAGGCTTTACTGAAGAAAGGTCCCTGTTCTAAAATACTGATGCTGGGATGCTCTCCCCTGCTTGCCTGGTCTGCCCGGGTGTTGGGTTCCTGCTCCCCCTCTGGGCTCAGATTGTAGGCCAGAAGGGGCCTGGCATGGGTGAACTTCCCAGCTCACCCCTGGCTCCTCTGGGAGCCTTCTGCTGGTTTCAGTCAGTCTTTACTGAAGTAATATCCCTGTTCTAAAATGGCAATGTGGGGACGCACTCCCTGCACAGCTGGTCTGCCCCGGCGATGGGTGCTTGCTCCCCTCTGGTCTAGGACTGCAGGCCAGACGGGGCCTGGTGTGGGCAAACTTCCCAGCTGACCTCTGGCTCCTCCAGGAGCCTTCTACCGGTTTCAAGCAGTCTTTACTGAAGAAAGGTCCCTTTCTAAAATGCCGATGTGGGGACGCACTCCCTGCATGCCCGGTCTCTCTCATTAAGTTTTATTGCACCTTGGGTGAATTTTCTCTGATTTTCAGTCTACCTTCTTTTTTTTTTTTTTTTAAAGATTTTATTTATTTATTCAAGCACTGGGTACAGTCAGAAGCGCGGGAGGGTGAGAGAATTCACCAGACCCAGAGGAGAGAGCAGAACAGGCAGACAGACAAAGTACACTACTGAGGGGAGCAGCGGGTGTGGCAGGAGAGGTCTATGCGCCATGTGGGACCCTCGCTTGGGGGGCCGGGGATCAAACCGGCGCTGCAGAAGCTGCGGGCAGCTTCGCAACCTAGCGTTCAACCGCTGCACCACCGAGGAGGCCCTCAGTCTGCCTTCTTTACAAACCCAATAGGAACCAGTGTAATGTCCTGAGAAAGAAGCCCAGTTTGGCTTGCCTCATCCAGTCAGAAGACCTTTAAGTTTCACATGGGGGTTGTATTCAGGTTAATAATGTACTATGAGGAGTCCCCGGTGGTGCAAGTGATTAAGCACAGCACTATGAAGCAATCCGCAGACTCTACAGCACGAGTTTGATCCCTGGCCGGCCAGGGAGCAACCCACATGGCGCATGAGACCTCTCCTGTCTCACCGGCTTCTCCCCTCAGCAGTGTGTTTTGGTCAGTTTGCCTGTTCTGTTCCCCACTCTGTTTCTGGTGAATCCTCTCATGACCCCTCCCCCCATCTCTGGCCTGTACTCCAGCTCTTGTATGCATAAATAAATATATCTTAAAAAAAAATAATGTAGTATGACTTGACCTCATATTGACCTAGGTGCATTCTGGATAACTCATCAGCACAGATAGGAGAGATTGTAACAAGATGGTTCCAAACCCCAGGTCCCAGTGTGCTCTTAATCTCAATATCACAAACCCATTCACTTCAGTCTAGCCTTGAGCAGACTGATTGCATGCTGTACATAATGAGATTGGGAAGCCATTAGAGTAAGGCAAGAAATAAAGATTAGTTATGACAGACACCTGAGTATTTAAATTTAATATATAAGGTTAACTATTAACAATACAGTTTGGGCCTCCCCTGGTGGTGCAGGCGGTTGAACGCCCCACTATGAAGCTGTCCGCATCCTCTGCAGCACCTACTTTGATCCTGGCCAGCTGGCGAGAATCCCACATGGCACAGCAGACCTCTCCTGTCTCGCCCGCTGCTCCCCTCAGCAGTGTATTTCGTCAGTCTGCCTGTTCTGTTCCCCACTCTGTCTCTGGTGAATTCTTTCACCCTCCCACACATCTGGCCTGTACCCCAACTCTTGTATGCATGAATAAATAAATCTTAAAAGAAAAACGGATTAAAAAAAATACAATGCTATGAAAAATAGCACAACTAAGTGTTGATATTCATTATAAAATTCTGTGGATCCATGTACTTAAGTTACCTGGAAAGTGGAAAAAATATGAATTCTTTGGCCACAATTCTACAGATCTAATAATGTGGTGTCAGGACCCAGGAATCTGTTTTTCACAACCCCCCACTCCGGATGATTTTTGTAGACAGTGTGTCTTGAGCTGACTCTGTAGGCCTTTTTACTCCACCAGCCATATCTTTGAGAAGATTAGCAAACCACAGACCTATGCTCTAAACTGACATGACTGTAAAGAAAGGGAATCTTCAATTTTCAGATGAACAATCTACTGAAGACTGACTGCTGCTACTGTTCTTTTGACTTTCTACCACGCCTGATTCTGTATTCATCTAATGAGGCCTTCTGGCCTTACTAGACATCCAGTATCCACTGTCTGCCTTATCAGACGTAGCAGCTGAAGATGCTTTATTATTAGGATGATTTTATCAATGATCTTCCAATCTGGGCACTTTTGAAAGTGAAAGGGGGCAATATTAGTAATCACACTGAGCAGCAGGTATAAACTGGGACAGTCTTATCTAACCTATTTCTCACTAAGCCCGTACTACCACATGGCATCTCCCTGTCCTTGAATCTGTTGATTAGTGACAAAATCTGCCTGAAAAGTCTTTCTGCCTCATCTACTACAAAGCTTTGTACATTCTGGTATTTGAAGATTGATGGCCTTACTTCTAGCTCTAGTCTTCTTTTAAATATTTATTATATTTTCCTCATACAGAAAAAGTACATAGACTTATATGAAAAATGACACCCAATCCCATCAGATATCTAACAGATACATTATGCATTGTATTGTATTGTATTGTATTGTATTGTATTGTATTGTATTGTGTTGTGTTGTGCTGTATTGTTTTTCTTTCTCTTGCCATCCCTCCTTCCCTTGCCAGAGAACCACCATCCTGAATTAGCATTTCTGAATTTATCATTCATTCACATGTTTTATACTTTACCACATAAGCAGGGATCCATAAATAATGCCTGACATTGTTCTCCCTGTTTTAAAACCATGTGGTTATATTGCATTTGCCTTTCCTCACTAATGTTAGGTTTTTAGACACTTCTCTATACTGATATATATCACTCTAATTCATTTGTTTTAACCACTGCATTAAAGTCCATTCTAAGACTACAATTTAGTTATTTATTCTCTCATTTTCTCAATTTTTGCTGTTAGAAAAAGACTTCCATGAAATTTTTCTACATAGCTCCTTTTGGAATATTTATGAGAACTTCTCTAGGGTAGTCCTAGGAGTTGAATCTGGGGTCATGGGTTTGTTTTTGCCTCTCCAACTTTACTAGATTTTACTTAATTTCTCTCTAAAATGATTATATCAGTATTTGCAGAGAAAAGTTCCCCCTTCTCCCCGTACTTGCCAACACATGGTATTATCAGTCACATTAACTTTATCACTCTGGTATATGCTATTTTAAATTGCATTTCCCTGATTACTAGTGATGTTGAACATCTTTGCACATATTTATTAGCCATCTGGGGTTCCTCTTCTATGAATTACCCATTCCTGTTCTTTGTTCCTTTTCCCCACTGAGTTGTTTTGCTCTTTCTTATTTATGGTAGTTCTTTACACATTCTGGATGCAACCTTTTGTTGTTTATATGCTTTGTAAATCTCCCAGTCTGTGGCTTGAATTTTAATTTCATTTGTGGCGTCTCTTGTTGGACAGAAGTTTTTATTTTAGTAGAATTGGATTTATCAGTCTTTTCTCTTACGCTTGTACTTTTTTGCGTGGGTCTTGTTTAAGAAATTCTTCCCTGCCTTGAGACCCAAAGGGATCTTCCTGTATTTTCCTTAAAGATTTATTTATTTACGCATACAAGAACTGGAGTGTAAGTCAGAGGTGTGGGGGTGAGAGGATTCACCAGAAAGAGTGGGGAGCAGAACTACAGGCAGATCCACTGAAATACACTGCTTAGTGGAGCAGTGGGTGAGGCGACAGCTTGACAGCACTGTCTTTAACCCCTGCACCACCAGGGAGGCCCTTCTTATATTTTCTTCTTTTAGAAGAAAAATTTAAAATTTAAAAATGTTGTTCAGCATAACTTACTCTCCCTAGAATTGATTTTTATTGCTGAAGTTATTTAGGGATCTAACTTCATTTCCCCCATAGGGATAACCAATTGTCCTAGTGTCATTTACTAAAGAGTCCGATCTCTCTCCCCTGCTCTGCAGGGCCATCTGTGTCACGTAAGGGGAATGTCTTATACTCTCATTTTGTTCCATCAATCTGTCTCTCCCTGCATTATCACAATCTAAATTAACATACTTTTATAATCAGTTCTGAGATCTCATAGATTTTTTTTAATATCCTTCATTTTTTCTTATTCAAAATTGTCTCTGTTCTTCTTGGCCTGGGCCTCTTTTTTTTTTTTTTTTTGGCAACACGCTCAGACTAACCAAATGAGTGAAGTTGTCTCTGAAAGATCCTCTATATTGTTGAATTTCTTCTTTTTCTAGCATGAAATTGCACATGGAATTCTAGTCAATTTCATGTATGTTGATGACACGTGACTACTGACACCCAGACTAGGGAATTAATATCAATACATGTGGTAGATATTTATAAAACTTCATTTTCTTCTTAATTTTATATATTAAAATAATACAGGAAACAACTCTATTATTTTCTTCCCACATCTGACTTACATTCCCCAGGAGTGCAAATTTCATTTGACGATGTTCCTGTAAAGATCAATGGGTTGTTTTTAAAGTAGCAGCTTCCTGGCCCCTCATATGATTGAGTCACAATTTCCAGAGATGGAGCCTAAAAGTTTGTTTTTCTTTAAACAAGTACCCTAGATAATTCTGCTGTACTTCCAGGTTTGAGAAGCATAGTACTAGTTAGGTTGGCTTACCAAAACGGTTCATTATCCTAGGAACAGCATTAGATTTCTCTGGTATCTAGGTGGTAATTAAGCGTCTCCCTTCTTCACCTACCACCTCAGTTGTCCTGATGATTTCCAAGTAAGACAGAAGTAGACATCCATGGTACCAGGGTCCAATCCTATCTGCCTGTCTTTGTAGGGCCTGTGAGCTTTTCATAACTTTAAATGGTTGAAACAAATGAAAAGAACAATATATTTTGTAACACATGAAAATGAGTGTCCATAGATAAGGTTTTATAAACATATTGTCAAGCCCATTTGTTGATGTATTATCTGGTGTTGCTGTTTGCACTACAATAGCAGAGTTGAGGAATTGGAACAGAACAAAGTGAATAACTGAAATATTTACTTCTAGCCCTTTGCAGAAAGAGTTTAACAACCATCTAGGGTGATCAACCAGGATATTATTGGACCATGGAGCAAGAGGGAACCTTTGCAGAGGCTCAGAGTCAGCAATGAGTTCTTCCTGCAACTCTCTCTCTGACACTTTCCTAAGTTCCCCAATGCTTGAGGGCTCTGAGGGCCTGGGGTCAGAGCCATTAAGATGTTTGCAGGCCCCAGCCCCTCTCACTTTACCACATCAAACTTAACTAAAATATAAGACATCCCTTGATAAATGTTATCTTTACACAACTCTAAGTGTTGAGTTAGAATGCAATTTTAGACTTGATAGAACATTACATTTGTAGATATTCAAATTAAAGAAGCACTAGAGGGGTGCCCTGTCTTAAAGACCCAGAGTCAAGGAATCAGGAACCAGAGTCTTGGGTTCAAATGTTGGCCCTACCACTTACTGGCAGAGCCACTGACCAGAATGTGCCTTAATTTCCCCAAACATAGAATGGAGATGGAAATAACAGAACCAGCAGGATGCTGAGGAGCTAATGTTGCAGGAGGAGAGAGGTTCTCAGAACAGAGCCTGGGGCATAGCTAGTCCAGCAGGTCCTTGAATAACCTCCTTTTGTTCAATGTCATTTCCTTATAATGCTGATGAGGAAAAAACAATTCTGGCTGTGATTGAAAGAAACTGTTGTTTATTTGTAGGCTGCTTTCCTCATACATCCTTTTGCTTAAGGTTGCAGTTTCCAAGAACCTATTGTCATGTTAAGTGAGGTCTTACTATATTATATAGGTGTTTGCCAGTATTGCTATGTTATTCTCCAGTTTTCTTTACATATTCAGAGTCTATACAAATGAGTTGGTTCTCAAGTACTTTTGAGAACAAGCCCTTTGAAAAGCCCATTGGCCTCTAAGCACTGTGTCTGTAGTACCTAGTGATTTAAACAAATATTCTCTTGTTCTTGTGGGTGTGCTTTTTCTTTGGGCCTATCTTTGTCTCACCTTTATTCACCATCAGAGAAGCAAGGGTGAAAGGAGGGTCACACCCTTTGAGGAAAAGGTTTAGGAAAACCACTAGGCCTGTTTATATTAGAAACCTTGGCTTGGGACTCCACGAAGTTAGCTTCATTCATCAGGAACCCGTGCAAAAGGAGTTCTATGATTAGGTAGAAAAGAGCTGCTTTTGCCTGGGCCCCTTATTCATAAGATTGTGCTGTTCTGTGTAAGTTCAGAATCCTGGATTCTAATCAAGACATTGTTACTCAAGAGATTTATCCATGGGATACCTGTTATAACAAAATAATGTGACTGACCACCATCCCTGAGTACAGAAATCCTCTGCATCTCACTAGTTTCAATTTCTTCCTTTGGAGACGCTGGTCCTTCACTAACCATTCTGCCCTCAGGCTGGGCTTACATGTTAATTTCTTTCTGCCACCCAGGCTGTCTGGACTGAAGAGAACTGTGTAAAGATCTTTAGGAACTTAATTGCTGTGTCACTCTGCTTCCCCCTTCTGTTTTATCTTTATATACATATCTATATATCAAACCACCAACAAACCTTAAGCAGCCCTAGTTTCATGATTTTATATCATGCCATTTTCAAGTTCTTATTCTTTCCCCCCCTGCAAATGTAGCATTACTATGTAAAGAATATTATCTCTGTAAACAGGTGAAAGACCTCCCTCTACTGGGCAGACACACAACTGCTACCCACCCTTAGGATGCAGAATATGAATTTTTATATTATATATTGAAAAACAAATGATTTACATCTAGTTAAAAAAAACTCTTACAAGCTGGTCAATCTTGCCTAGGATGAGCTGTCACTAAGACTCCACCCCATCTTTGTTTGCCTTATTGTGCGTCCAAAGCATCTGGACAAGCATGGTCCTGACCCTCCGTGGTAATGATCAAAACAATGCCTGACTGTTTTCACATTTTTCATTGTGAAAAATATGCTGCTGGAGAGCTAGCAGGCAAGGCCAAATTGTCCTTAACTAGGTCTATAATGGAATTTGATTCTAAAGTCAGTTCAGTTGCGGATTCAGGCTATGCATGGATTCAGCACCAATGGCTACTAGGTGGTTTCGTGAAGCAAGGAGTGATTCTAATGCATTTTGGGAGGAAAATTCTGCAGCTTTCTATAACTGTTTTTCGTGATTTCTTCCTCCTTCCATAACTCATCTCTTTCTTCTTTATAAACAGTTGCTGTCGGGTAGATGCAACAGAATGTTCATGGGTTGACAGACAGGAACAAGCAGGGTATACTGTGACTGTTTTCCATTAACCAGAGTAACTAGAACACTCGGATGCAGAAGAAATGATGCTGGAGCAGTGAGCAGGGTACAGGCTGATTAGGTCTTTTATGCTCATTTTACACTGAATTATGAGACAAAGGGTCGCAATTTTAAAGCCAACAGGGGACAGGCAGATCTGAGAGTGACTGAAATATCTGTAAGGGCATAGAGGAGGAATGGACCCATTAAAAGGAGACAGTCACAATTTTACCAGCTAATGGTTGTGATGTGTAAATGATAATTTGTTCTTAATATGTATTTAAAAAAATTTGATAATTAATTTTAAAAAAATTAGCTAAGGCTATGGCTGTGAGACAAGTTAGTATGCTGATGGAACAGAGACAGGACGAGGGCCTGGGTTACACTTTGGTCAGTGAAAACTAATCCATCTTTGTTATTTTGTCCCTAGATTCATCACTAGCTGATTAGTTCTCTTTATACCAACATTTTCAGGGTGATAATGGTTGAACTCCTAGCCTGACAAAAAACTGTTCAGCTTCTCTTCAGTATGCCTAACCTAACCCATAGAAGCATTTGAGTGCTTATGACCTCATTTTTGTCTGACTGTGGGTCAGTGGCCATGGACACAGTAGGTTTTCATTCACACCAAATAACTGAATCAACACAAGAATGTTTCACTTCTTCTCACAGAAAATGCAATCCCTTGGGTTAGATGAGCTCCTGCTCCCTCCGTTATTGATGACAGAGGCTTTATCATAGGGCTATGAGATGAAACCTTGTTTTCAGTTCCCGACTGACTCAACTATATGCCAAAGGAAGGAGCAGAAGCCTATTCTTTCTGTGAGGGAGGAAGAGTAGGTTGTGAGGAGAAATTTCAGGATATGTACCCTTGCAAGCCCTTGGGACTAGAATCTTCATTCTAGAATATTAAGCACCAGCGTATTCAGTTCTAAGAGCAGTAAAGAGGGTAAAGTTTCCAGAAAGCTGAGGGAGATTGTTCCCGAAAAAAAGGCCCCATTGTTAGACCAGGGCTAGTTGAGGGACATGGTCCTTTAATCACTCATTCAGCGCTCCGCTGTTGAGAAAACATACTTCATCAGTGGCTTGGAGGATGGCAGAGAGCCAGACATCATGCTGGCCCTTACAAGCAGACAATCACCATACAGAGTGAGAAGTGCCACAGAAGGGAAGGTATTTGGGGAACTGTTCGGAGAGAGGGATGGGAGAGAGGGATGGAGGTGTTTTGTAAAAGCAACGCCTGTACTAAGAATTACAGCCCTCGGTGGAAGTCATCCAGAACATGACAGTAGTGGGAAATAGGGTGGGGCAGGCAGGCGGATGTATGAAGAAGAAACACGAGTTTTCTTAAAGGTGATTGCAAGCCTCGTGTGTCTGTAGAAGGGAAGGAGATTTATTCTGGCTGCAGTTTAGCATGTGCAAGGGAAATGTGCTATCTGAGACAGGGGCCGTAATTAGAGGCTAGACCCTGTGGAACCTTGTAATCATGTTAAGGAGTTTGGACTTAATTATACGAACAAAGGGAAAGCATAGATTTTTAATCAAGAAACTCATCCAGGGATTCACTTGAGCACACTTACATTTTGGAAGGTCACTTTCTGGGGAGGAGAGTGATTGAATTGGAACAGACTTGAAGCAGAGGGATCAATTAGGAGTTCCTGACAGTAATCCAGGAGAAAGTCAACAGCGGCCTGCAGGAGAAGAAAACCACACAGATGAGAAGGGTTCTTGAGAGAAGACTCCCCTCTCTCTCCTACATACACACAGGCTTCAGCGACTGATTAGTGGTGGTGTGCTAAGAAGCAATCAGGGGTGAAGTCTACTTGTGGGTTGTGCTGGGCTCACTGAGAGATTATAAGCAAAAGGAGAAACAGACATGAGGTGGGGGGGGGCGAGGAGGTGAATATGGTTTTGGATGATGAGTTTATTTTTTTGTATATCCAAAGAGAAGTGGCCAATAAACAGTCAGATAAACAGGAGATTTGTACACTTACTATACTGAAATCAGTATTTTGATAATAACCAAGGCTATATGAGGGAAAGTATTTGAGTGGATGCACTCTCTTCAGTTGTCATGGAGACCAGCAGATGGACAGGTAATCAAAATGTTTGTTAAGGTATAGGACAAAAAATGTAAATCGTAAAATGATTGAACATTTTAAGTGAACTTAAATATTTTAATATGACAGTCTTTGATATAAAATTATAGCTTTTAAAAATCTTAGCTTCTGTGGTTAGAGTTCAACTCACTGCAATAGCCAGTTCCAGTTTCTATAAAGTGGAATGAGAACCAAAAGACACTTGCAAGAAAAATTTATATATTTTTGCTAGATGTTCATTTTCCTTTTGGTTAGTTGTAGTTGTCTTAACTAACCTAATTCTTTTTTTTTTTTTTTAGCAGTTTGTCTTTTTGAATCTTTCTGAAGCATTGTACTTTTTCTTTTTTCCAATCACATTTTATCAGATTATATAATATTTAACAATTATGCATTAAAGGTCATGAGTTAGATGAATAGTACTTTAGATAGGTACACAACTCAATAGATGAGGGCATTTTACAGAGTAACTGAGCAGCCTCAGTATGGGTCAGAGTGTTTTACAAAGAGAATGAGGAATACTGGTTTATCTGCTTATGAAATTATTTTGCAAGTTCAGCCTTTAAAATAAAATGCTCACCTTTCTATCAGAATTGCTACTCTTGTCTTTCTGCTTTTTTACAAGAGACAATAAGGCACACACAAGCCTATCTCTTATTTTTTGATTAAAGGATGTAATTCCATAATAACACTATGATCTTAATGTTATACCAAGTCTTGATTACCAAGAGCAAATTTTATTATCAAGAGGATCTTCATCTTTCCCACTGAAAGGTTTTGACTTCCCAAGCCTGACCTTATCCACAGATGATTAGAGGAATGAATTTGAAAACCACCCCTTTGAGCTTGGCATCATCAGCCCATTTCAGCAGTTTGCCTTCAACTTTGCGAGCTGCTTATCCTCAGGGGGCCCCTCTATCTCACTGGCTGCCCCTGAGGGAGTCAGATGAGAAAGCCTTATTTCCCAGTCTGCTAAAGATTCCCCAGGCTCCTCATCCTGTCTATGTGAGCTCTCCCTTCTTTGCTTCTACTACATGAATTACAAGAGATAAAACAATATGAGTGAAGCATTGTTAGGTTGACAAAATAAAATTCCTGTTTCAGCAACAGGCCTCCCTGCTGATTCATTTTGCCTTGAAAGAGGAAAGAAGCACCTCTCTCTTGAATTCAATTATTTCTCATCCCTACCTGACCTTTCCCCATTTAGCTCTTTCTCTTTGTTTCCTCTTATTTATTGACACCATCTCTCCCTCCCCTCCACCTGTGAACCAAAATCACACATATGAGTGGCTTCCTGCATGTCTTTTTTTTTTCCAGTCCCACACCCTAATCATCACCATGAGCTCTTCATTCTCTCTTCTAAATTTATCCTCTCAACTATTCCCTTATGGTCACTGGATTCTTTCATCAGGATTACAGTCTTGAGCTCCTAATTTACCTTCCTGCCATCTGACTCAGTCTGTCTTTCATCAGTTCTCCACATTACCATAAAAATGAAGTTTCTAAAATGAAAACCTATGTATGTCATTTGTTTGCTTAAAAGTCTACCCAGTCACTCATCCCCTTCAGGATGAACCAGATTTTTACTTTCTCCTGCTGGTCTTTTCATGTAGCAGACTCCATTGAGTCTCCCCAATTTACTGCATGGCTCACAGCCCTTTAGACTGTGTGTGTTGTCAGTCTGCACAGCCTTCCTTACTGGGAAGCATAGCAAACCCCTTCTCATCTTTCAAAACCCATGTGTCACTGTCGCCCAAGAGTTGCACTCTGCTGCCTCTAGTCCTCACCCTTTCCTGGGGATCATATTGGAATATTAGTCCACTCCCCGTATGTAGATATTTATTGGAAAATCTGCTTCCTCATTTAGCTCTCCCTCCCTGGCCATCATTTCACTCATCTTGATTTCTTAGAAACCTGCTGAAGGCAAAAAATTTATAAATGGCTGCCGTATGAATGCCCTGGTTTCCTCTTTTATCCCCTGTAGAAAAGAGGAGAATTGTAGTCTTGAATAAAAACCTTGAATAAAGATCTGACTCTTGTGGAATCAGAGGTGAGACAGAACAGACTTCCATGAAAAATAAAATAATCTAGTTGGAGACCCCAGATATTTGTCACTTTTGGGGAGTAGAGAAGGACAGCTGGTCTGGATGTATATTTAATGCCCCTGAACTTGGAAGGAAACCACCAACAAGCTAGTAACTTGGGACTTTTCCTGGCATGCTTTGTGGAAACTACCCCCATAAAGTCAACTAAAGTCTGTCTAACAATAAATGCCACTAAAATTTTTCTTAGATTTAATGAGCATTCACAGCATGATGTGGCAACCTTAGGGAGAAAGAGTTTTTGGCAAGAGTTAGGCCTTATTGGGTCAGGAATTTGGAATGTGGGCTTTATTATCCATGAGGTGAAACCTATAAATGCTGAGGTGATACTATCTGCAAAGTACCTCTCTCTTCATCTTATGGTGGTAGTGAGGAGAGTTACCTTCCAGCTGCAGAACAATTAATGCAAAATTGAACCAGCCATTAGTTAGGTTTGTGAATTGTTAATGAAACAGCCTAGCTGAACCAAACACAAAAAGGGGATGCATTATAAGAGTCTAAGACTGTCTTGTGAAACCCAAGAATGAAAATGTAACTTCTATAAAAACTGAGCTCAAAAGAACTCTGGTTGTTTGCTCATATCTTCTCGCCTCTGAATAGTTTAAAATTCTTTCTATTTTCTGTCATTATTATAGAGCAACCATTTCTATTTTCTCCTTACAGGTGAGAAAGTTTTTTAAAAGTTAGTTAAAATTTTTTGTTTTAAAAAGTAACATACAAAAAAAGTAACCATAAAATGGGCCCTTTTCTTTTGAAAGCTATTTAAAAATTTTATGAATTTTACTGCATGGATAAGTTTGTGAAACCATCACAGAAATAAGAATCTGGAACAGTTTCAGAATCCACTAAACTGCCTCATGCTCTCACTTTATAATCACACTCTCCATCTACTCATAATCCTGGCAAACACTATGTTCCCCATCACCACAGCTTGTATTTTTGAGAATGTTATACAATTAGTACCTTAATAGTATGTAACTTTTTGAGACTCACTTCCTTCAAACAGCTTGAGATTAACTCAAGTTGATGTACGCATCAATGGTTTCTTCCTTTTCATAGCTTTATAGTATTTCATTATGTGGATCTACCAGATTGTTTATCCAACCATCCACAGAAGAATGAGGTCAAGTTTTATTTTATTTTTTTAAAAAAAGATTTATTTGTTTATGCATACAAGAGCTGGAGTACAGGCCAGAGATGCAGGGGGTAAGAGGATTCACCAAAGACAGAATGGGGAACAGAACAGGCAGATTGACTGAATACACTGCTGAGGGGAGCAGCAGGCAAGTCAGGAGAGGTCTGCTGCGCCATGTGGGTTGCTCCCTGGCTGGCAGGGGATCGAACTCATGCTGCAGAGGCTTCAGAATGCTTCACAGTACGATGCTCAACCCCTCGCGCCACCAGGGAGGCCTGAATGAGGTGAAGTTTAATGCTCACCTCTTTAGTTGCCCCCCCCCCCAAAAAAAAAAGAAAAGAAAAAAGGATAAACTCATTTCTTTGTGTCAAATACAGAAACCCCGGGGTGGTATACTTATAGGCTCAGTATGGATTAGACATCACCGTGGGGCAGTATCTGTGGCCAGAAGTATACCTTCATGAGGGAGCAGGGCAGCTGCTGCAGAAACCCATAGAGGATGGAGAGGGGGAGAACAGGAGGGTGGAAAGTGCATTCTTCACCTGTTCGCTGTTAACCTCTTGTTCATCACATCTCTTCTCAGATAAACTAGACTAAAAGATATTCACAAACTCTTAGAGTTGCACTGCAAACTCAACCTGGTAGGGAACAATTATATTTTCTCATTGTGTGGTAATAGACAGGGGTTAGTGACTCCACACGGGGCACAGGGCACAGCCCACTGGCCTACAGGACTGGCCCTACTTATTTAGCATTGTGACCTGCTTCGGTGTCTGTAGCAGTACCCTGGATTCTGACAGAAGATCAAAGAAACATACAGTTTAAACCTAACCTAGGGTGAGTCTTTTGCTTAACAGTAGGTTATCATCTCTCATTTATCCTTTATTTCCTTGAAAGACAAAAAGACTTCTTGTTTTCCCATGGAAGGCATCTTTTTAATCAGTGCTTTTTTGCCTTCAAGATACATTTATTCTAACCAGTGCACAGTAATGGTGGGACTAAAGGTTGAACCCAGGCTTTCACTCAGCTTTGTCTGTCACCCACATATCACATGCATCAAACTGAACTGCTTCTGCTTAAATCCCTAAAGGCAAGAAAACTGAAAAGGAGAAGGAAAACCATTGTTGATTTCACGCTCAGAGGTGCCTTGGCTTTTGTTCCTGGGAAGGCATGAGGTGGGGAGGGTAACATCAGGAATAAATGAAGCAGGGGCTCACAGAGCAGTTCTCCTGTGGGCTCTGTTATCTACATGACCTTCATGTAGATTTCATTTGAACAAAGAATTTCAACACTGAAAAAAAAATCTGATAACCACTGCCTTAGCTGAAAAATCTGATAACCGCTGCCACAGAGCTATAGCTGTCACATGCCAGCAGCTAGGCTTGTTCCTGGTTCATCTGTTTGGCTTTTCTTTTGCAGTCTTTTTACTTGGAAGTTGCTTCTCCGACCTTGTACATAAACTCATTACCTCTTTTTGGTGTATTTGGGAAAAGTTACTATTTTTTTTAGTTTTTAAGTTTTTTTGAAAAAGTATTGAAGTAATTAATGTTCATTGTAGAAAAATTCTAGAATGTGTGAAAGAAAAAAAAGGCAACTAAAAATTATCTTCTAATTCTACCACCTGAAGGTAGCTACTTTAAACATCCAGTGCAACACTAAATCCTCATCATTGCACTGTCAATATATTTGGGAAATCTATCTTCTTTATGCCATTAGAATAAGTGCACTAGTTAGAATAAATGTCCAAGTCTTTTAATCTACTAAAAATAGAAATGCAATATATCATTTCTCTGGCCAAAACCTTTCAATAGCCTCAAGGGACAAGTGGAACGCTCTTCCTCCTGTTAGGGGGAAAGAATGTCCTGAGCTAATTCCATGCAGGCTATGTGGACTCCACCCCCACTCCAGACCAAAGCCATCAAGACATTGGAAAAGACAAATCCCTTCACCACCAAAGGGAAGGGGGCTTGGACCTGAGGGTGGAGTTAAGCAGCCAAGTTTGGTATAAAAACCAAACACGTGGGCCTTGGGGGGGGGGGTTCACTGTCGCTCGCCTCCTGGCTTCATGGCTCCTGGCTTGCAGCCAGCTCTCAGAGTGCCATTTGGGATTCCAGATCGGTGGATCGGGTAGGATGCATTTAAAATTTTGTCTCCCATTTTCTCCCTGAGCTGTACATTTCCTCATTTGCCCTTCCCTTGTAAATAAACCTTTTATTAACCTTTCGTGTGTGCCTGCAGTAGAGTATTGATAAATCCTTTTAAGCGCGCAGGTGAGGACCCACAGTCAGGCAACCCGTTTTGTATTGGGGCTGCCCTATACAGTTTGGCGCCCAATGTGTTTCCAAGTTACACCCGCAGTTGACCAGCCCAAAGTAACATTCCTTGCGTTGATCACCATAAGCACACTATACTCCGAGCCTCAGGGGGGCTATGTGCCCTGGCCTTGGGAGCTTCCTCCATGTGCTCAGTCTTCACTGTTTTCACTCTGAGGGTCTCACGTCAGCCCACAATGAGTCCTTCTGCACAAGTATGTAGGATTATTTCCTTGTCATTAGTTGACAAATGAATGAAGAAAGAAAAGTGGTTTATATACATGGAATACTACTCAAGAAAAACAAATACTGCCATTTATGACATCGTCGAGGGAATGATGTTCAGTGAATAAAGGCAAATATGGTATGATTGCCGTGGAATATAAAAACCAAACCAAAACAAAGACAAACTTTTAGATACAGAGGACAGACTGGTCATCAGTCACATCAATAAGGTCTCCCCACAAAGAAAAATAGCTAAATGAAGCAAACAAAGAAAAACAGCACAACAAAAAAAGAAACAGAGAACTTCCAAATAGTCCAAATCAGAAAACAGAACACAATATAAGAAAAAATAGAAGAAAAAAAATGTTTAGCTGCATAAATTCCCTGCCTGAAATCTCTCACTTAAGAGCAAATGACATTTCTGGGTCTAATCAGAGTCTACGATTTGAGGCCTCTGGTGGGAGGCTTTTGTGATAGAGAACTAAGGAAGCAAACGACAGACTAGAAGTTTCTTCCTTTTCTGACAACATGTACTGACTGGCAACTCATACTTCTACCAAGGTCATGGTTCTAAATTACCTGACAGGGCTAAATTAACCCTTTTGTGCCCGAAAACTGGTCTTGGCACCAATCTTCCCTCACATGTTGCTCTGTTTTTCTATGACTATGTAGCAATCTGAATATCTGTGTAACAATATACATGTTACAGATGACTTTCACATAATTTAATAATAGTTCCCATATTCAAATGCAAGTTAGCAACAAGTGATGAAGCTCCAGTCTTGAGCCTCTAATCCCAATATTTTCAATGATTTGAATTTAAATGCTGAATCGGGTCATTTTTGAGTATCTCACTTTCTCTTCCTCTGCTTCAAGCCTCCATTCTCCCCTATCCTGTCCTGAGGCCTTTATTTGACAAATTACTAAGTGTAAATACAGTGGATGCTCTATAAATATTTGTTGAGTGAATAAATGAATGAATAAACAAATGGATATATCTACATTTAAATATATAATAAATTTACATTCCTGTTTATTGTGTCTTTTAGTTAATTCTCCCATAGTTTTGTCCCCTTTGCCTTCATCTTCTCTGTATCCTGTTGGTCCATGTCCAAGTCACAGTAGTCAATGAATTGCCCATTGAACACGCCAAGTACTTTTTCTCTGTTTCTAAGCTTTCCTCTGTGCTGTGGATGCCTTTTTCTCCCACACTCTGGGCAACCAAATGAACCTCACTCATCCATCACTGCTCAGTGTAAATAATGCAGCTAACCTGTGGATTTTCCACTTGTCTTTCTGGTCAGTGTTAATTACTTGTCTCCATTGCCCTTTATAGATGCTTTACTATAGAATTTACAATACCATATTATAATCACTTATTTTTGGATGCCTTAGTTTCTTTCCTAGACTTGTGAATCCTAATTCAGACTACATAGCAAAATTACATGGAACCAGAATCTTTGGGATGAAGTCCTAGGATCCTTGTTTTTATTTAACAAGGAACTCAATTACAATCTGTTGGGCTGGCTGTAAGCAATGATTTCTTAGAATATGTGCTCCTTAAATCAAGGAATGCATGTTACTCAATTGTGTACCCTAAGCTTAGCATAGGTCTATGGGAGGTACTCAATATATGTTTATTAACAAAACTGAATTGATTATAACTTCCTGCCTGGAGCTCTTAAAGTATTGCATTTAACAAAAGAAAAGATAGGATAAAAGCAGGGAATTGCTAATAGTGGAATTTTCAGGAGCAGTTTAGGAGTTATTTGAGGGCAAAGTCCTAACGATTGTCTGTATGACCCTTAAATAAGACCCCTGCAGAAAGACTCTTCCCACACCCCAAAATTACAAGAAGTTCACACCCTGACTTTCATTACCAGTTGTATGAACTGGTTGTAGAAATCATCTCAATCATTTATGTGCCCACCAGCTCCTTCTGATCTTTTGAGCTGGTTGCCAGAATACAGAGTCTTTTAACCACCAGGGGGTGAGATGGCTATGGCACTGAATAGGTTATGAAAACATCAAGATGTCATAAGTGGGTTTTCTCTTGCCACACTTCAGAGAATTTAAATTAAGAGCTTCCAGAAGTTCTTTGCTGTCTTCTTGCATATTCAAGAGCAGCTAAATTTCATGACCAATAATAAAGAATCTATTGCTCTAATAAAATGAAGCAGTAAAAGTAAACTTCAGTGTACTGATAACTCCTAAGATCTTATCAGAATAATTCAAAATCATTTTGAGAATATTAGCTAGTAGGAACATGAATAAATGTCAAGTCTTCCTATCTAGTCATATTACTATTTAGTTGTCTTTCTTTGGTAATACTGACCTTCTGCCTCATTGCACATTATAAATATTATAAGATTCCTTAAAGGTAGGGTACATGTCTCATTCCCATTTGTATCTGTCTTCTGTGTTTCCCAATGTTGGTGACTAACAGTGTTAAACTGGTTCATATACAATCCTTTACTATAATTTTAATTTTATTGTGTTAATTATAATTCCAATTTCCTTTTTTTAAAAAGCCCCTTAAAATACATGAATATATCAAGGAAAATGTTAAAGTCCATATAGAAGGGGGGAGACTAGAATGACTCCTTTAGTATTCAATTGGAGTAGGAAGTTACTAAACACACCAAGTATGAATTCATGGTTTTTAAATACATATCCAGATAGTCACAGAAAAAAAAATAGATGTTTGTGTATATATGATCATATGCATGTTGTAGGGTAAAGAAAATATCAGGCTTTTCTGCCCTTCCGCCATCAGGAGAGATGATGGATCCTTGTCCTGAATGCATGCCTGATGGCGGGCACCTGGAATAGGGTGTGGGCATAGGTAGATGGGATTCAGCTGAGTTAAGACTGTGCTTTTTAAGGGCGGCGTCATGGGGGGACGCGAGCAGCCCCAGCCAGTAGCAGCAGCACCAGTAGCAGCAGCAGAAGCCGAAGCAGAAGCCGAGAAGCAGCAGAACGAACGCCAGAGAGTCCAGATAGAGTAAAGACTTGCTGGGGGCTGGGAGGCTAGCAGGCCTCCCAGCCCCCCAGCCAGCACCCCTGCCTGCCATATGCCTGGTGAACCCCAAATAAAAAACCTACAAAACTACTGAAGACTCTGACTCCTCCTTTACCCGGTCTGCATGGGATCAGAAAACCTGCACTGTGCCCATGTCCTGCCCCTTACACATGTATATATAACACACACAACTTATATTTCCTGACACTTGAGAGGACCGAGAAACAATGACATCTAAGAATCAATGAAACCACAAAAATACAGATCTTGGTTTCTAAACATCATTCTTTAAAAAAAAGACCAAGGGCTCCTTGGTGTTTAATGCCAGGCTGGGGAAGAAAAAATACGAGTCGAATTTGGAGTATGTTATGTGTCATTAAATAAGGCAATACTAAAAAAAAAAAAAGAATAAAGGCATTTGCAAAGGAACCAGGCCAAAGGAGTTCCCAAAGGTTTTAGTGAGAATATCTAAGCAAAAAATAAATAACAATATTAATAATATTGTCTTTTATAATCCACAGAATAAAAGGAGTAATCATAAACCTAAATTTATATAAGTAGTTGAATAAACCAATGATTGAGTGAGAAGGAACAGACCTTTCTTAATTCTAAATAACAAATATAGAAGCAAACAGGGAAATAGAAAAGCCACTGCTGTGGGCAAGACTCACAGATGGATGCTAAAATGAGTGGTGAAAATTTGAGAAACAGAACAATGGCATAATCTTAAAATACCTCCCCTCCCCATACTTACTAATTACAAAAGGAAACAGTATAGTGTGGCAGGAGAGAAACCCAGCAGATATATCTTCACCAAGTGATGAGGTTAACATCACCTATACAAAGACATACTGACATCACCACAGATGAATTCACTGAAGAATCTTACCCCTTTTGCCAGAACCAACACTGGCATTTGTGGTCCCCCTGATTTTCTTCATTTGGTTCACATGTTCCTTTCCCTGTTTTCTTGAGGTCCTCTTGTTTTGCATACAAACATGTCATGCAAGTCTATGCTGGTGTTCATTTTTTCTTTGCATAATCCAAGGAATTGGAAATAATACCCGAACCAGTTGTCTCGTCAGCTCCAAAATAGGTTATAAGGGCCTCCTTGGTGGCGCAGGGGTTGAAGACAGTGCTATCAAGCTATTGCCAGCCACTGCAGCACGAGTTCGATACCCGGCCAGCCAAGAAGCAACCCACATGGCTCAGCAGACACACTCTCCTGCCTCACCCGCTGCTCTGCTCAGCAGTGTATTTCAGTAGATCTGCTTGTGTTCTGTTCCCCACTCTCTCTGGTTAATCCTCTCACTCCCTGCACCTTTGGCTTACACCCCAGTTCTTGTATGCATGAATATTAAAAAAAAAAAAAAAAGGTTATGAGTCCAAATACAAAGATGACATCTGGGGAGGTCTTTTACATTTTAGCTAATTTTCCCCCAATTAATTATAATACCTCCCTCATAAGGTCATCATGATGGTTAAATGAGAGATGTGCATGTAATACTATGCCTGGCACGTAAATCAGCACTCAATAAATCATAGCAACAGCTACTCGTGGTAGCAGCACTGCCTGCCCCGACCAACACTGCCTTTCTGGGCTGGGTGATAAATAGGCCATAAGAGCTGGGCCCACCATGACACAGGACAGGCTGACAACTTGAATTAATGTCAGGTTGACATACATTCTCTGCCCCAACAACTTCCTCCTTGGCTATGTTAGATGCTGTGGCTCTTATTCTGACTTCAGCTTTTCTTTGAGAGTCAGGCAGACCATTTCAGTTTCTTGAGCTTTCTGGCTTGTGTGTTTCACATTAAACTGATTCCTTTAGAACATAAAGTAACTGTGGGGCAGCACTGCTGATATGCAAAGTTGATTATGCAGCAGCTGATTTCTGACATGGGTGGGATCACATCTCAATCAGATGCTATTGTCCCCCCCAAACCTCTATTGAAATCACACCTGTGTGCTTCTCATGGGCTGTGTCTCAAGGATGACAGAGCTCAAAGCAGTGGGCGAGGGCGCTGTTGGGGGCCTGATGCCAGTAAATTTGGAGGCATTCACAGGCAGGTACCCGAGCATCTCCACATGTGAAAGGAAGGTGCCACTCACAAAACTGCTCCTCTTTGTGATCCAGAGTCCCATGAATAACTGAATGATTACACTTCCAAGGAGGCTCAAAAGAGAGTTTCAGCATCAGATGGGAGGGTGAGAAATGTATGAGAAGAAGGCAGAAAAGTTCAGTTCAGATGACTGCAGTCACACAGAACTTAGGTGTGTCTGTTGCAAAGGTACCTTAGGTTACCTAATTCTAATGGCTAGAGATAAAGTGACTTTGAGCTGGTCAAGGTCATACTCTGTTAAGAGTGGACCTTGCATCAGTGGTTCTTCCCCCCAGCTTTCTTTGGGTTGAAGGCACATTTGGCACTGTTTGGCTTTATTACTCAAGTCTTCATACTTGGATCAGTGTTGTGATAAATGAGTAGCAAATGGCTGAGTGCTAAGAAAGGAGTGTTGGGTGAGGAGAGGCTGGTCAGTGGTTTCAGACCGGAGTATGCGTGAGGATAATTAAGGGAGCATGTTACAAAGACAAACTCTTATTCCACCCCAGACCTGCTGAACCAAAAATGCTTGGGTTAGGGGAGTGGTGCCTCAAAATTTAAATTTGAAATAAAACGTAATACAGAGAGGTTATAAACAGTCAACTCTGACATCATCATTATTATGTGCCAATCACTGCCCCAAAAGTTCTCATTCATTAACTCATTTATATTCACAACTGTCCTGTGAGTAGGGAGCATTATTCTCATCCCCATTTACAGATGAGGAAACAGAGGAAAGTGACTGGCTCAAGGCCTAGAGCGAGTAAATGAACCAGTGGGGCAAGGCTGATATCAGGGTGTGGCTGCAGGACACAGTATTTAATAAAACACAGGCTTAGAGTCTGCCTGTTTTGTTACCCACTCTGTCTCTGGTGAATACTCTCACCACCCCCCCAACCCCGCACCTCTGGCCTGCACCCCAGTTCTTGTATGCATAAATGAATCTTTAAAACAAACAAACAAACAAAACCCACAGACGTAGAAATACACAAGTGCCTCTCAGGAATAAGAGCCTCCTTAGGTCTTGTGCCCTAGGGTTGTCACTTGCCTGACTTGATTTCTGGCCTGGAAGCTGGGATGTGATGCCAAAAAGATTTCTTTCATGTAGACTCCAACCTACAATCCATGCAGATGTTAGAGAAGAATCTCACATACAGACATTGTTGCTCTCTACCTTCACCTGCTGCAAACAGCATAGTTGGTGGACAGTCTCCAAAGCCACTTTTCAGAATTCAAACGGTCATCATTTTCATTTACGCCATGGCTATTATCTCCCAGGGGGAGGTGGTCATTTTTGTTGGATCGTTTCTGCCCAATGCAGGATTTCTCTCAAGGGCAGAATCTGCTCCGGTGTCCCAAGAAGCCCAGCCAAGAGTATCACAGAGATCTTCAGTCTGAAGCTCTTTTTTTCCCAATCTACCTCCCTGTCCTCTCTCTTTATGGGGTGTTCAACCAGCATCATAGTCTGAACCCTCTTTCTACCTTCTTCTGCTCTCTCCCACTTTCTCCTTCACAGTCATTTCAACCAATAAGTCTCCTGCATGTCTACTCTGCTGTCTAGGTGGGGAACCCAGACGGACACACTGCATCTCTCTCTTTCTTCTATAGCAGTGTCTTTGAAATATTTTTACAGGGAATGATAGTAAAGAAAAATGTTTCATCGTTGTTATAGTTTATATCTGTGTATATGTGTAGGTAAATGGAATATATGGAAAAAATAAAAGCAATACCCCCCCTTCCTATGTGTAATGCATGACTCTTGTATCTCATTTTTAGAAAGAACAGTTTGGGTTATAATCCACAAAATTGCTTTCAAGACCAAATGAATACTAGAAATGCCATTTTCTTTCACCCACACGGCTTTGCTGATGACCATATGACAATAGCATGGACACTTGATTGTAGGAGGCTCCTTGCTTTGTACTGCCCTCCCCAGGGGTGTGCCTCTTGTATTGGTTTCTTTCCCATGAGATATAGCCCTGCTTGGGTGAATGTGTGCCAGGACACCAATGAAATGGATGCCAAGTCAAGAGATTTATATGGACAATGTCTAATTTGTTCCAGTGTCAGGAGCACCCAGAACCAGGAAGCATCCTGACTTCTCAGAATACCTTATTTTATTAATTTGAATACATGAGCCACAAAATGTGTGTGTACATTTACTCATGTGATGAAAACATCTTTCATATATCTCTAGTGAAAACCAATTTCTTAATTGTTCATTTGTTACTTGCTAGGACTAATTATTGGCAAGCAGAGGCAAGTTCTTAAGAACAAGAAATATTTATTGGATACGAAACTAAAATTGATAAATTCTCTCCATTATGCTTTTGATTAATTGAGCCAAAGCAGATTTAAAAAAAAAAAACCTCTAGCTCAAGGAATGTCATTTGTCTTCAGGAGCATATGCTTTGAGAGGCACTAATTTATACACTGGACACTGTGTCCCTACCCTGTGTGGTCCACTGGCACATTGTACTCACGTCGTGCTCATGCATTTTAAAGACATGTTAGTGCAGTTGGGTTATTATTTCTATTCAACAGTTTCTGTCCTAGAGAAATCATCAGAGTTACAGAAAATAATTTATGTGCAAGGATGGTCACCATAGCTTTATGTGGTGTGAAATTGGGAATAACCTAAATTTTTAACACTGGGGATAGGTGGATGGGGGTGATTCAGTAAACTACTTCATACACATAAGAAGGTAAGAGACTCACGGCATGTTGTCAGGAAATTAAGGCAGGAGCCTAAACTTACTGAATATATAATTTAAAAATCTATACGCTGTCATATAGTGTTTTGCCTCTATTTCCTTCCATATATTTTATGATTTCAGGTCTTATGTCTAGTTCTTTAATCCATTTTGAGTTGGTTTTTGTGCATGGGTGAGGTAGTAGTCAAGCTTCATTCCTTTGCATGTAGCCACCCATTTTTCCCAGCACCATTTATTGAAAAAACTTTCTTTGCTCCATAGCATATTGAGACACACTATCGGGGGGTGGGGGTAGTGAGATAGGGAGTAGGATCAAAACAAGGGTGGTGGGAATTGTATGGGGACTATAACCAAGATGGGAAAATGCATACATTGTGCAAAAATGAAAAATGATGTAAAAATATATAAAATTTTAAAAATTTTTAAAAATCATCTAAAAAAATAAAAATCTACACTATAAAAGTCTAACAACCAAAGTATTTAAACAAATATATTTTAGAACAGTGATTCTTAGCTGGGTGATTTTGCCACTCAGGGGACATTTGACAATGTTTGGAGAAACTTTGGGATGTGATGGAGTGGAATGCTGTTGGTGTTCAGTGGGAAGAGGTCAGGGTTGCTGTTTAACACCCTGCAATGCACAGGACAGCCACACAGGACAAGGGAGAATGAACTAGCAAAATAGGTCAATAGAGTTGAGACTAAGAAACCCTGTTCAAGAGCCATTGTTGTGGCCTTCATATTTTCCCCTGCAATTCTCCAGATTTTTTCAATAATAAACACATGCTATTTATATTTTTAGGGAAAAAAGCATGAGTAATATGTGATTTTTAAAAATCTGTCTAAATAATAAGTCTAAAAGAGTTCACTTATGTTTATGAGTTCAAGTTATGTTTTGTTTTTCTTTCTTTTTTAAAAAAATATTTATCTATGCATACAAGAACTGGGGTACAGACCAGAGGTGCAGGCGGTGAGAGGATTCACCAGAGACAGAGTGGGGAGAGCAGGCAGACTGACTGAAATACACTGTGGAGGGGAACAGAGGGCAAGACAGGAGAGGTCTGCTGCACCATGTGGGTCACCTGCTTGGACGGAGATCGAACTCATGCTGCAGAGGCTGTGGATAGCTTCACAGTGCTGTGCTCAACCCCTTGCAGCACCAGGGAGTCCCCTGTTTTTCTTTTCAATTGCTCTAACAAATATTTTTCAGACCTTCCTCCTTGGGCTGTATCATGTGAAAGACCAGGGTTCCCAGGGTTTTTGTTGAGCGCTGTTGGCATCTGTTGCTATGCAAGTTAGTCACTTGGTTTGTTGACCCTCTCTGGGTTCAACCCCACATAAAGGTTGCAAAGCCCACGCGCAGTGTCAAGTCCTGTGGATTATTCCTTCTGAATATTTCTTGAATCCATTCTTCTTCTGTTGACACTGAAACTGCCTTGGTAGGGATCAGACATACACAAAAAGGGCACAAATCAAGCCTCATGATCAGTTCCTAGTATTTTGCCAGAGCTGCCTCCTCTGCAACAAGAAGACATTTCAATTTGAGATCTGGTGTTTTCCATTCAAGGTTCTCACTCACTTGACTCCAAGCGGCCTCCTCTTTCACATGCAGAAGGACCATCCACATACCCAATCTCTACAATTCCTCCTGATTCTCAAGTATGGCACATCACAGCACAATAGCCCTTTCCTGGAAGCCCCACCCTTCCATTGTACTTCTTCCCACAGCACTGAGGCAGGGAGACTTCAGAATCCTGACATGTTGCTGTCATTGTTCCTTTGCTCTGCTGCATGCTGGGGGCAGCTCCTTCTCACCTGCCTCCATTGGAGAGCATTTTAAGATGGCAACTCCCAGTATCATTAATCCATCTCTTGACTCTCTGTGGGACTAGGCAACAGTCTTGAGACTATACTGTTTGATATCTCAACAGCCTTTCAATTGCCTTCTGTGGACTTATCTTTCAGGATTTCTTCACCATTAATTAGCCCTTGTCATATAAGCTATTGATTTTAAGAAATTATGGACTTTAAGAAAGAAGATTCTGTTTAGGAGTAGGTGGAGATGTGGGGATGAGTGAGAGACACATTACAAATGTGTCCCATTACAAAATCACCCTCCACCACCAACTCTGCACAGATAAAGCAGCTTAAATTTCCTGATACATATCAGGTAGGGGAGAGATGTCACATTTTCCTGTTTGGTTTTTTGTTTGTTTGTTTTTTTGCATTACCAGCAAGTTTTCTCTATTTCTGATAATAAAGCTTGTGTGGACTGCCCCATCAAATTTTATTCTTTTAATATCTTTGTGATAGATTGATTTTCAATCCTAGTAGATGCAATTTTGTCTTCTTTTTCTCCCAAAACTGTGTCTTTATAGGCTTTTTAGTGGGACATTATAAAGGGCTGCATTTAAAACTGCTAGCCAGGTCCCTTGCTAAATTGCAACCCCAAGATGTAAGTGACAAAAGTCTGTTTTGTGCTCTTTGATTCCTCCCACCCCACCCTCATGTTGGTCTATTCAAACAAGCCCATTTTATAGACTGTGGAGCAGAGTTAAATAGAAGTGATTATTATGGTAAACAGGGCACTTCATTCAGCACATTTATTTTTTTGGAGAAAAATCTTGATTTGAATGGAAAGTTCAGAAACCCTTAGCTTTTACATTTACGTATTTGCTCGAGTTTTGGTGCCAATTTTTCTTTTCTTTGAATGAGAGATAGGTAATTTGTAGTTGATTGTGCATACACAATGCAGTGCCTGATGTCTCGTTAACAAACAGAACAACGAATTGCATCACATGTCAGCTAATGACAGATCCTCTTTCCCAGTGTATGGTGATTCTTGAATACTGAGAAATTGTTTTAAAATTTGAAGGGTTTTCTTTTGAAATCTATCTGCCACTCTATTTCGTTCCTCTTCCTTCAGTCTTGATCTTTTAAAGTATAATCTGTATTCAGGCCCATATTCTCACACTGTAGTTATTCCTCGCTCACTGGTTGCTGGGTCACCATCACTCCATAGCCACTTGCCTCCAAGGTCACCACTGAATTCAAAATGGCCAAGTTCAACCTCCAAACTTTTCAGCCCTTTAGTCACAGTCAGACTCAATAACATGTTATTTCACGACTAGTTCGTCAGGAAAATTTATGTGAGGAACTTTTTTTGAACTTTTCACCCTATCCTGAAATCGCTCATTCTTATTTCCTTCTCTATGGAGTCAGCCCATCACCTATTCAGTGCTTTATTCTTGATGATATTCCCTTCCATTTCCTCTAGAATCACACTTCTGCAATAGCACCCTTCTTATATACTCAGCCTTTCAGTCTTCCTCTACCTACTGGCTTCTTCCAAATCAATCTGTTAACATGTTCAAGGGCATCCTGTCTTTAATCAGTCTCTCTCTCTCTCTCTCTCCCCCTCTTTCCCTCCCTCCCTCTCTCTTGAAAGTTTCAAATGAAAGTATTTCTAGAGTATAGAAAGACTATGAAGGTATTATCTTCTCTCTCATTACTGTTAATTTTTTCTATCTTCCTAGAAATTAATATATCTGCCAAAATTTTGAATACATTATTGGTTATTTTAAAGAACCAACTTTTGTTTTTTGACTAACTTTTCTGTTTTTGTTCACTTATTTTAATATTTGCTTTTATCTTCATTGATAACTTCATTTTACTTTTTTTAAATCTAGTTTCCTGTGTTAAAGGTTGAATGCCTTATTTATTTTTATCTTTCTTATATTCAGAAATAATGCATTTTAGCTATAAATTTTCCTATGTGTATATTTTTACCTCAGTTCTATGTTTTAATTTATAATATTATTATATCATTGTTACTTATAAATAGTTTATAATTTCAGTTTTGATTTATTAGGGATTTGAAAGTCTTAAAAAAAATTTTTAGGGCCTCCCCTGGTGGCACAGTGGTTGAGCGCTGGGCTGAGAAGCTGCCCGCAGTCTCTGCAGCGCCGGTTCAATCCCTGGCAATCGGCAAGGGTCCCACATGGTGCGCAGACCTCTCCTGCAGCACCCGCTGCTCCCCTCAGCAGTGTATTTTGTCAGTCTGCCTGTTCTGTTCCCTGCTGTGGCTCTGGTGAATTCTCTCACCCTCCTGTGCTTCTGACTGTACCCAGTGCTTGTATAAATAAATAATCTTTAAAAAGTTATTTTTAAGGATTTATTTATTTATGCATACAAGAGCTGGGGTACAGGCCAGAGATGCGAGGGGGTCACAGGATTCACCAGAGACAGAGTGGGGAACAGAACAGCCAGACTGACTGAATACACTGCTGAGGGGAGCAGCGGGTGAGACAGGAGAGGCCTGCTGTGCCATGTGGATTGCTCCCTGGCTGGCTGGGATCAAACTCATGCTGCAGAGGCTGCGGATTGCTTCATAGTGTGGCGCTTAACCCCTTGCACCACCAGGGAGGCCCTTAAAATTTTTTAAGGAACAATATTTTTTCTTTTTCTGGCAGACTGTTCTATTTATAAAATTATATTTGTTTTGGGCCTCCCCTGGTGGCGCAGCAGTTGAGCACTGGGCTGCAAAGCTGCCTGCATCCTCTGCAGCACCGGTTCGATCCCCGGCCCCTGGCGAGGGTCCCACATGGTGCGCAGACCTCTCCTGCCATGTCCGCTGCTCCCCTCAGCAGTGTACTTCATCAGTCTGCCGGTTGTGTTCCCTGCTCTGGCTCTGGTGAATTCTCTCACCCTCCTGTGCTTCTGACTGTATCCAGTGCTTGTATAAATAAATAAATAAATCTTAAAAAAATTATATTTGTTTTGTTGTTCATTTTTCCAATATGGTCAGATAATTTGGTCCTTTTGGGGTTTAATGAGATTATCTTTGTAGCCTAACACTTGACTTTTGTGAGTATTACGTGTGTTTTTAATGTGTAGTCTCTGTTAAGTAGAAAGATCTCTTTCTCAGTCACTCGCTAGTTTTTTTAAAATAGACTTTAGTTTTAGAATAATTTTAGATTTTAAAAATTGGGAAGATAGTGTACATATCTTACCCTGCACCCTTTCTCCTATTTTAACATCTTATATCAGTATGTTTGTTATAACTAGAGAACCAATATTGATATATTCTTATTAACAAAAGTCCATACTTTATTTAAATTTCCTCATGATTTAGCTATTGTTCTATCTCTCTTCTAAGAGCCTATTTAGGATCCCACATTACATTTAATTGCTGTGTATTCTTAGATTCTTGACCGTGACAGTTTCTCAGACTTTCTTATTTTTGATGACCTTGACAGTTTTAAGGAGTTTTAGGTATTTTGAACAATGCCCCTCAACTGGGATATGTCTAATGTTTTTCTCATGATTGGGCTGGGAGTACAGGTTTTTTGGAGGAAGACCACAGAGATAAAGTGCCACCCTGAGGACATCATAGGAAAGGTATATTAGTCTTTTGATGTTGACCTTGATCTCCAGGTTGAAGCAGTGTTTGTCAGTTTTGTTCATTTTAAAACAACACTTTTCCCCCACCTTTCCATCCTGTACTCTTTGTAAAGAAGTCACTAAGGCATAGCCCATATTTAAGAAGAAAGGAATTAGGCTCATTTTCCATTGCATCCACTGAGATAATTTGGAATTCTTCTGCATAGGAGAGTTCTCTCTTCCCTATTAATTAATTCAATCATTTATTGACATCAATATGGACTCTTTGTATCCATTTTATACATTGGGTTATAATCTAATATTTATTTTGTTGCTCAAACTGCTCCAATTATAGCCATTGGCACATGTGTTGCTTTGACATTCTCCCTCAGTGTGTGTTTTTATTTTTTGAGCACTTCCTTACTTCCTAGACATCTTGTATATTTCCTGCCCACTCTGTAGAATCAGTCACTTCTCCAAGGAGCCCTGGTCCTTTTATTGGAGAATGGTATTAAAACACACCATCTGTGGTCTCCCTGGTGGTGCAGCAGGTTGAGTGTGGCGCTGTGAAGCTGTCCGCAGCCTCTGCAGCGTAGGTTCGATTCCCGGCCAGCCAGGGAGATACCTACATGGCGCGGCAAACCTCTCGTGTCTCACCCGCAGCTCCCCTTAGCAGTGTTTTCGGTCCGGCTGCCTGTTCTACTCCCCACTCTGTCTCTGGTGACTCCTCTCACCCTCCTGTGCCGCTGGCCTATACCCCAGTTCTTGTAAAAATAAAATAAATCTTTAAAAAAATAATTAAATAAAACACAAGATCTGTGTGCTGTGTTTGTTGTTAGTGGGGCATTAGATTTGGTGTTTAATTGTGTTCTTCATTGGCTCTACAGTTTAGTATGTTTTTGCCAACTTGATCATCTTTTATCATTAAGAAAGAATGTAAACAAATAAAATTAGCAGTTACTCCAGAAAGTAAGGAAATGAGTAAAGCAAACAAAACCTAACAAGCAAAACTTAGTAAAGTATGAGGGAGTACCAAATCCAGAATTATATAATAAGAAATCAGAAAAAGAAAACATAGTTAAATATATCTAAGGTCTCATCCTCTGGGAAAATAGCAACACTAATAAAATGAAAAAAGGTCTCTGGCTAACTTAATCAAACAGTTAAAGTCAGTAATTAGACCTTGGCATAAGAAAGGAGATAGATGCAGGGGAGGATTCTCAAGAGCAGATACCACTATAAACAATTCAATCTTAATACATTTCAAATTATAATAAAACTGATGATATTTTCGAAGAGTAAAAATCACTAATTGACTCCAAAAGAAGGAACTTCTACCAAGAAACCCACTCCACGAATATTATTAATCAATTATTATGTGGAAGGAATTATTTTAGGCACTTGGAATAAATCAATAAATAAAATAAATCCCTGTATTCTAGGTGCTTAAGTTAAAATTCTGTTAAAAATTACTTTCAGAAAAGGAAGCCAGCATGTTGGAGTTATGAATCAGGACTTTCAAACATTTCCATATCTTTATAAAACTGTTTCACCCTATTAAAACAATGGATGGTGTCTGATATTTTTCAAAGACAAAATTTATTTCCAAAATCTAGCAAATTTTGAGTATTAGCTCATATCCCATTCAGCTAAATATAACAAAAAACACCATTATACAGTGACTTAAATAAATTAGAGGTTTATTTGCTATCACAAACTAGGACATCCTGAAATAGTTTCTAGAATTGGTTTAGCAACTCAAGAATGTCAGGTATAAGGGCTATAAGATTCTGTTGATCTTTCATTTAAGATCATAAGGTGGCCACCAGATCCAGACTACATATCTGCATTCTGGCAGGAGTCTTCCCAGATGGGACAGTACAAGAAATGTGGAAGAAGAGGGAATTTATAATACAGAAAATCGAAGGGATTTTCAGAATTCTGCTTATGTGTCAAAAATCACAATCAAGTCATATGTCCCTTCATAGTTGCATAGGAGTTTGGGAAATAAACTGGTTTGACTTTCTAGTCTCCAGAGTTAAGGCAAGAAAGAAAGGATTGAAAGGGAAACTTGATGATTCAAAATTCAGTATGTGCCATCTCTCTCTCGCTCTCCCTCTCTTTATATATATATATATATATATATATATATATGCCACTAGATCTAGTCCCTCAGTAAATATAAAAGCAAAAATCCTTGATAAACTGTGATAAACCAAATTGGGAAATATAACATAGGAATAATAAATCATAGCAAGTTAATCTTATCTCAGGAATGCAACAATACCTTAATATGAAGAAATCTATAAGTGCATTTTGCCCATACTAGATAAATCTTAGAGGAATGATGTCAGCAAAATAAGACATTTCTTGTTCATAACTCTGCTCAACAACTGGACAAAAAGTGCCTTTGTGGAAGCTGTGGAATCCAGGTAGGAGACTGAAACCAAAGCAGGATCTATGAAAAGGAGAAATATTTTGAGAAGTCAGGCACATACCCAGATAACTGATTTGTCAACCATGGTCCTTGCTATAGACCTGAAAGCTCTATAACCTGAGAATTTAGCTACAGCCCTGTTTAGCTTTGGCTCTGTCACCAGCACCAGACAGCAAAGCACCCATGATGAGTCTCACCCACATATGTGCTGGTAATTGGCAAGAAGTCCTGACTCTGGACTCTAGAGTGGCACGTGAACCAGGGGTCTCTATGGGTCCCTAGAGAATGCTAAGTTAGACAATCACTCACAGATAAGAGGGTCTTTGTGGAAGTCCAGAGTCCAGTGGAGATTTCTAGCGTAGCAAAAAATCCAAGATTGGATGCATTGGAGAGGCTGAGAGGAATATAATAGTCTGATTTTACTCCTACCACCCCACTCCCAAGCTCAGGTCCAAGAGAAATTTTCTTGGATTTCTTAGATTTCCCTCCAGAGAAAGTGAGAGTGCGTGAGTGAGTGCACAGTTCCCTAGTTCTATGTGATGCTGCAAAAGAGGTCTATTTCTCTACCCACCACCTCTATCCAGAGTACTGAGTTGTAAGCTGCGTGACTGGGAGGAGCATAGTAAGTGACTGGGAGAAGAGCAGCCGAGGCTTGGAATGAGTTATCAAAAGGAAGTTGATTATACTAGCTATGTGCATAGGCCTGGGAGAAACAATGAATTTAAACATGTATCATCACCCTTTGGGAAGCAAAAGGGAGACTATCAGAAAACAGCCCAGTGTTCTGTAGACTTGGGAGAGAGAATACAAGCTTAAGCGTTCTGTTACAGAGTGAGCAAGAAATGGGAAGAGGCATATCCATAAAAGGTCTGGAAAAGCCTCAGATTCCTAGCAGTTTGATGTGAGATAATGGAGATGTTAACTAACGTTATGATTTTTATCATTTTATGATATATACATGTGTCAAATCATCACCTTTATACACCTTAAACTTACAGTGTTATATGACAATCGTATCTCAATAACAGTGGGGAAAAACAAACACAGGTCCTAAAAGAAAATCTTTTATTAAACAGAGGATAAATAGGCATCTATAGAATTTAACATTATTTCCTGACAGAACTCTTTTTAGAAATAGGATGATAGCTAGTCTGGTTTTTTAAAGATAAGAAACATGCCCACACTACTGTGAACTACTGAAAGTGTCTCATTAAAGACAAGCAGGGAAGAGGGATAGTTACTGTGACCAGTGCTGTTTAACCCTTTCTTGGAAGTTTTAGTGAAAACCAGCCATGAAAAAGCTTGAAGTTAGGTAAGTTGGAAATGACCTAAGGACATTAAAATTTCCACGTGATATTTGCCCAGACAACCAAAGGACATAAGCTAATAAAAGTTTAGTGAGATGGTCAGCTCAAAATGCAAGACTTTGTGCCTAACAACATGAGGAACATAGCCCTATAAACAGAACCCACTGAAAAACAGCAATCAGGATATATAGGATCAGAGGTAATAAGAAAAAACCCAGGATCTACTGGAAGAAAAAAAGAAACAAAAACAGATGATTTAAAAGAGAGATATCAGGCTTCCAGATAAAGAACACTTGACACCATAAAAGCTGTCTCCGTATAAATTTATACATCTAGTGAAATGAGCAGCATGGAGGGTGGTACGTGATACTGAGATGCTAAAGTTCCTGTGGGTAAATAAACAACAAGAGCTTACAAAATTTCAAAACTAATCCTGTACAGGGAATCCACAATACTAGATATTAAAGTATATAAATTTCCAATAATAAAGACTGGAGGCTCCAGGACTTGCTGCTATGATGAAAGCTTGCTACAGACCAATTCTCCTGCCAAGAAAATGAGAAAAGCCACATGAGATATAAAAAATACTCATTTGAAGGTATTGGTGAGCTGCCAAGGCAGAGAATAGAATGATATCTCAAATGGTGTTGAAAGAAAATAACTAGAATTCTAAACAGTAAGAAAACAATAAACACTATACAGTGTGAGGATCGAAACAAGGAAATACTTTCATTCAGGTGACTAGAAATTCTGCAATGTTTTAACTTCCTAGAAATCCTCCCAATTAGACTTACAACGAAAGGCCCCCAAATAAAACTTTATTTAGTACTCATCCTCAGGAAGGGGTGAAGAGGGAGATGGGCAAGTGAAATCTGTATAAAGCCAACATTCTCACTTTTTTTGGGTTCTTTTTCCTGTTAATCCTAAGCACTCTTGAGGGGAAGCTGTAGTTCCTAAGGTTATGGCCATGCCCTTGGGGACATCAATGGGGGGTCAGTGAAATCCTACTTGCTTGTGTGTGGCAAAGTCCTTAAATCTTGTCTCTGCCTCTTCCTCTCCTCCTGGAATGAAGGAAATGAGCACTTCAGTAGCTCAGTCTTTGGGAATTACTCCCTACATTTAAAAAAAGGAATATTACTCAGCAATCAAAAAAGATAAACACATGCAGTTTGCAGCAGCATGGATGGAGCTCAAAGGGATCATGCTCAGTGAAATAAGTCAGAAAGAAAAAGAAAAATACCGGATGGTCTCACTCATAGCAGGAATTTAGAAAACTTAAATAAGAGACCAGGAAAAAGACTAATCAATACAAAGTAAAAATAAAATCAACAAGCAACTATAAACCAGAGACACACTGGGGTGGGGGCAAGGGGTGTGGAAATGAAGGACTAGAGCCAAAATAAGGAGGGGGGGTGCAACTGTATGGGGAATATAACCAAAATGAAAATGCAATCGCTGTGCAAAGATGAAAAAAGATGTAAGATTTATATAAAATAAAATATTTAAATTAAAAAAAAATGGATCAGTAGAGGGCATGACTAGCTTCTGACATGAGCTAAGAATTCCCTCAGTGTTCCTCTTTCCATCTTGAATGTGGCTCAGTGATCTTGACCCGCCGTTGTTATGGACCAGGTAAGACAATGTGCGCCAAATGACACTGTGCCCTAATGACACAGTTCCAGGACTATGAATGCCCCACAGGGGCTGCTTCTCTCAAAAATAGCCTGCAGCACTGTTAAGAGCAGTGGTGATTATTTCATCAGATCTGGTGCATCCTGGTGCAACTCCCAGCATGTACAGTTCTCTAGACATTTTCGTTACTTGAGGAAATGAATGGGGCCATAGAGGGCGCTTCACAATCTAAAAGTCAATTCTTAATGTTCCAATGTCCCCATAAAAAGATTTAAATAAGAGATTTTATAGGGGCATAGAGATGTTTTAAAGGTGAGGGTAAAGGAGAAACCAAATGTCAAGGACTTTCAGTGATGGTTGGAGAGCTATTAAAATGTAGCCAGTTTCTGCTAAAATTACTTACCAAGAAGAAAGGTAGTCTGTTTTCATGCAGCTGTCATTAACCTCACCTCTGGACAAATTTATGTGTTCTCATGAGGATCTATATCTGGCTATATTAGCTCAAGAGAATCACTTAATTTTTCTGAATCTCTTTTTCCTAGCTGTAACATATGAGGGTGATTAGGTCTTTTTGAGAATCCCTTGTATATCTCATAGCTTTTGATTCCATGATGAATGAAAAACAAGAAGATTGCTTTCTGAAAACTTTATTTAAAAAAATGAGATTATAAATTTTTGCTATAGTAAAAGTGAGTTGGAGATTGCTAAGCTACTGGCCAGTTTTAAGCATCCCCATGAGCAAGAAATCTCTACGAAAGAAAAGAGTAATTCAATTCCATCCCAAAATGTCAACACACTTTATAACTGTCGGGAGGAGAAATGATTGCTCATAGTAAAGCCAGACAGTTATTCAAGGGAAATAAGTTGAATAGGTCTGTCTTCCTAATACTTAAGACCTGGGTTTGCTTTCTTATTTTGGCTCAAAGAATATTTGATAAGAGAGAGAGAGAGGGAGGGAGAGAGAGAGAGAGAGAAAGAGAAAGGAAGAAAAGAGGGAGGGAAAAGGAGAGATTAAGAGAAAGAGATGGCGAATTATAGCCACTTCTACAGCCAAAGGCTGTGATGTCTAGAAGTCAATGATAGAAGATGTCACTGAGTTATCTATAACCTCATACTTTGTGATTTCCCTGGGGGCCGTGTGTATTTGTTCAGTTTCATAAACAAGAAGTAGACCTGACAAAAAATGTAAGTGCATTTTGCACTAGTTAAACCACAGACTCACAAAGAAGAGTCCCAAACAAGAGATAGACAATTCTGATGCTTTTTTCCTCTGGTCAAAGAAAAGAGTCTTCTTCAAAAATGCTGATCTTGGGATGATGGATAGTCTCCTTAGTAATTCTGTTGGGGGAGGAAATTGGTCCTTCCTGTAAACAGCCATGCAATAGCACATAGCAAGGGACAATAAGCAGCACAGGTAAGTAGTGTTGGAGAATGGGGTGTGAAGGAAGGTAGAAGGCAGAGGAGGAAAACTCAAGAAAGAGATGAAATAGAGAAGCTAGTATAGTCAAGCCTTGGGAGATGGGAAGACTACTGGAAGGAAAAAGAGAGATGAGCAAATCCTAATGAGAAATCCTGCTAGTTCCATACCTTTGTTTATTGTAGAAAGCTGAGGTTTCATACACATTGTGCGTCTCATGGGGATCCAGAGATGACTGCTCTGAGCATTTCATGGTACAAATTGTGGGACTTTGACTAATGCTGGTAAAGTTCTTTAATTTCTTCCAAGGAATGGCGTATACAGGAGTTTTTTTTTTATTACACAGATCAATCATTAGAAACAACATCAATGATATTATTCATGCACTTAACCTGAAATAAGTATGATAATAGTTGAAAGAAACAGGCCAGAATTACTCTTATAAACTTGAAGATTAAATTAAATCTTTTTGTTAAACTCATTTGTTGAAAAAATTATCAATTCTCCCCATAATAATGTGATTCTGTGAATTGAATTTTATGCTATTTAGGGACTTCAGAGTAAAATTATTCCAAGGCTTGTTTCTCTTAGATGAGGGGTTGTGAAATTTCATTAAGGATATAGAATATAATGATTGCATAAATTACTCAAAGTTGATGATATGAAATTTTAAAGATAAACAGATTTTTTGTTTTGAAAAATTCAAGGAATATGTGGTTCCCTGATGAGATCAGTTCCTTTTCAACCTCAAGTCAGCTTTATTTCTACTATTAGAGGAAAATGTTTTCACCCAGTGAGTATGATGTTAGCTGTTGGTTTGTCATATATGGCCCTTATTATATTGAGGTATTTTCCATTCATCCCATTTTGCTAAGATTTTTATCACAATTATATGCTGAATCTTGTCAAGTGCCTTGACATCTACTGATATGATCATATAATTTTATCTAGGCTTTTGTTGATGTGATCAATTAAATTGATTTCCATGTTAAAACATCCTGCATCCCTGGAATACATTCCACTTGGTCATGATTTATGATCCTTCTAATGTATTGTTGAATTGGTTAGCTAAGAGTTTGTTGAGGATTTTTGCATCTGTGCTTATTAAGGATATTAGTCTGTAATTTTCTTTTGTGCATGATTTCCTTGTTTGCTTTTGGTATCAGTAATGTTGATATCATAAGTGATTGGAAACATTCCCCCTTTCTTAATATTTTTGAAGAGTTTAAGAAGGATAGACATTAATTTGTCTTTAAAGGTTTAGTAGAACTCACTGGTGAAAACACCTGGTCCTGGACTCTCTGCTTTGGGGGAGATCTTTTATTACTGTTTCAATCTCCTTGCCTGCAATTTGCTTTGTTCAGTTTTTCTATTTCTCCCTGATTCCATCGCTAAAGAGTGTATGCCTCTAAGAATTTTTATACTTCTTCCATATTTTCCAATTTGTGGGCACAGAGATAGTCATAGTAATATCTCATGATCCTCTCTATTTCTGAGGTATCTGTTGTAACTTCTCTTTCTTTTCTGATTTTATTTATTAAATTTTTCTCTGTTTTTTTCTTAGTGAGTCTAGCTAGAGGTTTGCCCATTTTGTTTATTTTTTCAAAGAACCAGCTTTTGGTTTCACTGATCTTTTGAACTATCTTTCTGACTTCCATCTCATCTATTTCCATTCTTATTTTTATTTCCTTCCTTCTACAGGCCTTTGATTTCTTCTTCTTTTTCTAGTTCTTTAATGTGTAAGGTTAGATTATTTATATATCTTCCTTGTTTTCAAATGCTGGCTTCTACTGCTATCCTATATATATATATATCTTACTTCACACAAGGAATTCAAAACAACAACATTAAAAATGCTAAATGAGCTAATGGAAGGTCAGTTAAAGGCATCCAGGCAGGTACAAAATACTAGAAAGGAAAGTCAAGAAAAAAAGAAAGTTCTTTATCAAAGAGACTGAAATAGGGGCCTCCCCAGTGGCGCACAGGTTGAGCGCTGAGTTGCGAAGCTGCCCACAGCCTCTGCAGTGCTGGTTTGATCCCTGGCTGCCGGTGAGGGTCCCACATGGCGCGACAGACCTCTCCTGTCTCTCCCGCTGCTCCCCTCAGCAGTGTGTTTCATCAGTCTGCCTGTTCTGTTCCCCACTCTGGCTCTGGTGAATTCTCTCACCCTCCCATGCTTCTGACTGTACCCAGTGCTTGTATAAATAAATAGTTAAAAAAAAAGGGACTGAAGTATTAAAAGTACACAAAAAGACACTGAATGAAATGAAGACAAATATAGAAAGCACATTAAAAAGAATTAAATTGGCAGAAGAAAAAAATTCAGAAATAGAAGAAAATTCAGAAATGAACAAATCACCCAATTAGAAAAAGAGAAAGGCTGCAGATAGCTTCACAGTGCTGTGCTTAACCCCTTGTGCCACCAGGAAAAAAAGAAAAAGAAAAAGAGAGAGGAAAAATGAGGAAACTGTGAGAAATATCAGATTCACTTAGAAGAGGAAACATAAGGAGAATGGGTATTCTAGAAGAAGAAGAGAGAGAGAAGGAAGCAGAGACCCTATTAAAAGAAATAACTGAGAATTTCTCAAACTTAAGGAATGAATTAAATATGGATGTCCAGGAAACAAACAGAACACCTAAGTATCCAAATGTGAAACAGTCTACATAAAGAAAAAATATTACAGGAAGGGGAATGAAGATAATTTATATAGGTACCCAAATTAAATTTTTCTTGGATTTTGCTTCAGACACTCCAGGTAAGAAGAGAGTGGAAAGAAGAGTTCACAATCCTAAAAGACAAGAACTGCCAGCCAGTAATCTTCTATCCTGCAGAATTATTTGAGTATGAAGGTGAAAAAAAGGCTTTCCTAGACAAGCAGAAGCTAGTAGAGTTTATTACCACCTGACCTGCCTTACGAGAAATGTTGAAAGGAATTCTACAAGAAAAAATGAATCAAAAAATTCCTGATCAACAACAACAAAAAACAATAGGAATACAAAATCAGAAGCATGAGCAAGAACATCATGAGTCAACAATAGAACACTAAAGGAAGAAATGAAGAGAACTGATATAAATGTTGGAGAGTAGACACCAGCTTCATAAAGGACGCACTAAGATAAAGTAATTTAGGAAAAAATCCCCATGGTAACCATAAAAAAGAAAATTCAGAATAGAGCCTGAAACAAAGGAATTGATAGAATCAAACAAAGAAATAGTCATCCAGAAAAAGCAGAGAGAAACATGAAAAAGAAGAGAAAAATCAAACACTAAAAAATCAAAAGACAAAATAACTGGTAATAAACAGTTTATATAAATAATTACCCTAAATGTGAATGGCCTGAACTCATTAATTAAAAGGCACAGGATGACAAAGTAGGTTAGAAAGTTTCAGCCATCTTATACTTTTGTGTATAAGAGAACCATTTAAAACCAAAAAACAAAAACAAACTAAAAGTGAAAGGCTGAAGTGAAGAAAAGCAGCAACTGCTATTCTCATATCATATTAACTAGACTTTCAGCTAAAAGAGATAATCAAGGACAAAAATGGATTATATAAAGGTCAAGAGACACTATGTAAAGATCACTATATCTTCATCAAGAAGATAAAACTTTAGGGCCTCCCCTCGTGGCGCAACGGTGGAGCGCTGGGCTGTGAAGCTGCCTGCAACCTCTGCAGTGCCGGTTCGATCCCCGGCCACCGACAAGGGTCCCACGTGGCACACAGACCTCTCCTGCTGCGCCTGCTGCACCCCTCAGCAGTGTATTTCATCAGTCTGCCTGTTCTGTTTCCTGCTCTGGCTGTGGTGAATTCTCTCACACTGCGGCGCTTCTGACTGTACCCAGCGATTATACAAAAAAATAAATAAATAAATCTGAAAAAGGGAAGAAGATATAACTTTATTAGTATTTATGTACCTAACACACACAGGGACACCCAAGTTATATAAAGCAACTACTAACAGACCTAAAATAACACTGACAAAAAAATACAATTATTCTTAAAGACCTCAACACACCCCTGACGGTGATTATCCAGACAGACAATTAAAGAGAAACAAAGACCGTTTCAATGTGGGTATTCTTGTTTCCATCTGATGTGTAGGAGTCACTCAGTTACTCTCTGGATCTCTTTCAGAGGGAATTTCTCCATGTGCGGTGGTGCATATACTCATCCATGGAAGGAGAACTCAGTAGCCTATGTGCCATCTTGGTGAACTCCACCTTCTTAAGATTTAACTGAAAGTCAATGATAGTCAAACGTTGGAGAAAATCCTTAAATGACCTATATTTTTTCTCTATGCTAAAAAATGACACCATGAAAGCATCCTTTTTGCTATGAGGCCTCCCTTGTCTTGTAAAGATCCACTCAAAATGTTTGAGTGAGCTTATTGTTGCTCTCGTGTTAAGTTTTAAACCTTAGTCCCTTAAGAACTATATTTGCATATAGTTCTACAGCTAATCCTCTTCTCCCTGCTCTCCTAAAATCTCCCAAATAACAGGCGTTACATTTTGACATTTATAGAGCCCTGAAACCACTTGTAGGGTTATGACAGACCCAAAGCCCACTGTATGTTGCTAGACTTCAATTTAGTTTCACTGCATATTTTATTGGTTTGGTATATTTTGCTTACTGTGCTATAGATATATTAAAATTGAAACTTTTTCTGAGAGTAATAAGTATTTTAAAGCTTAAAACAAATCAAACATCAAACACATTTTTACAGCTAGCTGTATTTTGGTCATTTTATTTCATAGGAGCATATCATCAGTCATGCCTTATCAACCGGCATTTTCCATTAACATCAGGAAAACCTGAAAAATTCATGTCATTAGTTTATTTTTGGATATAATACCATGGCTAAAGGAGTGGGTCTCTTTGATAAATAAAATACTTATGTAATTTTAGAAAGTTCAGTGAGGCATATAAATTTGTACCTAGTCTAGGCTTTAAGAGAACCAAAAAACCTTCACAAACTTCAAAACATTCTTCTCATCCACTTCCCATTGTTTTTGTTATGAATATATAGAATGTTCATCTGAATAGAAATTTTCTTATGTACATTTAAATGTAGCTAGAAGTTTCAGCTTTCTTATTAATGTAATGAAAGAAAGAAAGGCAGGTGTGTGGAAGCGATGCAGTGTGGTGCAAAGTACTTATTGTCAGTGGGGAGGACTTTTCTGGAGGCAGAGATAAGGAACAAAGAGTCCAAATATACCGAAAACATGTTTCCATCAGCGAAATGAACCAAATAACTACTCTCCTGTGATTCCCAAAATATTAATCTTTCTTTATGATGAAAAGGCAGGTGTAATGAAATGTTAGATGGAAAAACAGAAGAAAAGTAGCAATCTAAATGGTATGCACATTTATTCGAATTTCACTCTTAAAATATGAAAGACTCTTTTCTGTACTAGGAAAGGCACTGAAATGAATGGTTGAGAGGCAGGGAGATTTTGTAGGTCTGGCTAACTCTGCCTGTAGATCCTTTCGGAAGATGCTGGGAATTCAAAAAGGTGGATCCTGTTTTACAGGTTCCCAGCTATTGTTGAATTCAGGCGGACATTCCAAATAGTAAGAGTGAAAACGCATGTGTTTTGTGAAGACTTGAAGGAATAAAGATAATGCCAGACTTAGAGCAGAAACCTCAAGTCGGTGGGAAAGGGTGATAAAGGCTCAGGGAATACAACAGGAATGAGCTGTTGAAGTGTCAGTAACCTTAGCAACACTGGGCATTCTCCTGCAATGTGGATGCCATGAGGATCCCATGAGAGCGCAAAAAGACAGAGCAAAGCTGGCTATCATGACTTAGTAACTTCGTAAATACATTGCTAGGGTAAAGACAAGTGTCCACAGGAATGGGTAAAGAAAGATCTTAAATTTATCCCAGAGTATTTCATCTTGACACAAAATCTCAGATATATACTCTAGCTTTTCTGGGGTAAAGTTGATCTCCTCCTGCAGATCCCAATGTACTTAATTTTCTAGAAGATGAAATATGACATAAATTATGAAAGGAGCCAAAAGACTATAAGAGAGATGTGCTAATTAACAGGGATAGTCTAAAACAATTATCTAGAAGAACTGAAAACATGAAAAGAAAATCTACATGAAGAATTCCAATTATTCTGCCATAAGATGGTGTTAAAACCCTTGAAAAGAAATCTCCATGGGTGGGAGGAATTCTCATAGTTTTATGCTTGTTTATATAATTTATTACATTTATTTTAATAATAATCCTCTAAAATTACACTATATGTTAGCAATAACATTTGGAAAACTCAGGGCAGAGTAGACGGAGGAAAAAAAAAAAAAGCCACTTGCGTCAAGACAAAGGGAGGTTTAAAGGAAGGAAAAGGAAAGCTGGTTTGGTAGATAGAGGTTGTTAAGAGCTTGTACTCAAGAGAAAGTCTCATGACCCAGATGAGAAGAGTGGAGAGCACGCCCTCGCCTGGAGAAAAGAGAACGAGACTGTTTCAAATGAGAGAGATAGAGAAGAGAGACTCATAAGGAGTGGAAGCTCGTTAGCTGTATAGTACAGTAGAACTGTACTAGCAAATGTGACAGCAGGAAGCTCCTAACAAACTGATAGTTGATGTCTTAATGACAGTCACATAGCCTCTCTCTGGGTAGAAATTTCTTTCGTTGAACTTAAAGCAATTTCTCTTGCCTTTAGCTACACCGTGTTGTGATTGATGTTAATCCTTCAGCACAGATCTTAATAACAAAGCATAACAAAGCCTCACCCGCTTGTGGATACCTTTCTATCTATGGCCCAATAAACCACTGAGTTGCTGCTTTGTAAGACCATATGGAAATGCAGTTATTCTTACAGTAATGAATATTTTCCTTACTAATATCAAATTTATGCCCTCATTCTAGCTTGAGATTCAACTTAGTGTTTTATACTATTACCTTTCTAGCTTCCAAAATTTTGCAACTTACTGAGTTAAAACATTTCAGTATCTTAAGATTCTATAGGTCAGCAATTTAGACTGGACTCAGCTAAGCGGTACTTAGCTCATGGTTGGGCTCCTTCGGTGTAGCTGCCTTAGGGTCAACTAGATGGCCCTGCTTCGGGAACTTGGCATGAGACAAGCAGTCTCATCTCCCTAACCTGGGCTTATATGTGGCACTGGCAGAGGACCAAGAAAGTGTATGGAAGCACACAGACCTCCTGGGCCTTAGATAGGAAACTGGGACATCACCAGTTCCATTTGCATTCTGTTCTGTAAAGCAAGTGACAAAGTCAGATTAGATTCAAGAGTTGGGGAAGCAGACTTCATCCCCTAGTGGGAGTAAATGCAAAGAAGTCATATCACAAGGTATGGATTCAGAGGAATAAAAAATTGGGGACATTTTTGCAATCAGTCTACCGTAGCTGGCATGTACTTTCCAATTTCCTTCCTTTCCCTAATTAGAATGAAGATGCGATGCTTGAAAATGTCACAACTATATTATGACCATAAAAGCTCCATAATAAAGAGGTCAAAGGGAAGCTATGCCAGCTTGGCACTGTCTTCCCCTAGCCTTCTTGTTGCATGACATCAATAAACCCTTTCTATTTAAGCCACTGAGTAGATTTTTACTATTATTTGCTGTCAAATGCAAATAACAGAAACATTTCTCCAGGCCATGGTTCAAGACATTTCCATTTTTTTACTACCCTCATGTCTCTTTTGAGTGTTCCTTCAATGACCATTCCTTCAGTGACTCTTTTGAGTATTCCAATATGTCTATCTTTCAAATGTGGACTCGGCATTTTTGTCCTCAGCCTCCACTTTCTCTTTTAACTGCCAGCCCTACCTGTTATGGTTACAATGCACAACTTGCATGGTCTGGGTGGTGGCCCTGTTCCCCATATCCTTCTCCTTGTGAGTTAATCAACCATTATGGGTTGAATACCTTGAGTAACTCCCTATTCTTAGGTCATTAGATCAAACCCCGGCATCTCTCCTGCATCAGATGCATCCATCCAGACAATTATTGGACACTTACCCCTGAATGTACCGTAAAAGCCTCAATCTCAACATGACCTCAACTTTATCATCTTTTTCCTAAATGAAGAATATATTTTAATTCAGTTCACAATTCTAATAGCCAATGGGGGAAACTTGCTATTTCCCTATTTCTCCATTTCCTCGACTCTTTCACCTTCATACACCTAACATTGGTGATTTTACCCCTCATTCCTATCCAGATGAATATTGCTTTGCTGAGGACCCCATCATCTCTCTTGTGGACTATTTAAAGAACCTACCGACTGTTCTAGCTGTTTCCAATTATATCCCAGTCAAATCCATTCTCCACACAGCTGCCAGTGAGATCTATTTAAAATGCAAATGAGACCATCTCTTGCCCCTGCTGAAAACCACTTAATGGCATTCCATCAGCATGGGATAAAGTTCAAGTTCCTTAATATAACATATAAGATCCTACATTATCTGTCCCCTACCAACCCCTCCAAGCTTAATCTTTGAAATTCATGTTTCAGCCACACCATAATCCTTGCCATTCTTCTCACCCAGCATCCTTTTCCTTTACCTCCTATTTTCTTTCTAAATTTAATCTTTTTTAGACCGAGCTCAGGCTATACTGTACCTTCTCTGGGGCACCTTCCAAATCTTTTATTATCAATAACAATGGAAATCAAATGGGTTTATTTAAGAAGAATATTTATTTAATAAATGTTTGATGTCATCAAATTTCTAGGATTTTGAGAAAACCAGACCCAGGATTACCTAATGGGGAACACTAGGCAAAAAGCATAAAACTGGCTCAGTGAGGAAAACACAGCTTGTGTCTTGTCTGCTCAGGCTGCCATGGCAAAATACCACAGACTCAGTGAGTGAACACATTTATTCTCACAGGTACGGAGACTAGGAAGTCTGAGATAAAGGTGCCACTGATTTGGTTTCTGGCTTGCAGATGGCCACCTTCTCCCTGTGTTCTCACAGGGTGCAGAGAACTAGCTCTCTGGTGTGTCTTCTTCTAAGAGGCTATCACGGCAGCCCTATCTTCATGAGTTTACCTAAACTGAATTATCTCCCAAAGTGTCTCTCCAAATACCATCACATTTGGGTATTAAGGCTTCAATATATGAATTTGAGAGACACAAGCCAGTCCACAGCAAGTAGTAAGGGCCAGATGTCGGAGACGGCACAGCCAAATCCACTGCTGTGGAACACGGATCCATCCTTAGCACCTCTGCCGCTACTGGCCAGGGAACTTGATATATTCCTGCATTCATCATTACCCATGCCCCAGCATTCTTGTGGTACTTCCTCCACATCATCACCTCCGTGTTCCAAGCTAGAGCAGAGTACAATCCACTGAAGCACAGGTCCATGTGCTAGCCAAAAAGCAGACTGGGAAAACAGCATATAACTTAAACATTTCCATACCTACAAATTAGGAAAATGTCCCAAAATAAGAAAGGGATTTGGATGTTGAACAACAAAAGGATCAAAGATTTTTAAAATAACTGCTGTTTCATTTTGTTTGGCTTCACAACAGCAATATGTACTTTTCTTCCCATTCTTGCACTTTAAAATATTACCATCTAGCATAGTGAATAATTCCTCGACACACTAAAAAAAATCACTTGTCACTTCCCCCAGTGGGGTTCATGCATATACTGACTGCATTTGGTTTCAATTCTAGGATCTTGGTTTGTCTTATTACTCCTCTAGGCTTGTCAAAATCTATATCTTAAGATTTGATAATCTCTAGATGAGTGCAAACCACTATTAACATATTCCTAAAAAGTATAAATTGTTTTTTATTTAAAAAATCAACTAATATATAATAAAATGCACATCTTATTATTTATCACATATTTTAAGCAAACAGTTCAATGAGGTTTGACTAGTAAAAGCCTCAGGCAGGGCCTCCCCGATGGCGCAGCGGTTGAGAACTGGGTTGCGAAGCTGCCCGCGGCCTCTGCAGCGCTGGTTCGATCCCCGGCTGCTCCCCAGTCACTGGAGGAGGGTCCCACATGGCGCGCAGACTTCTCCTGCCGCCCGCTGCTCCCTTAGCAGTGTGCTTTGGTCCTTCTGCCTGCTCTGCTCCCCGCTCTGGCTCTGGTGAATTCTCTCACCCTCCTGCACTTCTAATTGTACCCAGTGCTTGTATAAATAAATAAATAAATAAATCTTTAAAAAAAAAAAAAACCCTCAGGCAGAATACTGAACATATCCATTACCCCAGGAAGTTCTCTTTGACTCCTGTAGTCAACTCCAAAACCCTCCATTAGGAATCCTTAGAAATCAGATTTCGGGCCTCCCCGGTGGCACAGTGGTTGAGCTCGGTTGCGTTGCGAAGCTGCCCGCAGCCTCTGCAGCACCGGTTCGATACCCTGCCGCTGGACCCCGGTGGCACAGTGGTTGAGCTGGGTTGCGTTGCGAAGCTGCCCGCAGCCTCTGCAGCACCGGTTCGATACCCTGCCGCTGGGCGAGGGTCCCATATGGTGCGCAGACCTCTCCTGCTGCCCGCTGCTCCCTTAGCAGTGTGCTTTGGTCCTTCTGCCTGTTATGCTCTCCGCTCTGGCTCTGGTGAATTCTCTCACCCTCCCGCTCTTCTGACTGTACCCAGTGCTTGTATAACTAAATAAATAAATCTTTAAAAAAATTAAAAAAAGAAATCAGATTTCTATTGATAAGTTCTGCCTAGATATAACTTCATATAAATGCCACACTGTAGTGTGCACTGTTTCGTGCTTAGTTTCTCTGGGTCAACATTAATTGAGGTCAATTGATGTATGTTTCAACAAACAGTTCATATCTATTGCTAATTAGCACCTACTCTTATGAATATGACAAATTGTACATTCACCTGCTGATGGACATTTGCATTTTGGGCTACTCTGAATAAAGGCTCTTGTATGGTCATGCACAATTCTTTGCATGGACATATGTTTCCACTTATCTTGGCTAATTACCTAAGATTAGAATTGCTAGGTCATATGGTAAGTGTGTGTTCAACTTTATAAGAAACTGTCTGACTATTTTCCAAAATTGTTGTACCATATGCCATTCCTACCAACAATGTATGAGAGTTCCTGTTAATCCAAATCCTAATTAACATTTTGTATTGATATTTTTAAAACCTCTAACCATTTTAGTGGGTATGTTGTAGTTATCACATTGGGTTTTTAATTTACATTACCTGACTAAAGATGTAGACCATCTTTTCATCTGCTTATAGATCAATTTTCAAGTATCTCTTTTTTTGAAGTATCCTTTCAAGCCTTTGAACATTTAAAAATTAGCTAATTTGGGGGCCTCCCTGGTGGTACAAGGGGTTAAGACTGCAGCACAAGTTTGATCCCTGGCTGGGGAGCTGCCCACATGGCACACAGACCTCTCCTCACTCACCCGCTGCTCCCCTCAGCAATGTATTTCAATCTGCCTGTTCTGTTCCTTCCTCTGTCTCTGGTGAGTTCTCTCACCTCCCACACCTCTGGCCTGTACCCCAGTTCTTGTATGCATAAATAAATCTTTAAAAAAATTAGCTAATTTTTAGAGAATTTCCAAGGGTTCCATGCAATTTTGGTCAATCCTTTTAATAACAGGATTACTTCCTACCCTACCACATTTTTTATTGACCTTTTTGCCTAGTGACAGAGAAGACTCAGAATAGCTTGAAGAAATATTGATTTACGAGACTGGGTTTCCTTCCTTGGGTACTGAGAACTCAGGAGCCCAGAATCATATAGAAAGTAAACAGAAAAGCTTTGTAAGTGCCTCATTTTCTATTATGGTGAGAGCTACTCCTTTATTTACATATCCACTTTTCCTTCTCTGGGAGAAAAACTACCACACACAATGCATGCCACCCTCATGGAGTGTGGTCTCCCTATGACACTCTGAGTCTTCAATAGACCACATTAAGGTCAGCTCTTTGGGGGATATCAGGAAAATAGTAAAACTGGTAAACCCCAGGGGTTCTCTTCATTGTCAAATAGGTTCTTTGCTAGAAGTAATATTGTGTGGAAACTTACAATGGTAAATAGGATGATTAGTAAATCCACAGATGGTGTAGCTGGCATACAAGATTGGCAAGCAGAAGAAAATAAATATCAAGAATGAATGCTTGTTCCAATGCGGGAAAATCACTCTCCAATCCATGATAGGGTCTAATGCAATTAAATTACTACCAGGTGGCTGGTTGATACCCTAGTCTATCAAAGTCTAAGTATTGGTCATTGCTACTAGCATGATGAGGACTCGGCTGCAGTGATGTCCGGGTCAGTCTGGGTGAGGGAAAGCTCTTGTGACTAAACAAACCCATGCTTAGCCTCTGAACTAGAAATTAAAACTGCCACCTGGAAATGATGGGTTCCTCATACCTCTGAATTAATGATAAAGAAGGGAGTTATGGTGTTGACTGGGCAATTGATCTTGACTACCGAGGGGAAATTGACTACTACTCCAACATGGAGGGGGAGTATGTCTGGAATACAGGTGTCTCGTTAGGTCGTTTCTTAGTATTACCATTCCCAATGATTAAAATCAATGGAAAACTACAACCCAATACAGGGCAGGATTAGTAATGGATCAAGGAATTAATGTTTGGTTCACTCCACCAAGTACAGAATTACAATCATCTGAGGTGCTTGCAGAAGACAAAAGGAATATAGAATGAGTAGTAGAAGAAGGTGATTATAAATACCACATACAAGTTACAAAAATGAGGCCTAGAATTGTAATGAGCATTTCCCCCTTATTTTGCTGTGCCTATATTTGTATAGATATACTAAATAAAGATCTTTGTTATTTTTATTAATCCCTTATTGCATATAAGATATAATGCCTTTTTATCAGTATTTAAGCATAGTTAATTTTACATCAAATGATTAAATTTATGGGCTATCAGGGAAGAGTAAACATCACTCCAGGATCTCACTTTTCTGAGGAAGGGATTAGTGTGGTTTGGTTGTACACAGAAGAGTTACATCATGTTAGGAGGGGTTATAACCTTGTTTTTTTCCCCTTATTTAGAGATTGAACATGGCTAAAGGAAATGCAGATGGGTGTCAAGTAGACAAGGGATATGATTGTGACTTGTGGTAGTTAATTTAATGTGTCAACTTGACTGAGCTAAGGAATGCCCAAATCACTAGTAGAACATTATTTTGGGGTCTATCAAAATGTCTCCAGAAGAGATTTAGATGTGAGTCAGCCCATTCACTGATGACTTGAATAGAACAAAAAGGCAAGGAAGGGTGATTTTGCTTGTTCTCTCTGCTTGCTGAGAGAACATGGAGGCTGAGACCTCCATCTTCTTCAGTAGTCAGACAATGGTACTCCTGGTTTTCGGGCATCTGTCCTTAAACTGACACTTATGCCATCAATGCCCTGATTTTCAAGCCTTTGGACTAAATTATACCATTGGCTTTTTTGGCTTTCCAGCAGAGATGTAACTTCTAAGCCTCCATAATTACATGAGTCAATTTTTATAATAAATTTTAGTAGTCCTGTTCCCTGAAGAACTCTAAATAATATACACATTATGTACTTCTGCTTATATACTGAAATCACGTAAAATTTCTCTCAGATTGCTTTGTAGTTTTCAATGGAGAGGTTATATAATACATACTATTTGCTGGCTTTCATGACAACTCATCCATGGATCACCTAGTTTCAAAGCCCAAGTGGAGGAGATACTTGGAGGTGTGCACAAGAAAAGAGCGTCTAGCTTAGTGTCTAAAATTATTATTCGGGGCCTCCCCTGGTGGCACAGGCAGTTGAGTGCAGCGCTGTGAGGCTGTCCCCAGCCTCTGCAGCGTGGGTTCCATCCTGGCCAGCCAGTGAAAATCCCACATAGCGTGGCAGACCTCTCCTGTCTCGTCCGCTGCTCCCCTCAGCAGTGTATTTCAGTGGACCTGCCTGTTCTGTTCCCCGCTCTGTCTCTGGTGAATCCTCTCACCTTCTTGCACATCTGGCCTATACCCCACTTCTTGTATGCATGAATAAATAAATCTTAAAAAAAATAAAAAATAATTATTCTTGGGCCTCCCTGGTGGCGCAGGTGGTTGAGCACCGCACTGTGAAGCTGTCCCCAGCCTCTGCAGTGTGGGTTCGATCCCAACCGGCCAGCAAGAATCCCACATGGTGCGGCGGACCTCGCCTGTCTTGCCCACTGCTCCCCTCAGCAGTGTATTTCATCAGCCTGCCTGTTCTGTTCCCCACTCTGTCTCTGGTGAATCCTCTCACTCTCCTGCACATCTGGCCTGTACCCCAGCTCTTGTATAAATAAAATAAATCTTAAAAAAAATAAAAAAATTATTATTCTTACAATCAGAGAAACAAAATAATAGTGCCCCACATAGTACACTCTATATAACATATAGGTGTCCTTTTTCTCCCCATATCTCATTCTACAGGCTTAGTGATCCTTCTCTTGATATCCCAAGGCCACACGAAGGAGAGAAGAATATGTGGACTCTGAGAATTAAACTTGTAACTTATATAATAGGTAATGATTCAGGGCCTCCTAGACAGTGCTTGGTATAGAGTTAAGTACTCAATTCATTATGATGACATTGTCGTTGATGATGAAACTGATGATACCCATGAAGACATGGACAGATATGATCTTATATTCATAAGGGTATTTTTTTCAATTTATGGAAGATTAGAGCTGAACCAGATTTAGAGTTAGAGGTTTATCTCATTCCTTATTCTTTGTTGAGTTGCCAGTGAGAGGTAAGGAGAGTCCAGAAACAAGGCTGCAGGGTGTTTCAGAGAAAGGGGATGGATATTATTGCCAGCTTAGCACCAGTATCAGTTTCAAAATAAAATAAGAGGGGTTCCAACAGAATCAAAGAGACACATTTTCTGATGGAAAAATAATCTCACAGATGATAATGGAAATGAACAAATCATGAAAATAGTTTCTTTACCCAAATTAGTTCATGGGACAAGATATATAATTTTCTAAGATTACCCATGTACAATATAACTAAAAGGTAAAATGAGCAAATTGTTATTGACGCTATTCTAAGAAAAAAAAGACAATGGTTGGCTTAGGCTACTGGGAAAAACACATATATAATATCAGATTTGTGGGACCTTAAACTAAATATTTGACATTTTCCCTCTGTGTAGTGGAGGTAGTAGGGGGGAACTACCTAGGACAGGGGAACTTTTGCTACGTAAAAGAGATCACAGATTGGACCTGCAGTGCGGGTTTGATTCTCGGCCAGCCAGGGAGAAACTCACATGGTGTGGCAGACCTCTCCTGCCTTGCCCGCTGCTCCCTCAGCAGTGTCTTTGGTCCATCTGCCTGTTCTGCTCCCCGCTCTCTCTGGTGAATTCTCTCATCCTCCCGTGCCTCTGACCTATACCCCAGTTCTTGTATAAATAAATCTTTAAAAAAAAAAGAGAGAGAGATCACAGATTGGTGGTAGGACTCCCCTTTTCATTAAACTAAAGAGGTGATGTCTTCCTTTTGTCATATTCCCTGGTCATGAGGATGATTCAGCTAACTGGATGCCACTACCACTAACTTGGACTTTGATCTTGTGACCCAAAGAAAGGAAAACAATTGGAACCTTGTCATGTTGTTGGCAGTTTGCCAAACAGTTTGCCATCCAGCCTGCTCCTGGGGTCTGATCTCAGCTGGGGTCTCCACTGCCCAACCTCTTTGTTCCTGCACATCTTTCATGCCTGCTTTAGCCTTCCTGTCAATTCTTAAAAGTCCAAGAAACCCTTCTAATAAATTTCTCCTGTGCTTAAAAAATCAAGAATCAGATTGTATTCATTATGTGGACAACATTTATTCTAGAACTTATTCTAGAATAAGAGATAGACATATTCTTATTTAATTTTTAACACCAAATTGGTAGAATGATTAGAAGCAGAAGAGTTGAAAGGAGGAGGAAAACAAGATTCTAAATGAGTTCCACTTTCCTTTAAAAAATAAGGAAGCATTTTCAGTCATTTTTTCTATGTCCTGTCTCCCATCAAGAGCAGCTACTCTATTTGGGGAGAAATACTAAGGACACAAGGAGAGTGGGAAGATTCTCTGACGTAAATATATCCCTTTATATCTACCATGTCCTTGGGATTCCACCAGTAGTAAAATTCTTTTGAATTTAATTATTGCCATTTATAGAAACCCTATGTTTAAAGGTAGTCATCCCTGTGAAGGGCAACGCATGAACCTGCTATTATTGGTGTAAATTATGTATAAAAAATTAGATCACTTGGGGAAGGGTCTAAATTGTTGGTGGAATAGTCTGCCCAAAAAGGCCAAGAGCTAGAAACTCATGCCGGAGCAGGCAGCTAAAGGAAGGAAAGAAGGAGAGAGGGAGCAGGGAGGGAGGGAGGTGACAGAAAGGGCCTGAAGTAAGGAACACATAAACCCTGGAGAGGTTATCAGCAAGAGTATCTACTATTCAATGTAAGGGTATGTTTCAGAGCTCAATAAATATTTGTGTTTTGGGGTCACAATCACAATGAAACATAAGGCTGGGCCTACAGGTGGGAATTCCTGGTAGAAAGTAAAGGAAGTTGGGGAAACAGTTTCCAACCCCTTTATGAGAAAGGGAAAATGTCTCCTTGCAGCTTTGGTGTCACCAGGTGGTGCAGGGAGATGAGGAAGGAGTAAGCGCAGAAGGCCGACAGAGACATCAGCAAGAGGCGTATACGTTGGAAACTGAACGAGTTGGTCTCTCTCCCACCAGAAGTCCCAGCAAACTTATTAGAGAAGCACAAGAGAAAACCACAGCGAGAGTATTCCTCACACTAGTGAGAATGGTCCGTATCAGAAAGACTGGAAACAACAAGTGTTGGTGAGGGTACAGAGAAAAAGGAACTCTCATACACTGTTGGTGGGAATGTAAAGCATGCAAGCTACGTAAAACAGTATGGAGGCGCCTTACAAAACCAAAAATGGAAATACCACGTGCTATTATTGGTGTAAATTATGTATAAAAAATTAGATCACTTGGGGAAGGGTCTAAATTGTTGGTGGAATAGTCTGCCCAAAAAGGCCAAGAGCTAGAAACTCATGCCGGAGCAGGCAGCTAAAGGAAGGAAAGAAGGAGAGAGGGAGCAGGGAGGGAGGGAGGTGATGCAGCAACCATGCCTAGGTTGTGATGCAGCAACCATGCCTAGGTATGTATCTGAAGAATGTGAAAACACTAAAATGAAAAGATATATGTGCTAGCCCTGTGTTCATCGCAGTATTATGCATAATAGCAAAAACGGGGAACCAACCTAAATGGCCCACAGATGAGTGGATAAAGAAGGTGCGGTATATACTCGTGGAGTACTAGTCAGCTACTAAAAAAGATGGAGCCTCTGCCTTTTGTGACACCACAGATGGAACTTGAGGTGATGTTACATGAAATAAGTCAGAAAGTGAAAGACAATCTAACAATACACCACAAAAATAACTCTTAGATTCTGAGAAAAATATGTTGGGTTACCAGAGGGGAAGGGGAAGAAGGTGGGACAAATGGGCAGAGGCGGTAAATCTGGTAGAGTGACAGCACTATAACTCTGGCAGGGAAGGTGGGAGGTCCAATACACTCACTGAGGTGTGAAGTTGCAGTCCCAATGGTAAATCTATAAAATTTTATTAAAACATCATAATAAAGAAAACCTGCCCATTATCATCCAGACTGATTCTTAAAGGGACCAATGCCATTAACAGGCGTTAGTCCAACTCCCTTATCCCTTAACTTTTTTAAACTATTTTTTAATTTTTAAAAATTAAAATTTTTTTAATGTCATTGTTCATTTTTAAACAATATTTGCTTCCCCCACCCCCTCAGGTGTAGTCCCCATAGAGTTTCCTTCCCCAATGCACCCGGGCACCATCACCTCAGTCCCCTGTGCTCCTCCCTCCCTCCCTCTCATCCCTCTCCCTCCTCCTCCCCTGCAGGATGTCTCTGATTTCTAATTGTCTGGTTTTGCTTTGTTGTGTTTTATACTGTTATTATTTTTTGACGCTAATGTCTTATTTGGTTTCCCTATATTCCTGCTATAAGTGAAATCATTTGATATTTTTCTTTTTCCTTCTGGCTTATTTCACTGAGCATAATTCCTTCTAGTTCCATCCATGTTGGTGTGAATGGCATGAGTTTATCTTTTTTGATTGCTGAATAGTATTCCATTGTGTATATATGCCACATCTTCTTAATCCAGTCATCTATTTTTGGGCATTTGGGTTGTTTCCAGGTTTTGCCTGTTGCAAATAGTGCTACAATAAACATAGGAGTACAGGTGCTCTTTTGAATCAGTGTTTTTGTGTCCTTTGGGTAGATCCCTAGGAGTGGAATTGCCGGGTCATATGGTAGCTCCATTTTTAGTAGACTGAAATACCTCCAGACAGTTTTCCATAGTGGTTGGACCAGTTTGCACTCCCACCAGCAATGTAGGAGAGTTCCTTTTTCACCATATCCTCGCCAACATTTGTTGTTGCTTGTTTTTTTGATATGTGCCATTCTCACTGGTGTAAGGTGGTATCTCAATGTGGTTTTAATTTGCATTTCCCTCTTACCCCTTAATTTTGCCTGTCCTCACCACTGTGGCCATGGGGGTGGGATACCCTGTGGCCATCACCGTGGGTGTTCATTAAACCAACCCCCAGCCAGCCCAGCCTCCGGGCTCTGTGGCACACCATACCATTCTGAGTTCATGGACTGAATTTGCCCTGAATGGTATGGTGTGCCACAGAGTCAGGAGGCTGGGCTCACTGGCCCCACAGCCACTGAAGAAAACCTAGAGCAAGTTCAATACAAGCCTTCAGCCATCGGTTTGGGCATAAGTCACTTTTAACTTTTCCTCATTAGGCATCAGGAAAAAAAATCTCAAAACTTATAAAATGCTTCTTAAAACAATTCTTTGTGGGCTTTTGAATTGTGGCCATTATTTTTTCCTTCTGGGCATTTTAATGCTGTCTTTACAGAAATGATTGTGAGAAATGGTGGTTCCAGGACTCATAATGGAAAGAAGTGAGATGACAAGTCCAAGTGTTTCTGCTGCACTTTTAATAAGATGTTTATTAAAAATAAATTGTCCATCTCCAGAATGGTTTTGTGATCATGAAAATGAGCTAGCTCTTCAAGTCTGGAGAGAGGGAGGGAGACAGAAAGAGTAGAGAGATGGGGGAGGGTGGAGGGAAGCAGAGAGAAAGAGTATGTGTGTTAGGAGATCTCTTTCTGGCTCCCTTTCCTCCCAAATTGACTATTAAATACATTCCCCACAAACCCACACAAGTGGGAAAAGGTAAGGCAAGAGTTGGGGCTCTGGCTCAGTGAACTAGAGTCCTTGGCATTGGTCCCTCTTGGAAACAGAAATGTGTTCAGATGAGGAGGTCTGCAGCTCAGTTTGAGAGGAAAACAGCTAGGAAAGGGACCCTGCAACTTCCAGAAGCACCATGACTTACAGCTATTTATCAAACTTTGATATGGCACCACTTTAAGAGCTTCTTGATCTCTAATGGTCCTTAAGGTTACTGCTGATTTGATTTTAGTTAGTGCCTCCTGCCATCAAATTGAAGTCCTCTTTGACCTCAGACTTAGGAACGATTGCATCAGTGTGTTCCAAATGCTCATGAATTTCCATTAACAAAAAGAACATCCTCTTTTAAAACCTAAGAGTCAAGGCTTAGAACCTTTCAATATTCCCATTGGAAATAATCTTTTCATTTATCAACCTAAATTCCAGGGCAGGGAAATGGAGCTTTGACAGTTCTTTCAACAAGAAACAATGGGAAAGATAAAAGATGACTAAGAAAAGACTAGAAGACACAATTTAGTTGGTGCTCTCATAACATGGCTCTGAGTATTAAAGATGACACATAGATTGAGTTTTTGATTAAAGTTATTAGTGAGGGAAACATTCTCCATCTTTCTATTTATTTTTCAAGTTGCAGAGAAATTAACCCAACTGTTTCCTTTAATATTCCCAGCCCCCATACCTAAAAAGATACACTCAAAACAATTCTTTTGACTAGGGCAAGGATTCTATATTGTATGTTATCTCCAGATATATGTATTTATCTTATTGTTTATTTGAAGATCACTTCCTCCATCCTACCCTTGTAGGTTGAATTGAAATGCCTTCCTATATTCTACCATAGCTTACTATTTTATACTGTTTTGAACATTCTTGTAACATGGTATTGCATTTGCCAATTACTTGTCTATATTTCCCTCGAAATGTAATCTCTATTACATGTCTACTCTATTCTCAGTGGTATACTTGTCAGTACTGCTCAAGAGCTGCACACATAATAGGGACTCATAAAATGGATAGTGAATAAACGATTGTTAATAATTTATAATGTTCATGCATAAACTTTTCAGGTAAGCAATGGAAGCTGTGTTTATGTTGCCAATGAGCTGAGAAAGCAGTTCTCGGAGGAATATCATGAAATGACCTTAAACTCTATTTCATGCTACATGCAATGCAGGAAGACCAGGGATGAGGCTGCTGAAGTAAGAGGAAAAGTAATGGGTTGGTGAATCACGTGTCCATAAGGGTAGAAGAGGAAATGATTAGACATATTAAAAAGATAGAATCAAGAGGACCTAGTAACACTGTAGCATCAGTATTTGCTTTCATTTATTGCTTCTTCTAGAATCTGAGCTCACTGAGTACAGAGACCAAGTCTTACTCATACTTATGTTCCTTGGGTTAGCTAAAGAGTGTCTAATACATAATAATGCTCAGTGAATATTAGAATGAATGATTAATCCATTCCTACTTCACAGATATTTTTAAAATCTAAAATCTGCCTCCTCTTTTCTACCCTCATCTCCCCACAGTACTTCAGTTCAGGCCCTCATCATCTTTCTCCTGGAGTTTGACAATGAAATTCCAAGTGCCAGAAGTCATACGATATCTTTAAGATGCCTCCCCAGAAGCAGTATGAAACAGCCGTAAGAGACAGGCTTTGATTTAAATTCTAGGTCAAAATCTGCTGTGTGCTCTTGGGCAAATTGCTTACTCTCTCTGGTTCTCAGTGTCCTCATGGATAAAATAGAAATATCAGTAAATGCATCCATGGAGTTGTTGGACAATTTAATGAAATCACGAATACAAGTGGTCAGCACAGTACCTATCAAATAGCAGATCTCTGTAAATGTTGGTAAGCCTTTTTACTCAAGAAGAGAACCATCATACATTAAGTCAATACAAGCATTCCTGCTCTTTTCAGAGTGGTCAGTTTATTCCTAATTTCCTGCTAGTAGTGGGCCAGATTAATTCAGTAGGTTCTCTTTTTTTTATTTTAATATTTATGATTTTTTAAAATTTTTTAAACAGTATTTCACGGACTTGTACTAATTCACCTTCTCCCTACATTTGTCTGAAATGTGACTCTATTTGCTATAGGCTCCTGGATCATCTTTCTCTTGAGTAAACACATGTTAAAGAGGGTACATGTTTATGTGTGTTTTAACATAAGTTTTAAGCACCTTATATATCTGCCTAAGCCTACCTGCCAACTTGGATTATTCACTCTGATTCATTTAACATAAATGCATAAATATCAATGAACAACATGAATGAGGTTATGAGGATATAGTTTCTTAACTTCAAGAGCTTGCAATCTAATAGAAAATAAAGTTAAGTAAGGAAAGGAAGGAGACATTTACAGAATCATAATACAATGGAGAAAATAAAGGCAAGAATGGGAGTTGAAGAGGGGCCAACTACTCAAAGTGGTGGACCAAGGGTGCCCTTCCTGCATTCCTACCATTGGTGGTCCAGGTTAATATAGCAGGTCCCGCTTTTCAGAAAAGTAAATTGAGGGTACCAGTTTCATGCTAATCATTTTTGGTTTTTCTTATTACCAGTTATTTGAGATTTAAATCAAGATAGCATAAAATAGGCCCAATTATAGAATCTATCAGTTGATAAAAATAAGACTTAACTAGCCATTTATTTACAGTTGGTCTTAATGATAACTGGTGAGAAGTGTATTTGTGGTTTCCTTCTAAGTGATGTATTCAACATGAATTCATCTGTCAGGAACTGAGGATCTAGTCTGCAAGGAATGCTCTGCCAAGGTATAGGAATGAATGTTCCATGGAGTTTGACTTTAAAGTGTTTATAGTCTGGTGGGGAAGATGGACACATGCATCACTTCTCTCTAAGTCATCCTGTGATCACACCAACCTAGTTGTGGTGGATTCTCTGAATCACACTTCCAGACCTTTTTGTCTCTCTTCTCTGTCTACTAAGAATGGCCTCCTGACCTTTCAAAGTCCCAGGTGTGCTCTATCATTTCTGTGGCCCAGGGCAAGATCATAAGTGAAGGCATACAATCACTTGTACATATATATACCTCAAAATTATAACTCGAGTCAATAAACTGTTCCTTGATAGCTTATCTTTCTACTTGACAAGCAAATATACCTTCATAATGAATGTAATTCTAAATTTTGAGGTCAGGTTTGAATTTAGAATTTTCAGAACCTTTAGATTTACAGCTGGAACCTAGCAGTGTTAAAGAGCCCCCTCCCTCCTATTCCTGAGCCCTGGACCTTGGCCTCCCCTCTTTTCCCCACCCCTCTAACAAGAGATTTCATATATAGGTTATGCACAGCTTAGTCTGCAGGGGCCAAGCTCTGGCCACACTCCCCAGATTCACCTCTGGTTACCCCCTGGGCCTAGGGGTATACACACCATCAGTACATTCTGCTTCAAAGATACTGGACTTGGGGAAGAATCCAGTACAGGCCTGGAAGGGGCTTGGGGATATTTAGGCAAGGAACTCTGGAGTACATAGAACTTGGTCTAGATAGTTGGGGAATAGTGCAGAGCCAGAGAAAGGCCAGAGCAGAATCCTGAAAGCACTGGGCACCCAGCAGAGTCTCCTCCCTCTTGCTCCAAGTAAGGATAGTACTGCCGACCCCCTTTTTTGCCTGTGTGATGAATTCGTGCTTATTCCTCATGATCTAACACAAGATCGCCTCCTGACTGAATTCCTTCCTTTGTGGCATCACTATATCTTGCACATATCTGTGGACTGTGGGCTCACTGAGAGCAGAGACTGCTTTTTCATCCCATTTGTGTCCTTAGCACCAACACAGAGCTAGTCATTGGAAGGGCTCAAAAAGTGTCTGTTGAATGAATAGATGGGCAGATGGATGTAGGTCCAAGATGGTGGTTCCAGCTGGTGCTAAGGAATTGTAATAAAAGATGTCTAATGACCAGGAGGCCTTGGGGGTCTTTAAAAGGGAATGTTGTTGGAGCTGAGTTTCTGTGAACAAATAGGATTCAGGGGGAGGGGAGGGATTTAGGAAAGAGAGTTATAGGCAAAAGGAAATATATTTCCTCATACAAAACTCAATCAAATTGTGTAGATCAAACATTTTATGCAGATATCTTTCTAATATATATGGAAGAAATAATCTTTATGGCTTTGCTGAAAACCTTGATTTTGTTTTGCTTAAATATGCATTCAGAATTCATGCATAGGAAAAGTAGTTCTGACCCTTTCAAGAGAAAGAATTTCTGTCAGACTGAGGAGGGGGGGAGGAAAAAAAAAAAAAAAAAAACGGCTGGAAGCCAGCTAAATTGTTAGAAAGGAGATTAATGTTATGTAAATGCAAGTAATTAATCAGCAAGTGCCTTGAAACCAAATACCTGAGGTGAAGAGCCCTCCTTTGAGAGGGGAAAATTGCTCTCCACTGATTAAAAATGGACTATCAGACAGCATTCAGATTCATCTTTTGCTTCAAACTTTTCCTAGGCTGTCTGGAGTTGAATGTAATCCCCTGTCACTTCCCTCCCTCAAAGATATAAAGAGAAAAGGAGAAGCTGCATGACTTGCGTTAAAAACTAGCTGAAGCTCATGTCTAAAAGAAACAGTACAAAGAATATACAACCAAGGGAGCAGAGTGCTCTCTCCAAGGAGCTCAGAGTTGTGGACTGACATCAGGCAGATGCCATGAAACTAAAGGATATTCAAAATTATAAGAGAAGTGATTTAGCAAATATATTTAACCTTTTGCCGACCACAGCATTCATTCCTCCTCTGTCTAGACAGACTCTTACCCATTGGGCTTCAATTCAGGGCATGGCTCAGGGTGGTTACTCAGATCACAGGGTTGTGAACATGACCCAGGACATGGGACAGCGGAATCTCTGAATATTTCATCCTCCCAGCCTCCAGAACTGAGTCAGAAATGAGCTGACCTGAGCTCCTGCTACCTTTCCTTGAGAGATCAGTCTTTATTTCCTGGGATTGCTAGCTGCTAGTTCATGCATGCTTTCAGCTGCCTTTGGCATTTCCCCCAACTTGGGCAGAGCGCCCTACGAAATATAAGCTGGGGCCTCCCCAGTGGCACAGCATGTTGAGCACAGCGCTGGGAAGCTGTTTGCAGCCTCCGCAGTGCGGGTTTGATTCCTGGCCGGCCAGGGAGATACCCACACAGCACAGCAGACCTCTTCTGGCTTGCCCACTGCTTCCCTCAGCAGTGCTTTCAGTCTGTCTGCCTGTTCTGCAGCCCACTCTGTCTCTTGTGAATCCTCACATCCTCCTGTGCCTCTGGCCTGTACCCCAGCTATTATATAAATAAAAAAATAAAAATAAAAATAAAAGAAATATAAGTTAACACAGAGAGAAGCAGACGCTAATGATGGAATAAGAGTGACCAGGTCCTGATAATATCCGTGTGATCTGGCATGTTTTCCTGTGACCCATACAACCCCTAGATCCTACCCCAATCCTCCCACCATCTTTTCAAACCCCTTTTGAGTTGAATTTCTGTTACTGTTAACAAGTGCCTGGACTAATATAACCAGAGATCTCTGAAACTTACTCAAGTTCCTAAAATTGATGACTGTATTGTCTATTTGTTACAGGGCAACCCCGATATAAAATGGGTACCTAACATATCGATTGCATTTTTGTGTCTGATGAAAATTTATTTAAACTTATTCCTATGACTGTGCCAGTATTGGAGAGTTTAGGGGGAAAAAAGATAAATAAAGCTTAAATTTTGCCTTCAAACTGGAGGGGATGAAACCATATTCCTCAACACTCTTAGGGTCCCTGACAAGGAAAGAAAATTAAACTTATAGATAAATCAGAGAAAAGCATACAATTTAATTAATATAAGTTTTATGTGACACAGGAGTCTTCCCTTCATAAGGACATGAAGACCTGAAGAAATGACTAAACCTTAGTATTTTATGCGAGGTCCGATGAATAGCATCATGGAGAAGTATGGTGGGTCAAAGAGTATGAAGTTAGTGGAGCAAAGTAGGGGAAACTTAGGAAGGCCTGCTTGTTCAGATTCTTTAGGCATCACATTCTTTGGTCTTTGGAGATAAGGATGCTTCTTTCTTCCTGGCACAGGATGGGTACCTCTCACCTGAGGGTTTCATGACCTTCTAGGGTAGAGGGAATGTCAGAGTGACCATCTTACTTCTGTTGTTTTCTCAAACTCCTTCAACTTAAAATATTCAACTTGCTGCGTTGTTACATATTTGGAGATAGAATGTCCCATGTTGAATAATTTTGTATTCAGCAGAATGCACAATTAGATTTGAAAAAAAATCAGTACAAGAGGTTAGGATTCTTAAAAATGAAGTTAGGTTGTATATACTTCATTAATAAATATCTGTACCTTAATTTTAATCAGAGTTTTTGAAAGTTTGAAATTATCATTGTTATTATTCAAAACTAGAATTAACTAATTACAGACTGTAATTAGTGTTTTACTTGCTTAAATGTATCTGTTTTGATGTGAAATGACTGAACTATCTATTAAGCTTGTAATAGAAATGTAATAAAACCACAAATAGATACTTTTTATAAAATAAAAATATTAGAACATTATATATAAAAAGGTAAGGGGATGCATTCACAGCAATTATCAAAGATAAATACATTGGCTGTAGCTGCACTATTAAAGGAAGGAATACAGAGTAACAAATTAAAAAAGTTCTAAAGATACAAAAAAATGTAAATAATAAGATCAGAAGCTAACATTCTTTAAAACAGGGACAGATACAGAATTGAAATATTCAGGACAAATTATTTAAATATAAGCAATAAGGTACACAAATATGACAAGCTTAATAAAAAAAGAGAGGAAACAATTATAAAATTGAAATTAAAGTAGATTCAAAAATTATAAAAGAAGATTATGCACAAGCTCAACTAATTTGAACATCTCAATGAAACTGATGAATCTCTGGGACAAAATAATAACTTCAAATTGAATCAAGAATAAGTAGAAACCCAAATGCACCTACTACAGCTTTTGGCAGAGAGCAGACATTCAACAAACTGAATGAATGAATGAACTGCAAAGAATTGGAACAGGTGTCAAAGTACAATGTTTACTCAACTTGTCATAAGTGTCATTTTAAACTTGCATAGTCTTAATATCAACCACACTCTCGGAATGTTTCAGAGTTCAGAAAATGATAGCAATGTGTGTGTCTTGTGTTAAGAAACAAGTATTATCTGAAAACAAAACCTTTAGGTCTATAGAGCAAAAAAGAAAATCATGAACAAATCTTACTTATGAATATGTATTAAATAATTTTTGTGACTGAAAAAAATATAATTATATCTGATGAAAATGTATAGTTGGATTTCCACATTTTTGGAGGCCATGTTTGGGTTGTCTGATTTTCAACACAGGCTGTGGGGTATAAACAACAGTTTTCTGGGTGTCCCAAGAAGTTATCCCAAAAAGAGTATTTTCCACAAGGGCTAAAATGGAAATATGGGAGGTATGTGTGAATGTCTAGTAGGAAAAAAATACCAGGGCTAGTAAAATAACAGGGACAGAAGATGTACACACACACACACACACACACACAGGAAACAAAGAATGGAGATTTCAAATAAATACTTCAATCAAAATTTTAGTAGGATATTTTAGGTTTATTGTGTGTGAGTGCATGTGTGTGTGTGTATATACACTTAGTTTTTCTGAAAGACTAAAAGGGTAAGAATATCTAATAACATTTTAAAAAGATTAGTAAATTATTCATTTTTTCAAGATTATAAAAGTGCTACAGAAAATAACAATTTTTAACCGAACCCATAGGTATCTATACCCCAAATGGAAAAACTACTTCAAAGGGATATATACATTCCTGTGTCCACTGCAGCACTATTTACAGCAGCCAAGTATGGAAACAATCTAAGTACCCAAAGTCAGATGAGTGGATTAGGAAGATGTGGTAGATATATACATGATGGAATACTACTTAGTTGTAAAAAAAAAAAAGAAAAAGAAAAAGATAACTATCACCATTTGTAACAACATGGATGGAACTGTAGGGGATTATGCTAAGTGAACTAAGTCAGATGGAGAAATACAAATACCAGATGGTTTCATTCATGTGGAATATAGAGAAAGAAAACAATGGAACTGATAAAACCAATCCAAAACAAAGCCAGAAATATGACTGTAGGATTGAGGCTACAAAGGGAGAGCACAGGTGCAGGTGGAAACAAAGGCAGGAGGGGACACAAAGGTCTGGAGCAAAGACCACGGTGCTCTGGAGGTGGGTGTGGGGTGCTGCCACACAACTGAGGAGGTCGGAGCCTATTCCCCTAAACCATACACAGTGCAGTAAACCAATGTTACCACAATTAAAAAAAGAAGAAAAAGATTATAGACATAAAAAAAGAAAATGATTTTTATTTTATGTATTTAAAACATTTTAAATTTACTAGTAACCTAAGTGCACTGTAGGAAAATTCATGCAATACTACTCTAATATAAAAAATAGCAAATTATTTTTATATCTATAGTAACATGGTTGCTTTAAGTGACATTATTTCATTAAAAAAAGGCAAATCGTTATCTTGAAAATGTGTGCAAATTTTCACATCTTAAGTTGCATAACAGCAATGCAGGCATTGTTAAGGATTTTCATGTTCTCAACTACTTTAAAAAGGTACACAACAAAACATATGTTTATATCTATTTATATGTAATATATATGTATACTTTTTGACTAGATTTATAATGTATATATAATTTTTATATACAATGGATACATATTTTTTTCCCAGAAACCAAGTACAGACAGAAACCAAACCATGATTTTACTCATTTTCTTTTCTGCTGACCAAATTACCCCATCTCCCCCAGCAATTTAAAGGAATATTAGTGACTCTCTCATGGCTAATAAGAACCTGAAAGGGACAGATTTATGAGATAAATGTCAGTACTCAGATACTCTTTCCTCCTAACCTTAAGGTTCCTTTTGCCTGATGATAAGGGCTGCACTTCCCATTTAACTGTGTTAAAGATCCCATTTAGGAAATTTCAAAACCTCTTTATTTCTGCTTGAGGATGCTGTCCTACTCAATTCCCCCTTGAAGACAAGCAACAAATCTCTAATTCTTGTTAAGTATGGGGAATGATTTACCCAAGCAAAGCAATAAAGTGTATTCAGAAGTAACTAAACTCAGCATGCCCTGTAGTTACTGCTTGGTGCTGCGATTTCAAACCTATAATTAGATATGTTGTTAGGTTTTGTTAGGATTTAATGACCTCCATTCTGTTTATGACAAATGCTGGAGAGTCACCCCCTGGGGGAATTGCATGGGGGAAGATGAACTGATGAGAGCTCATTTTATTTATTTTGTCTTGAGATACAATTTCCTCATTTTCTGATTGTTCAACATTCCAGCATGTCAGAAACTCATGGGAGCTTTGTCTGTGGATGTGTGTATCAGGTTTTATGGGTGAGATTTGTAGGACAAAATTGAAGTACTCAAAGAGCAAAGGCTGAATTGGAAGCCATGGCTACATTTTGCCCCTTGGGCAATGTTCTCCTGCATTGTACTTTGATTCTTAAAAGGTGGTGAATGAAAAGTTGGGCAAAGTTATGTTTCATTATGGGTAGTCAATAAGTTGACAAACATTTATGGAATTGTTAATGCATGTGCAGTGTTTTGCTAGACACTGTGATGAACAAAACAATAGTTTCTAATCTACTTGGGAAGGCAGCAACTTAAAGTAGATAATGATGGAGACAATGAGAGCTTGTTGGAGAAGATCTTCCTAACCTCTCAGGCAGAGTGAAGACCTTGTTCAAGTCCTGTCATGATACCAGGACATTGCAATGATTATTTATTTGCACACTAGCTTCATTCACTAGATAGCGAGTTCCTTGGGAATGGGAACTATCCTTGTTCATATTTCATTCTTAAAGCCTTATATGTTGCTAACATGAGGTGCGTGCTTAGAAAATGGGAGTGAGTGTGTAAGTTTATGAACACGGTACAGGGCACCTCCACACGGGAGGAAGAGTACTAATGGTTGCTGGAAGAAAAGGTTAGAGAAAGAAGCTTCTGAGGGTGGGCTGAGATACACAGGGGAGACTTTATAGCCATTCTAAAGGGCATTGACTAAAGGACTGGTGCAAATAGAATACATTTTCAATTGCATGGGGTTATTAGAGGTAACCTAAGGGTCCCTCTGCCTCCCTGAAGAGTATTTCCTCAATTGACCCTAGACTCCTTTAGAGTGTAATTATGTTTATTGAAATTGAAATCCTGTTGGGAGGCTTCCAGAGCCAATATTTAATAAATAATCACTATATCATCAGGAACATTTCTATTTGGACTACTCCCCTGCCATGAAAAAGGTGGAAGGAGAACCAGGCTTGACACTTGAAGATCTTCCTGAGGAAGCAGGTCTGAGCAGGAGCCTCAGTACAGACAAGTGGTATAATAGTAGGTTTCCAGGAAAGAGAAAAGAGTAGAAGGTAGCAGTTGGGGATGATCTCAAATATAATCAGGATGATTTAATCATCATGTTTTGGGCTAATCCTGCAGATTAAATAAAAGCAAACATGAGTAAATTTGATTTCTTTTATTTATTTCTGCTTGCTGTATTTCCCAGTGTCAGTGGAAGTTTCAGCCAAGAGAGAATCTGCAATTCAAAGTTAACTTCAATAAGAAGGGCTTGGGGAGGAAAGGTAAATTTGTTCCTCTGGCTGGAACGAATAATTGGTCCCATCTGTCAACTGAAAGCAAGGAACCAAAGCACAAGTTTGGATTCTACTTTCAAATTCCTGAAAAAAACTGAAGTATGGAGTCTATTACTATTGATGTCTTTACTTAAGGTTGAAAGATTAACTTTAGCTACTGAAAATATTGCAAATCTCCATAAAGAGTAACACAAATATCGAACAGCTGGGAACTACAGGAAAATGAAGGCCAACAGCTTTATCTTAAATGTTATTCCCTATATGTAAGAGTAATCAAAGTTTAAAAGTAGTCTGTACAGTGAGTGGGTCAGCCGCCTCTTTTTAATGGGGTCTCAAATTTAGAAGAGTATGCACAGAGGTGCTCAGAGACATGCTTGCACATAACAAGCACAAGGCAATCTGTGATTGACTTAAAATATGGCATCACAACCATGTATATATATATATATATATTTTTTTTTAATTCCTAAAGGTTTGCTAATGTTAAAAGGATTTGTTTTGATGTCTGATAGTTCTGTGTTGACTTGACCTACTGTCTGGGTCTGCTGGTGGCTAAGGTACCTGTGGCATATTCTGAGACTCTGGGCAGGCATGAAATACCTTCATCTAACAAGCTTTATGGCCTACTCCACTGCAGATGCCAGACAAAATCTGTGACCCTTGCTCAAGATGGCTTGGGGCCCTGTGATTTCAATGGTTTGTTATTTTACTCCTGCACAAGCCCGCAAACGGTCTCTAATGTGATTTTCCAGTATGTTCTCCACTCGCGTCCCATCCTTGCAGGCAACTAACATAACTTAATAAGGAAAAGAAAAGCTTAATTAAATTATGAAAACATCAGTTTAAATAAGAAATCAGTAATAAACACCTAATATCCTAGTCTCACAAATACCCAAATCTCCTGAGTCACAGAGCTCCTTAGAGACACACAAAAAAGCCTGCGATCAAAGATCTTGTTCTTTCCCCTCGTGCTCCTCCTGTCCATTCACCTGCAACAAAGCTGGCTATGGGAAGGAAGAGTGGGCCATTAGGTTGAGTCCAGCTGCTTGCTGGAAGTGGGGAAACTTAGGCAAAATAGTGACATAGAAGGGAGGAGAGGGTCCAAGAAGAATGGGGTCTAAGGCTTTGAAATGCAGTAGAACTGACATGGAAGGAGATGAATAAAAGGAGGAAGAGTTGGGAGGATAGTTAGCCAAGACCAAAGTTAGATAATTCATGGTATTTCCCAGGGGGGCTAATAATTTGCACCCTTGCATACAGTAAACTCTGTATGCAGAGCTCCCTGATGTAACATAATCCATGATGAATGAATTTAGGAGCTACTGACAATACATCAACAAATGACACGTAAGTTTATATATGTGATTTTACCCTATACTCACTTGGCATTCTTATTTTTTTCAGCGCCTAATCCTAAGGGAGCCATGGCAACGTTTGAAAGAAGATGACAGGATAGAGAGCTAATGATATGTTTAGGCAAATTCCTTCAAAAGTCTGACTTTGTAACTTGATAATCACTGGGAAAAAAAAACCCAAAATACTAAGCAGATTGAAAACTGCCTTCTTTTGAATAAGAGAAAGATATTTGTACAGATTTTTAAATGTAATAGGAGAACATTCTCCAGTTTACCTCTCGGCTGACTCTTTGGCGCATCTTTTTTGTTTGCTCTCCCGTGCTGATGATGGCTTGTTGATTATCCATATCTGGCTCTCTTTTTTATTAGACCCGCTATATTTGATGATTTTTCTCAGTTCTGATTGTTCTTTAATGACTTCAGTTCAATGTAACTATCATAGTGTGTCACTTTACTCTAATCTAGTTGGTCTCTCTTTTCCAGTTTTATTACCATTTGTTCTTCACAGTTCCTAAAAGCACTTATAGTGTCCTTTCATTTTTAGGCCTATTAAATTTTAAATTTTTGGTAAATCAATGCTCATAAACAAATTTATTTATTTATTATTTAAATTTTATTTTTAGATTCCCCATACAATTACAACCCCCTTATTTTTACCCCACCCACCATAGTGTCTTTCCCTCTCCCCACCCCCCATAGAGTGTCTCCTGTTCATAGTTATTTGTTGATTTTGATATTTTCTTTCTTATAGTTATTCTTTTTCCTGGTCCCTTATTTAAGTTTTCTAGATTCCTGCTATGAGTGAGACCATCCGGTATTTTTCTTTTTCTTTCTGGTTTATTTCGCTGAGCATGATCCCTTCCAGCACCATCTATGTTGCTGCAAATTGCATGTGTTTATCTTTTTTGAATGCTGAGTAATATTCCATGGTGTATATGTACCACATCTTCTTGATCCAGTCATCTATTTTTGGGCATTTTGGTTGTTTCCAAAGCTTAGCTATTGTAAATAGTGCTACTATAAACATAGGGGTGCAGGTGCTCTTTGGAATTGATGTTTCTGTGTCCTTTGGGTAAATCCCTAGGAGTAGAATTGCTGGATCATATGGAAGCTCTATGTTTAGTAGGTCCAGAAATCTCCACACAGCTCTCCATAGTGGTTGGACCAGTTTGCACTCCCACCAACAGTGCAGAAAAGTTCCTTTTTCTCCACACCCTCGCCAACATTTGTTGTTGCTAGTTTTTTTAATATGTGCCATTCTCACTGGTGTAAGATGGTATCTCATGGTAGTTTTGATTTGCATTTCCCTGATGACAAGTGATGTTGAACATTTTTTCATATGTCTGTTGGCCATTTGCATTTCCTCTTCAGAGAAGTTTCTTTTTAGCTCTTCTGCCCATTTTTTGACTGGATTTTTTTCTTTGTTGTTGTTGAGTCTCATCAGCTCTTTGCAGATTTTTGTGATCAGTCTTTTATCATTAGTGTTGTGTGCAAAAATGTTCTCCCAGTTGGTGGGGTTTCTCTTTGTTTTTGTTATTGTCTCTTTTGCTGTGCAGAAGCTTTTTAATTTGATGTAGTCCCAGCTGTTTATCTTTGCCTTCACTATCACTGCTTTGGGTGATGTGTTTATAAAGATGTCTTTGATGTGAATATCACGTAGTGTTTCGCCTATATTTCCTTCTATGTATTTTATGGTTTCAGGTCTTATGCCTAGTTCTTTAATCCATTTTGAGTTGGTTTTTGTGTATGGTGTGAGGTAGTGGTCAAGCTTCATTCTTTTGCATGTAGCGACCCAGTTTTCCCAGCACCATTTATTGAACAAACTTTCTTTGCTCCAATGCATATTCTTTGCTCCTTTGTCAAAGATTAGTTGATCATAAATCTGTGGGTTTATTTTTGGATTTTCTATTCAGTTCCATTGGTCTGTGTGTCTGTTCTTGTTCCAATACCATGCAGTTTTGATGATTATGGCTTTGTAGTATAGTTTGAAGTCTGGGAGTGTGATACCTCCATTTCCTTCTTTTTTTTTTTTCAGGAGAGCTTTGGCTATTCGGGGTTTTTTGTGGTTCCATATGAATTTCATCAATAATTGTTCTATTTCTTTGAAGAATGACATTGAAATTTTGATTGGAATAGCATTGAATATGTATATTGCTTTTGGTAGGATGACCATTTTAATAACGCATAAATATATTTAATTCTAAAAACTCAACACCTATTCTTCCCTGGCTCGCCATTTTCAATGGTGAATAGTGGACCTAGCTGATTGTTACAAGACTGCAGGATTATTGGCCTGAGTAATCATGTGAAAACCTACTCAATAAAATTTTGAGGATGCATATCAAAGCATTTCCTATCTTCAGAGATTTATTTAATTTTTTAAATTAAGATGAGAATAGTTAGAAATAAAGATCATGTACTCCATTTTTATTTTAAAATAAAGAATTCATGATATATTATTTTTCAAACCAGACAACTCCTGAGTAAATCACATTAAGCCAGTTAAGATTTTAGCTAATACAAATTATCACCCTGTCAAGTAATCAGTCTTGTGTTATGTGTCACTTAGATTCAGGATTGCAGCTCACCTTATCTCTGGCATCACTGGTCTTGGAGGTAGTGGTTCAGTCTTGGGTTGCACCATGTAAGTTACATACCTGCGCTAGAGAAATAGATCAGGAAAAATAAGAAGGTGCTGGTGAGGAATACTTTTCCAAAAGCCTCCATGAGGACTGACAGAAGTTCCAATTGACATCTCACTACTTGGGAATATGAATTAATTCACACAATTATTCAGATTTGCATCATGATTTCTAAAAAAGATGTTACCTGTCAAAGTGTTTCTCCAATGAATCAACCATTTTACTCACAATATCAATTTTAATCAAATACTCTACCAAAAAATATTAGTCTCATTAAGCCACCCACCCTCTATCTTCCAGCCTACTTTTGCTTGAGTCTGATTGATTCTGAAAAGACTTGAAATCATCAGCAATTTCAGCTTCTCTTATAGATTTTATAAAAAAAAAATTAAAAATTTTCAACCTTTTCTTTATGATTCGCAAAAGCAACGGCCACCCAATACTGACCCAAATGTGAGTCTACTGAGTCTAAATAAATATGAAGACATTGGGAAATGTAAATACTTTTTTCTTTAACCTAGAGATGAATTAGAAAATGCTGATTCTATATCATTTAAACTAAACTTAAGATGTATAGTTTATGTGTAAGTGTGGACAAGAAATGGGTCATTTCTCATTCCTTATTTTCCCTGCTTGGGCTGCCTAATCACTGAGTGTTGTGAATTTTCAGGGGAAAGGGAGAAAGGAAAGTGATTGAGTTCATCATAGAAAAGAAGGCTGGGAGTAGATCTGGCTGACATTTTTACTTTCTTATGACATGTTGTATGTGATATACAAGCTTGAGTTCCACTGTAAAAATAACAAACTATGGTTGGAAATGGGGGTTGTGTGGGACTGATGTGTTCCTGCTCTTGGGTGTGCTCTTTGGGGAAGGTACATTTGCTTGGGGGACATTTTGCTAACTACTTGTTTACAAATGATGCTGCAATGTCAATGTTGCAAACTAGGTTGCTTGGGGGTCTGTGTCCTGTTCATCAAACTTATTTGTCCTTCAATCTTAAAACAAGTTAAGGCAACTTTTAAAGATCAGGTGATTTCATATAAAAACTCAGAAGATAAAATCAGGTAAGACAGCAATTTTTTAATATTTCCCACAAACTCCAATTGCCTAGAGCTGAGTAGCAGCTGTCCACCCTGCAGTCTGTCTTAGCTCCATCATTCACAGCTCTTTCCTTGACATTGAATTTCATTTGCCATTTAGCATCAAACTCATGCTGCTATTTTTCTCGGTAATAGTGAAATATCATATATTGCAAGTGGGAAAATGAAAGCCATGCTGAGAAATGTTTTTTCCCCCAAGATAAATGACAGATCATGTTTATTTGTGCAAGTGAAAAAAAATTCATGTGTTTAATAAACAAACAAGTTGGGTCTGTGTCAAAAGAATAGCTTTGGGTACCTAGTCATCCTACTAATTCACATTACCTTCATGGCCATGTGGGTGTTGGACTTTGCAACCCCTGAATTATTACATCCTCTACATCAATGGTTCTCAACAAAGGGGTGTAGAAGAGCATCATCAGTACCTTTTTCAAAGCACACAGGCTTCCACCAGGACTTACCTAGCAGCCTGCCTCCCTTGGAGGCTTCATCTGATCATGGAAGCTGTGTAAGAAATTCTGATAATTATTTGGTAGAGAACTTCATATCTGGTCTTTAGATAATTCTATTATTAGATACAATCTACTGAAAGGTATACTGATGTCTTTATTCCATTTTCCTTCCTCTCTCCTACCCCAAAATAGAATGCTTGACAACAATGGAATTCAGTTAGTATGCCCACCACCCATTATGTAGCTAAAGGTGTGTGTATAAATGATGAAAAGCTGCCAAGAATTTCCTTACAATTAAGTTCTTCCTTCAAATAGTGTGTGCAGGCCAGAGTAGGGGTAAAAGTTATCTGACATTTTTTGAAACTGTGTTACGATAATAACATAGAAATCAGGATACCTCTAGACAGGCAGGTCATTAATCTGAGAACCTGGGGCATTTATTAGAATACCAATGATCATGAATTCATGGGTTCATTGCTCTATTTAGTAATGGGGTTGGGGGTGGTGGGCTGTTGAGAGAATGAACATGCAGCCAATGGCCAGACCATATGTGAAAAGAACTCTGATCCACAACATCCATAGCAACCAGTCCAGGAAGCTAAACCACAACTTCTATAGCAATTAGCCCAAACTGCCAGGATTTAATCAGCAACTGCTGGCTTCCCTAATTTTTGTCCCCACTTGCTAAGTTGGAAATCCTCACTTCCAACTTACAGTAATGAGATAACCAAATACACTCTCTTAACCACTCTTATGGGATGCTCCCTTCTAGTTAACTAGCCACCAGCTTCCTCATGCCAACAACTTCCAATCAGGCATATACAACTCCTTCCATTTCTTACTATAAAGCTTTTAACACTGTCCTGCTTGCCTTTGTTTCTGCCAAAGGCAAGTGATGATGGCTGACTCTTTTACTATAGCAGTCTCTAGTGAATAGCCTCAGTGAGTTCTCATTTGGGTGGTCTTTATTTTCATAGGATCCAGGAATCAGTATTTTCAGCATGCTTTCCAGATAATTCTGTTGCACACCAGCATTTAAGAGCCTTTGCTGTAGATCACTCCTATGTCTACCAGATTTCACAAGAATCAGTTGTGCACGTGTATGAGGAAGGAGTACAGGAGTACATCCCAAACCCAACTGAAACAAAATCTCTGGGAAGTAGCCTGGGAATGTTTTTAAATGAGCTCCTCCTCTGGGTGATTTTTATTTATCAAGGAGACTTGGGAGATGTTAGACTATGCTGCTATCCACAAGCTTGTCACGGCTGAAAGAATGTAAGTCTTATTATTAATGGATTTATATGCTTGTGAATATGGAATCTGAGGCTCTATTCCTGAAGATTCTGATGTTTTAAGTTTGGCTTAGCTGGTGATTCATACAGGTAGTATGTTTTGGGAAGTAGTGCTCTACCTGTGTGATTCTCAAATAACAATGTCCATACAAATCCCCCGGGATCTTGTACAAAGGCAGACTCCGAGTCAGTAGGTCTCGGGGAGGACAGATTCTGAACATGTAACAAGCTTCATATGATGCTTCACATGGTCTCTGCACTACACTTGGAGCATCAATGCCGGCTTCACAATAGAACCAAATGGGAAAACCACCTCAGGGCTGTCACTCAGGCATCAGGTGATCCCCATGCACAAACCAAGACTGAGAATCTAGTTCATCTGCACACTACATGGCCACATGATTAGAGAAGTATTTTTACAGGAACAGCAGCACAAGAAACTGACAAGAGCTCTGTTAAAGTCACATTGTCACTCACTCTTCAATATTGCTTTGTGGTTCTTGAAATGGATATGAGGACGCTGGAAGTCCACCAAATGCATCAAGAAATAGTTACTCCAAAGAATTCCTGTGAAACCATCTTGTCTTTAGCTTTAAGAGGCTTCCTGTTGAGAAGGCAACTCAGAATATCCTATCTCCTCTGCAACTGGAAATCCATGAACTGAGAGATACAGGTCTTCATTACAGAGGAAATTTTCATAAGGTCAATTTGTTTATATGTGCAAAAGAAGAAAAACCAAAATCCTGGTGGTCATATCTGTGTATTTTTTATCCTTCTCTAAGCTTTGATTGATTATAAGGGTAAAAGAGATGATAGTGTTGTTGTTGATGAGAAGGCAAATTTGGATAGACTATAATCACAATTCACCCTTCACCAGATGGCTTTCTCCTGTTGCCAAGCATTTGATGTGCTGTTTCATGAAGACTGTTGTGGCGATGGGTTAATGCTGAAAGCCTGCAGATTTGAATGGACCAATGTGAAGGTGCTTAACAGATTCTTGGATGACTGGCTTGTTTTTGCTTGAAGGATAAATAAGCTGGTGCATAATAAAATTCTAAGAAAACCTTTCCAGAAGAAAACAAGCACAAATCCAAGGATTATGTTCGAGCAAGCACGTAATGGTTTCAAGCAAGCATGTATGACAACAGAGTTGAGAAAATCTGTGCTATCAGGCATGAAGCCATTTTATCACGTTCATGGACACAAGTTTTAAAAAATCATCTATCGAAAATGCAGTACAATAGATTAATTGTAAAGGTCTCATGGCTGATAAACAACCCAATATGCCCATGCTCTGTAATTATCCAGAGCAAAACATCGTCTATATAATGAATGGCTGATGTTTTCAACTATGATAGTGTATAAACAAAAGATATACATTAAGAAATTAAGAAATACATACTTTAAGAAATTTAGAAATTAAGAAATACATACTTAAATACTTTAAGAAATACATAAACAGCTGAAGCCTGGGTCATGGTAGAGAAGATTAGGTTGGGACAGAGCCCATTTGTGATGACATTAATTCCCAGGCAGAGGTTGGGGTGTTAGCAGGGAAAAGGCAGCAGAATGTCCAAGTGAAAAACAATAAATTATCACTTACAAACCAGTGCATGTCTAGTTTCAGAAAAATAAGCTAACTCATAAATATTGATATATAGTGGTAAAGCTGGAAGACATGAGTCATTTCAATATATAGACCATGAGCCTTTATTTTAACAACAAATTTGATCTGAGTTCAAAGGTTTTCTGAATTCAAAGGTTTTCTGAATGGGGAAATCTAAAAGATAATTGATTGGCTGAACTTTGATCAATATTTAACAGATGGTGATAAAGAGACTCCAGATCTTTATTACCAAAGGTAACAAATTTTTAATTAAAGTCTTTCATTATAACATAATGGTAGACTAATAATACTTTCGTTGCCTTATTTCATCATTTCATGTTAATGCCCATGGAGATAAATGACAAGAAAAATAAACCTAGCAATATCACTGAATCCAGAGATAAGAGAGATTTCTATGGCACAAGCTGGAACATTTCTGATGACTGCTTTTTCAACAGGTACTAGAGGCAGAAGCACAACATTGAATTGCTCATGCCCTCATCCCCATCATCCAACCCCATGAACAGACATCCAGGGAACCCCCACTGACCTCACAGTGGGATCTCCCTTCTGAGTGAGTGGTGGGGACTTCTACTCCTCTGCACCCACCCAACAACAGCATCTCATTCAGACCCAACTTTCATGCATGTGTAGGCATGAGAACTGGCTGTATCACACTGTGCTCGGGAATATGTACCCTCAGGAAAAGCCTGGGAAGTCTGAAGGTTGTGTATCACAGACATAAAAGGAAGAATCAAAGATTTGAGCTCCTCTCTTCCATCTTCAAGAACTTGTGAGGCAGAGGGAAGAAGGCCCTCCTCAGTCCAGCAGAGCACCTTTAGGAGATTTTGAACAAGTCCAATTTTGAACTTGTCAAAATTGCCCCTAAACCCACATTGGAACATGGAGCACCTACCGTCAGCACCCACTAAGCTAAGACCCCTGAAATGATACTTCCAAAAAGTCTGTGGGTAGGTATCAGGCCCAGATAGCTTCTCCCTAAGACATAAGTTAACTAAAAAATAATATTATAATAAATTAAGCAAGCAAAGGGCCTGAGGAAAAATTCAAGTAAAGAGAATTATTTGACGACTCAGAAAGTGTAAATATTTGCAAATTAGTTGCTAAGGGAAACAGAATTAAAAAATAAAATGCATCTGTTTGAATGTTCATTGACAAACCAGAAGCTCCCAGGGGTCAGCAGTTGAACACTTGTTCAGTTGGTCTCTTAATACCACATTGATTTAACACTCTGTGGGAACGCAGAGGCCCCTGCTGGGTTCCTGTGAGTGGGACCTGTCTACCCAGGAGGCTGGCAGAGAGAAGACAGCAGCAGCAGGGAGATCAGATGCCGCTGCAGGAAGCCAAGGAGGGTAAAAGCAGAGGAAGGAGGTTGAGGTGTTTACCAGGGAAGCAATTTGTCTGCTTATCTCCTCACACTTGTCTTACTTTTGACACGTTTTTATTGACCTAGGACTGCATAGAATATTAAACTTCCTTAAATTATTTTTTACAATTCTTATCTGTGGATTCTGCATTGGAATGTCAAGTAGCATTCCTTCAATCCTTTTTGTCAAAATTTTGCTCACGTGTGGGTTTAAGGAGAAACTAGCACACACCTGTTTCTGGCACTGAGGGTGAGACAAGAGTATTATTTTTATTTCAGATGTAAGAAGAAACACACTAGCTTTTTAAAGTTAGGATTCACATGTAATTCCCCCTAAAGCCCACAGGCTAAGTGTCATCATCTCCACTTTGTGGACTGAGCAACTGGCTCTCAAGAAGGGAAAGAAACTTGCTCAGGGGCACACATGGAGAAGCTGGGCCTGAAGCTAGGCCTACTTTATTCCAACACCCTTTCTGTCATAACCGTGCTCTCCTCTCTGATATACTCCCTTGACAGCGGTGCACACCTGAAATTTCTATAATGTTATAATGCAACAGTACCGCAATAAAATTTTCTGAAAAACCACATTTCCAAGCAACTTTGTTTTCCTCTCCAATTTCCCTACCTACTGGTTAAATTAGTCTTTTAGGCAGAATGACAGTCCTCTGTTACTTTTCATAATAGCAACCTTCCCTGGTTGCCTTGGGTCAGTTTGCTGTGCCTGCTTAAGCCTAGATACAGAGTTGACATTTTTCCCTCACATGCACTCTCTCTTTTGGGTCAGTCACACTTGGCTGCCAATTATCTGTCAGCCAATTATTAAGCAATTACCACCGACCTGTTAATAATTCACCAGGAAAATAAAGGAAAAACCTTAGATAATATTAAGGAGAGAATAATTTGTCCCTACTGTCTCATCTCTGTCACAAAAGAAGCTTAAAAAAAAAATCATTACCCAAACCAATATCATTCACCTTGATAAGTCACCTCATTCAGTAGATGTGATTTCAAATGATTTTCTATGAAAATCAAATCCACTTTTAAAGGGCAAAAATTTGGCATAATTCATATATTCAAAAGAATATGATGTGGATTCTGAAAGCAATTCAAATTTTCTCCAAAAATAAAGTCTGAGCGATGATGGTGTGGCTGGAATAAATGCAAAGTCTTTCCTAGTGACCACTTGATAATACAACATTTTTGTGAATAAGTATTTTCTGGCATGTCATTAAAAACTTAGAATCATTTTCTTATGATTCCACTTACTGAGAAGTATTCATACTTTCCAATAAATATTATTTTATGCCTAAATCAGACAGAATTGGCTTATATTACTTACAATCAAAAAGACTAATTAGTGGAACCTGGAATGATGTGTTCAAATAACAGGCCTTAAAATATGACCTTAAATATAAAACTCAGCTTACTTGAGGCGTGGAAGCATGCACTGTGACTTATTCTATTCTAGTTCCATTCCATTTTATAACACTACAGAAAAAAGTGGTTTAACTGTTTATTGGAATTCAAATCATATACCTCATATAAAACTTGAGGGAACTTGGAAGAAAGTGTGAGATTATTAAAAGATGTTGGCTACTTCTTGTGGCTTTCGGCAAGGGTGATATTTAAATTACATTTAACAACTGGCACGTCCCTTGGCCACCAGTCAGAACGGGATGCCAGCAGGGTTGCTGCACCTTGATGCCCTGGTGGGCCTGCCCTATTCTTCAGTCATTGTTCATGGTGCCCTGGGAGGGAAGGCAGGGAAGCAGAGGAGGGTAGAGGGTAGTGAGGAAAATAGAAAGAGACTTAAGGCTGTCGCTCTTTCAATGCTTGAGCAGGTGAACTGGCTAAACACCACTACAGGCTTTAGGAAGATAAAAGCCCTTGTCTACCTTGACCTATTTGACAGAGTCAGAAAGAGAGTAGAATGCAGCTGAACTTTCCTTATGGCCAGTGATCCAGGGCCCGTGACGGAGAGTAAAAGCAGGACGAGGAAGGAAACTGAGTGCATGAGGCAGTACCCAGGACTGTCCTTCACAACAGGACAGCCTGGCTCCTGGCCCCTCTCCCACCGCTAAGGCTCCTGCTGGGCCTTTTAGTTCTGATATTTGATATAAGGCTATAATCTGGCTGTTCTACAGAAATGAGGGACCTTAATAACACCCTCTCCCACCTCAGACATTTCCTGCTGTGTATCTTATGCCTATCAGAGGTGATCATTACCCCACATTTAGACACTCCCCACTGGGCTGGATGCTGGGGTTGAGGAAAGATTGAGTTTGGCTGCCAGCTGATCCCATTGCCATGGGCTGTGCCACTTTGGCAGCAGGTTGAGTGGGATCCAGTGGGGAGGACCCTCTGCCTGTTGCTAAGAGATAGAAACTACAAGGGAATGGGGTATGGTTCAGAGCTAAGGCCCATGATTTTAAAACAAACAGCTTTGGCTCCTGGCTATAAATTTCTTCAGGAATTGAATACACTGGCAACTAGTAGGGTTTTAAGGAAGTGAAACTGACAAAGAATATTCTGCTTAGAAAAAAGAAGTCCATGCATGATACCCAACTCCTAAAACAAATCTCAGGCTCCAAAATCAAAAGGCAGGGGAGAGCGGAAGCAGCACCCTGCAGAGGAGTTGTCCCCTACATGCTCCTCCTCCAGGGTGCTGCAGGTCAGTGGAAACCTCATCAGGACAAGAGTCTGGAGCCAGATGGTTAGTCTGGCACAGGGGCAGAGTATATGCTTCAGAGAAGTGTCTTGCATTCTCAGCCCCCCATATATATGTGAGCTCCTGCTGTGCAGTTCCTGCCTTCCTGCCACTATTGGTTATTCAGCATGGGTGGGGGAAGGGAGGAGTCACATTTATCAATTAGCCACAAATTGACAGATTAAAAGAAGCCACAGTCAGGCATCCCTGTCACCAGAGCCCTGATCTTAGAGTTGGATGAGGTAACATGATTTGGGATGACTGGTCTCCTGAGGGTGGGGGTGAATACATACTTGATTCACATAGGCTAGTTGTATTATGCTGGGAATCCTGTAATTGTAAGCGTGGGACTAAAAGGTTAATGTAAGCCCTGGGCAACGTGAGGTGGGATGTAATAAACTATGGTAGCTTTGTTTATCTGCTCAACAAACTTTCTTCCTTCCTTTCCATGAGGAGCTTCTGCTCCCCTGGCCACCAAACTAGTGAGTGAGAAGAGGCCTGGCTCATCATGAGCCCCCCATTTGATTGGCCTGACCAGTCAAAACACCTTGGGAAATGTTTTGTTGTCCTGTGGTTCCATGACTCAAGTAGACACAGGGGGAAATAAGCTTTCCCTGCTGGTGGTGCTTTGGCAGCTACAGTGACTGTGGTTCCCATCACAGAGAGAAGAGCTAACTGAATAGTGACAATACAGTGGAGTTCAGTGCCCAGTTTCAGAACCTGAGGCCCTGGTTTCTAGATTCCATACTCTTCCAAAGTTTTTGTTAGCTATCTCAGTATCTGACTTTCTTTATATATATATATATATATATATATATATATATATATATATTCTTTATATATATGAATTACACACATGTAAATACATAATTACACATATACATAGAATTCTACATGTATATGAGTTTGATTCCCTTCACTTACATCCAAAAAAAAGCATCATGCAATAGAACCTAGAATTCTCTAAGTACTAAGAGAATGAGCAAAATAACCCCCAAATTGTGCAACTCTCCTTTAACATGTATTATTGAAGTAAATCTGCTCTTATATTTAAACAGGTCATATACAGAATGCCATGAGAGTTTAAGAGGTGCTATAATGCATGCGATACTACTATATGTAAAAAGTGGGACAATATTTTAGAGTTTATTTAGCAATATATTCATAGTACTTTCACACTCCACTTAATTTTCACCCAAAAAGTAATGTAATACAAATCAGCTGGTGTTGATAACAGCAATCATTTATTAAGCACCTATCACATGGCAGGTATTTGCAGGCATTATCTCTACTACAATGAGCCTGCATTGTAAGGACCTTGTCAAGTTTACAAATAAAGGAATTGAAGTTCAGAGGGTCAATGGATTTACCAAGTTCATTGGTAAATCAGCCGATGGCAGGGTCAGGTCTAAAGTCCAAGTTTGATGCTTGCAAAATTTGTGTTTTATCCCATACCATACCAACATTTCCTCTCTTCATATTAGTATCTCACCTTTCAAATAAGGAACATGGGCAATTAGCTGATCTACTGGACCCAACATTTTAGAAAGAGAGAGATGTGGAAAGAGAAGGCAGCTGAGAGGGCTTGCAGGCTTGCACAGAGCAGGGGCTGACAACGATGGTCCCTCTGGTGGTACAGCTTTTCAGTCTGCAAAACCTTTCTGCTCTGTCTCAGTACAATGACATCTGACATCAAATTGGAACAGCAAAGAGGTTTTGTCTAGAAATCAAGAAGCAAAGCTACAGAGTGGTGAGGGCCAGGAAGGGGGCAGTGCACAGATAGGTTTACACAATGATATCTGTGGCACCAGTGGCAGGACAGGAAGGCACAGCACGCTTGACCAGGGTGATCAAGGGCAGAAGATTCTCATATTCGAGGGACTGTTGTATTGATTAGTGTAGCCAAATGCTAGCAGGACGTGGAGTAGCCCTGAGACCTGAAAGCTGTTATTGATTATCTGTTGAGCTGTCTTCCTGACTACAGAAAGAGGCTACAAAGCAGCTGAGGAAGGTTGGCAGTGCTCCCCTCTTCCATTCACAGCAGTCAGGTCACCCAGAAATGCAAATGCCCTATGCTTAGGCAGCAGCAAATTTCTTTTCACTGGTTTCCTTACTTGCACAGACTCGAGTCCCTGTTCCTACTCAAAGCTAACCTGAGAAGGAACACACTTGCATGTTCACTACCCTGATCACATCTCAAAGGCCAAGAAACCAGGGTCCCCAAGATAAGGAAGCATCCCCTTTCTTCTGGATTATATCCAGAATGTTACTAAGGCTCTTGGCATCTCTGCCAAATATTGCTTTTAGAAACAAGCCACACTTAGGCTAATTATTTTTACCAAATGAAAAGTGTCTGCTGGAACTGGGCTCACCAGGGGTTCTGATCTTTCTAGGAAATAAAGAAAAACCTTGACATTTTTCTCTTTTCACAGGCTGGAGACATTTATATTGCAGTTGACACAAAGGGATCTTTTGTGACATTCGTTGCTTGAGGATACATTTCCAGTTCTAACCCTGTTATTAGCCATCTTCTTTGGAGAATGTGTAACACATTAAGTGGGAAGGGAATGAAAATACTGATTCAATTAGATGAGCTCAGGAAACATGACCAAATCAGAAATAAGAAAGAATGTGTAGTGTCAGGCTCTGACAAGCTTGGGGAGAGAGACTGGTAAGCCAGAGGAGATCACTCTTTGTCAGCCCCAACCAGTGACCTCATGTCCCCTCTGCAGCCTCTGATATTAGGGCTGAGTCCCCTAAAATAAATGGCTTTGGTGAATGCTGGTGTACCAGTTCAGTTAAAAAGCCTTCAGGTCTGAGGGCTCCCTGGTGGCACAAGGGGTTAAGGCACAACCTACGAAGCTATCCACAGCCTCTGCAGCATGAGTTCGATCGCTGGCCAGGGAGCTACCCACATGGCACAGCAGACCTCTCCTGTCTTGCCCACTGTTCCCCTCAGCAGTGTATTTCAGTGGACCCACCTGTTGTGCTCCCACTCTGTCTCTGGTCAATCCTCTCACCCTCCTGCACCTCTGGCCTACACCCCAGTGCTTCTTGTTCTAAATGGCAGTTGAACAGCAAGAATTCAATTCTATGTCTCTTTCAAGCTGTATTAAAAGGGATAAAGAAATACACTGCACCAGAAAATTCAAAGTGATTGGCAAACTAATGCCAGAATCAGGAAACCTTTACAAATTACAAGGCAAATGACATCAGTTCTCTTAAAAAACAAAGCAAAACCAAAAATGCTTCCTTTGTGATAGGCAAGTGGATGTCTTCACCACTGGGCTCTATCGGTCCTAGGTCTCAGAGTCAGTGTGTACCCATGGATATGGATTTCGAGTGACCTGAGCTCTCTTGTCCTACTCTTTACTGTCCCCATCACTATACTAAGCTTTCCAAAGTCGGCAACTACCAGGAAATGACTAGTCACAGAGTAGGTGGTACCGGGTTGAACTCTGGGAGACACGGTCAGTCTCATTTGTAAAGAACCTGTACCAGTCAGGTTCACCTGTGTTTTGTTTTTTATTTTAGTTGAGGTAATATTTGGATACCTCCATCAGGTATCGCCACCACAGTTCACCACCACAGTCTGTTGTGCTTCCTTCCCTCTTTGTTCTTAGTACTCTACCCACCTCCCCGACTTCAGTTCTGTAGTCAGGTATCAAGGGTTAGTTTTTAAGCTTGTCTTTAACTAACACTTCATTAGTTACTTTATATTCCACAAAGAATTCACAAAACTCTACAAAAAAGTAAACCACAAATAATCCAATCAAAAAATGGGCAGGAGAACTACAGACACTTCTCCAAAGAAGACATTCAGAGTACAAACAAGCACATGAAAAAATGTTCACCATCACCTATTAGAGAAATGCAAACCATCACCTATGTTCTTAATGTAGTTTTGTGTCTGATTTGAGGATCTGGCAGATAAATCATACTTAAAGACTTCCTAGGGTCTAGGGTACCAGGGATGCAGGGAGTGACCAAAGATACAACTTTTGTCCTGTACGGTCTGTTTCAATAATACCAGTTCACTACTTCATTGAGAATTTAAAATATATTAACCTATGCATGTGTTTGCATATGCGTTTTCATGTGTGTATCTATGTGTTTTATAAGTGTTATATTTCTCTAGTTTTACTAACAGAAGTTATCCTATCTTAATACACTGAGTTTTGTAGCTTTTACTTTACTATATGTTCTAGGATATTTCATATATTACTTGAGAATTACCTGTCTCTTAGAGGGTTCAAAGGACGAAAGAATACAATCATCTGGGCGCAGCATTTTTGCAATATGATTCTCAAATTTTAAACATTCCTTCTATTATTATTACTCACATAATTCAAGTTTCTACTACTTCTTAGCTAATTATTGTAATTTATACTCTCAATATTATGGTGCCTCAGATTTTCATGTGGGGAAATGATATATAGCTTGTTCTGTCTGTCTAAATTGTTTGGAAATGGTTTTTTGATTAACATGTCCCTGTTAGCTCTAGACACTCATCTCCAATAAATCTCATTTGATCCAAGGTGGTGTGCAGAATCCTCTAGATCAAGATCTTATTTAAAAGATATTTGGAACTATCTTTAACTTTGCATTTTCTCTCACACATGTAGCCTATCCATTGGTAAATCCAGTTGATTCTTCTTCAAACTATAACTAGATAAGACCTCCTCTCACTCTCACAACTTCTATGTGGTAGCTCAAGCCACTGTTATTGTTAGATTATTGCAGTCAACTCCTGCCTTATCTCCCCACCTCCACCCTTGTCTCCTTCCCAACTGGTTTTCCACATAACAGTTGGAGAGACTGAGTTGAAACAAAGTCTGGTCCTCTGCTTCCAAACATGCCAGTGATTTCTTATCTCTTTAGGGTAAAATTCAAAGTCATTGCCAGGCCAAGGCCCAGGCTCTGGCCTGTCTATGATCTCCTTCCCAACCTTCTCCACAGTCTCACTGGTTTCTGCCTATTCCTCAGACATCCAATCCACCTCCTCTTTGGGACTTTACACTTGCTTTTCCACCAGATTCTAAATGGAACACCAGATTCCATTCCTTCAGTTTAACTCCATATTTTTCACTTCCTCAGGTAGGACTTTCCTAACTCTTGTGGAAATAGTGCCCTCTCCCCATCACTTCATAGCTCGCCCCTCTTTGACTTATTTTTTTGCATAGCACTTTATTAACCAATACAGTAGGTTTTGATTTACTTGAGTACTGCCTCTCTATCCCCTCCTTAAGCATAAGCCTCACAAGAGCAGGGATTTTGCTGTATCATTGCTACATTTTCAGACCATAGATGGATCCCAGTAAATGTTTGTTAAATGTGTGAATGGGGATCTACAGCCTGTCCTCTGGCCCTTGTCCTATAATAGGATAGACTCCTGGACCTATTTGGGGTATCTGGGGCAGTTGGCCCCATACCTGGTCCACTCTAACTCCCTTTATACAGACGTACCTTCACCCCGGCTCCCCATGATAGCACACTGAGAGGAACCCTACTGTGCAAGCTCTACCCCTGTAGCTTGTCTTCGTGATTATGGGGTGCAGACAAATATTCACGGAGTTGAATAATTTTTTTAGGTCACTGATTCCAGAATCAAATACATTCTTCCTTTCCTTTTCACTGGACTTCATTTAGCTAGCAAGACTATATTTCCAATAACAGCTTAAAACTTAATCTTGCCAATTCAGAATAGCTCAGATACTTTAGTTTTAAGCAATTCAAGATTCTTATCTCTCCTTTTATTTTTATCTTTCTCTGAGACAAGATTGGAGGTAGGGAAAGTGAGCCCCCTCTCTGTTTTGGGGGAAGTTCTGGCTGACTAGCTATCCTTTCCTGTTGGCCTGTGTTTATTTCTACAGAAGCCTCTCTTATCCATGCCTCCTGCCTGGACCTCAGGCCATGAGTACCACACACATAGCCACTTCCTTCTTCTGCACTGACCCCTGTGGGACCCAGTCCTCCCAGAACTTCTACACCCACTTTGTAGCCCTCAGGGAGTCCAGGCTAAAAGTTATGGATATATTCTGTTTTTATGGGTTCTGCATTTTATATAATTGGTGGGGGAAGGGGAGTTCTTTGAAGAAAAGAGTTAGGACTAAAAGTGAATTTTTTCATAGAACAACAAATCACAACAAATTGCACATTTTAAAGAGCTGACATACCACAGACCTCCCAAATTCTGGAACAATACTTTTAGCTCATTAATAGTCTTAGCTCAGTAATACTTTTTGTCCTGTGTATTTTTTGGCATACTCTTAGATTTCCTCTCACAATGAAAAAAATTTTAGAATATTATTTTTGAAAGATAAATAGAATAGAGATAATTCAGTCTTTCTTTTACTATGCTTGAAAAAGCATGTGGTTTTATATATAGATAGGCACTCTTGGTAATGTTAGTACAAGATTTGCTTTAGCAACAAAAACATTCTGATAAATTTTACTTTATGTAATTCCCACTCAAAACCAGAAAATGATTCTTCATACTTATGTGCATAGTATGGGGTGGGGAAAAACACCTATTAATATCTCAACGTTTGTGTCTAGGGAGTATTGGTTTGAGTTTCTAAGCACCAGCAAGATTCACCACAATTACTGGCCAAGTCGGAGGACTGAGAGAGCATTCAAGGTCCCTCTGGATGTAAACTGAAAATTTTAGTTGCTTCCAATTTTTTGGAAGGGGTAGAGAAGCAAATTCTAAGATGGATCTCCAGGAATGACTTTTAGAACAAAGCTGACTAGAAGAACTGCTATTGGTGCTATTATTGGAATGTTGGTGGACCTGGAAGCCCCATGAAGTTCTAACCAAGGATCCACGAGAGAAACTGACGCCAGAGCAGTTACATGCCTGCCAGAGCCACACCAGCAACACAGGTGCCTCATGTACTGCTGCCTCCCTCCCTAAGGATCTCTGTTCTAAATTGAGGTCTCTCCTAAGAACACCTGATCATCTGAGTGCAGGGAGGTCTGGAACACAGAGTTTTCAACTTTGCAGCCACCGCAGCCAAGGAAGGCATAACAAAGAAGTTGTGAAGAAATGTTAGTGCCCCAATCTGCCTGCTGTCTGGCAGAGTTACATACTGGAGGCCACCCCAGGAACCTAAAATCAGTCCTTTAGGACCAGCAGCACCTTAGGACCCGCTCCTAATATCAGTCTCTGTTCCAGCAGGATGCCCAGGGCACAAGTAAAAGGAAAAGCCACCACAGGCAGGCTCAGCATCTGTGAATTTAGATCCTGAGCTGCCTAACTCAACCATCAAATCCCACTGCTACTGCCACCCAAGTCTCTGCAGATGTGAAGATCAAATAGTACTGCAGATAATCCATTCCACGTTGGTCCTTCTTATTCCAGGTAAGTGTGTGGTTTCTTTCCCTTGATAGAATTTCTACAGATAGAATTTCCTAAGCCCCAGGACTGTGGAGCTGCCCCTGAATGGCGGTGTCTCTTCCACTTCCAGCCAGTGTGTCTCATCTTCTGCAATATGACTTGTCTACAACCAAATCTTGATGATGGAAACAATCTAGTTTTATTTTTCCAACAAATTTGAGATAAATTACTTTCATATAACTTCATAAAATGATGCTCTCCTATAAATTTCTTAACACTGATGATGGAAATTTTGATCTCTTGAAGACATAACAAGAGAGATTCAGTCCTATTGGTAGTTTACATTGTGAGAATCTTTCCTCAATAAACTTGGATCTTGACTACAAAATATTGTGGGGTCAGAACCCCATTCATTTTTATAAATGAAATTTCAATTTGGTTTATTTTATTGTACTAAATGATGTCAGACCAATATTAAATAAGTCTGTGGAAACAATCATCCTTCAATCACGAAGAAAAGGAAAGCTGCATGTTATTCATGACTGAGCATCAATAACAGGTTAGACTTCATTGTTTAGTAAAAATTGATGTATAAAATAGCATAGTTGTTCCCCTATCTTTGTTTCATCTGGGCATTTTAATTCCCTTCATAAATTCATTTATACAGTCAGTACAGAAAGCAATGAAAAAAGCAATCTCATAATAATTTTAACAAAAGCCTCTGAAATTGCATGCCTATATAGTACTTTCCTCCTTTCCATTATGACACTAAATTAAACTCAGTATGTTGGCTGGATATGCAGTAGAAGAACTAGACACAGGCCATACCAATGTGTGTGGTTTCATGAGATCTTCTAACAGTGCCATTAGATGTCCTTTCTGGGATATGATCCTACTTCTGTCACCCTCAACTACCTGGCCCTGGCACTCAATGAGAGGACAGTACCCATTTGAATACATTTCAGATCTCCCTCCTGACTTCCACACTGACCCACAGGGAACCCTCACAGTGGTGCCTGAACACACAGGCTGTATCTCCTGCTACTGCCCAGATCAATCTACCACTCTGCTCCTGCTCTTTGATCATTCAGTATCCTTGGGTGGGTGCACCTGAGAAAGTGTAGCAGTGCCTCTTGGAATAAAGATTCACCTCCACATGGATCAGGACTCTTGACCACGTTCATTCCTTGTGGCTAGAGTGCGGCAGACTACCTATTGTCCCCCAGGGTTTCTCACCCTTGCCTATCAGTGAGGACTTGCAGCCAAGGTGGTAAGGAAATGCCAAAAGGATCTATCTGCCATAACAGGAGTGAAGGGTAGCAACCAAAATTTCATCCACCTATTTTGGAGCCCCTGTGTCCCTCTAAATCTCTGCCTAGACCTTCATTCTCCCCAATCTCCACCACCCCTCTCCCCAAGTGGAATGGCAGAGAATTCACAGAGAGACGCATGTAGTCAGTAGGTACAGAACATTTTGAAACCTCATACACCACCAAGCCTGGAGCAGAGTTCCTGGATAAGACTGGGACCTGCATCCCATATGAACACATTTTGGATCCCCCTTCTGCTTCACACTGACCCCGCAGGGAACCCTCACAATGGTGCCAAGACACAGCAGGCTGTATCTCCTGCTGTGTTCACACTGTCCCTGCATCTGGGTGACACTTAGCTTCAAACTTGATTTTAAAATAGTCTGTTCCCTGTTTCCAGTCAACCTAGGCTAATGATTATAGATGGCCTGAACATTCCTCTCTTGCTACATTACTTTTACTTGTTTTTTTTTTTAGATGAAAAATAATTTTAAAAAATACAAAAAAGAAATCTCTCCACTCTTCTTACACCTACCTCTTGAGCCCAAGTTGTTACAGTGCTACACAGTTAATCACTTCAGCCTAGCAGAGTAAAACATGTCTTTAAAGAACTATGTCATGTAATAGTCCCAGAGACACAGAGAGGTATAAAGAATGATAAACAGACAAGCACCACCACATATAGTACTCAAGATGTAAAATATTATCAGCTCATCTGAAGACCTGTAGCCTTCTTGATTGAATTTTACTCTGAGGTAACTATTCTGATTTTAGCAAGCAATTTAGTTTCAGATAAATTCAGTTAAAGTTGGGATTTTTCCCTAGTCTTCCCTCACTCCAGCAGTGTCTGGTTTCAGTATAGATGAATATAATGTCAGAGAATGGGAGAAGGTGCATGGTTTGATTTATAACTGAATACCTGCTTCTAAGTTATCTTGCTGTTCCTCATGCCTGGCCCCCTTCCACGATGGAGGATACTGAGAAGTCCACGCCCTCATCCACTTCCCACTGGTTTTGGGTGTGCTCTCTGCTGGCCATGAGCCTCTGCAGGCCCCGAGGACTCATTGCAAAGGAAAACACACAAGGCCCTGGTAGGTCACTACTCGGATTCAACCAGAGTTTCACAGGTTGTGGTTTGCAATTTTACATGAATAAACATTTGCTTTGATAAAAATGCACCAAAGGCACTGATTTATTTAACTAGCCCCCATTCCTGGACATGCAGATGCTCTACTCACCATCTCTGTACATAGTATAAATTCCTAGGTATAAAATTTCAGTATAAAAGAAGGCACACATTTCAAAGATTTTTTTTCTTTTTTATCAAATTGCAACTGGAATAATTGTGCCTGTGCACACTGTCAGTGTCTGAGGACACCCAAGGACTATTTTATGTTATACATTTTGCAATATAGCCATTAACTTTAAATTACTGGTTGTATTATTAAAATTCTCTACCATTAAGTTTTATCTACTTGATTTGCTAAATTGATTGGTAGTATGTCAAAATATCTTACTATTCATATGTATCTTTCCATATTGATATGATGATATCAATATATTTATCTTACTAACAGTACATGCTATCTGCACAGAAAGTATAATGATCTACATTCACGTGGTCTATACATATTATCAAAATTAAATGATCTTATGTATTCCACTGTGTTTGGAGTTAAATTCCTGGGAGATATATAGATATACTAATAAAGATATAGATCTATGTCACAAGTATATGTTCATATACTCAATATATATTATATATTTGATTATACATAGTTGTTATTGTTACTGAACATTTATTAAAATGTGTATACAGAGAAAGAGAGACAGAGAGTGAGAGAGAGAGAGAGAGAAAGAGAATGAAACTAGCTGAATTACAGTGCCTACCTGAGTCCTTGGCATGAGGTACATCTGAAATAAATCCTGCCTGCCTTTAGGGAAGCCCTTTCCATCACAACTGGCTATTTCTTTCATAATTGTCTCTTTAAAGTCATTCGTATTTCTTTTTTTTTTTTTTTAAATCTGATTATTTTCCCTTACAGAAAGATATTCTCTCTTTTTTTTTTAAAGATTTATTTTTTTTTATTTTTATTTATTTATACAAGCACTGGGTACAGTCAGAAGCGTGGGAGGGTGAGAGAATTCACCAGAGCCAGAGCGGGGAGCAGACAGAAGGACGGAAGCACACTGCTGAGGGGAGCAGCGGGCGGCAGGAGAGGTCTGCACGCCATGTGGGACCCTCCTCCAGTGGCCGGGGAGCAGCTGGGGATCGAACCGGGCGGCAGAGGCTGCGGGCAGCTTCGCAACCCAATGCTCAACCGCTGCGCCACCGGGGAGGCCCTAAAGTCATTCGTATTTCAAATATGATTTCCTAATCTTCATATGAGTGGTTCCTCCTCCTTCAAATTCTTTTATCCTATTCATTAGGCCTTTTTATCTGATCAAAGGGTGAGACAAGGCCAACTTCCTCCCCCTTCCCAGTCTGAAATCAGAGGCCTAGGTGGCTGCTTAGCCGCAGGAAGGAAGGTCCTCTTGGTGGCCGATCTTATGACTTACTGTACTTTAAGAATAACCTTGGAGTTTGCTATGGGGGGCCCAGAATCCTGGGTCCCCTATTATAGAAGTTGATGCAGTAGGTTGAGAGTTGAGCCCTGGAGTCCGGATTTTAAAATACCTCCAGGGTGATTTTGATATGGTCTTCAGGTTGACACTGAACAATACTGCCTTAGAGCTCAACTTCCTACTGTTTGTGGACTTCAGGGCTGCCGTTTCGGCTTGGCAGGTCAGCGCAGGGGTCAGGCGTCAGCACTGTGAAGCAATCTGCAGGTACTCCAGCACGAGTTTGATCCCCAGCCAGGGAGGTGACCCACATCGTGCAGCAGACGTCTCCTGTCTCACCCACTGCTCCCCTCAGCAGTGTATTTCAGTTGATCAAACTGTTCTGCTCCCCACTCTGTCTCTGGTGAATCCTCTCACCCCCCACACCTCTGGCCTGTACCCCAGCTCTTGTATACATAAATTAATAAATCTTTAAAAAAATAAAATACAAGATACTGACAACCAAGCCATAACTGTGGGCTTTTCTAGTTGCTCTAAAACCATGTGCCACCTTAAATAAGAACAAGTTCAACATCCAAACCTTGTTGGGGGAGGAGGGGAGTGAGAGAAGGACAAAGAAACCAATCAAAGAGGGTAGCCCCCATTGCCTATGTCTAGGACTTAAGTGGAGCGTGGGACCACCTGCGGATATAGAGAGAGAAAAAGAGATTCAGAATTACAAAGTTACTGAGACAAATGGCAAGTCCTGTGGAAGTACTCCATCTCTTCCCAATCATCTTCTGTACCTCATGGGGAACACTTGATCAGTATAAAAGACACATGTGTCTTACTTTCACAGAGATCTTACATCACACCTACTCACAGACTGCAGTGTTCACTGTTTTCAGAATTGTCCACATTGAAAAGCTGACATTTCACATTAAAAATGCAGGCTTCTGACTTCCCCTAAAAGTAAGAAGTCCTGGTTATACTGGGCACTAATCCCTCCACTCCCAACCTCGGTGGGAGCTGGGTTCACCGAGAAGGGTTCTCAAATTGCCATGACCCCAACCATTCCATCTGGATTTCCCCAAACACTGCTTTACCTGCCTGTCCTCCCAGGACTTTTGGTCTTATGCCTATCACTTAAAAGCTGCCTCTTACATATGCTGAACGCATCATCATAACTCATCTTAGAGAATATGATTTTTACACTCTTACAGTGAAGTCCCCGCCCTCCAACTAGTATTCCTATGGGAAAGGCCATGCGGACCAAGCAAGTGCCCGGGTCACCCCTTGCCTGCCTTGCATACATGCCTATCAATCCTGCCCCCCATTTTTCCAATAATGATTTACAGCTAGAGTCACCTCCAGCTGCAATAACCAACTCATCCTGCTTTGCCTGAGACATTTCTAATTTTAACATTGAAAGTCCTACCTCCTGGAAAACTCCCCAATCATGGGCAACCAGGACAATTAGTCAACCTATCTTTGGCAGGTCAAAGACACTTTGGAATTTTGGGGTATGGGCAACAGGTTCTGAATCATTCTCTTGGGCTCCCCTTACTCTAGCTTTGGAAAACTCCAAGTATTGTGGGGAATGTTAAGCAACTGATCATAAGAACTCATTTATGCTGACAAGGAGGAGCAATTTAGGATGTACTGTGTCTTTATGTAAGTGTGGGAAAATTAGGCCAGTGAACCTACTTCCTAATTCTCCTCTGTATATTTTAATGCATCTGAGCAAGGAATTAATGACTGGGGATTATGGTAAACTGGAGGAGATACATATCTAGAAGTTCTCTGTCTACCTGGTCTTATTAAGACAAGTTTTCTTTTCAATCTGCTACACAGCTGTCCTCTAGAGCATTGCTTGATGTCATCCATGGATTCCCCTTGCTTCCCTCCAGTTTGAGACCCTTGCTTACTGAATCCAATGTTTTCTTTCTTTATTTAGTAGAAAATATTCTGTAATTTGACAGCATTGGAGCAAGGATAAATGTGGCTTTTTTTTTTTTTTTTTAGATTTTACTACCCAAATAAGCCTTTATTTTATTCTTTACTTGATTAATAGTTGGGCTGTATATAGAAGTCTAGGTTGAAAATAATTTTTTAAGGTTCAGGTTTTTAAGTCAGTTTGTCTTTTAGATTCCTGTTGAGAAGGTTTGTAGCCTTCCTTCTTCCAGTCTTCTGCCTGAGATCTGATTCTCCTCTCTGGAAGCATGTGAATCTTCTCTTTCTCTCCAGAGTGTTCCAAAGAAATTTCATAATTATGCTAGTGGTTGGATTATTTCCTCCTTCACTTTTTGTGCTGGGAACTTGCTACACTGTACAATCTGCAAACAAATATCTTTTATTTTGAGAAAATATCCTTGCATTTTTCCTTTGGCCATTTTCTTTTCTTTTCTTATTCATTTATACATTTTTTACATCACTGTTTATTTTTAAACAGTGTTTGCTGTCCCCCCGCCCCTCAGGTGTAGTCCCCATAGAATTTCCTCCACCAATTCACCCGTGCACCATCACCACAGTCCCCTGTGCTCCTCCCTCTATCCCTCCAATTTCTCTCCCTCCCCTTCCCCTCAGGATGTCTCTGGTTTATAATTGTCTGTGTTTTTTGTTTTGTTTTATATTGTTACTATTTTTCCCCTGATGTCTTATTTGGTTCCCCTATATTCCTCCTATATTATATTCCTCCTATAAGTGAAACTGACCGATATTTTTCTTTTTCCTTCTGACTTATTTCACTGAGCATAATTCCTTCTAGCTCCATCCATGTTGTCGCGAATGGCATTAGTTTATCTTTTTTGTTATTCCATTGTGTATATATACCACATCTTCTTGTTCCAGTCATCTATTTTTGGGCATTTTGGTTGTTTCCAGGCTTTACCTATTATACATAGTGCTGCATTAAACATAGGGGTACAAGTATTCTTTTGAATCAATGTTTTTGTGTCCTTTGGGTAGATCCCTAGGAATGGAAATGCTGGGTCCCCTTGGCCATTTTCTTTCCCACTAACTTATTTTCTCTTTTGGAAACTCCTCTGGACATTCACCCTCTCAGATGGATTCCCCAATTTATTTATCTTTCTCATCTTTGCCTTTTCTTTCTTCAGTTTCCGGAAAAGATCTTCAGTTTTGTCTTCCAAACCTTTAACTGATTTTTTTCTCAGTTATATTTTCAATTTCCAAGGGGATAGAACCACTTCATTAGCAATATATTTCATTTTTGAATAGAATATAATTTATTTAAATCTCTTAATATTGGGCACTTATCTTGCTTACACTTTTTTATAGATACGGCAATAAACATACTTGTGCATATATCTATAACTACATCGCTAATGGATTTGAAACAATCTTTCAAAAATAGATTTACTGGAATAAATAATACGAAGATTTTAAAGTTCTTAATACATAGCATATTATCAGCTTGCTTCCCAGCAGTTTGTATGCAACTATATCACCACAAAGACAGTAGTATTATAATTTATTTTAACATTTGCTAGTATGGTAGATGAAATTTAAGCATTGATGTTTTCTTTCAATTCATTTTTTTCTGGTGAAATCAAACAATTTATTTAGTTTACTGTGTCTTTTTCATATTGATTTATTGCACTTTTAGATCTTCTAGTGGATTTGGGGTTAAATGTTAAGCTAATATTTTGTTGAAAATATTTGATGCATTTTATTTTTATATTACGTGAGAAAATATAATTTTGTATAATCTAATTTATCAGTGTACTCTGCTGAAAAATAATTTACAAGAACAAAAATAATGAAGAAAAATTTGTTGACAGATATACTAAATATTAAAAAATAATATTCTTAAGGTTTAGATGTATGTTCAAATAAATAAGAGAAACTCTGCGACAATACTGAATAACTGAGTAGAAATAAGATATCCCAACTTACGGAAAAGACAAGTAGTTAATAAGCATCTGAGATACATGTTCAACCTCATTAGTCACCTAAGAAAATAAATTAAAAAAACAACACCAATTTTTTGTTCATGAAATTAGAAAAGAGTAAAAAAATAAATTGGCTAAAAGTGAGATGAAGTTGGTATTCTCATGCTAATAGGCATGTAAATGAGTTTGACCCTCTTGAAATTAATTTTATTATATGCACCCAAAATTTTAAAAATCCCCATAGCATTCTGGACAGCATCTACACTTCCAGAAGCCTATGCCAAGTAAATGATCAAATGAGAGCAGATAGCACAAAGACTGGCACAGAATCATTTATGACCAAAAAATAATGGAAATATCATAAATCACCTGTATCAGAAGAATAGTTTTTAAAAATCATGGTATACTTGTATTTGTTCCACCATTAAAATTATATTCACCAGTAAAAAAGGGATATAATGCTATACGTATGAGATCTTAATTGTAGCATCTAGGTAGACTTGGTGGCAGGGGGTGTGTGAGGAAACAGATACCTAGAGAAAGAGGTTCTACCAAGTTATTAGATTATGGGCAATCTTTCTTCTCCCTTCTTATAGTCTTCAAATGTTCTAGAATTTACATATATAGTATCTTTAAAGTAGGATTGAAAGTATAACTTCCTATTTATCTCAATGATTCTAGTGACAGAGAACATACTAAAATTAAGACAATTCATTCTTCTCAAATAGCTGTTGAGTTTTGTTTTGCTTTTCAAATACTGAAGAAAAGTAGATTTTGCTAAGTTCCTAGTAACTTCTGCTCCTTTTGGCCATTCAGAATGCATTGCATCTCTACTAGATGACAGTGGTTACTTATTACACTTTTCTGGAATGTTACCTTCCAAAGTTTTAAGGATTTGCTTGCAACTACAGCTCTCATATCTATGACAGTGCCTGATGCAAATTAGTCATTGAGTACATCTTTGTTGAATGAATTAAACAAAACTCACATCTTTCATATCTCAGATGTGGTTTTCAGTCTCTCTCTTGGTTAAACTCATTTCCATTTGGTAATATTTTAAGTTGTGGCTTCTAAGAGACCAAATGTGGTCTGTCTAAGCCTGTCTCTGGATAATACATCATGAATACCACCTGGAATTGCATTAACTTCTTTGGGAGTGATATCTCACAGTGAGCCAATATTGATCTGTCTGAATGATAAAACCTTGATGTCTTTATAGAAGTCTCTGGTCACTCCTGACCCTCCACATTTGGATTTGTTCAGGTGTTCTTTTTTTGGACTCATGTGTAAGAACTCACATGAACCTTCATTAAACTAATCTTGTTAGACATAAATGTTAATCATTTTAGGTCCTGATCTATCTTTTATGGATTCATGTCACTTTGCAGCTTATGTCAAGCACAAATTCAATTAGCAAGCCTCCTATTTCTTTATCTAAGCTATGAGTAGGTTTTTATGGTTATAAGAAATATCCCTCCTAGCTGAAGTTGAACCATTTGACATTTGGGGCAAATTCTCTCAATTATAAATCCCTTTCATTTCTTTTTATCCAGCCCATAGTTAGCCATTTAAGCCACTAAGTTATCCTAGGAGATCTTGTCATAAGTCTGGCTGGGTCCTAAATATATAACCCTGCACAGCTATGAAAGATGTATTACAATTTATCCAATAATCAGCCTTTCTCTCTTCAAAAATAAAATATAATGGGAAAATCACATTCTGATTCCTTATTTAGAAAGAGAACTGTTTTCCTCATTGTTCCACAATCTGCTCAGGGACCATGGTCTTCAGCCCTGGCTCAGTGGAGGTGGCACTCGGAACCACCATCCCCTTTGGGCATCTGCTAAGCAATCGGCTCTTGAAATGGGGTTTCCCAAAGATCTTTCCACAAACTTGATTCCTTTCTCTTTTTCACACCCCAAATCTAATTCAGCAATAAGTTCCATGAGGATCACTTTCAAAATACATGGCAAATATGCCATTTAATACCACTGCACTGCTATGATGCTCATTCAAGTCAACTCTTCTCTCATCTAAACCATTGGAATAGCCTCCGAGCCAGACTCCTGGCTTCTTCTCTTACCTCACCCACTCTCAGTCCACCTGCCACATGGTGAGGGAAAAATTAAATTGTGTCCCTTCTCTGCTTAAAATAAAATCCAGAGTACTTACTACTTTTTACAAAGTACAACATGATCTTTTCCTGGTTATTTCTCAAAAATTTCCTCACAGTCTCCTTCTTGTCTCTGTGCTCTCATTAGTTAGTTCTTTTTGCTCTTCAATCATATTAAGCATGCTTCCCTTCTCAGGACCGGTGCATGTCCCATTCTTCTTAGAGCACTCTTATTCAAAGATGATTTTTAAATTATTTGTCAAACGAATACAGATTAGCTACACAAAGACTGGGTTCTAGAACTACCCTTGCCTTTCTCTGAGGCCAAATCCCTAGCAATACATCCTCCTGCCACTACTTTTTATCAGTAAAAGGACAATGTGGCAATTATGATCTTCTAGTTCACTTAGCCTCTGTTTCATATTTTGCTGGCAGGGATACTGCTCTTTGTTATGTAGATATGCAGATACTTGGTGTTTGTTTTTTTTTTTTTTTTTGTCCTTGTTCTTGACTTTCTTCTTTTGGTCTTTGGTGATCCCCAATCACAGGATCTTATGTTGTAAGAAAGAGCTCTCCACTGTAATAGTCAAATTTAATTTCTGACATTTCAAAGTTATTAAACACAAGCAACATTTATGTACTAAATATAAAATTTCATAAAGTCAAACTCTTCCCATTGGAAGAGACTTTGAGTGTAGGTTGATAAACCATTATGAAATTCTTTTTTTCTAAAGATTTATTTATTTATGCATACAAGAGCTGGGGTATAGGCCAGAGATGCAGGGGGTGAGAGGACTCACCAGAGACAGAGTAGGGTACAGAACAGGCTGACTGAAACATACTGCTTAGGGGAGCAACAGGCGAGTCAGGGGAGGTCTGCCTCACCATGTGGGTTGCTCCCTGGCTGACGGGGAATCGAACTCATGCTGCAGAAGGTGTGGACTGCTTCGTAGTGTGGTGCTTAACCCCTTGCGCCAGCAGGGAGGTGGCTCCAGTCTATGAAATTCTTGATAGTGAATTTGGGTCCAACTCAATTCATAGCATCCTGAAGACAACTCAGTAGGACCATAAACACACATACTGGACTATTCTGAGATGTGCCTGACATCTTCCCTCCTTTGTCATTTTTAGGCCAAGTGATCTCTAAGTAACTTTCCACCAAATTTGCACAGCAGATGTGCTGACTTGTTTGAAGTTACACATTCTCTTTCTCATTGGTTCTGTCAGGGAACCCTCTCATTCAATCCTGACCCTTACACAATGTTATCTGATATATAGTAGTGTGATTGTAACAGGGTGGTCCCCAGGAAAGGGGGAGGTTCCAGCCTCCCTGCCCCACCCAAGGAAGGGTGGAGCTGAGCAGGGAGAGAAGAAGCTGCAGAAAAGACTGAGGAAGGAAGCTGGATGGAGCTAGGAGACCTGGAAGAGGCGCATGGAGCCTAGAGACACGTGAAGAAACTGCGCTTGTCTTTTGGTGGTGGATGGGGTGACACAGATGTGGGTGAGACCCATGGGGAGGTGACAATGGCAGCTTTTATCTTGATGTTGATTTTGCTCTTTTCCTTCCGGGCTTGTTTGGTTGTTTCTGACTCTTTTCTGTGGGTCCCCAATGGAAGATGCTTTAGACTTGTGGCAGGCTTTGGGGCCTTGCTCTGGGCCAATCCCATATGGATGGAGTTTTACCCACGAGGGGATGGGTAACTTTGGGTGCTTCATTTAGAAACTAGACTCTTTGCCTTACCTGTATTGTTTCCTAGTTTTTATTAAAGTTCCTTCCCATTAAAGTGTCATATGTTTTGTGTTGATGCGGCGGATGGCAGAACCCATGTAGAATAGGCAGGTTTGCGGGGTTTGGGCTGCCCCTCTCCCTGTCCTATAACATGATCATTGTCTAGGGTGGTATCTTACCTGGCTTACTTTATCTGATACCTACCTGATATTTTTCTTTTTATTTTAGGGTACACAGGAGCTAAACTAATAAATAAATTCAGAATAAGCAAGCATTTTAAGAATAATTTGTGGTAAAATACATTTATACATATTAATTATATATACACATATATATGTGTATATGTATGTGTTATATGTATTTATTATTCCACGGGAACAAACATCAAACAGTCCTTATTACTACATTTCTCTGTTACAATTTCACCACTCTCCTAAAGCCCTCAGCAGGTTGTAAACAGAAGGTTCCACCCATCAAGTTATCATCTGTTAAAAAAATACCTTCAACAAATCAAATTGTCTAGGGATGCTTCTCCTGCATTGTAACTCTCCTGCTTTAAGCCTGGGGTCATCTCTTCAAATGCCTCATTCTATTCTTCTTACCTGGCTGCTCCTACCTTTTCTTCCTTTTTCCACACCCAGACTTTTGAAAACTGTCAAATGTCAGACTTAATCTCTACACCAAAGGCAAGTCCTAGAATGTCTTATTTCCATCTAATAAAAAGATTTCCTGAAGAAAAAACTGTACTTAATTTAATGCTATCCTGTCTGGAATTTGCTTTAAAATAACTCAGGGGGGGTAGAGGGAAGTAGGTAAGGATATGGGTAGATAATCCAGGATCTGTTATACATTTTTATTCCTTTGTGTTTATTTGAAACATTTTTTCCCAGTCTTAACACTAAAGGACAACATTACAAAAAATACTATCTAGTAAACAACTCTGCATGGTGTTTGCCACAAATTGCTTCCGAGATTATTAATTCAGCTGCCAACATAATTTTGTTCTGTGTGTTTTTATTTTTTTTTATTTTTTTTTTCTGTGTGTTTTTACATGTCATCTTATTTAGTATTCAAAACACCACTTGATTATCATCTCTAAGTGTAGATGAAGATGCTGAGGTTCAAGATGGTTAATTCTTTTGTCCAAGATCACAAAGGAAGTAACTAAAGGGATTGGAAGTAACTAATGGAATATGGACTTGAATTTTCTAACTCCAAGTCAATGGTGCTTCCCATGCCTGAGGCCTATGTTCTAACAAGGGACTGCTAGGTGGCTTGATTGCCCAAGACTCAACCCCCTTGGGATATAAATTATGTATATTTCACAGCCAGGATGTGAATTGTTTACGGATGATTTCTTTAAAGATTATCTCTGGAGGTGGATAAAGGGTGACAGAGCGGTCCCTCCTAGTGTTTGAAAAATCTGGGACAGGAATATAAATGAAGGCACATATATTCTGTCCAAATATGTAGAAATAATAAATAAGTCATAAAATGTTATCTACAACCTAGACAAATACATCTTCATAAAGACAAAATTTTAAAAAATATGAAACAATGTTTTTTATGTAACTGAAAGTAATTAAATATAAAAATGATTACAGCGAATTATTGCACATGTTAAAGGGTTGGCAATGTTTAGATAATTGTTATTATCAGTTATATATAATTCACAATATACTATGTATCATTTCATTACATTATTTTATCTTGTTCCCATTCTGGCAAAATCACATGTTCTGCTGACAATAATAATCTAAATTAAAAAAAAAACTTTAATTGTATAAAATTACATATATTTTCATTAAAAAGCTAAATTAAAGTAAAAGCAAAAATTCAGACTACATGTTTTCAAAACAACTTTCTTCCTAAAATGTGCAAAATATTTAAATTAATTTGACTGTTAAATACAGTATTTAGTTAATGCATAAAAGCAACAAAGGCAAATACAATAACTAATTGACTATCAACTGTTTCACTTTTTGAAAATAAATCTCATTAAGTTTTTTTGGACATAAAAGTATTCACAATTATAGCATTCCTCCTCAGTCTTGTTACCAAAGTGAAGAACTGGCACCACATGAAAAACATATGGCTAGATCGACACCATAAAACTGGGAGTGTGAAGTACTCCTCAACTGCTATTTACTGAGATTCTGCATGAATTTGTGAGAAACTCCAAAAAACATGAACTCAAAAGAGAAGAAAAACATTCAATATTATGAAGAAATTATACTTTGTTATGCAAGAATTCATTGCATGCCCTCTACCTGAGAATAAGGATTTGACAACTCAATTAATTTGTCTTTTCCCTTCAGTTCTTTCACTGATCAAGTTCTCTTGCACTTCAAAGCATTCTGTCTCCAATGCCAGCAGCATTACAATCTCTAATCATTAAGAGTTTTATGGAAGCAGTCACTCTTGACTTTGAGCACACAGACAAGAAATGCACCAAAGTATTTCCCCAACAAAGTATTTCTGCTTGGTTTTAGTCACAAGAGTGTGGGTGCTGATGAGCCAGTACTGACTAGTTAATAAGAACAGTGTTTTTTTATCACACTTGGTTCTTGGCATTTGTGATATGCAAAACCTTAGCATGAGGAGGGACCCCAACTTTTTAGTAGTTAAGATGGTACTGAAGAGACCACTTATTCTCCAAGGCAAAATTCAGATTTCCTATATTCTTACGAAACTATCTCTACCTAAATACCTTGATCTACATAAATATTGTTTCAATATAAAATATTTTGGTATAAAGACAATTAAAACTTTTAAATTATTCCTTTAGTGAGTCAGTATTACAGAGTTCATAAAAGCAGATTTGACACTGACGAATAAAATACTGACTTGGGTGGAAGTCACGCCTGCTCAGTGACTTTGGGGCCTCATCCCTAAGGTTATAGTCTGTATTGTTCACCACCAATTCACAAACCAGATCCTGATCCCATGAGCCTGCTCAAGCCCTCCTGTTGGTTTCAGATGCCAGGAAGTCCACCAGACACCCTCCACCAGGTGGAGATGGAGGGTGCTGACCTATGTGGGCTACTCTGAAGGGTTCCCTTGCTACCTGGCTTTTGGCTGGGCTCTCATGCAGAGCCTTGGCAGGAAATGAAATGAGAGGGAAGGTTAAAGTGTTTTTCCCCCCAAAACTCTTTGGCTGGTTTACCTGAGACTACCTATGGCCCTCAACTCAAGCTCTTTTCTCATGCCTTCTCAAGCCTTCTCTACATGACTCTTTCTTGCTTCCTCCCTGCCTTTTTGGACTTGCGGGTGGTAACTGTTCCAATGTGGCTGGCCCACAGTTACTGTACTGTCCATGTGGTTCCCTGTGACCTGCTCATACATCCATGAAGAGTACCTTTATTCAACTCCCTCCAGTGGTCCTAATTGACTCATCAGTTTCCCCTGGGACTCTGATACAGGATCACAGGTCCATTTCTTGTTATGGGATAATAGAATTCTTTTTAGGAACTGTTTGCTTTTTTGTTTAGGAAACTGGCTTGATGGTTTTTGTTATTGTTGTACAAAGTAAAGCTCCTTCCTGAGTTAGTCTTGAAAATGACAGTGAAACAAAGATAGAATTAGATCACCCTACACTAAAGTGACTATAAAGTTAGTAGTTTCCCTCTAGCAGCTATAGACAAAGCTGTAGGAAGCACTTAGAGAATTTAGATATAAGAGGAAGAGCTAAAGAAAAGCAGCCCAAGTCATATGGCAGAATAAAGGAGCCATGAGGAACGCCAATGAGAAATTCCTTTCTCAATGACACTGATGAATTTCTAAGACATGATCTGACATTCACTTTTGTTTGTATAGAATTTATTCTCTATTATCTTTTTTAAAAAGAAGCTGTTTCTTACATTAGCCTTCAGATAGTAGTACTCTGGAGAATGAATAGGAGGTGATTGTGTCCCCCTTGAAGTTATGAGAAGGAAGACAGCAGCTACCGAAGGTGAAATACTGAATAAATATCAATAATTCAGTGAGAGCAGGAATTTGCCACAAAGGTGAACATGAGGTAACATACAACCTTAGAATGGGGCAGGGGCTTAAGTAATTTTATTTGAAAATTAAAGAGAGGATGACCCCAGGAAATTAGATGTCCCAAGGATCTCTGGGTGATAAATTACCACCATGATTTGTCTGACTTTTCTTCCATCCTTGCACTTCATTACTAAGCTTATTCAATTTCATTCCTAAGCTTATTTCATTTCATCCCCTGGATTATCTCTCTCTTTAGACTTATCTACCTGGAAATGAACTGCATTTATTATGACTCTTTTCAGGTCTAATATTTTATTGACCACCCTCAGGAGACTGTCCACTTAGCCCACCATTTTCATAATGAATGAGAAACGTGGTTCTATTTTCTGTACTGGTAGCTTGTGGAGGTGATTAAAACACATTTCTGTCCATTAACTATGCCTTACAATACAAGTGAGGTGTGAATCAAGGACCCACTGTGCAGGAAGTCATGCCATCTCTGTCCTCCCTTGTTTCTGATAAGAAGCCAACCATGATTCTCTTCATTATCCTACTCTTATTATCTCACTGTTTTCCAGTTTTGCTCTTTGTCTTTAGATTTCATCTATCTGAGAGTGATGTGCCCTGATGTGATTTTCTTTGCATTTATTCTGCTTGGTGTTTGTGGAGGATTTGCAATCTTTAAGCTGATGTCTTTCATCATAATTTTCATTCATTATTTCTTCAGTTTTGTTTTTATTTTCATTTTTGCTCCCTTCTTTCTCTTTTTTCCTTCTTGGACTCCAATGGTAATGCTGTTTAAAAAATGGTTCCACTGGTTTCTGAATTGCTCTGTTTACTTTAATTCAATCTTTTTTCTCTCTGCACTTCAGATTAGGCAATTTCTGTTTATCTTCATATTCGCTGACTTTTCTTTCTGCTATTTCCAATCTACATTTAAGTCAAGTCAATGAACTTTTAATTTCAATACTTTTAATTATTTTACTTATTTCAATTTTATTTTTGTTCTTAATATTGTTTCTATTTCTCTGATATTTTCTAGCTGTGTATTCACTGTTCATATATTTTTCTATAAGTCTTCAAATATATTTACAATGACTGCTTTAAAATCCTTGTTTGCTAATTGCAGCATCTAGGTAATCTTGGAATTTATCTTTCCTTTTCCTCCTCCACCTCCTCCATTCTTCAATAAAGTCATAACATCCAATTCCTTAACACAGTAAGAAGTGGTAAATGAGAACAAGTATCAACTAGAAGAATGAAATACAGGCACAAATACAGATATGAAGTTTCATGGTCAAGGTTCTGTCATGAGTTAATGGCCACACAATGGCACTATTACTTACTTAATAGACATGGTGTGAATTTTCAGGCTAGTTAGAGGCTTTGCTTGTCCACATTGCCTTTGTGGTAACTAAAATCCTACCACCAAAGAGTTATTTTTTCAGATTGTAAAGTTTTCTAACTTTTAGAGTATTTCATTATCATGGGACTTCTCTTGTAGGAGGCAACAACCTCCTCTACAAACTAACATACTACTGAAAATAAGTAGAAATTGAGGCTCTCAATAAGGGCAAGGGAAGATTAACTTTCTGTTGGGAGAGTAAAGACATGACCCAGTTCTACTGATTTCTGCTTCAACATTTAGCTTCCAGAAGTAGGATCAAAGTGTATTGTGCCAGATCCAGAAAGGTTGAGAGGAAAAGAACTCAGGAAAGGAAGAAGTAGCAATTAGATATATAAAACAGTCAAGCTGAAATAATCCACTAATTCAAATTAAGGTACATTAGTTTCTCCAGAAGCTGACAGGATGCTTTGTCTGGATGGGGTGTGCTAAGTGAAGCTGTTCAGTAATTCATCACTGGAGTTACTATCACTTTCATTTCTCATGGGCACCTAGCCCTAAGTACAGAGTACACTGCTTGCTACCCAGAGGGTTAGAGTGATCTTGCTTTACTTCTTCTTAAGCACAGAGTTGAATCTAGACCTTATGATAATATTATTGCCAGGCTCCTTGGTGGGAGATTTAATTCCTCAATACTATGGCCTATGTCCAAGTTGTCCTGGTGGTGCTGGGCATAGATGGATGTGACTGGCATGAGAAATTAAGGACATCATCAATCAGCTCATCAATTAATAAACACTAATTGAATAACTACAGAATGATGGGTTGAGCATTATGGGGGATATAAATATGCATAAGAGCTGGTCCCTGTTCTTAAATTATGGAGGAAATACTGAAAGGCCATTTTCTGTCCTATTTACCTCACTTCACTCTACCAATATTAATCATTACCTGTAATTTCATTCCAAGATCATGACGGGCATATTGGGTTACTCCTTTCCCTGAGAGACCTCTGGAAATAATTTACAATGACCAGGTTATCCTGAATGACAGCCACATGAGACTATGTTAATGTGGACACAGCCCCCTCCCACCTCTGCTTGGATGCGCATCTAATTGGCCCTCTGCTCCAGTGCTTAGGTTTTGCTTTCTTTGTACCTGTTCCTATTATTAATGCATACCAACCCCAAACTCCAGTCTAGTCATCAAAAGACCTTATGGCCCCTGTGTCCCTGTCCCAGCACTAGAATGGGTTATTTAACCATTGCACTCTCCACATTTAGGGCAGGATCATTTTTTTTTTTTTAAGATTTATTTATTTACTCATACTAGAACTGGGGTACAAGCCAGAAGTGCTGGGGCTGAGAAGATTCACCACAGACAGAATAAGGTACAGAAAAGACTGACTGAAATACACTGCTGAGGGGAGTAGCGGGCAGAACAGGAGAGGTCTGCCGCACCATGTGGGTAGCTCCCTGGCCAGCCAGGGCTTAAACTCATGCTGCAGAGGCTGCAGGTAGCTTCACAGTACTGTGCTTAACCCCTTGCAACACCAGGGAGGCCCAAGGATCATTCTTTATTGTGGGCAGCTGTTCTGTACATTGCAAATTACTTGAACAGCAACCTGACCTCTAATCATTAAGATGTCATTAGAACCCATCCCCTTCTTCCCACTTAAGACAATCAAAAATTTCTCCTCTAGACATAGCCAAATGTCCCTGAGAGGCAAGTTACCCTCAGTTGAGAACGCCTGCTCTAGAATATCCCCTCCATTTCCCCCTTGACTCAAAAAGACCTTCTTGAGCTGAGTCGATGACTGAAATGAACTTCTGACTCTTTTCTTCTTCCCACCACTAAAATAGGCATTTGATATTTACTTTCCGGATGCCTGAGATCCTGAGTACCTCCATCCTTGAGTGAACCAAGGACCCTTGAAGGTAGATGCCAGCTGGAATCAGACTCAGGCTGGCAGCATCCTGTAGAGTTAATCATGTGGACAGATAATTAGACTGTCATGCCTATAACTCAAGTTGTCTGTCCATACCCTGCCTCCACCCCAACCCCATTGAACAGGTCTGCTCCCCTCCTCACCACTAAGAATGCTCCACTGAGAAAGCACTCTTTTAATGGCAAATATAAAATCACAGGAAGGTTCTCAACATTATAAAGCTGTACATAATAAAACTGAAGGGTAGCTATATTAACTAGTAAAACTGCTGAGAATTTAAAATTTGAATTGAGCTTTAAAAAAAAGGGGGTGATTTGGAGAAGTGAAAGTGGAGAGCAAGAGAGTAGTTAATTCCAAATATTTAAGTGGTAAAAATAATATGAGCAATGTAAAGAGTTGCGGGGAAAACATGATAAACTTTAGAAAAGCAATATTATGAGGAAATGAGCCAGATGGGAAGAAGACAGATGGGTAAAGATACCCAGAAATAACAAAGGGCCAGACAAAACTAAATTAATAACAAACTCTTAATATCTGACTGCAAAACTGAGGTAACCAGAGGGCAAGGGTGGCAAGAAGGGTGTGGGGAAAGGAAGGGACCCAGTGGAACATGGTAGAGGGTTGCTGGGGTACTGGTGGTGGGCAGGGTATGAAAGTCTACACATGTGGAGGTTTGAACCCACAACTCCTGGAGCAGATGCAAAGATGTAAACCTCCCTTCCTCAGTAAACATAATTGGGAAAAGAAAAAATAATAAAACCAAACCCTAATACAAAATAGTAAATAAAATAGAAAACAAGAACATTAAAATATATTATTGCTCATTTTAAATGAAATAATAAATATTTTTAAAATTTTTAAAAGAAAGAAAACACTGACATTTCTCAACATACTTTGAATACCTGCTCATCTGGAGTCTACTATATAAAAATTTAGTATCCCTCAAAGGATTTGTCTCCTCTGACAGGAAAAATGTAGGGAAAGGACATATTTGATCAGGTACACTCACATTCAATAAAAAAATAGGCAAAATTATCATTAGTTCTAGGGAGAAATGGAGAGTCAAGAATACCTATGAAGTTTTTGACATAAAGATGATGAAGGGACTGTCTCCAATGTTGTATAAAGGTTTCGGAGCTGACAACCACAAGATGATCTTGTGATCTTAAGCAAATTCCTTAAATATCAAAGTTAAAATAGGGAAATAGTAAATTACATGTTTGCTAAAAAAATTATAAATTCAGTTCCTTCTCATCCATGGAATTTCAAAATAAACCTCAGACTATTGAAATAGTGACTAAAGTGGAAAAGAAAAATAAAGTCAAAATGAATATTTATTATGCCCCTAGATGAACATTACCAACATAATACCTGATATGGAAGATAACACAAAAGAAAAAATAGAGGTAAACATCTCAAATTAAATATTTCTATATGTAACAAAATTTCATACATAACAAAGTTAAATTATAAGCCACAAAAGTTTTCAAAAGATGCTATTGGCTTTATTCAATAATTTATGGATTTGGAAACATCCAATCTACTAGATAAAAAAAAGAACTGAAGGAACTAACCAAAATGAAAGACTTTTAGAAGCAAAGGCAGTGGGACAAGGAAGTTCTACTTGGCACATAAGCAGAGTTACAGCAAGGTCACGATCCTTTGCTGAATGGGAGGGGTCTATCAGGCCATTACCAAACCAGTGCTGATCAGTGAGTCTAGACTGACTGTTTTAAGTTTCCATTTCTGTGATAGCAGAAACTGTAATTAAGTCTTGCTTTATTTGCAGGGTGCTTAAAGGAGCACCTTCATTTTTGGCTAATTATCTTGTTTCTTAACAGTGGGTATAAAATAATACTTGATATTTGATCCAATTTCCATTTCTACATCAAACAGTAAAATTGAAACTCTTCTCTCTGTTTTAAAGAACATTCTGCTTTGCTCTTATGCTAATTTCCCCCTTCTTGAAGAAGACATTTTTCAAAATACTTATCAGAGACAGAAGGCTGAAAAGTGAATTGATCGCACATTTACTCCCTATTCACTTAAAAAGGCCAGCTTTTTAGTGGTACTTAAGAGGCACAGTTACATGTTTCACAAACCCAGAGAGACAAAGAGGAAATAATGACAGATTTGAAGATAAAAAGCAAATAAATGCACAATATGAATGTACTTAATCTCAAAAAAGCTATACCCTTTGGATTCCCCTGGTGGTGCAGGCGGTTGAGCGCAGCGCTGTGAAGCTGTCCGCAGCCTCTGCAGCGCTGGTTGGGACCCGGCCTGCCGGCAAGTGTCCCCCATGGTGCGGCAGACCTCTCCTGTCTTGCACCCACTGCTCCCCTCAGCAGTGTATTTCGTCAGTCTGCCTGTTCTGTTCCTCGCTCTGTCTCTGGTGAATCCTCTCACCTTCCCGCACATCTGGCCTGTACCCTGGTTCTTGTATAAATCAGTAAATAAATAAATACTCTTTAAAAAAAAAACTATACCCTTAAAAATAGTTAAAATTCTAAGTTATGTATATTTTGCCATAATGAAAAGTAATTAAAAAAATAATATTGAGACTTAATTTTTCACTCAAAAGATGGACCAAAAAAAGTGAAAGACTCCAGCAATTCTTCTTCTGGTTATACCCCAATAACAAAATTGAGAGGGCCGTATAGCGATTTCCCATATACCTTCTGCCCCAACCCATTACGAACACCCCCTACCAGAATGGTACAATTTTTAATAAGGACAAACCTACATCGACACATCACTACTACTAAAAGTCTGTAGTTTATGTACTTGAAAAAGTCCATACTATTAAAATGCATATTTTAATAGTATATTTATAGTTAATATACTATTGATGTTGTACATTCTACGTGTCTGTACAAAAGGATAATCACCAACATGCATCATAATATCACAGAGAGTATTTATTCTGTCCTAAAAATTCTCTGTGCTCTGCCTATTCATTCCCACTGCACAAAGACCCAAACCCTTGCAATCACTGACCTTTTTGCTGTCTCCACAGATTTGCCTTTTCAGAAGGTCACACTGCATTGCCGCCTTCTCAGAGTGACTACCTTCACTTAGTAATGTGTATTTTTTAAATTTTATTTATTTTTGTGTAGAAGAACTGGGGTATAGGCCAGAAGTATGGGGGGGTAGGTGAGAGGATTCACCAGGGACAGAGTGGGGAGCAGAACAGGTGGATTCACTGAAATACACTGCTGAGGGGAGCAGCAGGTGAAACAGGAGAGGTCTGCTGCACCATGTGGGTTAGTTCCCTGCACAGGGCTGGAACTCGGACTGTAGCGGTTTAGTGTAATGATGACAGTGCTGAGACCTAACCCCTAGGCCACCAGGGAGGTCCGTAATATGCATTTAAAAATTCTCCAAGTTTTTTCATGGCTTGGTAACTCATTTCTCATTTAGTATTGAACAATATTTCACAGTCTTGATATACCAATTTATCTATTCACCTACTGAAGGACATCTTGGTTATTTCTGAATTTTGGCACTTAGGAATAAAGTTGCTATAAACATCTGTGAAGAGTTTTTGTGTAGATATAAGTAGCTAGGTACAATTTCAACTCCTTTAGGAGTACAATTGCTGGATCATATGGTAAGAGTATATTTAGATTCCTAAGACCCTAACATACTGTCTTTCAAAGGGGCCCTACCACCGTGAATCCACCAGCACTGAATGAGACTGTCTGCTGCTTCCCATCTTTGCCTGTATTTGCTGGTGTCAGTGTTCTGAGATTCAGCCATTCTAATAGGTGGTATCTCACTTTATAATCATTTTATTTTGGAATAATATTAGATTTACAGGAAAGCTGCAAATACAGAGTTCTATGTACCTCTCCTCTGCTTCCCTCATGTTAGCTAACACTTTATGTAACAATAGTACTTTGTCAGTATTATGTTAAACTACAGACCTCATTGGAATTTTATTAGCTTTTCCTTTTCTAGTATCCAATACAGAAATTCCACGTGGCATGTAAAACACTGATTTCTGGCTCCACTAAAAATTGTGTTTTAACTACACTAGAAGGATTGAAATGAAAGAAGTAAGGGATTTATATATTAAAGAAAGTAAAGTCCTTATAGGATACTATAGCGGATCTTTCTAAAATTCTGGAGTCAAAAAATGACCAGCTAAGACAATATTTTTAATTGTATTATTTCTTAATTGAGGCAATATTGGTATTCAAAAAAGAATATTTTAGAAAATGAAACTATAGGAAAAAATTCAAAGTAGTTGCCACTAACACCTAAGGTTAGAATCTGAGGGGGACTTGGCAAAAGGGACTGCTGATTTTTTGTTATAAAACCTTTTGTGCCTTTATTATGCTAAACTACATATGTAGGTATTATTGAAAGAAAAAAAAAAAACAAGAACAAATCCTAATATGAACAGGCCAGAAACCTAATACTCCTTTTTATACTCTATTTTCTTATGTCAGTGTTAATTTTGGGACACTGTTTGATTTCTCCCCTCAGGTGTAGTCCCCCATAGTGCTTTGACCACCACATCACCTGGGATCCATCACCACAGTCCCTTGTGCTCTGCCTTTCCCTCTTTTGACTCCTCTCCCTCCCTGCTCCCTACTGCATGTCTCATATCTCAAGATCAACTGATTAGAAAACACTTAGATTTCAATAGATTAGAGGTTATAAACAAGCCATTTTCACGAGAAAATAAAAATAATAAATATCTGAAAAACAAACTCATCCTCTCTAAGAATCCAATAAAGGTGAGCTTAAAAGTACCAGGTTAAAATTTTGCCAATCAAGTCATAAAGAGGAAAAAAAAACACTGAACCTAGATTTATGTATAACAAATAAACAAGTAGCACTTACACTGTTAGTGAAATGGGTAAGTGTGCTTTCATATCTTGGAATTTATCTTAAGGAAATAACCTAAAATACAGAGAAATCTTTGCATGCCAAAAAAGGTGATATCATTAGACATTAGAAAATGCTAATATAGTAACATTTAAATTTAGAAATAAAAAGTTTGTGTATGTAGCATGATTTCAACTAAGTGAAAGAAATGCAGATGAAACCTTAAAGGAAATCCACCAAGACTGAAATTAATGACTTCTCAAAAGGTGGTGGGATGAGGGTGATTTGGATTTTATTCTTTGTGCATATTAAAAGTTTCTACATTTTATCATGAAAATGCACTGCATTGACCACCTGGAAGAGAATGGCTACTTGTAGCTTGTGGGAAGCTTGTGACTGTCACAGGCAGTGACTGTGAAGTTGGAGACAGTGACTTTGACTCACTTGTGCTTGGGCACCCCTATCCCTCTCCTGTTGCTTCCTAGAACTCTCTCTCCAGTCTCCAGATCCTTTGATTTCAGGTAGTTTCTTTTATCTTTTCATTCACCAGTTATTGAATACCTGCTTGGTCCCTTCCCCACATGTTGTCAGATACTAGGCAACTTGATTCAGAGCAGAAGAAAGCACACTCTCAATCAAAGAGCTTTGATCTTCATGAGGAAATAGGAGTACATAAATAGAGTACAAGGTACCAAAAATAGTAAGTTGAACCACATAAAATTGCAACTTTTGTAGGTCAGAAACAGTGAACTAGTGGCATTTTCACCTAGTAAATGCTGTAGGGAGCCTTCAGATATAATATGGATTTCAGTGGAATTATTTTTATAAGAGGAACATTTTTATAATGGAATTCAAACCCTGGAATAGTTGCTAGGTGATATGAAATAAGATGTTAGTGAGAAGAGCCTCTGATTCTCTTGGGTTATTTGTAAGGAACAAACCACTGAGTCAGATTACTGGAAATTCATTTGAACCTTCTTAGAGTCAGAAATATGAGTTGAACAAGAATCGTCTGCAGAGAGGTGGCAATGGAACTCTGAAGGTGTGTGTTCTTGAAAGAGATGCCGGGGCCTCCCAGGGCAGGAGTTAAAATCTCAGCACTATCAAGCTAACGCCAGTCACTGCAGCATGAGTTCCATCCCTGGCCAGGAAGCTGACCCACATGGCACAGCAGACCTCTCCTGTCTCACCCGCTGCTCCCCTCAGCAGTGTGTTTCAGTAGATCCGCCTGTTCTGCTCTCCACTCTGTCTCTGGTGAATCCTCTCACCCCTTCTCCCCCTTGCACATCTGGCCTACCCCCCATCTCTTGTATGCATAAATAAAATAAATCTTTAAAAAAAAGAAGAAAGGGAGATGCCAAGAAAGAGAAGTGAGTGCACAGTGTAGTCGTGAAGGTCGGGTAGAGGGAGGGTGGCAAGAGAAACAGAACAGCACAGGCCCTGCAGGATCAAAGTGAAGGGAAATGAGCTGCAAAGATGCAGCACGCAAGTGTCACATGGCAGATGCGGATCTGTCCAGAGGAAGGAAGGCATGTCTTCTTGGGCCATCAGAGCAGAAACTAGACTGTAAGGGCTCAAGTAGGAGTAAAGTTGCCGGCACAGTGGCTAACACCCATACACTCTGGAGCAGAAACTTGTTCTCCTACTATTTCCTGGCCCTGCTGTTAGCTAGTTAGGTGATTTAGACACATTATTCATCATCTCTGTGCTTCTATACCCTTAACTAAACAATGAGTAAAAGGACAACAGCCTCTGCTGTGACAGATTGTTCTGCTGGACCCAGTTCTTCACCCCTCCTAAGTCCACACCCCTTTCCATGTAAACTTGCAAGACGTCTCACTACGATTCTGGGCTCAGCCTTTTGCCTTTCTTTGGCCAACTGAGTCAGGTGAAAGTGACAGCGAGCCAGTTTTGATCTCAGAATGCCTGTGTGTTTCTCACTGCTTGCTTTCTGCCCTTTGCCATCACCTGGGAGACAGACCAATCTGCTGAAAGAACAGAGGCTTACTGGAACAAAGCTCAGTCTCCCTGGGAGTCCCAGTGGAGGTCAGCCTTCGTTTGCTGGCATGTGAGAGAGCCAGTCACTGTCAGTGGTGCCATTGAGCTACCACCACATGAACAAACTCCCTCCACCCAACTGACCCCAAAATGTGAGCAATATAGTCTTATTGTGTTTTGCACTGAGATTTTGTGGTTGCTTGCCAGGCAGCATTACTGGGAAAACAGATAACTGATAGTACCTGTGAGGGCTGTTACAGGGCTAAGTGAGATAATGTCTGTTGGCCACTTTGAAAAGTACCTAACACAGTAACTGCTAAAACCAGTGTTTGAGGTTATCATTATCAGAAACAGTGATTATTCTTCTGGAGCCAGGGAGGGACAAGCTGAGCTATCAGGGTAGGCTGGGCAAGTTCATAATTCTAGCTTTCTCATTTTTTATTTAATGAAAAAAAATGGAATTTCTTTTAAATGATTATTGTAGATAAAACTTAACCAGCCATTTTCACTAACTGAAACAGAGCTAACAATTTAGCATTTTAGAAAAGGCAAACTATCTGCCACTTTTCTGTACTTCGACTTCTTCTCCAGTGTTCTTTTGTGGATTTCAAACAAGAAAACTTCTGGGGAAGCATATAAAAGGGTGGAAAACTCAAAAAATAAAACAAACCTCTCGTTTCCAGTAAATGACAGAAAGGCCATACATTATTCAGTTTGGAAATTTCAACTGAACCAGACTTCTGACTCTTAGCTGACTGAGCACTTGTTGAGTCATAAAAATACTTGACAGAAGTAGGATGCACTTACCCGAAGTTATTTCTTTTTTTAAAATTATTATTATTTCCACATGAAATCAAGGCTTGTCTTTGCAGAAGGAATGTACTTTTCATTGGCTTATTACAATGGAGGTTTAATATCCCTTAGATTAAACAAGGATACCTTTACAGTGAACTGATTCCTTGCTTGCTTAGGTGCCATTTTGCTGTGGGGAAACTGCATAATCAACAGTCCCTTTTGTAGCTGCATCTACAGATGCTGGTGTCAAATTCAGGTGGAGCAACATGACATCTCACCTCACTGTTGTGCTTTACAGTGTAAAGGATTATTTGACCTGGAATGGGAGGTGTGAAAAAGTAGCCTGTTAAATTGAAGGGTAAAATGCCTCTAAATCCATTCCCCATTTTCTGTCCCTGCCTATTTTTCCTTATTAATTGAAACAAAGTCCTTGAGCAATAGAATGCTCAATGCAAGCGACAAATCACAAGTTCGGAGTAATTATCCAGTGAGCTTCCCTCCCTTTCAACTTTACTTGAAAAGGAGAGCTGGGGGCCCTATGTGGCAAAGTTCCTGGAAGCTGAAGTCCTTTGCAGTTGTCCCAGAATAGGGAGTAGAGAGTCTCACTTCAGTAAATCTCTCACCGTATTTCAAATCCCAGTCCTGCCATGTGTTGGCCCCATGAGTTCTTTGTGCTTGTTTGCTCATCAGTGAAGTGGGGATGATGATCATACTTCCTTCATGATGGTGTTGTGAAGGATCAATAATCCTTGTAAAGTGATTTGTGTAGTACCTACCAATGTCAGTGTTCATTTTTTTTTATTTAATAAATATTTATTGAACCTATCATGTACCTGGCAACTGTTCTAGGCATTCAACAAAACAAAGAATGAGAGGAATTTTATACCCTTGTGAAGTAGACAATTAACCTTGACTAGACTAAATGGGTAAAAATCTTAGACAATAGTAAGTGATATGAAACAGAAGAAAAGTAATGCAGGAAGGAGGAGTGTGAGGGCTGAGCAAGAAGTAAGGAAAGTTCACTACTAAATACGACATTGAGAAGCCTCATCAAGGTAGAATTAGGGGCCTCCCTGGTAGCTCAGGGATTAGGCTCAGCACTATCACCACCATGGCCTGAGTTCAATCCCCTGCCAGGGAGCTGACCCACATGACACAGCAGACCTCTCCTGCCTCACCCACTGCTCCCCCTAGCAGTAATATTTCAGTAGCAATAGATCTGCCTGTTCTGTTCCCCACTCTGTCTCTGGTGAATCCTCTCATTCCCCTCACCTCTGGCCTACACCCTAGTTCTTGTATGCATAAATAAATAAAAATAAATCTTTTTTTTTTAAAGGTAGAATTAGAGCAAAACTCAGAGAAGAGAAGGTGTGAGTTGAGTGGATAGCCAAGGAGAGAGCATTCCAAGTTCGAGCTGAGGCCCACAGGCAAGGGGCCAGCGTGATCAGAAGGATCCAGGGGACAGTGGTAGGAGATGAGGTCAAAGGAGAAAGAGGATCTGATCACTCAGAACTTTGAAAGTTACTCTCAGAGCTTCAGCTTTCTCTCAGAGCGACATGGAAACTTGCTACAAGAGTTTGAAAGAAGGAATAGCATGATCTGACTTACATTTTAAAGGAATCACTCTGGTTGTCTGATAAGAATAGATCATAGGTAAGAAAAATTCAGGAAGACCTGTTTCTAGAGATGATAGAGATTAGCACTGGAGTTTGGGGTGGAGGAAGGAAAGTAAGAGGCTTAGCCGTGGGAGTAGTGAGAAGTCACTGAATTGGGGATGAACTTTCAAGGCAAAGTTAACTGAATACCCTGAGATATTAGATGTGGAATATGAGAGAGTCAAGGCATCCATCCAGAGTCACTAAAATGATAGAGTTGCAGGCCTCCCCAGTGGCGCAGAGGTTGAATGCTGGGCTGTGAAGCTGCCCGCAGCCTCTGCAGCACTGGTTCGATCTCCAGCCACCAGCAAGGGTCCCACATGGTGCACAGACCTCTCCTGCCACGCCTGCTTCTCCCCTCAGCAGCGTACTTCATCAGTTTGCCTGTTCTGCTCCCCGCTCTGGCTCTGGTGGATTCTCTCACCCTCCCATGCTTCTGCCTGTACCCAGTGCTTGTATAAATAAATAAATAAATCTTAAAAAAAATAAAATGATAGAGTTGCCTTTACTGGATGGGGAAGGTTGTGGTAGGGAAATTAGCCTAGCTATTTCCATTATCACATGCTACCTTGTGATGCTGTAACTACATGTACCTGTCTTATCTCTTTCCCCAGATGGCAAACTACTTGAGACTGGGGACCATGTCATCTCTGTTATTGACCTCTTGGCAACAAGGTTTAGCTGATGTGGCTATATTCCAAATTTACAACACTCATCAGCTACATTCCTGGTACTTGCCAAGTAAACAAAACAACACTGTTCATTCTTTAAAGTGTTATTTGAGAGGGAAAAAAAATGATGAATAAAACTCAGTGAAGACTGACCTGAATGTATAGAGGATTTTCCTTCACAGATACCCTTGGATTGAATCAGGGCATATGGAAGCCAAATCCCTGAATTGCAGCACACTGGTGCCCCTAAAATGCAGTATTTTGATGTGTTCCTTTTGGCTGGTGTAGAGGAATATTATAATAAACGGCCCTTTAAAACTATGTGCTATGTTTCCTGTACAGGTGTCGCTGAAGAGGTAGTCGAGTCATTACAGTCTTTCTCCATAGAACAAATTGCTCTCGATTCCACTTTCTCTCCTTAATACAGCCCAATTTCTCCTTCTTAAAAATGAAACTCAAGATTGTTATGTATATCTTTGGTTGCCAAATTTTTCTATCAAGGACCAGAGAGTGTTTTAGGCCTAACAGGCTAATGATCTCTGGTTCACCACTAAACTCTGCAATTGTAATGCAAAAGTAGCTGAAAATACATATGCAAAAGGGCCAGGTTGTGCTCCAAGACAAATTTATTTACAAGAACAGGTGGCTGGCCAGAACTGGGTCACTGTGTGCTGAACCCTGGCATATAGCACTACCTCTAATTTATCTCCTGTTCTATCTTAAAACCATTAACTCCTGAAACTGCTCAAGACTACCACTGACTTCCACATTGCCATTCCAATGACCAGTTCTCAGCTCCTATTTGAATTTGGCAAATATAGCATTTCACAAAATCCATTGCTCCCTCCTTCTTGAAACTCTTCCCTTGGCCTTCAGAATACCACATGTTCAACCTGTTATCACCTTCATGACTGCTATTCCTTCTTTGTCTTTTTTAACTGGTTCTCATCTTCGCCCTGATTCTTCATGTTGGAAAGACTCCCTGCTCACACTGACTTCTCTTTCATACTTACATTCATTCTCTAGCAATCTCATTGAGTTTCAAGGTTTTAAACAGAATCTATAAGCTGGTAATTCTCAAAGTTTTATTTCTATCCCAAACTTCTCTTCCACTTTCAGAATCATATTTCCAATGCCATATCAAGCACCTCGAGTTAGAATCTGACATGTCAAACTCAAGTTGTCCAAAACCGAACATCTGCTATTTGTCCACAAACCTGATCTCCCCTGACCCTTTATGGGCTTGCTCATCTTAATGAGCTCTCCCATCCTTTCAGGTGCCCAAAACACTGGAATATTCTGGTCCCCCATCCCCTCACTCACCCTACATCAAATCCATCCACAAATCATATTAACTTTACCTCCAAAACTATATTGACAAAATATGTTCTCATCACCTCCTGCTGTTACCTCCCTGGTTTACATCCTTCTCACCGCTCACCCAGAGGGATGCTACAGCCTCTTATCCAATGTCCCTGCTTCTCTTTTCCTTCATATATCCCATTTTCAACAGAGCAACTAGAGGGAATCTTTTCAATATAAGCCAGGTCTTACCACAGGGCAGAAGTCTCATATGGTTCATCTACAATGGTGCCTATTCATAGTAAATACTTGGTAAATATTTATTGAGAATGTGAATTAATGGTCTTAAGGTTAGTGATAACCATAACCCTGAAAAATGATTTTTTTGTGTGTAAACAATGTGAATTTACCGAATTTATATTATTTATATATAGCTTCAGTGTGTTTTAAGGCTTAAAATAAAGAACCTGAGTTCTGAAATGGGGGGAGTATCTTGGTTTTGAATCCCAGTTCCACCACTTAATAAGTCTGTGACTATAGAAAAGGTTAATCTTTCTGTGTTTCAGTTTTCTCTTTACTATTATAAAAATTATAGTAACTTAAAGACTTGTTGTGAGACTACAATGAGATAGTTATCAAGTACTTAGAATAGGGCTCAGTATATTGAAAGAACCAAATAATGCTTTGCGGTATTAGTAAGATAGCCAACCATGTCAGTTTGCCTGAACTGTGAGAGTTTTCTCTAGATGTGGGACTTAAAGCACTTCAAACAGGACAGTCTAAGCCACACCATCTTACTTGCCTACATTGATATTTATTTTCAGTCTTTTAATTATTTTATCTAGCTGTACAGGTTTTTGAAAGGTCCTTTAGATTTTTTAATGAGACAAAGTGCAGTACAAATAAATCATACAAACATTCACATGTAATGGTGAGCATATTACATGCCCCTAACAGATCTTAATAAACCATGTGGTTTACAAAGCTAAATAAATGAATGAATATGGGCATGGTCTTTTCTTCTCCTATAAGGTTTCACATTCACTCTTCAGCAAAAGCAGAAAAAGATGAGGTAGAAGTGACAGGGCGTGAAAGTTTCCATCATGAGCAAGTTGAGTTACAGCAGTCATAAGATTATGTAAATGAAAAAGACTAACACTGTTAAGTGCTACACAAATGTTGGCTGATGTTATTATAACAATCTGGTCTTACGATTCCCTGGAGCTTCTTGAATAACAGAGAAGTGCTAATGAAACTAGACCACACAATTTAAAATACAATATAAAGTGTGGGTCTTTTGACTTCTAATTTTTATTTACTGCAGGCCTCCACAAATTCCCCAAGTAATTAGATACTTCTATGATTACCTTTTTAGCATTACCTTCCTCCTTTGTGAATATTTGAATTGTAAATACCTGAAATTTGAAACTGATAGCCACATTTTTCTCAACACAAGGTTATTAGGATGCCCAAAATGGTAATGTGAGGAGTTCTGCAGCTCTCCTCCCAATATATCCATAACTGGTAAAACCTATTTTTAAAACTTTTTTTTTTATGTCTCTGGAAATTGTCCTAAGGACAAAGGACAAATGGAGAAACATATATTCAAAGAAACCTAATATCTTGGTAGGAAGAGGAGAGTCTGTGGCATTTGAGCCATGATCTGCTCTCATCTCTGTTCCCCAGCTCAGCATGATGGAAGCTCTACTACAGGTAGTAGAAGTCAAGAACACAGGAAGGCTTCTTTCCTAGCTCCCAGTCTAGGGTCCCTGTATTACTCCAGAAGGAGCAGGCCACCAGCATTTCCCATTCCTATCCCCAACACTGGGCTTGTGACAGAAGCTCTATTCCAGGTAAGAGCTGCTAGGAGCTCTGGGGTTACCTTCTTTTCCTAGTGTCAACTCATAGGGAACTTCACTGTGTGACAAAATCAAACTGTGGACCCAATTGCCACCCCCCTTCCTCCCACCTCCCAGCTTGCTCATAGGGAGAAAGCTTCATTCCAGGAGGGGCAAGTCAAGAAAACCAGAGGCTAATGCCCTTACCCAGTGTTTCATTTCTAAAGCAGCAGTGACAATCCAAGAGAAATGGGCCAATGTTACCATCTCTAGCTGTGCACAAATTTGGTCCAGAGGGAAATGCAGGCCATAACAAAGTTTCAAAGCTCCCCTTCAAGAGGACTAAATTTATCTGGAATAGAATGTGGAAGTTCAAAGTCAAGGGTGCTGTCAAAACAATGAGAGCAACAGACTCAGTGATAGAGCAGCTGTAAGCTTAACAGAGAGAACCAAAGAGAAAGCTTAAGAGCCCTCCTGAAATCGAAACAATTTTCAATAAATAATCCAAAAAGGAAAATAAATGAGTAATCCCTTTACAATAGTACCTAAACAACAGAATGTTGAAGAATAAATTTAATAAAAGAGGTATAAAATTTATACTCTGAAAACTATAAAACATTGTTGAAATATATTAAAGAGCCATATAAATGAATAGACATTTCATATTCGTGCATTAGAAGACTTAATTTTATTAAGGTGACATTATTCTTCAAACTATCGATAGACTCAAACAATCCCTTGTGGGTAGATAGTGAAAAGAAATGAAATCTGGATATCAAAGAGATCAGCATTCTCACATTAATTGCAGCATTACTTGCAATAACCAAGATAAGGGAACAATCTAAATGCCCATCAACAGATGAATGAATAAAGAAAATGTATTATTCAGCTTTTAAAAACAAAGAATTCCTGACATTTGCAACAGCATGGATAAATCTGAAGGACATTATGCTAAGTGAAAAATAAATCAGATATAAACAAATACTGCATGATGTCACTTATATGTGCAATCTAAAGGAGTCAAACTTATAGAAGCAGAGAGAAGAATGGTGGTTGACAGGAGTGGATGGGAGGAGGAGAATTGGAGATAATGGTCAAGGGTTACAAAATTTCATTTATGCAAAATGAATGAGTTCTACTAATCTAATATAGGGTGTGGCAGCATAGTTAATAATACTGTATTACATATCTGAAATTTGCTAAGAGTAGATTTTATGGGACCTCCCTGGTGGCACAGGGGTTAAAGTCTCAGTGCTATCAAGCTATAGCCAGCCACTGTGGCACGAGTTCGATCCCCAGCCAGGGAGATAATCCACATGGTGCAGCAGACCTCTGCTGTCTTGCCTGCTGCTTCCCCCAGCAGTGTATTTCAGTAAATCTGCCTATTCTGCTCCCCACTCTGTCTCTGGTGAATCCTCTCACCCCTGGCAACCTCTGGCCTATACCCCAGTTCTTATACACATAAATAAATAAAATAAATCTTAAAAAATGAATAGATTTTATGTACTCAACACACACATACACAACAACTATTCAGATTTAACCAACCCCTATCAAAATTCTAGCTTCCATTTTGAAGAAACTGGTCCGAAATTTCACATGGAAAATTTCACCAAAATTTTACATGGAAATTTCACCAAGAACCCAGGAAAGTTAAAATCAACTTGATAAAGAAGAAACTCATATTTCTTGATTTCAAAACTTATTTACACAACAGAAATCAAGAAGATGTGGTACTGACCCTAGGACAGACATACAGACTAATAAAATTCAGAGTCCAGAAATAAATCCATACACAAAAACACACACACACATACATATACAGAAACACACACACGCAATTAATCTTCAACAAGCATGCCAAATATTTCAAAGAAGAAATTATACTCTTTTAAAAAATTAGCACTAGGACAAAAAGATGCTTATGTAGGTGGGTGCTACATTGCCATGATCACCATCTATGTGAAATCAGTGCCATGACAAAGACACACCAGTGATCAGACCTTTAATCCTCTAAACTGCCCTTGAGACAAGTAACGCTAATATTGTTCCTATTTCATGGATGAGCTCAGAGTGGCTAAGTAACTTGCCCAAGTTTATAGAGTTTATACTTGGCAAAGTTAAAAATGTAAGTGCAGGTGTGCCTGGCTCCATATATTTCTTCTTCCACATGAACCACTGCTAAGAAAGCAAGAGTGTAGTGATCCCTACCTTGGAGAAATAAATGCGACCTTATAAAGGGAAGGCCTGCTTGAAATCTTTATAGTGTAATTATATTAGTTGTACCTTATTTATCAGGTGTGAAATTGGTTTTTAATCCTCTGCTGGTAAAGCATACACACATTCCTAGTTATAGCTGAATTTTCTTGATCTTCTCAACTGTTTATTTACTTAAGGAAGATTGACCTGCCACAAGCAAATGCAACCATTCCTGTATTCTTATATATATATATATATTATATATATATTCTTTTATATATATATCATTTTGTATATTTTTTCCATCATTTTTCATTTTTGTACAATGTATGCATTTTCATCTTTGTTATAGTCCCGCTGTACAATTCCCGCCCCCCCTTGTTTTGATCCTACTCCCTTCTCTCCCCCACCCCCCACCCGTAGTTGCTTATTGATTTTGATTTTGATTTTTTCTTTTTTTAAGTTTAGAAAGGGACAGGTTAAAGGGGCCCACCAAGACCCTGTATGATTCAGCTCCCTCAAATTCCAGCAGCCCTGAAACTAAGCCCAGTCATTGACTAGTGCCAGACACCAGCTCTGGTAAACAGGATTGAGGAGAGGAATCTGAAAGAACCAAGAAATAAAGAACTGACAGTTCTTGGTCCCCTGGTGGCGCAATGGTTGAGCGCTGGGTTACGAAGCTGCGTGCAGCCTCTGCAGCACTGGTTCGATTTCCGGCTGCTGGTGAGGGTCCCACATTGTGCGACAGACCTCTCCTGCTGCGCCTGCTGCTCCCCTCAGCAGTGTACTTCGCCAGCCTGCCTGTTCTGTTCCCCGCTCTGGCTTTGGTGAATTGTCTCACCCTCCGGTGCTTCTGACTGTACCCAGTGCTTGTATAAATAAATAAATAAATGGATCTTTGGAAAAAAAAAAAAAAAGAACTGACAGGCGCAAAATAGAATTTAAGAGAAGCAGGACCTAGGAGATGCAAGGCTTCTCTGTCCAAGCTAAAGCTTCCCAAGTGCCAGGAGCAACTCATTTTTATGAGACACCCTCTTTGGTTAGTTACAAGACAATGATTCATTCTCTTAGTGTTCAGCATTATTCTGGCACATATTCACCACCAATATTCTGCGTTATCAGGTTATTCTGTCCCCACACCTATTTCTCCTTCAAACTTACCTTTGCTGATACAAGGAAGGATATCAAAGTCTGGACACGGGCCAGTCTTCCAGCCCATGTTGACCAGTCATCCAGTTATGACCTTGAGACTTAACCTTGTTTCAGCACTTTAGGCCTTAGGCGTCTCCAACAAATTAGCAATCTCAGAGTTCCCAGGATGATATGAAAGCCATGCAATTTCATAATTTCAAAATATAAAGAAAGGGGAATGGGCTAAATTCAGTCACTAGCATTCACCTTAACACTAAATATTACAAATAGAAGATCATCTCGAGGCAGTAATTCTTTTCAGATCCTAGCAATTTTTAAAAATTGCTACTAAAAATATTTGCATAATTCCTTTCAGAAGTCAGTTAGCAAGATTTACGTAGCAAGATGGTATCTAATAAACAAAAAACTTTCAATATTGTGGGGTTTTTTTAAGATATTTGGTTTGATTTTTCCACACCAGATTGACAATGTGGCAGGTATAAGTAATTTTACCTCAAAATTGGGAAAGCATTTCATTCATTGTGCTTGCTGAAACTGTTGTTGAGATGACATTTCATTTCATGGGAGATCTTTGAAAGGGCAGTCTAGAAACTTTTCCTAATCTCCTGCTGGGGGTTGGCATATTCTGGATGCTGATATTCTGGAAACAGGAAAAGAAAAGGAGGCCAAGGGTCCTCAGTCCAGGATGCAGATTTTTCACTAAACTCCCTGTGTTTCCAGTAGTGTGTCTCATCTCAGTCCTCTGCTATGCTAGACTTTCTGAAGCACACCCCCCTCAGTTTCCCCAGAAAATAAACTTCCAATCTCCCTAGGAGAAGGTAGTAATGATGGGTATATTTATTGGAAAGAACAGAGAGGGAGTTTCCTGGATGTATACAGTGAGATATGGAATCTAGTTTAACTATTTAGTACATAGAATTTTAACTCTTTTCATCCCCTTATTTATTCATACCCCTGTATTCCATAGTTACCTGGGACCAAATAGCAATGATTCTACAGAGTGAGTTGCAATAATTCTACAGAGTGAGTTAGCTTGTTTCTTTTCTGAATTTACTAGTACTTACACAAAGATTACAAATTCCTTAATCTTGCTAGATCAGGTACCACTCCCCCATTTGTTTTTGATGTTTCAATTATTATAGGAAATTCTCATCTGCAACTCTCCATCCTCTCCAACCTTTTCTTTGTCCTTGAGGTTTATTCTTTTTATGCCTTTAATTTTATTAAACAAATCTGCCATAGGAGAGGAGATAAGCCAGTGTATCAAACCAACATTTTAACCAAAAGTTGAGAATGGATATTTTTAACATCTGAAATCAATTTTATTGTTTTACCCGCAGTGTGTGAGGAACCACTCCTCACTGACTCCCTCAAAGATGCAGGGGAAAAGGAAGCATGCAGACTGAATGAATCAGAATATTCTTTTCTTGAGCACAGTGGTTATTTCAAGAAGGACTGTATGACATAAGCAGAATTAATCATGCCCAACAAAACTTAATTGTTAGAATTTAGGTTGTATTCTTAGGAAGAGGATGATCTCATTCCCATTGAACTTTTATCAAGGGGAGCCTAGAGCTGCTGGGCTCCCTCAGAGGAAGCTTTGAAATAAAGTCAGTTCAGAAGAAACAGAGCAGAGAGACATACTTTAATGATACCCCTTGAGTGAGTCCTAGATTGAACCATGCCTGAAATGAGACTACTTGTGAAATTTTCTAAATAATAATGATTAATTGCTTTGGGAGCTTAAACAGGTTTGAAACATTTTATACATAATCTCAAGGAATCCTAACACCTGTTAGATGTTCACCAGGACTACTGCAGTTATGGTGGTGGGGTGCAAGGCAGAGTGAGGAATAAGAGTCAGATGTTGACCCAACCAATGTCAATGTGTCCTGGTCAGGTGCCAAGAAAACCCACAAGTTACAAAAAAAAAATACAAAGGCTCACCTTTAATTTATTAATTAGCAATCAGTTCTGCAAACTTTTTATTTCGAGGACATGACAATAAAAACACTAACCAAAACAAAAAACAAACAAACAAAAAAACCCAAACTAGAGAAAGAAGATTACATTAACAATGAGATGCCACCTCACACACCTGTGAGAATGCCCTTATCAAAAAGACCAGAAACAATAATGCTGGTGAGGATGTGGAGAAAAAGAACCCTATTACATAGTGGTATGAATGGAAACTGCTCCAACCCCTACTGAAATAGATGGTGGTTTCTCGAAAGATTAAAAAGCGATCTGCCATATGACCCAGCAATTCCACTCCTAGGTATCTACCTGAATAACACAAAAACACAAATTCAAAAGGAAACATGCACTCCCATATTCATTGCAACACTGTTTACAATAGCTAGGATATGGAACAGTCTAAATGCCCAAAAATAAATAGATGAATGGATTAAAAAGTTGTGATTTTATATATATATATATATATATATATATATATATATATATATATATATATGGAATACTACTGCAGCAGCAACATGGATGGAGCTGGAAGGGATAATACTAAACAAAATCAGCCAGAAGGAGAAAGACAAATACCAGATAGTGTCATTTACATGTGGAATATATAGAAAAAAAAAAAAACAGAGGGACAGATAAACCCAGTCCTTGAAACCAAACTTTGGGGCAGAGACAACTGAAGGGGCAGGGTGGGGAGCAGAAAAGTAAGGACAAGAACACAGATGGGAGGGAGCACAAGGTCTGTGATGGTGGACTATGGGTACCTGGTTGTGGGCATGCTATGGCAACAATGCTTAAAGGGGAGACTGTACACTTCTATTATGGCAGCAATGATGTAAATCAATAAGAATTTAATAAAAATACAACATCAAACTTAAAAAACTTTTGAGGAGCAAAGGAAACAATAAAAAGAGTGAAGCAGCAACCTATGGAATGGGAGAAAATATTTGCAAAATATATTTGACAAGGGGATAATATCTAGGTCATGTAAAGGAGTCCTACAATTCAAGAACAAAAAAAGTAAATAATGCAATTCTAAGAAAACAGAAAAAGCACTTGAATAGATATTTCCCCAAAGATGTTACACAAATAACAAGCATATGAAAAGACGTTCACCATTAGGAAATTGCATATTAAAACCATAATGAGATACCACCTTACACTTACTAGGATGTCCATTAAAAAAAAATCAGAAAAACACAAATTTAACAAAGGTGGAAAAAATGGAATCCCCTTGCACTATTTGTGGGAATGTAAAATGATGCAGCTACCATAGAAAACAATAAGAAGATTCCTCAAAAAATTTAGGACTTATGATCCAGCAATCCCATTTCTAGATTTTTATCAAAAAAATTGAAAACAGAATCTTGAAAAGATATTTGCACAATCATGTTCACTAAAATATTATTTGTGGTAGCTAAGAGGTAGAAGCAAACTAAATGTCCATCAACAGCTGCTGGATAATGAAAATATGATTTATACATATAATGGGATATCATTCAGCCTTTAAAAACAAGGAAACCTTATCAATACTATAACACTGATTTCTTTTTTGATTTGATAAGAAATGCATTAAGTTTTATTTATTTTTTTAAGGTTAACAAAAGGTTTATTTACAAAGGAAGGGGAATGAGGAAATGTACAACTCAGAGAGAAAAGAGGGAGATAAATTCTTAAATGTGTCCTACACATTCTGGCTATCTGGAATCCCAAATGACCCACTGAGACCAAACCTGCCTGGCCAAGAGCATGAGCCAAGTGTGCCCGACCCCACTAACATGGCTAGTTTTTATTTACAGAGAAAATGGCTGCTTAACTCCACCCTTAGGTCCTTGCAACTTCCCTTTGGGGATCCTGGGATTTGTAGTTCCCGGTATCTTGATGGAATGGGGGTGGCATCCACAAAGCCTGTATGGAATTAGCTCAGGACATCCTTTCCCTCTAACAATTCCCCCTTTTCACTTTTTGCCACCATTTCCATGGTGTTGAAGATCAAATGTATGGATGCTGGGGTACAGTCTCAGATGAAAATTTTCTCAGTATAACACTGATTAATCTTGAATGAAATAAGCTAGTCATAAAAAGACAAACGATTCCACTTATATGAGGTATCTAAAACAGTCAATCTCTTAGAAACAAAAAGTAGAATGGTAGTTGCCAGGAACTTGGGGGAGGGGAAAGAGGAAGAGTTGTTCGATGGATATAGAGTTTCCGCTTTGAAAAATGAAAACATTCTTCAGATCTGTTGTATAACAAACATTTACTTAGCACTTTTGTACTATACCTTTAAAATGGTGAATTTTATATTACGTGATTTTGACTAAAAAAGTGATTCTACCTATATCTACATATTGGTATACCCATCTATACATATAAAGGAGCAGGGAAAATGTAAAACCTCTAGCAGAACCTGGAAAGTGACATGAACTAACAAATTAACCCCCCAAAAAATAAAAACATATGGAAAATTATCTTACTTGTAATCAATAAATGCAAATTACAATTATTTAAAAAGATCAGAAATCTTGTAGTAGTCTGACTTTGTCTTCTCGTTTCCCCCATATGTAATCTGTAACATATAATTATGTCACATAAAACATATATATGCTCATCTATAATGACTAATAGGAGAAAATGATAAAAAATTGATTTGTACGTATGTATATATACATATATATGACATACATATTACATACAAATCTGATAAGTCTCTTCAGAATTTCTTTAATTTCTTTAATTTCTTTAATACTGATGTATATTATTTATTTATTCTTTTAATTTATCAAATAGCCATTCTGAGTGTGAAATAATGGCAAAGAGGATAAAGCTGACAATAAAATGGTAGTATTGATGTTCATATATTCGTGTAGCTTATGTAACAGTCTTACTGCCCTGTGTGTTTATGTACAACATAAAGCAGATGTTTATATAGAGATCTTTACACATGCATGTAATATGTGTTACATACATATTAAAAACATAGTGGTAAGATCGTTTTACATTACACATATATATAATTAGAATTGTGAACATGAAAATGCGTCTCAAAAAGTAAATATTTCTTAACTGACATTAAATTAGACTGCTTATGTACCAATAACTATAACTATAAGAAAATCAAGTCAGTCTTTCTAACAGGAAATGGACAAATTTCTAATAACACCCTTGCTTGAAGTATTTTTCACTGTTTTCGGTAAACAAAATAAACATAAGTTTTAAAAAGAATGTCTAACCCTTCTGAGTATGTTTTTGCAAGCCCCCATTTTAATGATAACTCAGTACTTTTACTTCACAGTAGTTTTGATTTCCTAGCTCATTGTAAATGATTTATTTCTCTAACACTTACTGGGAACAGTGGTTTTATAAGGTGATATGGCTCTGCTATGCCATGGCAACAGATAAACAAACGTTCTCACAGAACTGAGCATCTGGAATTCAAAAATAAATGAAAGGACAATAAAATCACCTAACTGTTCTAGGGCTGTATCCATATTAATCTGCTTCATAATAAAAAAGAGGTCACAATTCCTCCCAGCAATGAAAAATAAAATCTCTAAGAATCACAGGATCAAGGAGCATCACCATTTTAATTTCAGCTTGATGAAGATTTGATGCTTTGTCACAGTCAATTACTACCCATTTTAATTCTCCAGGAAATTAGTTCAGAAGTTCACTGTTTTCCCACCTTCTTCCCTCATCCCTCTCCCACCCCAACCACAACATCTTATAAGCATATCTAAGAATCCTCATGCCTGTTTACTGGAGGAAAAATTTTATCAGTGATACACAGCCTTCTCACTTTTGCTCTGCTTAGTTAATTCAGGATTACATATTTTCAGCCTGGGATCATTTTAGAATGAAAAGCTAGATGTTTCTGAAAGGTTTAGCCTTAGGAAGCTCATCGTTAGTTGTAAATATTAATATATCATATCCTCAGTGAAAATAGCCCAGGTAGAGGATGTTTCCATGAGCAAAATGCCAGTAAAAGCAAATTCAAAAATATTCTCGGGGTGGAGGGGAGTGGATTATGGTAGCAAGACTACCATAATTTAAGATTTAAGAATTAATGTGATTAATTAGTGTGAATTAGTGTAATTAGTGTGAATTAGTGTGATTTAAGAATTAATCAGCCCATGTGCATGTGTTTGACTAATCGGATCCCCATTGTGTTCTCTCATGCCATCCTGGACTCTTCCTTCCAAGTACCATTCAAGATGCATAATCACAAATCTGTTCATGGCATCATTTATTTAATGTCTATCTTTCCCTCTGGCTTTCTTAAAAGCAGGCATCATTTGCTCCATCACATGTTTCCATTTCTTAGCTAAGTTCCTAAAACATAGTAGGTTTTCAGTAAATATTTGCTGAATAAATATATGAAGATTCTGCAAACTGGGACACCAATTTCTCTCCTCCCCAATTTCTAATTCTAAGCAATTTGCTTCTCTTGAGCCAAAGAGACATCTCAGATCTCCAGACACTAAGTATAAAGATTTAGGCTTTTTTAAGGATCTTAGCAAAGAGAAGTGCTGTGAATTTTTCTCCTATGGGAAGAACATGTGTCAGGAGAAAAGCACTACAGCCAGGAGATGAGAATAAGAAAGCAGGGATCATGGAAAAAACTCGATCAGAGATCTGGAGTAGAGAGAGATGACACATCCTCACATGCAGCTTACTTGATTCATATAAACCTAAAGGGGATACGAATGGACTAAATTTCTTGTCTCCGAAACTTCAAGAAGCTTCCTTGGGTTCTTCAACAGAGGGCTGACATCAATCTGCCTCTACAGAACAGGCCTCCCACCAGCTGTGGGACTCCAGCTGTAAAGAGTATTTTAATAACTGGTACTAAGACCTGGTGAGCCAAAAAGGAAACTAACAACCCACCTAATAGGATAGAGGAGTCCCTGGGAGGAAATAGAGTAGAAAAAATATGTATATGCCTGTTGGAGTTTTCATATTCATTCACACAGAGTAGGGACTAGCCAACATTTTCCAAAAAGGGCCTAATTGCAAATATTTTTGACTTTCAGGGTTGTACAGTCTCTATTGCAACTACTTAATTCTGCAGTTGTAATGTGAAAGGAGCTATATAAAATATGAAAAAAATAGGGCTTTGTTTTGGTAATTTTATTGATGAATCTGTGTGGGGGATCCTAGAATAAGACCAACTCCAGATATACTCCAATGACTTGTAAAATCAAGAAAGTCTGGAGATTGAGTCTCACCTGGCAACACAGACTTAGGAAGCCTGTGATCCACCCTACAAAGCACAAAAGCATGCCTACACAAGTTAATATTCAATCAATTGAATGCCAGCTAGAACAAAAAAGAAAAATAAGTTGTGGCAGGAAAATAACAGAGCCCAATATCGCTATGATGTATTACCTATAATATCTAGTATACGACAAAAAATTATTAGGTAAATAAACCAAAAAAATCACTAAATCTTAAAAAAAAGAAGCCAATAGAACAATAAAAAGAGTCTCAAAATGACCCGGATGCTGTATTTAGCAGACAAAGACTGTAAAATATCTATAAATGCAATAGCCAAAAGTCTGAAACTGAAAAGTACTATTTAAAAAAAAAATGAATTCATGAGCTGGGTTAACAGCAGATTAGAAAGATAAGAAATGGTTCAGTGAACTTTACACAATAAAAATGTTAAATCTGAGAGAGAAAAAGACAAAAGGCCAATGATCATAGTCTTTAGTGGACTATTAAACAATATCAAACTAGGGCCTCCCCTGGTGGCACAGGCAGTTGAGCACAGCGCTGTGAAGCAGTCCACATTCTCTGCAACACCGGTTCGATCCCAGTTGGCAAGGGTCCCACATGGCATGGCAGACCTCTCCTGTCTCACCCACTGTTCCCCTCAGCAGTGTATTTTGTCAGTCTGCCTGTTCTGTTCCCTGCTCTGTCTCTGGTGAATCCTCTCACCTTCCCGCGCATCTGGCCTGTACCCCGGTTCTTGTATAAATAAATAAATAAATCTTTAAAAAAAATCGAACTAATGTAATTAAAACTCAGGTCCCATAAAGTGGTAGAATAAGAATGGGAAAGACAAAATAATTAACAATATAATGGTTGAATATTTCTCAAAGTTGATGAAAAGCACTGACTTTAAAGTCAGGAAGCATTTTAAGGAATTTCAAGTAGGATAAATGCAAAGAGAGTAACAACTAGGTATATTATAGTCAAATTGTTTTACCCCACCCCAGAGAAAAAGATTAGGAGTAAACTGTGAAAGAAATAAGATATCACATTAAGAGAACAAAATAAAAATTACTACAGACTTACTGCAAGCCAGAAAACACAGTTCCTGTTCAACCTCATGTCATTAAATTCACAGAGTCAACGAGAACAAATAAAACCCTCTAACAATGAACAAAAAATGTTTTGGGACCTGCTTTCATTAGTTTCACTTTAAGTCAGTTTCAAAAAACCCATAGAGAATGTAAGTAAGAACTTACTATTATTTAAAAGATTAAAAAGTAGCTTGTATTTTATGTTATTATTAAACTTAATATGCCATAAAAATTAAGATTTGAATTGTGTTTTTAGGGACTACTGTCAGCTAGCCAAATCTTTGTAACTAAAATCTGTGCATAGCAGAACCATACAGACCAAGGACTGTGTGTATGTGTATGTGTGTGTATGTGTGTGTGAGTAATCATATAATTCAGAGTGAAAAGAAAAGAGAAAAACTGTGAAAGAGATGCTAGGAAGTTGATAAATTATTTGCAATAAAGCAGCACTTAAATATATCACACTATTATCCAAAATAAATTCCATTATGTTCAGAAGTTAAAAACAAAATAATCAACCCATAACAAATTTATAAAGTGAGGTTAAATATAATTTTATGAGAAAGTAAGCTGAGTTTTAAAGGCTAATACTATTAAATACTGTTAAAATTACTTTTTTAAGTTTATTTTTTTAAATTAAGTATTTTATTTATTTAAAATTTATTTTTATTTATTTTTCTATTTACTTATTTTATTTTTTTATAATAAATTTTATTTTTATATTCCCCATACAATTGCAACCCCCTTATTTTGACCCCAATCCCTAATAATTGTCATTCTTCAGTTCACCCAACTGTAAAGAATTTTTCCCATGCATTTTTTTATCTAAGTGTTAATCCCCATCTATTGCTTGATTATAAAATTTTAGGGTTCTCAAGTACATAGAACATCATAAATTATATTGTTGTCAAGACAACTGTGGAATAAAAATGAATCACCTCCAAAAAAACAAAAAAATAAAAATTACTTTTTTTTACATATTATCTGATTTTATTCTTTCAATAATCCTGAATTAGAGGTAGCAAAGATAGAAAATTTGAATTAATGTTATTGTTCTTATGATATACAAGTTAGGTATACAAAATGTCTTGATATCTGCACCCAAATTTCAAACAATTTAACCAAAAAGGATATATGACTGTAACAGATGATATAGAGACAGATTGACAGATAGCAAATAAAGTATTAACAGACAATAAATCGAAACTATAAGGGCATTAATCATTCCAGATTTCTATAAGTTTAAAGCTTTTTAAAATGCAAAATTTGGGAAACAAATGAAGGAATCCACAATGTAATTTTTTTTTAAAGATTTATTTATTTATACAAGCACTGGGTACAGTCAGAAGTGCGGGAGGGTGAGAGAATTCACCAGAGCCAGAGCGGGGAACAGAACAGTCAGACAGACGAAATACACTGCTGAGGGGAGCAGCAGGTGCAGCAGGAGAGGTCTGCACGCCATGTGGGACCCTCATTAGCAGCCGGGGGTAGAACCAGCACTGCAGAGGCTGCAGGCAGCTTCACAGCCCAGTGCTCAACCGCTGCGCCACCAGGGGAGACCCATCACAATGTAATTTTTAAAAGAATAACAACCAAAATTTTATTTGTAAATTCTGGGTTTCATTGTTTTATTTAATGAGATCCAAGGAAAAATACATCAATTTGAACATTTATCTATTTTGTGCTTTTAGCATTAAATATTTACTATAGTCCAGCTGTCTTTTAGAGGGACAATGCTTTTAAGGATTTGTGTTGATACTCTTTCTCTTGGTTAAAAGCTAATGAAAATAGCTCTTTCCTGAAGATGGGGATGCTGAGTGAGCTACTTTTTAATGGTTGGGTAGAAGGTAAGCCATTGTTTTCCAGTTTCTTACAAACTGGAAAGTCTAAAAATCTAAGTGGAAAATACACATACATACACACACACATACAAATTGAGGAAAGAATTAGACTCAGAAAACTAAAAACAAAATGGCAACAATAAATCCTCATATATCAATAATCACCCTACATGTAAATGGACTGAATTTATCAATCAAAAGGCATGGAATGGCTGGTTGGATCAAAAAAAAAAAAAACCCAAATTTCTGTTGTCTTCAGGAGATAAACACAGAATCAAATAAAAGTTTGGAAAATAATTCTACAAGCAAATGGGACATGCAGGAGGTCAGGGACAGCCATACTTATATCAGATAAAATAGCTTTCCAGCTAAAAAAAAAAAAGAAGAAGAAAAAGGAATGGGCATTATATAATGATTAAAAGATCAATATAGCATGAAGACATAATATCTATCTATCTATCTATCTATCTATCTATCTATCTATCTATCTATCCACACTAAAGAAAGGAACATCTAAAAACATAAGGCAACTATTTTCAGATTTGAAACTAGACATTAGCAGTAACACAATAATTGTTGGGAACTTCAAAACCCCACTTTCATCAATGGACAGATCAACTAAACAGAAAATAAACAAGGAAACAGACCACAAGGGCTTAACAGACATCTAAAAGACACTACACTCCAAATAAGCTGAGTACACATTCTTCTCAAATGCACACAGAACAATTGCCAAGATATAGCACATGCTGGGTCATAAAATAAGTTCATGAAGACTGAAATCATATCTAGTATATTCTCTGATCACAATGGTATCAAAGTAGACATCAACAAAAAAGAAGCAGGAAAAACCTCTATTATATGGAGATTAAACAACATTGCTGAACAACTATTAGATAAAGGAGAAAATCAAAGAAGGAATTTTAAAATGCCTAGAGATGAATAACAATGAAGACACAACCTAACAGAACTGCAAAAGTGGTACTAAAAGGAATATTTACAGCATACAGAACCACATCAAAAAATAAGAAAGAGATCAATTAAAAAATCTTACCTTTTCTAATAAACTTGCTCTTTAAATATATAAAAAAAAACCTTACTTCTCACCTCAAGATATTGCAAAAAGAACAAAACCACAGGCCAGTATGAGAAAGGTAATAATTTAAAAAGGAGCAGAAATAAATGAAATAGTAATCAAAAAGACAGTCCAAAGGATCGAGAGCAAAAACTGGCTCTTTTTAAAAAATAAATAAATAAAACACAAACATCTAGCTAGACTAAAAAAAAGGCAGAAAAGTCAATAAATAGAATTAGAAATGAAAAGGGAGAAATTATGACAGGCATTTTAGAAATACAGAGGATCACAAGAGATTACTACAAACATCTATATGCTAGCAAATTGAATAACCTAGATGAAATGGAGAAATTCTTAGAAATATACAACTTTCCAAGACTGAACCAGGAAGAAATAGAAAGCCCAGACAGACCAATTACAAGCAAGGAAATTAAAACATTAATCAAAAGTCTTCCCAATAAACTGGAGCATGACCCAGACAGATGCACTCCCAAACATTCAAATATGAACTAATACCTATCCTTTTCAAACTCTTCCCAAAAACTGAAAAAGAAGGAAAGCTTCCAAACACATTTTAGGAAGCCAACATCAATTTGATTCTAAAACCTAATAAAGACTACACACACACACACACAATTAAAGAATTATAGGCCAATTTTCTTGTTGAACACAGATGCAAAAATCCTCCACAAAATCTTAGCAAATCAAATTCAACAATATATCACAAGGGTCATACACCATAACCAAATTGGACTTATTCAAGGGACACAGAGAATGGTTCAACATCCAAAAAAAAAAAAAATCCATGTAATTTACCACATCAACAAAAAAAGATTAAAATCATATGATTATATCAATTAATGCAGAGAAAGCATATGTTAAGATTCAACATCCACTTATGATTAAAATACTCAAAAAATTGGAGATAGATGGGACATTCCTCAACATAACAAAGGTTATATAAGACAAACCCACGAACACCATGATACTCAAGGTGAAATATGGCATGTTTTTCCTTTAAGATCTGGTACAAGACAAGGAATGTCCACCACTATTATTCAACACAGTCTTGGAAGTTCTAGCTTGAGAAATCAGGCAAGAGAAAGATACAAAAGGAATCCAAACTCCGAAAGAAGAAGTAAAACTACCATGATCTGCTGATGACATGATAATGTATATGAAGTCCCTAAAGATTCCACTAAAAAACTAAGAGAAACAAACCAATTCTGTAAAGTGGCAGAGCACAAAATCAATTTGCAAAAATCAATTGCATTTTTATATGTACACAATGAGTTCAAGGAGAAAGAAATCAAGAAAACAATTCCATTTACAATTACAACAAGAGAATTAAATGCCTAGGAGTAAACTTAACTAAAGAGGTGAAGGACTTATACAATGAAAACTGATATAAGGCAGCTTTCATCCTCAAAGAAGTAGAACAATGGATGTTTATCCATTTCATCCAGTTCATATAGATCCATGAAAGACCCTGGAAAGCCAAAGTAATCCTGACAAAAAAGAGGACAAGTGGTGTCACATTCCCAGACTGCAAACTGTATTTAAAAATTATAGCAGGGCCTCCCCTGGTGGCTCAGCGGTTGAGCGCTGGGCTGTGAGGCTGTCCGCAGCCCTCTGCAGCACTGGTTCATTCCCCAGCCACCGGCAAGAGTCCCACCAAAAAAAGAAAAAAAGAAAAATTATAGTAATCAAAATATTATGCTACTGAACAAAAAACAGACACCCAGACCAATGGAACAGAAGTGAAAGCCTAGAAATAAACCCACATATCTATGGACAGTTAATCTAAGACAAAGGAGCCAAGAGTATACACTGCAGATAGGAGAATCTCTTCAACAAATGGTGTTGGGAAAACTGAACAGTCACCTACAAATGAATGAAACTAAATCACCAACTCACAGTTAATCCATTTAAATCAAAATGGATTAAAGACACGGATTTAAGACTCAAAAACATAAAATACATTGAAGAAAAAATAGGCAAAATACTTCACAACCTTGGCTTCACAGGCATCTTTGGGGATTCATCTCCAAAGGCAAGAGAAGCAAAAGAAAATATATACAAATGGGATTACATCAAACTAAAAAACCTTCTGATAGAGGAAAATAAAATGCCCAAAAAGATGCCCTACTCAATGGGGAAAAATACTTGGCATATCATACAACTAGCAAAGGGTTGATAGCCAAAATAAAAAAGAAATCATACAACTCAACAAAAAGATAACAATTAAATACAATCAAAAAACAGCAGAAAATCTTCTCCAAAGAAGGCATTCAGAAGACCAAGAGGCACATGAATAAATGTTCATCATCACTTGTCAGGAAAATGCAAATTAAAACCACAATGAGGGCCTCTCTGGTGGTGCAGCGGGTTGAGCACAGCGCTGTGAAGCTGTCCGCAGTCTCTGCAGCGCAGGTTCAATCCCAGCTGACGAGAATCCCACATGGCACAGCAGACCTCTCCTGGCACTCCCGCTGCTCCCTTCACCAGTATATTTCGGTCCTTCTGCCTGTTCTGTTCCCTGCTCTGTCTCTGGTGAATCCTCTCATCCTCCCACGCCTCTAGCCTGTACCCCAGCTCTTGTATAAAAATAAATAAATCTTTATAAAAGGGCCTCCCCTGGTGGCACAGGCGGTTGAGCACAGCGCTGTGAAGCTGTTGGCAGCCTCTGCAGCACGGGTTCGATCCCGGCTGACTGGCGAGGGTCCTACATGGCGCGGCAGACCTCTCCTGTCTCGCCCGCTGCTCCCCTCAGCAGTGTCTTTCATCCGTCTGCCTGTGCTGCTCCCCGCTCTGTCTCTGGTGAATCCTCTCACCCTTCCACGAATCTGGGCTGTACCCCAGTTCTTGTATAAATAAATAAATAAATCTTTAAAAAAAAAAACAACACAGTGAGATACCATTTCATCCCCCTCGGAATGTCCCATTTTAAAAAGTTCAGAACAACAAATGTTAGTGATGATGTGGAAGAAAAAGAACTCTCATACACTATTGATGTGGATGTAGACTGGTCCAGCCCCAACAGAAAACATTATAGAGGTTCCTCAAAATAGTCGAAGACAATCTATCATATGACCCACAATTCCACTCCTAGGTACCTACCTCAAGAATATAGAAACACTAATTTGAAGGGATATATGAGCTCCTATGTTCACTACAGCAACATGTACAATAGCCAAGTTATGGAAACAACTTAAGTGCCCAAGGGCAGAGAAGTGTATCAGAAAAAGGTGATAATATATACATAATGGAATATCAACTCAGCTATAAAAAAACATGAACTCCACTTCTGATAACATAAATGGGACTAGAGAAGAAGTAAAATAAATGAGGAGAAAGATAAACAGTAGAAACTTTTACTTGTATGTGGAATATAGAGAAACAAAACAAAGAGTCAGACAAAACCAAACCACTAACTAACCCAGATGTCTGACTGCAAAACCGAGGCAGAAGGAGAGGTTGGCAGTGTAGGAATGGGGGGTAGAAGGGACCCAATGGAGCAAGATGGGGGATTATTGGGACTTAGTTTGTAGGCATGGTATGAAAACACACATTTGCGGAAGTTTGAAACTATAACTCCTAAAACAAATACAATGACGTAAACCAAACTTCACCTCAACAAAAATAGTTAGCAAAAAAAAAAAAAAGACATTTCCCCTGATGGTATTTCCTATTGCCTCCTTGTGGGAACCTCTCATCATCCCATAACCAAAATACTGTCACTATAATAGACAGGATTCTCAATTATTTCTGCTTCCCACAAAGAAAAAAATCAGTACCCTCATTCAGCACCCTCATACAAACATCATTTTTACCTTGAAACTCGTGCAGCAACCTGCTCTCTTTTGGCTATCATCTGCCCATTTCAAAGAGCATATTGCCATTTAGGTAAAAGCCACTCTATTGTCATATGACATGCATTCTTAAAAATCACCACACTGTCCCCAGTTGGGCAATAAAAAAAATCACAGGGATTATGAGAAAGAGTTTGGAGGTACTAAAATGCCATCCATAGTGATTTTTTTTCAAAAAAATAGCACAGTTTTATATATTTTAACGGTTAGGTTAATACAAAAATGCTACAATTGACTCAGCATTTTTACCTTGAAAGACGTGTGATGCTTCTATGGAAGTGACTGCAGAGGGGCTGCAGCTTGTGGTTCTCCTGAAGTCATGGAAGGAAGATGATCTGAAAGCAGAAGGAAAGGTGCATCATCAGACAAGGGAGGAAGGGACCCCCCATCACCTGTGGTTACCTCAGGAGTTGGTAGGCATGTAAGTGTACATTCTGTGTGTTTCCACACAGCTGGGTCCAGCTCGGGGAAGAGGTCAGCATTCAGCCCATGTTTCTAACAGACAAAAGCCACACAAAAGTAAATGTGACTTTTGTGTTAAGCTCTAAATGCTCCCTAACATATCAATCTTGTTAAAATTCCTGTTCCTGAAAACATGCAGCATAGCAAAGTTAGCTGTTCATTCTGAACACCTATATTTTGGCAGGTAAAGTTAACTTTACATCATGATGATTGCCACATTTAAATTCATTTCTAAAATTTTACTCTGTTTTCTATTATGCATTTTTTCCCATTTACCCTCCCTCTTTGTCATCTATGGAATGTACTGAATTTCCTCTTTTTCCTTCTCCTGTCTGTGCCTTACTGTCTTTGTGGTGGTGCTGGTGCCAGCCTTAAATGTCAACATACACACCCACTCCAAGGTCACTCAGTCTTCCCATTTTCTTCTGGCACAAGGCCTGTAGAACATCTCAATAACCCCTGAGAAGATGTCTCCCATCTTCCATATTATTGCTAAAATATACAATTTCACCTTATAAAAATTAGGTGAAAAAACACCCAATATTTTAAATCATCTTTTCTAGTCAATAATTATCAGATTTACTATTGTATTTTACAAATGTCTTTGTTCAACTATTACTTCTTGCCTCTCTTCCTTCTTGGAATTCAATATACCTCTTACTGAAGTGCCTCCTTCAGCAATTATTTCAGGATGGGCTTGCGGTCAATAGTAAATTTTATTATGAAAATATTTCTTTTCCTCAAGTGATCACTTAACTTGACTGCCCCCTCGGCACTTGGAAGATGCTATTTCTTTCTCTCTGTCATCTGTTGGTGAGAACTCTGCTGTCAGTTTGTCATTTTTTTTTTCTCTATTGGGGTAACGCTGGCTTCCTGCATATGATTCAAGGGAATGGATTCGCACCTCCTCAGGTGCATGTCACCACACCACCCCACCTATAAAGCTCCCATAATCCTTTACCCTAGCCCATTGGAGCCCTTCCCTCCTCCCCCCACCACACCCCGCTTGACTCATTTCTATGTTATCTCTTGGTTGCTCAGAGATAAGATTTTTCTCGTCATGATGTCTGTAATTTAGTTACACATTTTCTTCTCAGTATAGATTTACTTGACTTGTCCTGCTGAGGATTAGATATATCATTTTCCTCTACAGAATCATAATCATATTTTATTATTGGAACTAGTTCACCATTATTCTTTTCAATGTTCTCTTCCCCATCCTCTTTAGTCCCTCCTTAAACTCCTTTCAGGTATATATTAAAGTTTTTCACTTGGGTCTTCCTGTCCCTTAATTTCATCTTCATATTTTCTATCTGAGCAGGAATGTTCCCACAGGCCACCAATTACAAGGACGCCTATGCAGCGGTGATTTAAGGATCTGATTTCTTAGGATTTACTCTTCCCCAGCCTGGTTCAGAGCTAACCGATCTCCTTCATTCTCTTTCAGATATGGCAGCCTCTTCTTGGCATTCAACTTCATATAGAAGGTTCTGTCTCAGCTTAGGACCTTGATTTGAGACTTTACATTATAACTTAGCCCCCCAAAGATTGCCTATTCCTCCCTTGGTCCCTTGGCTTCAAGGCCAGATCAACACTGGCCTTGCAGTTTTGGGTTTTCTCTTCATTTCTGATGTGAATTACCTTTTCTGCTTTAAAACTTTACTATGTGTTCATAATAAACATATTCAAATTATCTACCATGTGTACACATATATGCCACATGCCATGTAAATATACTATATATAGTGGGACAGAGGTATTCCCATGTCTGCTTTGTTTGTCATATTGACAAACACTGCTAATCTTATCTGTGGATGAATCTCAAGTCTCCATTTCCAAACACATCTGATTTTCTGAGCTTTAAAGCCATATCCAACTTTCTACAAATTTCTACCTAGATGTAGCACACTCACCTAAACCCAGCATTTCCAAAATTATTTTTTATATTCCCAGATTCCAACTCTACAATCCTGTCCATTTTCCTGTCATAATAAATGGTGTCTAGATTGATTAAGGTGCAGCTCTGTCTACTGCTTCCTCTCCCTGCAAGATTAATTTCACCAACGTTGGCAAACCATCCCAGTTTTCTTGAAACAAAGGTGTTCCCGGCATTTCGTACCTCAGTGCTGAAACCAGGTAGACGCCAGGCAAAACGAGACAAATTGGTCACCTAAATCCCACCCTTAAGTATTCCTCACAACCCCCCACTTCCTTCATCGCCACTTCAGTGACTCAGTTAACCACAAACACCAGGATTCATTTTGTGGCTCTCCTAGTCTCCCTGCCTCTAATCATCCCCTCTCTAAATATTCTCCATTTCATTGATAAGGCAGACTTTTTAGGGATATAAATCTGCTTATTCGCAACTTAAGTCATCTACTGGCTCCTATGGCCTCAAGGATAATTTCTAAGTTTTTAATAATGAACTGGAAATCCTAATATGTGGCTCCTGCCTATCTCTCCAGCTCCATTTCTTGATCCCATTCCCTCCCCCCACCCCCGCCACATGCTCCTGCCATAACAAATGACTCAGTTCCTCAAATATATCACCAGATTGAGTGCTCCAGTCCTCTCAACAGGCTACTCTTTCTGCCTGAAATGCTAGCGCCAGGCTATTTATATAGTGGCCACCTCCAAAATCACCTCCTCAGAAAAACTGTTTCTGATTCTCCTTTGCCCTAGCCTGAGGAAATTGTCACCCATGGATGCATCACTGATATCCCGCACTTGCAGCTGTCACAGCACTTACCACATTGCCATTATTTATGTACTCATCTCTCTATTAAGCCATGGAATTGTTAAAGGAAGGTGTTATTTCTCTGTAATTCTACTGCTTAAGATAAATGCAACATGTGCTCCATGAATGAGTAAGGAACTGAAAGTTTGAGGGTTTGAACAAAATCCTGGCTCTCCCTTTAATAAGTCACTTGGTTTCCCTGACCTCAGATCCTCACCCTCACTTTTTCTGGGTGCCTCTTCCCAGTCTTCAGGTCTCAGCTCATATGTCACTGGCCCCAAGCAAACTTCCCTGACCCTACAAGGTTAGGGGTTGCTCTGATGGAATCCCATGCTGTTCTGTCCTTAAGTTCCATTAGAGAAGGAGCTACTTCTGTCTTGTCCCTCTCTATATCCCCAGCATCTAATACAATGCTTGGTACACAGGCGGGTAACCAATAAATAACTATTGGACTAATGAACTGTAAACTACAGGGAATCAAAAAGATGATGATCACCAAGATAAACTTCAGGCTCTAACTTTCTGTTCAGTAGAGCTAAAGTCCTACATTTCTACAATGATCAAGGTGGGGGTGGGGGGAGGCAAATATTGTTAAAAAATGAACAATGATGTAAAAAATAAATTAAAAAAGAGAAAAGGTGAAAATGATGCTTATAAAATAAAGTTTAGCATTTTAGAAAGATAAAAAAAGGCATTAAATGACAATTGCTGTTTTTAGAAACTGCTCTAAATGTCAAGGTGTCAGCCTTGCCTGAGGCAAATGCACATTCAGTCAGGTTTTAGCCTTAAAAGCAGAGCTGTCATGAAGCAGAAACTAGGATAAGGAGAAACAAGATTGTCTAACAGTGAAACTAGAGAGAGAAGAAATCCTAACGGCAGAACCTCCTAACATCTAAGAGGGACGCTCACATGTAGAATGCTCACCTTTTCCACTCCACCTATTCTGCCACAAGTGACAGGGCTAGGCCACAGATCAACCCCACAGACAGAGCAAGTGTTCTTAGTGCTCAACAACTACTTTTGTTATTGCTGATCTAGACAACCACAACCATCCCATCCAGAGACATCCTCATCACCAACCCAAACCAAACCTCCCTGGCTGCCCAAGCACTACTCTCTTCATTTACTTCTCACTTCCATAAACCCCTATCCCTGGTGCCTGCCTAGCCTGCTTTCCCTGTGATAGTGCCCTCCGTAGTATTGGCAATAGAGAGAATTCAGTGAAAATCACTAGCAGCACCATCTTGTCTTTTCTGTTCCTATTGTTAATTTTGTCCTTCCTCCAGAGAGTCAGTTTTTATATCCAACTAACACCACTGCTTCCTGTCCTTTAGCCTCAAAAATATAGCCCTGTGTTTGAGTAATTTTACATCTAAAGAAAATATGATGATTAAGCCTTTGTCACACAGTTTTCTTATTCACCAGGAATCATTTTCAAGTTGGAACTCAAACTTTCAAATGACCATATAAGATTAACATTTTCTTTGGGGAGCATTAATTGGATCCTCGAGATTTTCTGTTTCCTGTTCCAATTATTTTCATATTTTTTTTCATTTCCCACACTTACAAAAAAGCATCTTTACATAGAAAAAGTTTAAAGTAAAATATAAATCTTGTGTCAAAAGGGCTGACTGTATAACTCCTGGGGGTCAATGAAAAAAGGAAATTACTTCTGCAGAGATTCACATATGAGTCCTGAGGAAAAAGTGGCTACAAACAGAAATGGAAAGCGCTATTCTCATGAAATACCATGAGACACTGGGGTGCAATGAGGGTCACATAAAGAAGGGATGGACAAGACCTCAACTTCTTCCTATACCCTGGAGGGTAACAGCTCATTGTTGGGACCCTGAGATGCAAAACCATGGCAGAACTCATTCGAGACTCTGGGTAAGTGTAAATAAAGAGCAAGCATTTTGTGGTAGCTGTCAGGATTTGTTAATAAACACTTGTGAGAGAGTCTCTGGAAATGTCTAGAAATAATTAGAAGAGAGTATGAATGGTCAGAGGTCCTTTAAATAAGAGATGGGACCATGAACCGCTGTAATAAAGTTCATGTAGCTAATATGATCCTGCATTCATGTATCACTTTGGTGAACAGAAGTTATATCTTGGAGGAGCTAGTCCAAGGTTATTGATGAATTCTGGCCTAATGCCATCTGCATAATGAAATCATTATTCAGAAAATAGAGCCAAGAGAACATCTGTATCATAGCTTTAGTTGTAGAAGTTAAAGTGAACATGGCTCAGCAATTTGAGGTTACATTGCAGTCATTCATGCTTTTGGGAGTAGGAATGGCCTAGTCCCATCCATGTTAGCAGAGAATGCCCCTCAAAACACACACCCCAACCCCCCATACTTATACAAACAAACTGTTCTTTAACTGGAATAAGGAAAAGGATGGACACAGGTTATCTAATGGTCAAGATAAAATACCCTCTGAGAAAAATGGAAAAGTAATGTAACTGTTTCTTTTCAAAACTTTACATTTTCAAAGAAAATACATCAAGAACCTTAAACATAAATGTATACTGCACTGAACAATTAACTATAAGTGAAGACACAACTTACAACTATGGCAATACATAGTCAGGGTATATATTAGTCAGGGTTCCTCAGAGTAACAGAATAGAATATATATGTAGGTATGTGTGTACACACAAATATAATATATACATTTGGAGAGGTTGATTGATTGATTTTAGGGATTGGCTCACATAACTGAGTAAATAAGAGGCTGGCAAGCCCAGACTCTACAGGATGTGGCAGCAGGCTAGATAACAGATGTTGCAGTTAAGTCCAGAGGCCAACTCCTTTGGAATTCCCTCTTAGTTAGGAAAGTTTAGTCATTTATTCTATTCAAGCCTTCAGCTGATGAGTCTCACCTGTATTCTAGAGGCCAATCTGCTTTACTCAACATCTGTTAATTTAAATGTTACTCTCATCCAAATCTCACCCCTGAGAGAGGAGAGGGCCCACCATGTTAATGCATAAAATTAACCAGAATGTTACATATTGAAGCTGTGTAGGTAATACTAAACTATTTTTCATAGCGGCTGTACTAACACAGGGTAATTATAGGTGGAGGCTTCAGCGTCTCATTAGGGTAAAATGTAAGAAACCTACATTTTTTCTAGGATAAGTGGTCTACCACAACCCTCAGAAGTGAAAGCTAGAATGGAAGAAGGAAGACCTTGCCTCCTGATGGTCAGTAGCAAATATAATTTTTAAGTCATTCTGCAATCATCATCAAGCCAGTTTTACTATATAAAACATGACAGGATTGAATAGATGTGCCTGAGTGTTGTTTATTTTTTGGCTGCATTAGGCAAGAAATGATAAAAGGAGGTGAGATCAGGTAGGAACAAAGCAGAAGTGAGAGAGAATAGACAGCTCAAATAGGAGTAAGAAATATATACCCCAAATAGGAGTAAGAAAGTTAAGAAAGTCTTTCAATGGCAAAGGCCCACTGAATTTAAGGTGAAGTCTTTCCACAGAAGCTCAGTCTCCATTAAGAGTGTCTGGGGGTTGATAAAGCAAAGAAAAAGAGCAGGTTTGAGACTATGTCTTATAAATAACTGTGGGGATAGGTACAAGCACAAGGCATGGATTATAATCAAATTGATATATTTTTGAATGACAAACTGTCAAAGAAAACAATCAAGCAAAAGAGAAAATTGTGATTGTTAAAGGCTTAAAATTACACGAGTTTACTTCTCATACTAGTGACAGCTGTGCAGCACTCAGGGAGGGCGCTGTCCTCCACAAGCAATTCAGATGTGGCCACAAAGGAAAATGGACAAGGAGGGATGCTCCAAAAAGTTGGGAACCAGCAGCTATAGTCCTAGGAACAAGATCAGGGTCTCGGGTAGAAACTAGTAGGCACAGGGAACGGGATCAGGTACTCATCAAAGAACCCTCCTCAACCTCAGCTCAGGGTTTCTCAGTTTCAGCAATATTGACCCCTAGGCTGGGTAATTCTTGTTGTGGGGGCTGCCCTGTGCGTTGTAGGATGTTTAGCAGCATCCCAGGCCTCTACCAGATTAGATGCCAGTAACATCGCTTGCCTAGCTGGACAACCAAAATTATCTCCAGACATTGCCAATAGCCCTTTGGGGCAAAACTGCCCCTGGCTGGGAACCTCAGCTCCAGGTTAAAGAAGCCCAGGAAGGCCCACCCAGTAGGATTTCAGACTTGCCATGAATTAGTAACTGCCATGGTTCCTATTTCTCTCCCCTCCACTCCAAAGGAGAATGTTGTGATTATGGTTTCTTCTATCCTATTTTATGATTGCCTATTGTGTGTAGGATAGAAGCACGGGTGTTTGTCTATTTTTATTGTATGTGTCTCCAGACCAAAGGAACCCACACTTACACCTGATTAATCCAAAGATCTTGGACTCCTAAGTTTGATGCCATAACTAGAGTGGCTACTCAACTCCCATGGGGGGTACATTCTGTGTGTGGATGGAAGGAGGAAATGAATATCTGGTGACTAGGAGAACTATGGCAGAGACTATGATATGCATTCAAAAGTTCTGTGCCATATTCCTCCTTCGTGGACACATGACAACTACCTTTACCAATCACCTTGCAGCTCTAAGCAGAGAGGTGTGACTAGTTTTGAACAAGGAAATGTGATTAGAAGTGATTCTTGCAAAAGCAAGAAATAAATTTTGATTGAGTAAAGTCACTGGGACAGCCTAGCTAGCTCAGATGCCGCTCTTCGTGAACCCGCCCAACTCCCCAGCTCTGGGCTAGGTCCCCATTTTCTGTGGTCCATGCTTCCTCTAACACAGGAATCATCATGCTAGCATGTATTTGCCTGTTTAACTCTCTTGTTGAGGACAGGACCTACTTATTTGCCATAGTGCAGAGTCTGGCACTCAAATATTTGTTGAGTAATCATAGGGTGATTACTAATCTTATACCGGTGTGGTTGAAGTCCACTGCACAATTTATAGGGAGGTAGAGCCAAATGTTATAAGTGCTCATATTCCATGGAAAGAGGAAGGGGAAAAAACCATCATTGGGGCAAACAAACAGTGACCCCACAAAATATTGCCACTAGAATTTATGGCAGGTGACAGATTATTTTATTATGTTTTCCATTAAGCATACAGTCTTCCTACCTAAACAGACAAATCAGGAAATCATTCTCAAACATATTTCTCCCCAGCATTGTTCTAGAAAATTCCATGAGCTGAGTTCAGACACTTGTCTTTGATGACTTTTCTTCAGTATCTGAACTGTGAAGGAGAGATTAAAACAAAGTATTTGTGGCTAGAGGAAGATAATTTTCTCCACAAGAAAGTGTTACTGGGTGTGTTCAAGCCAGTCTGCACATCATAAAGCTAAATGACTCAGAAGCATTCAAGGGAAGATCTATTGACAATTAATGACCTGAGGAATCATAGTAAAGAACTAATTACCAAAGCTGGATTGTTACCAAAACCCACAGACCACATGCTTTCCCAATTGTGGTTGTGAGAAAGAAGTCTAGAAACTTTTGAGTATGTATAGAGTATCATACTCTTAATTATCTGATTAATATTGATAATTACACAGCACCTTGTATATAAGATGTATTGAATTATTTGATAGGAAGTTAGCAATTTACTGTGTTACTATTTCAGAGCAGAGGCATATGGCTCTTGAAGACAAAATAAAAATAGTCTCCATTTGCCTGGAAAGCTTTTATCCATTTAGGAAGACGTCTCAAGATTTCCAGGCCCCATCTTAATTTAATGCTTAATGGGGAAGGTGATAGATGAAAAAACTATTTGAAGACACACACACACACAGGAAGACATTAACTGGGTAAAAAGTCCTTAATTACGTAGTTGAAACGTATTTGAAATTTATTCTTAGCCAATCCTAATTTTATCTGGACTTTATAAAATATATTACGTATATGGTATTCCAAGGGAGAGTGGGCACTAGATCAGAAAAGATTTGTACTACTACCTTTTGGCCATGTCACAACTACTACTGAGAATTAAACTGTAAAGTTCTATGGGAAAATGAAAGGGCTTTGTGCAATTTTAACTATGGAGATTTATAAAACAATATTTCAGTATTAAAACGTTCTTTTTAAATCTGACACAGGGGAGTCAGATTCAAGTTGGGACAATTGGTAGGAAACAAAGTCAGAAAGCTTTTACCTTTCTGGAAGTTCATGGGGAGAGGAATCTGAGGGGCTTTTGGTACTTCCAGCCCTGCTCGGTGCAGGCACCCATGAGGCATTAGCTGACCCTCAGGAGCCTCTCCCAGGTTTTGTTGTTGTTGTTATTAGTGTCATTGTTCTGTTGTTGTTGCTACCTCCAGTAAAACCATATTAGGAAGATGCAGGGAGTAAAAAGGCCATGACAGTCAGCGTAATGTGACAATTTGCCTAGAAGGAATTTTAGCTCTGAATTGGGTGATCAGTTCCCTTAGCAGATATTCATTGACAAAATATCCCATACCTATGTGCTTATTAGAGCCAGCTTGTCACTTCAGAGAGCTAGGTATAAGCCAAAGGCCACCTAAGAAGGGGAAGATCAAGACCACTGGGCTCATCTACCATGAGACATGGGACTAGCAGTAAATTGTCAGGATATTTATAGCAACATATTAGTTGACATGCACAGTTAAGGCTAATAAAAGTAGGGTAAAGGTTGGCAGGAGGGAGTATAAAAGTACTTTCTATACTTTATGCTCATTTTTTCTATAAATCTAGAAAATCTCTAAAAAATAAACTACTAATTTTTAAAAAATGAAACAGCAGTATTTAATAATTAGGCACTGCCCACTGCCTAATAACTGTCTTCCTTCCCAGCACCTCGACCCCTCTCACCTCAAGGCTTTTGCCTTTTATTAAACAGTGGCTGAAAACTGAAAAACGGAGAAGCAATTTCAGTAGTTTCATGATGTTGAAAGACAAAATATGGAGGTCAGTACCCACAAAGAAGAAAGGGTCCTTGTAAATGCCCCAGGAGCCAGCTGGAACTCCCAAAGGACCCAAACCCTGGCAAAAATGTCAACTGAAAACCGACTAGTCCTGACAAAGACTAAACCGTCACTTCCAGTCAACGCAAACACTAATTGAATTAAAAGTCATCCTAACCACATGCCAGGAGCAGAAATAACTTCTCTGGGGGGATGTAACATCAATTTGATGCACCAAATTCCCTCTATGATTTTTTCTATCATAGAGAAAAAAAATTAAGCATTCAAAATGACACTATGAGCCAAAGTCAAGAGAAATAGACAAATATACAGGAAACAAATATACATGATTTCCAGATAATGGAATTATCAAGAATGAACATTAAAGAAGCTATGACAATGTGTTTTAAGAAATTAAGTAACAAGACAGAAAGTCAGTGGCTTACAGCAAACTAATAAAGAAATGAGAATTCTAGAATTAATATCAGATACTTCAGACTTGAAGGAAGGAAATATTATCAGAGATGAAGTGGTGTAGTTAATAAAAGGTTGAATTCAACAGAAACATCTACATACCTGTCTTAATAATATAATGCCTAATAAAGCAAACTCTGATAGAATTGAAATTGTTTTCCTTCCAATGATAGTATACATAGAAATTACAGAGAAATCTAAATTTAAACCAAAAATTAATGAGTGAATTTACCAAAATCACAAATACCAGGTCAGCACACAAAAATAAACCATATTATTTATATAGTAAAATATGAAAAATTATCACTTACAATAGTATCAAAATGATCCAATGTCTAGCAATACATCTAATGTAAGATGTGTAAGATCTCCATACTGAAATTTACAAAACTTAATTGAGAAACATTAAGAACTAAATAAGTACAGACAGACCACATTCTTGAATTAGAAAGTTCAATATTGAAAAAGGTGTAAATCATTCCAAAATTAATCTAAAAATTCAAAACAAATCCAATTTTTATGGTAGAAGAATTCTTTTTTGGTAAAAATTGTTCAATTAGTTCTAAAATTTGTGCAGACATGCAAAGGACTAAGAATAAGTAAGGCAATATTAAAGGGGAAGAAGTGGAAAACTTATACTGCTAGATTACAAGACAGCTTCATATAGATTTATAGTAGTACTGGGGTCAGGACATCCAAAAGGCCAATGGAGCAAAACAAAGAATCCATAAATAGTTACATACGCAAATACTTGATTTCTGGCAGAAGTGGCACGGACGACAATAGAAAAAGAACATTTCAAAGAAAAAAACTGTTCTAGGACTTCTAGGACATTGAATATCAAGGATGAACGTGAACCCATTAGTTCACACCTTTCATATTAAATCCAAACAGATTGTAGCTCTAGATGTAAAAGTTTAAAAAAAAAATTAAAGATCAGCATTAGAACATCATCATCTTGGGCATCCCTGGTGGCGCAGCAGGTTGAGCACTGTGCTGTGAAGCTGTCCTGCAGCCTCTGCAGCACGGGTTCTATTCCCGGCCAGACAGAGAGAAACCCACATGGTGCGGCAGACCTCTCCTGCCTCGCCCACTGCTCCCCTCAGCAGTGTCTTCAGCCCGGCTGCCTGTTCTGCTCCCCACTCTGTCTCTGGTGAGTTCTCTCACCTTCCCATGCCTCTGACTATATCCCAGCTCTTGTATCAATAAATAAATCTTTAAAAACAAAAAAAAGAACATCACCATCTTGAAGCAAGCAAATATTTCTTAAGACACAGTGTTAACCAAAATGAAGGGGGAAAAGTGATAAATTGGGATACAATAAAATTAGGAATTTCTTTTTTTTGTTTTTTATTTTATTTTATATATTTTTTACATCATTTTTCATTTTTACACAATGTGTGCATTTTCATCTTGGTTATAGTCCCCATACAATTCCCACCCCCCCTTATTTTGACCATAATCCCTCCTACCCACACCCCCATAGTATGTCTCTGGTTTATAGTTGCTTGTTGATTTTGATTTTTACTTTATTATAATTAGTCTTTTTCCTGCTCCCTTATTTGGGTTTTCTAAATTCCTGCAAAATTAGGAATTTCTGACTATCAGAAAACAAAGTCAAACCAGAGTATGAAATGATTTGCAACACACATAAACAAAATAGGACCCATTTTGAGAACATATAGAAACTCTTAGAAATCAGCAAGAGACAAACCAATCGGAAAACAAAACAAATTGAGCAAACAAGACACTTAACATAAATTATATTAAAAGATACGCAATCACATTCCTTCATTTGCTGAAACACAAACTCATGGGGATAAACCAAACCTTACCCAGTGTAGTAAACTAATGCCACCTCAATTAAAAAAAAAGATACCCCACTGGATAGCCATCATGCATATTTCACCCATAAGAAATATGTCTTCTCTGTATTGCAGAGAAGACAATATCACTCATTAGCAAGAAAGTGGAGCAGCTGGAAAACTCATGTGTTGTATGTGGAATGTAACTGACATGAGTAAATACATGTTTATAAATATCTACAATGCAAAGCTTATAACTCAGTGATTATATTCCTAGACACATATCCAACAAAACGCATAACATGCTAAAAAAAAAAAAGAAATAACATTCTTATTGCCAGAAAATAAATCTAAACCCAATCAAGTGTCCATCAACAGTAAGTGAATGAAGTATTTTCAAACAATAGGACATTACATGGCAGTGATAATGAACAAACTGTGGTTTTACAAGCTAGTACAGTGGTAGATGACTATGAGAGGTACAAGGAGACTCTGGCATACTGTAATATTTTTTTCTTCTACCTTGTGCTAACACTATTGTTTACTTTCTATGATTTATTGATTTAAATACTTATGATGTATGTTCCATTTTTATATAAATATTAGGTGAACTTTTATAAGTACACATTTTCATTTCAAATGTATCAGCAGATATGGTCTATAACTTTTTTCCTAAAATATTCCAGTATTATACTTAAATAGAGTAACTTAAAGGGCCTGAACATATACTTCATCAATAGAAAATAGGTTTTCTTCAAGAAGTAAAAGGTATAAAAAACCCCATGAAAAATTTGCCTGTAGTATCATAGAGGTCTGAAAAATATGACAAATAGTGCATGCAGTTTGTTAGCATTTACTTTTTAAATTATACATATATGCTAAAGCTAATCTTCAAATGTGAAGGCTTTAGAAAACAGTCTTTAAAATGCAACACCAAGTTATAAAATGAATAAGCAGAAGAACTAAAAAGACATTTCTCCAAAGAAGTACCAATGGGTTGGGCCTCCCCGGTGGTGCAGCGGTTGAACGCTGGGTTGCAAAGCTGCCCGCTGCCTCTGCAGCGCCGGTTCAATCCCCGGCTGCTCCCCGGCCACCGGAGGAGGGTCCCACATGGCGCGCAGACCTCTCCTGCCGCCCGCTGCTCCCCTCAGCAGTGTACTTCGGTCCTTCTGCCTGCTCTGCTCCCCGCTCTGGCTCTGGTGAATTCTTTCACCCTCTTGTGCTTCTGACTGTACCCAGTGCTTGTATAAATAAATAAAACAAATCTTTAAAAAAAAAAAAAAGAAGTACCAATGGGCAACAGGCATATGAAAAAATGTTCAACTTTAGTAATTATCAGGAAAATGCAAATCAAAACCATGAGATACCACCTCACATCAATGTTGTTTCCATTTTGGAAACAACAAATGCGGGCGAGGATGTGGAGAAAAAGAAATCTTACACTGTTGGTGGGAATGCAAACTGGTCAGCCGCCATGGAAAGCTGCGTGGAGGTTCTCAAAACACTAAAAATGGATCCACCATATGATCCAGCAATTCCATTCCTAGGAATCTACCCCAAGAACACAGAATCTGCACTCTTATGTTTATTGCAGCACTATTTACAATAGTCAAGCTATGGAAACAATTCAAATGCAAAACAGATAAGTGGATCAAAAAGTTTGGTATATATACATAATGGAATACTATTAAGTCATCAAAAAAGATAAACCATGCCATGTGTGACAACATGATGGAGCTGGAAGGCAATATGCTAAGTGAAATAAGTCAAAAGGAAAAAGATAAATATCAGATGGCTTCACTTATATGTGGAATATAGATAAACTGAATAAAAGGTCAAGAAAAAGACAAAACTTGCAACTTGACTGTAGATCTGCGGCATACAGAAAGTAGGGGAGGGAGAGGGGTCAAAACAGGGAAGGGAAGAGCACATGGAATGACAGTGATGCTTCACGGATGATATGGTGATGGAGAACTATGGGGACTACACCTGAGGGGAGAAACCAATTACTGTACAAAAATAAACAATGATATAAGGAAATAAATTTAGAGGGGAAAAATAGCAAAACCTTACTTAGGAGAACTTCCTAAATAATCTACTACAAAATGAGCATCTTTCAACCAAAAGATCAATTCAGAAGCCCCAGGAAAAAAGACTGTTGACAAACAATGAATGTAGTTCACTACAGCTCTAAGACCAAAACAGAGATGGCAATATGTGAATGAAAAAAATACTTAATGTATACTCATTATTCTAAGAAGAAATAACACAACTTCAAAAATGGGAGAAGTAAAAAGCAAATAAAAAAGTATTAGATTAAATGATATGAAATTATTGATTAGCATTTTTACCTATAAAGACAACATCTTAGCATGGTTCAATTTAATAGGAAAAGCTCATAGATCACCATCTGGGTAATAGGTGGAAGATTCAGCATATCATTAAAAGTTGATGAATAGGGTTCTATTTGGTCTAAGAATATTATAAAAGATACTAATAGTAGCTACTAGAAAGAAAATGCATAAATATTTCTAAATATCAAAATAATTCTTTAAGCAAACAGACTGTAAAATAATTCATACCTTTGCCCATAAACATAAAAATAAAAACCTTAGGAATATAACAAAATAGCATCACAGACCTACAACCAATATATCAGTCAAACCATTGAATATGAATAGGTTTAACTCGCTTAAAAAAATGATTTTCACAGTGTTGCATTATACATACTAGAAACAGACATAAAACAGTGTTTCAGAAAGATGAAGACCTAGGTAAGGTTATATCAGGCAAATGCAAACAAAAGGAACATAGGATCTGAGATCCTACAAACAGGCAAGGCATAGTTCACACCAAAAACAAAAACATTAACAAGATAAATTAGGATGTTTTATAATGTTAGAGACCATGACTCACCATGAAGACAGTTATAAATATCCATGTAACATAATAACACAACAACTATCCTCTTAAACAGAAGAAGGGAAATACGAGGAGCAAATATATCAGTCAAATCATTGAAATGAATAGTAACAGGATATTTGAACACTTTACTCTAAATTCATGACCTGTGAGTGGGCACAGAATAATATATGGAAAGCCTAAACAACATAACCAATTACATAGCTATAATGTATACCTCCAGAGTGGTAAATATATCTTCCCAAGTGCATATAGAGTATTCATTAAAAGGACTGTATATTAGATCACAGACTTCTCAGGAAAGTAGAAATAAAAAATTCTCTGACCATATTGGAAAATACTAGAAAAAATACTAAGTTTTCCTTTCACCTGAAAACTATTTTTTAAAACCTCTTAAAACAACTTCTGGGTAACAGAGTAAACGTAAATCAAGTCACAAAATTTCTAAAATATAGTAGTGTATAAAAGTAGTGTATTTTATACTGCATTACTAAAATATAGTAGTGTAAAAAATATAGTAGTGTAATATTTATGCTAACATAGTATAAATAAAATGCTATCAGAAACTATTGAATACAACTGAAATAATGATCAGAGGAAAATATGTAGTATTAAATACTTTAAATCATTTATTTAAATTAATTAAATCCTCAATTCAAGATGCAAGAATAAAAAGGTAAATCAAAATGAGTAAGGAATTAAACAACACACTCTTGAACAACTACCATTCAAAGAAATCAAAAGGTAATTCAAAAATACCTTGAAACAAATGAAATTAGAAATATACCAAAAACAATGGGGTATTGCAGTTCTAAAAACAATGGGGCTTAGCAGTTCTAAGAGGAGAGTTAATAACAAACACCTGTGTTACAAAAGAAAGCTCTCAAATAAAAGATTTCAAATAAACAACCTACCTTTACACCTCAGAAAAAAGAAAAAGAACAAAGCCCAAACTTAAAAGGAACGCAATAATAAAGATCAGAGCAGAAATGAGTGAAAAAGATCAGTGAAATTAAGAGCCTTTTCTTTTTAACAATTGGCATTGAGGTAGTCCAAAAAAAAAAAAAAGACAAGACTCAGATACACCTCAACTTAAGAGGAAATGTTACAATTAATCACCACAAAAATACAAAGGATCATGAGGCTATCAAAAGAATAGCAAAAATTTGAACAGACCTATCTGGAGTAAGAAAAATGACAAGTAATCAAACACTTCCCAACACAGAAAAGTCCAAACGATGCTTTTAAACATCTAGTTGAATACTACAAAACATTTAAAAAAATTTAAAGCCACTACTTCCCAAACTCTTCCAAAAGTTTGAAAAGAATATTACCAAAATAATTTTATTATGTGTGCATTACCATGATACCAAAGCCAGATAAGATATAATGAAAGAAAATGCCAGATACCAAAGCCAGATAAGAAATAATGAAAGAAAATGCAGTTCCTGTTTCAACAAGTATTATAGGCTAAGCTGTGTCTCCCCCAAATTCTTCTGTTGAAATCCTCAACTGCTAGTACCTCGTATTGTGACTGTATTTGGAGACTTTAAAAAGACAAGTTAAAATGAGGTTCTTAGGGTAGACCCTAATCCAGTCTAACTGGCATCCTTATAAAAAGGATGAAACAAGCTCTGAAAGAGTATTGGACTGGAACCTTTATCTACTGGGGGAGGAAAATAAAAGAAGAAATTAGGATTCTGTATTCTGTATTTAGATCACTTCCAATTCTTTTGTTTTCAGAAATGGATCAATATTAATCATGGTTTTAATTATTCCATCATTCAGAACAGACAATTATTTCCTTTCTTTACTGAGATTTTAGAGATGATTGGACATTATATAAAAAAAATGGAGATGAAAACAAAGGAATCTGGGATGTGTGCACACACAAAAGCCATCTGCAAAACGAGGAGACAGGCCTCAGAGCAAATCAAGCTTGCTCCTCCTTGGTCTTTAACTTCTAACCTCCAGAATGTGAGAAATGCTTTTCTGTTGTTTAACTCACACAATCTGTGCTATTTTGTTATGGCAAATTAATACAGTAAGACTGGGGTGGGGCTCTAGAATTTACATGAGTTGGATTTATGCCACCTAGGTTTGTGTAAGTAGAACCTATGACGTTCACACAAGGACAAAATCACTTAAGGATACATTGCTCAGAAAGTCTCTCTGTGGTAAGCGAGGCAGGACTGTGCTCTTGTCAGGGTGGAGCAAGTGGAGGCGCACCAGGGAAGCACTAGCCAGCGACCCCCTGGAGAGTCATCCCTCAGGGCAGCTGTTTATTTTCCCCTCCATGTTCCTTTTCCAAATGTCCTACCCCATCCCCGCCCCAAATTATCATGAACTGCTTTGACGTGAAAGAAGTGGATCAAAACTTTAAGTTAAATATCCTTTCCCGTTCCGTGATAGAGCCTCAGTTGAATCAAAAATTGCAAGGTAAATCATCACTTCGAAGCAAGACCCGCCGCCCAGAAGCAGCAGACGCGCAAGCAGAGCCTTCCACAGTTGCTCCTGAGCGGGAATGAACGCTGCCCCGCGGGTTTCAGCGTCTTCTGGGTGATGTTCCAGTGCAGAGATGAGTGAATACACGGCATTGCTCTCTAAAGAGCTACTTTTGCAGAACTTAACAACTGGCCATCCCAAAGAGTCCCTCCATCGTCCAGGGACTAAGACCCTGGAAGGCTGAGGAACTGACTCAAAGTGACAGAAGAAACCACTACCCTGAGGAGAGCCGCAAGTTGCACAAAACACAATCTACTCTACAGAAAGAAGGAAGCCACGATATTCAGGGTAGTATGCCTGGAGGCCATTCCAAAAGCCCAAACAATTACCATGAATAAAACCAATTTTATACAGAAAGATTGTTGGTTGAAAACCTCCAGAGTTCCCTGGGTAAAATGTACACACGGCGAGCAAGGAGACACCCTAGGGGCTGTCTAACCAGCAAGCAACTTACATACAAGATTCGTCAGGCCACAGGTCCAACAGCTCCCCACAATCTCTAGCCAGACTCCTGAGTTTATGCAGAGGCTTTAAGAGGCATCCCTCACGCATTAATCCAGGTGATCTCAATAAAACAGGCCTCTCCGAGGTTTTGTTCTTGAACCAGTTCTTCGTGTAGGAGTGGCGGGTTGAAGGGGGTGTTTGAGAGGCCCTCTGCGTGGAGGTGTCCCCCACTTGATCAACAAAGGCTTTGTAACATGACAGCTTCATCATTTCCTGAAGGAAGTTTTTACAAGTTAAGGAAATCCCTAAAATCACATCTATTTTACAGTGCAGGTCTTTAGAATGTACCTTTGATTTTTTCTAATTTTAGAAAATTGTTTTAAAAATTATTTTTTTCTTATACTAAAGGAAATATATATTCATCATGGAAGATGAGTAGAAAGAAGATACTAAATAATGGAGAAAGAAAATCTTAATAACCTCAGTGCTACCACTGTGAATATTTTGATGGGTCACATTCCAGTCTTTTCATGTGTAATATATGTAATAATTTTCACAGAATTAGCATCAAATTATAGACACTGTTTGGTATCTTGCTGCTTTCAACAATCTATAAGCCCTTTCCCACATCATTAAAGTAACATTGAAAATATGATTTTAATGGCTGGTTCACATATGGATGTGCAATGAATTATTTAAATGAACTTCTAGTAGTAAACATTTAATTTGTTTTCACTATTTGCTATTACATGTAAAGTTGCAGTGAAACTTCCAAACAAAAATCACTCTGTACATCTCTGATGTAAAAGCCCAGATTTTAGGCCTCCTTGGTGGCGCAAGGGGTTTAGACACAATACTACAAAGCTATGCAGAGCCACTGCAGCACAAGCTTGATGCCCAGGCAAGGAACTACCCACATGGCGCAGCAGACCGCTCCTGTCTCGCCCATTGCTCCCCTCAGCAGTGTATTTCAGTCAGTCTGCCTGTTCTGTTCCCCACTCTGTCTCTGGTGAATCCTCTCATCCCCCGCACCTCTGGCCTGTGCCCCATCTTGTGTATGCATAAATAAATGAAAAAAAAAAAACCTAGATTTGATTTCTTTTTTTTTAAAAAGATTTATTTATTTATGCATACAAGAGTGGGGTACAGGCCAGAGATGCAGGGCGGTGAGAGGATTCACCAGAGACAGAGTGGGGAACAGAACAGGCAGACTGACTGAAACACACTGCTGAGGGGAGCAGTGGGCGAGACAGGAGAGGTCTGCTGTGCCATGTGGGTTTCTCCCTGGCTGGCCGGAGATCGAACTCGTGCTACAGAGGATTGCTTCATAGTGCAGTGCTTAACTCCTTGCACCACCAGAGAGGCCCTAGATTTTATTTCTTTAAAATAAATCACTAAATCAAAAATTAGATATTGTTTAAGTTTTTAAACCCTAATTTAAATTGTTATCTAGAGAGATTCTATCAATTTACACCTTGACCCATAAGGATTTGGCACCAAGGCCTGATTAAGGCCCTTTACAAACATCTGTCATTCAGTTATGTGAGACAAAGTAAAATACTGGTTCATGATTGGAGGATCTTGAATTCCAGCCATCAACCTCTTTGTCTTAGGGGAACAAATGGGAGACAACAATGAAACGTTTAAAATCTACTGGCATAAGTTATGCATTGCAGTATATAGTTTTCTCTCATTTTTTAAATTTCTGTATATTTTACTAATTTCTTAAAAGTTTAATCAGGAGTTTTACTTGCGAAGTTTTAGTGTTTAACATAAGAAGTTATATTTTTTCAAGAACTATCTCTAGGGTAAATTTTTAAAATTCCATTACTTTGGTAAGGGAAAGTGTTGAATCAATACACTATGATTAAACAAAGAACCTTTTCTAATTGATCCTACTTAATACCCTATACTTTAGAGAGACATGACAACATATGACAATGTTGCTCAAGCCTGGTTTCTTTCTCTTAAATGTCACATACATGAAACACAAGAGGACATATTTTTATATATTCACAGCTCTCATTAGAGAAGACATCTGTAGGGCAAATGAAAGAGTCAGGCTTTTTATGCCACTAGCCTCTGTGTCTATCACCCTAGGCCTTGGATGCAGGAGGCCCTTGGGAATGTGGGCGCGGGGCCCGCATGCCTTATTGTGGACACCTGGACTAAAGTGTGGGCATGTGTGAGTGGGCACACCTGAGCATGGAGGCTGAGGTTATAAGGGTGGTGTCACTCAGACAAAAAATGGCTAGGGTGGAACGGCTGTGAGGGGATGAGCAGGAAGAGACCACCAGATGAGAGGATGAGAGGAAGAGACCACCAGAGAAAGCCGAGAGAAAAGAGTGTATAGAGGCACACAGGGGGCTCAACTTGCTGTCTTCCTGCTGGCTGGTTTCCCCTGCTTACCATTAAAACCTGTGAAAATGATGCCAAGGGCTCCAAAATTCTCCTTCAAATCACTAGAGCCCACGGTGAACCTACCGGACTGGGGTGTTTGCAAGACATCAGGGGAAAATAATAATAACAATACGAAACACAACAAAAACAGACAGTTATAAACCAGAGAGACATCTTGGGGGGGGGGAGGGAGAGGTATTGAAGGGGGGGAGAAGCACAGGGGACTGAGGTGATGGTGCACAGGTGAACTGGCGAAGGAAATTCTATGGGGACTACACCTGAGCGTGGGGAGAGGCAAATACTGTTTAAAAATCAACTGGGCCTCCCGGGTGGCGCAGCGGTTGAGCGCTGGGCTGTGAAGCTGCCCGCAGCGTCTGCAGCGCCGTTTAGATCCCTGGCCTCTGGGCGAGGGTCCCACATGGCTCGCAGCCCTCTCCTGCCACCCGTTGCTCCCCTCAGCAGTGTACCTCGGTTTAGGGTAAGGAAAAATGTCAGGCTTTTCTGCCCTCCTGCCATCAGGATAGATGATGGATCCTTGGGGTCCTGAATGCATGCCTGATGGCGGGCACCTGGAGTAGGGTGTGGGCATAGGTAGATGGGATTCACCTGGGCTGAGACTGGGCTTTTAAGGGCGGCGTCAGGGGGACGCCAGCAGAAGCGGAAAGAGAAGCTGACAGAGAAGCCAAGAAGCAGAAATCACCGGAGAGCCCAGATAAAGTGAGGATTTGCTGGGGGCTGGGAGGACTGCCACCTCCCGGCCCCCCAGCCCCCTTGCCTGCTACCGGGTAAATCCCAATAAAAGACCCGCAAAAACCACTGAGGACTCTAACTCCTCCTTTACCTGGTCTGCTGGATCAAAGAAAACCTGCACTGTGTCCAGTCCTGCCCCTACACTCGGTCCTTCTGCCAGTGCTTGTATAAATAGATAAATAAATCTTTAAAAAAAAAAAGAAAATAAAAATCAACAGCGATGTAAAATATACATAAATACAAAAAAAGAAAAAAAAAAATCACACAAAGCCATAAATCCTGGGAAATGGAAGTGAAAGAACCACAATTGACATATTCATTAATTTTTCTTCTACTTTCTATATATTAGTTATAGTTTTAATCTTTAGAGCGGGATGTTGTAGGGTAAGGTAAAAATATCAGGCTTTTCTGCCCTCCCGCCATTAGGATAGATGAGGGTCTGAATGCATGCCTGATGGCGGGCACCTGGAGTGGGTACACCTGGACTGAGAGACTGGGCTTTTAAGGGCGGCGTCAGGGGGACGCCAGCAGAAGCCGAGAACGAACGGAAGCTGAGAGAAGAAGAGAAGCAGAGAGAATGCCAGAGAGCCCAGGTAGAGTGAGGATTTGCTGGGGGCTTGGAGGACTGCCAGCCTCCCGACCCCCCAGCACCCCTGCCCGCCATATGCCTGGTGAACCCCAATAAAAGAGCTGCAAAAACCACTGAGGACTCTGTGAGGACTCCTTTACCCAGTCTGCTGGATCAGAAAACCTGCCCTGTGTCATTCCTGCCCCTACAGGCCTACACCCCAGTTCTTCTATTAAAAAAAAAAAAAAAAAACCAAACAAATACACTATCAGCTTCTGCCTATATTCATATTGGTTTCCACTTCGGAACTGAAAATTATATTCTGTCCCTATGGCTATCAGTGTGCCAGAGTGCTCCCTGTCTTCTCTCTCCCCCTCTCTCTCTCCCACCCTCTCCCCCATAGGCTTTTCCTTGCAATTGTCATCTCAATGACAACTCTCAACCATCAGCTAAAACAAAATAATTCATTTCAAGGCTTTTGGTTACCAGCTCCCTCAGACAACCCCTACGTTATTCATTCCCTAAAAGTGCACCGATGTCAATCTCCCCATAGTAAACAAAGTCTTTGCATTGGAACTCTTCAGAGACCACAGCCTCTGCCCAGAATCTGACTGAGCAGACCACCTTCAGTTCAGTTCAGGGGTCACACTGCTTAGCAAATGAACACCAAATGTCCCAAAGTGGGAGGGAAATAACACCCACAGAGTTATCATTGTGGTACTCATGTTACTACACATCAGAGGTGCTGGCAAAGGTCAAACGGAGTGACTATATGTCAAGCACTGTCTAGGGCCCAGCTATCCTCTGCTTCCTGTTTTATTATTACTAATGTTTACTGTTTCGTGTTGAGAAGATTTACAGTTAGATGATTTTTTGATCTGTGGCTGCCTCCCTTTCTAATTTCAACCATGGTCAGGAAATTCAATCCAATTTAATACACAAGTATTGATCATCCCCTATGGGCAAAACACTGATTAGAAAAGAGTGCTATGGAATGAACAGTTGTATAACTAACACTCACCATTCCTGCCCTCAGGGAACTAACAATCTAATTTGAAAGAAACATAAGCATACCAGACAGTTTTCTTGTTAAAGAGTGGCTGAGGAAGGGAGTCAGAGACTAATAATAATTCATCACATTTGTGGAAGGGGGATGCTTCTATACCAGTGGCTTAAGAGAACCAGGTTTGGGGCCTCCCCAGTGGTGCAGTGGGTTGAGCGCAGCTCTGTGAAGCTGTCCGCAGCCTCTGCAGCATAGGTTCCATTCCCGGCCGGCCAGGGAGATTCCCACATGGCACGGCAGACCTGGCAAACCTCTCCTATCAAGCCCCCTGCTCCCCTCAGCAGTGTATTTCAGTTGTCTACCTGTTCTGTTCCCATCTCTGGTGAATCCTCTCACCTCCCACGCGGCTGGCCTATACCCCAGATCTTGCATAAAAATAAATAAATCTTAAAAAAAAAAAAAAGTTGGAAAATAAAAAAAAGAGAACCAGGTTTGGGCCTCCCTGGTGGTACAAGGAGTAAAATCTCAACACTATGAAGCTATCATGGCAGCCCCTGCAGCATGAGTTTGTTCCCCAGCCAGGAAACTAACCCACATGGCACAGCAGACTTCCACTGTTTTGCCCACTGCTCCCCTCAGCAGTGTATTTCTGTCTGTTCTGCTCCCCACTCCGTCTCTGGTGAATCCTCTCACTCCCTTCCCCTCCTGCACCTCTGGCCTACACCCCAGCTCTTGCATGCATAAGTAAATAAAAATAAATCTTTTTTAAAAAGAGAGTGAGAGAACCAGGTTTATGGAGACCTATATTCAGCTGCCTTGCCTTTCCCTGCCAACTCCAATGTTCTCTGTCATCAACCAAGTGAGCTGAGGCCTTAAGGGCAAACAGACAGTGAATCCTGGTGCTCTGCTGGGAGGGAAGTCAAGAGAACACTAGAACTAGACAGTTTCCTCTGGAAGGTCAAGGACCAAAGCAAATTAGCTGGGTACTCAGAGATCTGAAAATGGGGGCAGACATCTACCCCTTTTTAGGTACCAGCCGACACTCTGATGCCCAAAGGACCTAGAGAGAAGAAAGGATGAGCTAGATCTCCCCAGCCCTGAGATAGGAAAAGGAAGAATGAAAGAATGGAGGTAGGGAGGCTTTCTGGCGATATTACAGCACAACTCTGACAGCGCATGTCACTACTTAGGAGGAGGAGGGCCTCCCCTGGTGGGGCGGCGGTTGAGCGCTGGGCTGCGAAGCTGCCCGCAGCCTCAGCAGTGCCGGTTCGATCCCCAGCCACCAACGAGAGTCCCGTATGATGCGCAGACCTCTCCTGCCGCCCGCTGCTCCCTCAGCAGTGTACTTCGGTCCTTCTGCCTGCTCTGCTCCCGCTCTGGCTCTGGTGAATTCTCTCACCCTCCCGGGCTACTGACTGTACCCAGTGCTTGTATAAACAAATAAATCTTTAAAAAAATAAAAAATAAATCTTTTTAAAAAAATGAAAAAAAAAAAGTACTTAGGAGGAGGAGACAGCTGGCCCTAACCCCAACCCTCCCACTTTTGTCATGACCTAGGGAACCTCTGATTACCCACTGGCTAGGATGCTCCAACCACCATGCCCAAGCTTTGGTAACCCAATAAAGAAAATAGCAACCTATGCAAAGCCACCTCGTAGCCAGAAAAGATGAAAGGGACAATCAGAAAATGTGCTCAGGTAAGATTGCTGCTGAAAGAAGTAAACACCAAATAAAACATTAATAACAACAGTAAGTGTCCTTAAGGAGATTCAAGCACAGAGAAAGAAAAACATGACCTTCAGAAGCTAAACAAAAACAAAGCAAAAAATGTGGCTAGAATATTTAGTAGCTATATTAAAAGACCCAAAGAAATTACTTTAAAAATCAAGTGTGACGTTATCTGAGGCCAAAACATTAAAGGAAAAAAAAAAAAGAGGAAAATTTAAAGGAATGTATATAATTGCTTTCATTTTTAAAATTATAAATATAATTATTTTAATTCTTCTTTTTTAAATTGCAGCATAGGAAAGCTTTATACGTCAGCATCTATATAGACATAGTCTAATCACTAGAAAATCTAGTCTCCATCCACCATCATATACAATCAAACCCCCATTCTTGCTTCCCCTTCTGGTAATCAGCATTCTATTGTCAGAATCTAAGAGTTTGTTTTTACTTTTGTAGTTTGTTATCTTTCTTTACCCATGATATATGGTATTTTCCTTTCTCCACTTGACTTACCTCACTTTGCATAAACCCTTCAAGGTCCATGTTCAAACTATTTTTTTTCACTGCATTCCATCATTTAAAAAAAGATTACACATTGAAAACCTGTGCCGGTGAGGTTGTAACAAAATAAGTTTCATGGGGCCTCCCTGGTGGTGCAAGGGGTTGAGACGCAACCTGTGAAGCTGTCCACAGATACTGCAGCATGAGTTCGATCTCCGGCCAGGGAGTTACCGACATGGTGCAGCAGACCTCTCCTGACTCGCCCACTGCTCCCCTAAGCAGTGTATTTCAGTCAATCTGCCTGTTTTGTTCTCCACTCTGTCTCTGCTGAATCCTCTCACCCCCTGCACCTCTGGCCTGTACCCCAGTTCTTGTATGCATAAATAAATAAATCTAAAAAAAGGTCTAAAAATAAAATAAGTTTCACAAAACAACACTTACCCTTATATTTATCCTTAATATGTGTGTACACTCTGACATTTTCTATGCTGGTGTGTAATTTTTTTAAATACTAATCACCGCTGAGGGGGCAGGAATAGTTTTTAAAACATTCAGAGGATGAATCTAGGACAACTGAGACCCAAAGGAGACCCAAAATGGGAAAAAAAAAAAAAAGGACTGATGGAAAGGAGATAGTAATCTTTTGAAAAAACTAGAAGAAAATTTCCTTGAGCTGAAGAAAGGACTTTTAACTAATTTCATGTTGGGTTTAAAATAAAGGACCCACATATTTTCCAAAAATAGCTTGAAGAGATCACTGATCCAGGATACTTAGTAAAAATACACCCAGGCCTATCAAATAAAATTTTTCAAGGGAACTTAATGTGTTTACTTAACAAGCTACTAAAAGATTCCTATCATCCAAGAAATTTGGAAAATATTAGACCTATTTTAAGCTCCTCAAACTTTGTACATACAAATCCCCTAGAGTCTGATTAAAAAGCAGAATCTAGTTTAGTAGTTATGTAAGCAAGAATTTGCATTTCCATCTAGCTCCTGGGTGATGCCAGTGTTGCTGGTTCAGGAACCAGGACTAATATTTCTGGTCACAGTTAAAGCTGAGATGCCTCCCAATTAATTTTGCTTTAATGTATAGCTCTAACAGCAAAATCTAAACAAGACAGACAAGGAAAAAAGGCAAGGAAAGAAATCTATACATCAATCTCAATTAGGAAAACAGATGCAACAAATGCTAAATAAAACATTAGCAAGTTGAATCCAACAATATAACAAATCAATGATAAAGCTTGTGGCCAAGCAGAATGCATGCCAAGAACACTAAGGTGGGTCAGTGTTTGGGTCAGTCCTGGGAAGTTTATCCACTTAATCCATTTTGTCAACAAATTAATGAAGAAAATTACACAACTATATCAACAGATCCTGAAAAAGGCATTTAAGAATAAATTATAAGACATTCCTATCAACACTTGAAGATAAAGTAAACAGAAACTACTTACACATAAAATGACTGGTTAGCAAATTCAACAACAAATATTGTCTTAAGTAGTCTAAAGACATCTTAATTAAGATTCAAAAACTATTCAGAAATACCAGCCATCACCATTTTAAATTTAACAGGGAAATTCAATGAGAGAAGAAAACACTAATGATGTGATTAAAAACTAAGGAAATTTAAGTAAAAAATATTAGAATGTATAAGAAATTTGGTAAAATAGCTAGAGTACACACACAGACACCTATACAAATATATATACATAAGGAATAGGTTTTCTTTGATCTGGATGAAACATAAAAAATATTTCATTTATAATAAAAAAAGCCACAAATATATGGAAATAAAGCTAATCAAATGATTGGACCTACTCCGTGAAGGTTAATAATCACTCAATAGTATAATGATCATCTCCAATCCAAGATCCTGAGGGCTGACCTGCAGTTGACTCACCTTTGCATCTGTCTAACATATCACCCTGCAATTCACATGGCAGTACATGTGCAATAAATCTTTGTTGCATTAAAAAAAAAAATGGATCTATTTTAACTAAAATTTTCTGAAAGGCATAAAACAAGATTTGAAGAGATGGAAAAGCATACCATATTCTCTCATGAAAAATGAACTTAATATCAAAAATATCCATTTTGTGGGCCCCCCCTGGTGGCGCAGGCAGTTGAGCTCCACGCTGTGGAGCTGCCTGCAACCTCTGCAGCACCGGTTTGATCCCGGCCTGCGAGGGACCCACATGGCGTTCAGACCTCTCCTGTCGCGCCCACTGCTCCCCTCAGCAGTGAATTTCATCAGTCTGCCTGTTCTGTTCCCTGCTCTGGCTCTGGTGAATCCTCTCACCCTCCCGCGCATCTGGACTGTGCCCCGGTTCTTGTATAAAATAAATAAATAAATCTTTAAAAAAAATCCATTTTGTGGTGGTAGGTATGATGCGGTAACATACATTTGAAGAGGTGTAAACCTTTTTTCCTAAAATATATACTGTGTTGTAAACCATTACTTCAATACAAATAATAAAAAGATCCATTTTGTCAAAAATAAATTGAGGCAGTTTCAATTAGAATACTGATGCAATTTTTGTTTGAGTTTTAAAAAATTGAATAAATTTGTAAAAGTTTAAAAGTAACCATTCAAAATAGATAAGCCTGTATTATATAGTCACTCAGGAATCCAAGGTGATTAAGACCTATCACATTCTCTCTCGCTCGCTCTCGCTCCCGCGCTCTCTCTCTCTCTCTCTCTCTCTCTCTCTCTCTCTCTCTCTCTCTCACACACACACACACACACACACACACACTTCTATGCTTCAGCCTAAGAGTGATACTCATTGCCACTCACAACTTTAAACTGAATTAGTCATACATCTCTCTAATTGCAAAGAGGCTACGAAAAGAAGAAAGCCATGTAAATTATATACATATATACCATATATATGATATTGCTGTAAGAATAGACAAATGGGCCAGTGGGAAAGGCTGGAAAATAAAAATATTAAATCACATGTATTTGAAAATTTAACCTATGATTAAGGATAATAGTTAAAGTCACTAGAAAAATGGACGGAGCTGTCTTTACTAGCTAACCATATAAAAAATAAATATTTTACATTAACAAAAACTAAAAACTCCAGGTGAATTAAAGACTGAAATATAAACAAGTGAAACAATGAAAAACAACAACCAGGAGACTATGTGAAAAAAAAGTCTAGCTTTGGTAAGAATTTTTAAAATCCCAATACTATTGAAGCAAATACAGACTACATAAAAATGGCTTAAGTTTTTATGACAAACACTTAAATTCAAGAGCTGAGCAATAGCATTAGACAAATATTTGAAATATTCATGACAGGCATAGTGTTTACACTTACAAAGAACACTTAGAAAAAAAATGACTGAAAGTAATCCAACAAGAAAAAAGACAAGGGATGTGAATAGACAGTTTACAGAAACAAAAATCCGTGTAGTCTTAAAAGAAGTTCAGATTCTCTAGTAGTCAAGAAAATAAAGTCTAAGTATAAGCAATGCTATATTTCATGTATTTTAGACTGCCAAAGCTAAAATGACCTTTAATACTTATTATTAGAGTAGATGTCAGGGAAAGGGGTAATTGCTAATGAAATATAACAGTGTTATACCCTTTTGGAAGGCAATCTGATAACATTAAATAGAAATATATAACACAAATATATACATACATGACTATAAAAATCTATTTCTGGGGGGATATATTCCACGGAAATAAAACATCAGGCTATGGAAATATATGTAAAAATGTTTATTTCAGCATTGTCTTTTGTAGGAAAAACTGGAAACAAAGTGAATTTTCATGAGTTGGGAAAGATAGGTATAAGCTTTGGTACAGGCATGGCATAAGAATAACACTTAGCTATTGAAAATGATGACTATGTCCTTTGACTCAAGTATTCAGATGATATTTTGAGAAAAGTAAAGTGTACAGCGAAAGACTTGTATTTGTCTATGCTTACATATGAGTATGAGTATTGTGTATATTTGTACTTCTGCCTATATTGTTTTGAAGAGTTTGGACAAATAAGGAAGGATTTGAACTAGGCTGTCAACAGGATTTACTTTGAGACTGAAGGGCCTGCTGTGGGTCAAGTGCAGCATTCAGTAGAAAGGGGAGTGGAGGAAAGAGGCTAAGTAAAGAACATCAACTCTTGTAGGGAAAAAAAGTGCATATAAGATCTTATCTATATATTTGTTCCAAATTCTCTGTATTGGGGGAGGAAAGTCACTACTTTGTAGTAGGGCAATGTTAGAAACATAACTCTTCTGAATGTGTATGGACCAAGCACACCTTCTGTTACTGTATGGTTGAGAGGGTTGTTTTAATGTGAACTCTTTGTGAATTTGCTTTGATTTTTTGTGGGAAAGGAATTCCCTTTAGTAAGTTATACCTCCTCCTAGGTCATGGCTCCCTGCCATGAGGAACTGTGACAGGAAAGACAGTCACTGAGTTAGGCCAGTCTTTGGGATACTTCAGAGCAGGGACTCGAAACCCTTGGAAAGCCAGAAAAGGACTCTAAGTGAGTTGGGTAGTCCTTATGGGACTTGAGGAGGGTGACATGGTTTGACATACAAAACATCTCTCTGGAATATCCACTCCCTATCACCCTCTTTCTCTTCTCAACCTTTAACACATACTTCACAGTCTTCTCCACCATACGATTTTCTTCTCTCCCCCTAATTCCCCTCATTGTCAAGGTGAGCTGCACTCCCCACCCCCTTCTCTCCTGCAGTGTCTAGTACATTCGTTCGCCATAATACTGCCCGTTTTGTAGAGTTAATTGCCTCTTTTTCCTTCTTTTGTCTATAAATTTTGCCAGGTCGTATACCCGCCCCAGTACCTGGCTCAGGGTATCAACTTGGACTAGTTATGGAGGATAAATCTGATGTTATATTTCGTTTGTATTATAGACAGGTTTATTAGCTTCCCCCGCTGCTCCCCACCCCGCCCCCACCCGCCCCCAAGCATCCTATAAAGTTCCTGTTGAAAAACATGAGCCGGCTTCCCACTGGACAGGGTGAAAGAGAAAAAATTAAAGGTGGTCGCACGCACACGCACGTACATGCACACTCTGTTTCAGCTCTGGGAGGTGGTGGAAGTAGCAGTCAGAGAAGGCTCCACTAAATAAGGTGGTAGTGTTCTCCTCAAGGCATCGCTGGAGGTTTCCCTTTAGGTTTGAGGGGTGTTTGGAGGACAGGGTAAAGCAAGGTGCGTTTTATATAAACACTGAAATCTAGGCTTCAACAAAACCAGAGTGAATGAGGAGCCGTTCCGCGCCCTCGTGAGAGGATCCGATTTTAGCCTGGTATAAACCTGTACGGTAAATTTCTAAGCCTTAAAGCGCTTTCCGCGAAATGCTTTACGCACTTGCCGCAGAGATGCGCAAGCAGCCGGGACTAGTGCGTAAACAGGGCTCCTGAGAGAGTGGAGCGTGCGCCACCCCAAACCTCGGCGTCCTGCAGACTACCCATCCGCATCCAGCCCCGCAGTAGAGGGGGCGGGGCAGGCAAAGAGCTAGCTGGGCGGCAGAAAGACTCCGAAGGTCGGGTTCCCCAGTGGAACCGTATCTCCTGGGTACTCTGGCTGGAAGGCGCTGGGAATTTCAGCCCATCTCGCTCCTCCAGAACGATTCTCTCCGACTGGCGGGCAGCTCCCCCTGCCTCCCAGTACCTGGTCCCCCCTCGGCCATTTGAAATGGCCTTGAACTGGGAGCTCAGGCCCAGCTGCCCGAAAGGGGTGGAGACGGAAGGCGGCAGACCTGCCCTCCCAGTCCTATAAAAACCTAGGAAGCCGGGGTGGGAGGGTGGGTGATGAAAAAGCCTAGGACGCTACCCCAGGCCCCGCGCTAGCCCGATGGCTGGAGAGGGACTGATGCAAAAGCTACCGGGACCGCGGGAGGCGAACGCGAGCCTACAGCGAGTGCTGGAAGAAATCCCAGAGTCGCGCATCTAATTTTGGGTGGCTCCTGCGCTCACCAAGCTTCGCAGGGAGAGCTGTCCGGTCCCCACTGCCTAGGCGAGGGGCTCTTCCAGATGATTCAAATGGGGGCGTTTCATAAACCGAGGGGTCAAACCTCAGGGGGCTTGGGAAAGGTGTCCTCAAAGCTTGGAGCCTATCAATGCTTCCCAGGAAAATCGGCGTGCTAGGGAAAGAAACTAGTTGTTTGGGGAGCGTTCCCTAAACACGGCCTCAGGAAAGTTGTTTTCCGAACACTTGGAACCCAGCATCGTCGCCTCTGGCTTACGGGTGGCAGCTAGAGCGAGCCCGCGGTGCGGCACTGCTGGAGCGCGGCCTGGAGCGCGGCACTGGCACTTCGGCCCCACACTTGCCCGACTCCCACCACCACACGCAAACGCCTCTGCAGAGCTGTCGCAGAGCTCGGGCTTGCCGTTGCTGGATCTTGAGTGTCCATCACCAAAGCGCTTATGCAAATCCTTCCTTTCCCTTTGGTGCAGCTGTGGTTCCAGCTGCAGACCCCATCTGGCGCAATTACTCCGAGGCCACCTAGCGCCCCCTCGCGGAGTGCGTGGGGCACTCAGCTTGCAGACTCCCTCAGCAGGTAAGCAGCAAAAGGCGTGGTGGCTGCGACAGTGGAGTGTGACAGTTGCCAACAGCTGGTGCAGCTGCCGCTCTTTGCACGGGTACTGGCAAGTACTCGGCCCAGGTACTGCCCCTTCCCGATGACGTCTCTGCTGCAGGCTATAAAAGCCTCGCGCACAGCCTGCTGAGGTTCTGCTAACTCCCGAGCAGAGCAGGACCAGAGACCAGAGGCGCCTGCGAAGCTGTAGGCGGAGGCGCTGGCGCTGGCGGCGGCGGTGCGGCAGCGAAAGCAAAGGAAAAATCTCCAGCTGGACATTGGCACCCAGAATCCCGGCCACAGACTCAGAACTTTTACAGGTCGCGCTGTGACGAGCACCCCGGCTCGCCTCCAAGACCTCACGCAGCCCAGGGCTTCGCCTTTCCTCCTATAGGCAGAAATAGGAATTGTAAGCCCCAGCAGGTGCAGAAAGGCGGGGGTCTCTGCTTCCTGGATCTGTGGCCGGTGGAATTTCTTTCCTGTTCCAGTCCAAAGCAGAAGAGAAGCTGTCTTGAGATTTCTGAACTCAAATGCTCCCCGAAGCTTGAAAGTGGAGGAATTCAGAGCCACGAGGAGCAGACAGCACACCCAGAAGCGTTTTTCTTCTAAGTGGCAAGTCTCCAGCTTACAAGGAAAGAGTTCTGCCCAGAGCGCGCCTGCTGCTCTTCTGTCTTGGTTGAGCAGGACTCACGCCAGGTGCTGCTCTCAGGACTCTGCTGCAAAGGGGGTGTGTGAGCAAAGAGCTTAGCCTTTTAGCTGAGGAATGGATAACGTCCTCCAGGTGAACTCAGACGTCCTCTCCAACATTTCCACCAACACCTCAGAGCCCAACCAGTTCGTGCAGCCAGCCTGGCAAATTGTCCTCTGGGCAGCTGCCTACACGGTCATTGTGGTAACCTCGGTGGTGGGCAACGTGGTGGTGATGTGGATCATCTTGGCCCACAAGAGAATGAGGACAGTGACCAACTATTTCCTGGTCAACCTGGCCTTCGCAGAGGCCTCCATGGCCGCCTTCAATACCGTGGTGAACTTTACCTATGCTGTCCACAATGAGTGGTACTATGGCCTGTTCTACTGCAAGTTCCACAACTTCTTCCCCATCGCTGCAGTCTTTGCTAGCATCTACTCCATGACCGCCGTGGCCTTTGATAGGTGAGTTTGCCCTTGTGGAAAAGGGAGAAAGCATCCACAGTGCTCCAGAGTTCACGATGGAGCTTGGGGGTTGAATTGTGCATGGTTCAAGGTGGAGAGCGGCCACCTTGCCCTGTTGTTTACTGATTGCCTGATGAAATCAGTGTTGATGGGGAGCTTTATCTCATCTCACTATTTTCTGTTCTATTTCCTCTTTCCTCTTTTCCTCCTTTTCACCCATCATCAGTCTCCCTTTCTTTACATGTCCCCCCTTTTCCTCATGCAACACTCTTTTCTCATCCCTTCTCTCATCTCCTTGACACTTTCCTTTAAATTCTTGTTTTGCTTTTCCCCATATATTCCCTCCTCTTTTGCCCTTAAAGTGTGAAGGAAATACCCAAGATTTGGCCACAGGGCTAGCCCCTGGTTGGGGCTTTGTCAGTCCCACAGGTCTGCTGTTGTGTGTGGGTAGGGTGGGAGGGTCTTGATTTGACACCTTCTAGTTTTTATGTACACTGTGGCAAATTTTCTTATCTTTCATTCTTTCCTGAAGATTCTGGAACTTTATTCTCCCCCCTCAATGCTCTAGTAGTATTTGGATGTGTAGAGCATTTCATTAGAATCATAAAAAACTTGGGATTCTAATTCATCTCCCTCTATGCTGCCATGAGTTCTCATTCAGGAATGAGAGGCAACTATGTTGTTCCTAAGAATCTACAGATAGGAATTTAAGGTGCTTGTCTGGGAGTTTTTCTAAATTTCTCTTGCAATATAAGATCAATGTCTTTAGCCTGTCTGTATTCACAGAGAAACATGTGCAGTTAAAACATCTGGAAGCTCCTCCTTTCCTGCAACCAACAGGTTAGGGTTTTGGAAGCTTATTGAAAGTGAACGCTGGCATTTTCAACACCGGGGTTAGCATTCTGGAAGGAAGGGGTCTCCTCAGGTGACATAATGAAAAACAGATTCTTAGAGTACAGCTGGACTTGTATTGATTTGTTGTGAGTGTCCTAGGACTGTGACGTGTACATCTGTGTGCACGAGTGTTAAATGTTTACATGTATGTGGAAGTATGTATAAAACACCTGCCACTCTGATTTTAAGATGGGTTCTTTTGATGGCCTTGCTGACATAAATCGAGTAAGAAACCCAAAGAAGGAGTCAGGAAAAAACTTCCCCAAAATCCAGAATTACTAAGCCCCTTTCCCTAAAGACTGTATATAATTTGCAATTAATTTCAAGTCTTTTTCATAGTTCATGGGCAATGAACACGTCTATGTCAGGGAAGGCTGTGTTTCCATCCTTTGCAGTGCTGTCTGAATGCTAGATTCTAAGTTCCATGTATATCTCCCTTTATCATGTGCTTGTTATGTTGTGTGTAAAACAAGTTGTGGCGACTAGATTACATTTTAAATGCAGAAGGGAAGCCAATTACTCAAAGTGGTCGTGAAGTGAATTCTTCAATAAACCAATCTCTTCTGTGACTCTGGTTTTCAGGTATTCAATTTTCTGAAAGTGAGATACGTGTGTAAATCTTCCACTTTGACCTGCTGCTTTAATCTCATAGCACCCCCCTTCAATTAGAAAATGCGTAGTGTGATCTACAACTGAATATAGGTGCAGTGAGACTTGGTACCATGTCAGCCTTGCGCCCACTCTCTTAATGAGAGGGGAAGTTTGTGTTTTTGCTGCATTTGGGACCTGTGTGAGCACAAGGGAGATGTGCCAGTCAGCATGAGCACCAGCAGACAGCTATCTTGCTTTGGCTAAAACAGGATTGACACGTTTCACAGCCCCCCTCTTTGTTTTTGAACTTAGAAGGCTATGGGCAATAGTAAGGCTCAAAATCTTCACAGTAGATTGGACAGGGAGCCAAATTTTTACTGCCTTGATGCTGGTGCTTCAGACTCTACTGTTGTTTCTCTCGAGGCAAACCACAAACAGGACCCCAACCCTGAATGACAACTGCTCAGGGAGATCAGAAGATCTCTGGTGCCAGGTCCCAAGCAATGGCAGCAACAAGAAATGTCCCTGTGTCCCTAAGGTGTATAGCTATAGCCCCAGGAAGATTAGCAGGTGGTGTCAGTCTAAAGTCCAAGATAGAGTCCGGGATGAGGCTTCAGGATCTATGCCTTACTCCTCCAAGTGCTCCTTCTAGTTTCCCTTGCTCAGCCTCTAAAGCACACAGTAAATGAATTCCCTCAGATTCTCTGATGAATGTTGTTCCCCTGTTTGCTGGGTCGTTCTTTCTTTCTCTCCAAGGATGCTTTCGAAAGGGAGGGAGCACAAGCTTTCTCCATGTGATTTATCTTCCCTTCTCTCCATCATGGCAATGCAGACTTTGAGGAAATATTAAATTATCTCTTTGATTGTTCCTTGAATTTTTAACAGATTATCCTTGAATCAAGTTTTTAAATATCAGGGGTAACACTGTTTTCCTGATTATAAAATTAAACCAATTTATTGTAGAAAACCTGAGAAATATGAAGAGCACAGATACAAAATACAACAAATCATTACTGTATAGGCAAAAATAACACCTGTTAACATTTGAATTTGACTACTATACTACACAGTTGAGATCAGATTCTATATAATTTTCTACCTTTTTTCTATTGGTGTTTAGTGGAAAACAATATTGTCTTCTCATGTTATTAAAAAACCTTCAGTGATATAATCTTAATGGCTTGCTATAGCTCCATTTTATGGATGTGCTATTATTACTTTAACCACTTCTCTGCTATTAGTTAGGTGATTTTTAGATTTTTTTGCTATTATGATTAATGTGCTAACAAACATTTCTATATAATAATTTTGTTTTTGTTTTCTTGATTATTTCCTTAGGACAGATTACTAAAAGCAGAATTAATGAGTCAAAAAAATGAAATTTTTGAAAATGCTTCCTCCTAATTTTAAAGGATTTTAATATCTGGGCAGGACCAGGAACATATCTGTTTATCTTTTCAGCACAAAGCAGAGTGCTGGGCATCTAACAGTCACTACATGTTTATAGGAAAAGTGAATAAATGAATAAAAAAAGCATGTTCCCAGAAGAACATTTGGAAAATCCATAAAATTGAAAAAAAAAAGTAAAAATCATCTGTAATCCTACTAATGGCAGTCATTCTGGAATGCTAGCTTATATCAATATTTACTTTCTCTGTGTTATTCATGCCACATATAGTTATTCAATCTCTCTTTTTTAAATTGGATCATAATAAAAACAGTTTCAATAGACGCTTTATTCTATTTCATTTTGTTCCTTAGCATCATCATAACATGAGCATTTTCCATGTCACGAAATAGTTTTCAAAATAGGATTTTTAATGGATGAATTATGTTATATGCCTATAATCATTTTGTTTCCATTTTCAATGGTTACAAGAAACTTTGAAATGAATATCCTGGACATAAATCTTTGAGAGGATTCCTTTTCTTTTCTTAAAATAAACTCTTTGAAGTGGAATTGCTGGGACAAACTTTCTTGATAAATTTTGCCAAATTTCCTTCTAGAATAAAAATGTATGCAGAAAAAAGCTTTAACTAAAGATGTAGTACCAATTTAAATTTTTCTTGTAATCTTTTCACAGAGTGAGAGAGAAAAGGGAAGGATTGAAAAAGGGGGGTAGGGGAAAGGAGGAGGGGAAGCAAAGAGAAAGATCAAGATCTCTTTCAGAAGGAATATGTATTGAAGGAAATGGTTACCCAGAATACCAAAACTTGCAGAAACAAATATACCTAATTAAGATCAGTTCTTCTAATTAAACCCCAACAAACACCAGAGATTTCACTTTCTAAAACTCTATGATTTCTCCCACTAAAAACAAAATTTAAGAAATCTTTGTATTATAAAAATTAAAAGGTATGTGTCATGTTTTATGAAATTAGAAGTTAGAGGACACTGAGTGGTGACAACTCTATTTTGCAGGGCCAGTAATAATAGCCAGTCTGCTATTGTAGAAAAGTATTGAAGAAGGGAGGAGAGGGCCCAGCCCCTAAGCACACAGAAGCACCATACACATAGACAGGTAACCTGATGTGGAACCAAGCACAGAGCTATAGGAGGTTCGGAAAAGCAGGGGCCTGGTCATACTGCTTCTCTGCCTGGCATGAGAAGGTATGAAAGGTGGAGATTGCTCGCTAGACTGGTTCTGGGTATGTTATGTTTGAGTGAAAGGAAACATACAAATGAAGATAATCAGAATCAAATATATAGATGCCCAGATATGTATAAAGTTTGAAGACAAAAGAGGAATTGTGTTTTCTGAGATAGCAGCAGAGGAAACAAAAGCAAAGACATGCACAAATAACAAAGATTCTTCCCACTCTGTTTCAGTCATACCCAGCTACAAGTTTAAATGACCTGCTTCCCATGTCTCTGCTAGACCTGTAGTATGTTCTTGATCTTAATCTTGTTGGCTGGACTGGACCTCATTGTATATTTCATGATCCATCCCACTCTGAGGCAGGACTTAGAGTTCAGGATGTTTAGCACTATTTAGATGGACCTCACAACCCATGACCAAGCAGCTCTGAGATGTTGAGAATAGTCATTCTTTTTTTTTTTGAAAGATTCATTTATTTTTATACAAGAACTGGGGTATAGGCCAGAGGCACGGGAGGGTGAGAGGATTCACCAGAGACAGAGCGAGGAGCAGAACAGGCAGACAACCGAAATACACTGCACTGCTGAGGGGAGCAGTGGGCACAACAGGAGAGGTCTGCCACACCATGTGGGATTCTTGCTGGCCAGCCGGGAATCAAACCGGTGCTGCAGAGGCTGTGGACAGGTTCACAGCGCAGCACTCAACCCACTGTGCCACCGGGGAGGCCCAGAGACCAGCATTCTTTAGAAGCTTACCCCCACAACTGGCCCTGTCTTTTCAAATCAGGAACCTCAAATATCTGGGTTGATTTAGACCAGATCTGCGCGGGTTACAGCTTAGATGGGTCATTTAGGCTACAGAACATTTCCTGGAGAAGTTCGATGGCAACCTGCCCTCTGGACCTGCCTCACTGCCTTTGTTCTATCCTCCCCGACTCACGGGAGCCTGCTGATGTCCTGAGTCATCAAGGCACTTGGTTTTTTCAAACTGATAGCAAAGTTTCAACTGGAGGAAATAGAGTAATTCTCATTGTAAAAGCACATAGTATGAGCACAAGATTAGTTACTATTATTGTTGCTGAATTAGCAAATGGTGGAATGAGGATTCTAAGAATAAAGCACTCACCCGTAAGCTTCAACAAAGATCTTCAGCCCATCAAGGGCTGATGCCACCAGGAGCAGTGATTTTCCTCACATCTTCCCTTAAAGAGCTTATGCTACTTATGGGGTTGGGGGGAGCAGAGCAATAGACTGAGAAATAATTACAATTTGAGGTGTCGAGGGATCAGTTTCATATGGGCTGTACAGTCAAGTTCTATAGGGGAAAAGAGAAGGGAGGAAATGTTCAGCGGGAATGAGCAAGGAAAACCTGAGAAGGTGGAAATTGAGCTGGAACTTGAATATTAGATAAGATTTGTGGAGAGGATGATAAAGAAAGGTGACACTCCAGCTAGAAGAAACTGTTGACAATAGTGCAGAGGTAGAAAGTTGCAGAGTGTTTGGGGAGATGACAGATTGATTCAATTGAAGTAAATTTGCAAGTGAATCAGAGGTTGAATGGTAGGAAGAAAATGAGTACAGGTTTTGTTGGATTTGATGTGAAAATATAATGATTAGTTGAAAATGTTCAACAAGTAATTTGAGAAGTAGCTACAGAATAAGCCAGGGATCAAAATGTAGATTTGTGAATTTTTCAAACAGAAGTTTGAAAAGTAGAGAATATCTCTTTACATATATATTTCCAGAGAAAAAGTCCAAGATTCACAGGAATTCCTCCCAAGAAGTAGGAAGGGAAAAGGAAGAAATAGAGAGGTAGTAGAGAAATCAGGATATGGGGAGGGACAAAGGTTAAGAGTGGTGACATGTGCTTGTTATATTAATTGTGTCTTTAAAATCCAAAGAGGATGAAGACATTATATTTAGCAATTAGAGAGTTCTAGTGATCTGTGAGCGAAAATGTCAGCAGAGTATGGCAAAGGAGGATAAAATTAGATGGCAATGAGGGGAACACCCTCTTTCTCATTCACCTGTCCATCCATCAAGCCATTATTAAGCACCAGCAGTGTACCAGATAAAACACTATAGTTGCCCTTGTGCCCTCAGTCTTTGGGGAGTGACGTTATAACCCAGTGCAGTTAATGCTGCACTGAGGGAGCTTGGAGACAGAGCAAAGAAATACCCTTGGGAATATAGGAAAGACTAACTGGTAAAATAAAGGAGAGAAAGAGGAGGACAAGGACATGGGGGAAGAAGAGAAGGGGGAAGCGAAAAGATTATATAAATATTTATATAAGATTATATAAATACAGAAAAATGCACTCACTATAAGTAGAATTGCAGAAAGAGAAAATTACAGAGAAAGTAATGTGAAGGGTTTTTTTTTTTAATTAACTAAAAGAATACCAGATTGGGAATTGTCACAATGATTTATTAATATTTGTCACTTGGAAACTAGAAAGGAGATTTCATGTTAATAAAACTGATGATACCTTATATTTATTTGTTCTTTAGTCCGTTGTCTCATTTAATCTTTCATACCAATGGGGATTCTGTTTCTACCTTGAAAAGACTATTAGAAAAAATTTCTTTTAGCATCATCCTCCCATTCCTCACTCCCTCATAGCTTGAAGACCCATGCAATTTGCTTTTGTGTGTCGTAGACCTCTGCCTACATGTTCCTACCAAAGGTCCCTTTCGGAGGCTACATCATCTAAGGAAAACTGCCGTCCAAAGTAGGAGAGTGATGTAAAGGTCCTACTGTGCCAGAAAGGACACTGGAGACTCTTTTGACAATTTTCTACTCAAATAAAAATTCAACCCCACAACTTTCTAGACGGGGCCATTGTAAGAGTAACAAATTCTGCTTGTATTTTACTCAATTTGCTCACATGTTAAATCCATTCCATTTAGAATCATTAAAGATTATTCCTTTTTTGAACTAAATCTGTCTCTGATTTTGGTTTATCCCTAGTAGCACAATACCTCATCTATGTAACAGTCTTTCATATGCTTCCCTCCTTCCCTGGTTAGTTGTCCCTGATTCCTTCATATTTCCATCATTGTTGGTCTATACTGGCTATTTCCATTTGTTAAGATCCTCTTAACTGAGAGGTTAACTAATGCCCAGAATTAGCATTACCCTATTACTATTAAAGCAGGTCCTCAAAGAACATTACTTTATTTAGTGTTGTTTCATTACACTGTCGATGAGCACAAAAAAAAAAAAAAAAAAAAATTCCTGGCCAGGACCAGTCTTGTGAAGTTTGCATGCTCTGCATGTTCTCCCCATGCCTGCATAGGTTTTATCCAGGTACTCTGATTTCCTCTCACATCCCCAAAATGTATTCATTAAGTTCATTGGCATGTCTAAACTGTCCCCATCTGAGTGAGTGTGGAGGTGTGTGTGAGTGTGCCCTGTAGGGGAGCAGCATTCTGTCCAAATTTGGCTCCCACTTTTTACCCTGAACTGCAGGGATAGACTCCAACCACCTGGGACCCTGAAGTAGCATAAGGGGCTTAGAAAATGAATGAATGAATACAAATTGCTGTTTCATATTAGAAGTATTTGGTGTCTTTAATTTGATATTTAGTGTTTTTGTGACCAGAAATATGCCATTGGAACTTAACATTAGTTTATAGCAATAGCCTATGGTAAAAGTGATTTCCTTATAAGTTATTTCACTTAAACTCACCATTTCCAAGATTCTATCAATGATATTAAGTGAGGACTGACTGTACCCAGTCCAGCACCACCTGTTGTAGGGCTAGCATCCTACCTGACAACTTTGCTTCCCCTTAGCCTTTAGCTCAGATGTCATTGCCACTAAAAAGTTGACCTTAACCTGTGAGTCTTGATAAAATGTTCCTCTAATATATTCCCCTGTCATTAATCCAGTAAGGTTGTAACTGCCTGTAACTTTTTTGTTTGAATAATATTTTATTAAGATTATATAAATACAGAAAAATGCACTGACTATAAGTAGATTTACAATGAGCACTCCTATGTAACTGTGGTCCAGGTCAAGAAATAGAACAAAGGGCCTCCCTGGTGGTGCAAGGGGTTAAGCACCACACTATGAAGCGATCCATGACCTCTGCAGCACAAGTTTGATCGCTGGCCAGCCAGGGAGGTAATCCACATGGCACAGCAGACCTGTCTTGCCCGCTGCTCCCCTCAGCAGTGTATTTCAGTCAGTCTGCCTGTTCTTTCTGCTCCCCACTCTGTCTCTGGTAAATCCTCTCACCCCCCAAATCCCTGGCCTGTACCCCAGCTCTTGTATGCATAAATAAATAAATCTTTAAAAAAAAAAGAAATAGAACAATACCAGAACACATCCCTTCCCCACAGCCCTCAGTCACCAAAGGTAATCAGTATCCCATCACTATCTCTAATCTGTTAGTCTCTCCCACACCTCTCTGTCCACTAGATTGCACATATTGTAAGGAGAGAATAAAGGGGAAAGGTTTGAAAGTTCCTGATTTGTTGTCTAACATTGAGTAAAGGCAGTTAATAGTAATGTTAAGCTCTCTTAAACCCTGACACACCATTATATCCATTACACAAATCCAGACCTGTTTCAACCTCCTCTTGGATTCCTTCACATTGGTTACAGTAATAAGAGAGTGAGACACATATATATCCTCTCCTAGAATTTTAGTTTAAAACCCTAATTGGCTCAGCAAACCTTTTGCTGAGGGCTTCAAGCACCCCTCCCATCTGTGGAGAGGAGCACGCCCTCACTAGACTCCACCATTTGGATATGGTATGTCACAGTCTAGAAAAACCAATCTCTTCTTTTATATGCTCTCCAAAACCACACATACACTTCCCATATCCTGCATGTCCAACATCACATCCTTATGTTGGGGAGGTACTTTGATGTAGGATCACTTGCCTGTTTGATGTCTGAGGGAGAACTTGGTCATGATAAAAAAACTCTTATAGCTGCACCATTAATACATATTCAGCTTGTTAAAGTTGTGTTTCTTTTGCCTTTGAACACATCTTACAAACTTTGGGACTTTTCTTATAAATCTAGTTTGTGTGTGTTAAAGGGTTAAACATTCACTTCCGCATGTCTTTTGACTAGTGATCAATCAGCTCTCAAAAAGATGAAATACTTCCTCCTAAATATTTTAATACCATTTTCAAACTTGGTCAAAAAATCTTACATATTTCAATTAGTCAGAAATTTTTATAAACTTGGCAAATCAAATAACCTCAAAAATGTAAACAGCGCTTATAAAACTGATTAATAAAATTCTCTAAACACTTCAAACTATAATCACAAATTTAATACATCTGGTTTTCTTAAAACTTCACATCTCTAACAGAATGACTTATAAATAGGAGAAGCAAAATCTTTCACAGGACACATAGTTCTTGCAAATCTAATAAATCAAAACCTTTAAATTTAGCTATCAAATTCTCTTAAAGAATTTCAATTTGCTAAGAATTAAACTTACAAGTTCAGTTAATGAGATTCTTGTAAGCATGTAAACATTGACTACAAAATTAATTAGTGAAATCCTCCTAAGTATTTCAATTAAAATTACAAATCTCGTAAGTTGACTGTATAAAAGATCAAATTCTCATTCCAAATTTCTTAAAAACAAAAATCACACACAAAGTAGTATCTATCAATCATAAAACACCATAATAAAAACACACTTCTCACAGAGATGTGCCATTTCATCACTGGCTATCTATGTTTTAAAAATGTCTTCCCAGAGTTACAAAGTTACTCAGCAAAGGTGGCTGAATCACCTACTTCTGAGGTTCTGGAATCAAGATGAGTGGAAGATCCAAATCTGGCGGTGTCTTTTAGGGACCTGGCCATAGCTACTGCCTGATGCCTGATGCCCGAAGCCCTTATTGCAGAGCTCTGCCAGCTCAGTGGCCGTAGGACCCACCCACCGTTCCACTGGAATAGAGTTTCATAGTTCCAAAGCACCCTCTATCTCCGTGACTTCCTTCAACTTGTGAGCCCTTTCCAACTTCATCCCTTCCTTGACCCCTTTCCAACTTCATGTTAATATTTAATCATCTGATTTATGTAGAAGGATCATGCAGAGTCTCTTCCCTAGTTTTCATCCAACTGCTTTGCTACAAAGTAGAGTTAAATTCTGCACCTTCTTTAAGTTAAATTCTACACCTTCTTTTTTTTTTTTTTTTTTTTTTTTGGTCTTTTTGGATATCTCTATTTCAGATTGCTCATTGACATGGAAAAGTGACCCAAAAAAATCACTACCTGTCCTGGGTCCTTCAGTTTCGTTTCTGAGACTTTGAGGTCATGGAGAAATGTGTGCTGAAATTTATGTGAGTGTATTCTATTTCTTCACATGAGTCATCAAAAATGAAGAGGTAATGTCTATAGGTTTTGACAAATGCAGGCTCTCAGTATGTCTCAAATCTGTGCCCAGACACTGTCTACCTTCTGTACAGAAAGGTAGACACTACGGCCACTGAGCTGGCAGAGCTCTGCAATGAGAAGGGCTTCGGGCATCAGTGGCTCCCATTCCTCCTGGCATGAAGTGTCAGGAGCACGATCTTTCTCCTGGAGCCTGTGAGCCACCAAGCACCACTCAGTCCTCCAAGTGGATCATGAGATGCTCCTTCTTCACATCAACTGGACTTCCACCTCAAGGACAAAGTCATGGCTTTTTAATGGTCGTAGGAGTGCTGAGTCCCTTTTCTTTCCATCCTCCTCAATGTTATAGATAATAAAAATTAAGTGATGTTCTACTCAGCCCAGTGCCCTAAGCCATTTATGGAGTGATGAGCAGCTACCATCACGAATCACACAGCTGCCCGTGGTCATTCAGGGAGGCACTCAGTAGTCTGGGCCTGCTACTCCTTTGCTTTCTTTACCATGGTATATAACTGAGACACATTGCTAAAAGGCTCAGGTGCACATTTAGTGGCATGTGGGGGAGATTAGGAACCTAAGCTTAAACACTCACCCTTGTATCACTTATTAATTATTTTATTGTGGAGAAATGTTTTCTTGAATAATTAATGTTTAAGAGGATTTGTCTGACTCTAGAAATAACAACATTTCCAAACAACAACAAAAAACCCACAAAGAGCTGAAATACTCTCCTAAATAGCCCCAGGGGCTTTAAAATGCCCTGGAATTCATCATGGGAACTAAAATGGATACAGCCCTGAGGATGAACTACAGCTATCTACCTGGTCTCTTCAAAGAACTGGAAGATAACCTAGAAAACCTTGAGATTGAATTTTTGCTGGGTCTCATTTAGATACACTTCCAAAGACAGGCCAGTTTCTTTCTCTTCCCAACAGGAAGGATGAAGGGTCTGAAAGTTAATGTGTGAAAGACTCAGCTATAATAGCAACAGCCATCACAGATTTCAGTGGCCAAATTAAGGAGCTGCAAGCCTAAAATTTTAGGCAGAATGTAAAGAAGGCAGAGAGATACTATCTTCTACTCTTTTTGGCAATTTCTCATCAATTGTGCTCTAACCAGCTCAAGTCTGCATTGAGGGGCTCCCCAAACTTGCCTCAAAAACACATGATCCCAAATTTCTGTTCAATTCTCTTCATAGTCTAATCCAATTTAGCAACATTGGGTTCAACCAAGTTGAACCCCCAAAAATGAATAGCTGATCAATATCACACAAAGGCAGGAATGATATGGGCTTTTACCCCCCAAGCCCCTTTTATATTTTAAAATGGGAATGTTTTCATTGTGGATACCTAGTTCTTGAGTAGGATAGAATATAAAAAATTAAGACAAGCTTTGTCCTAGGATCTGAGCCATTATGAGATGCAAGGAATGCTAGAATTTAGTTGCTATAGAAGTGCCTAGAGTTTGGCTTTCAGGATAGCACTCCAAGTATCTCCCAAGAAGACTGCTGACATGCACAAGGGGCTGTTGGCATGAGTTCAGATTGCTCTAGAAGACTTTCTCCTGCCACAATAAGAATGGTCCTGGCCCTGGAGTGCCCGTGAACTCTGCATTTGTGTTCAGAGTTTGTGAAACAAAGTTGAATTTACTTCTGTTCTGCATACCTCTTTGCAAGTCACTAGTTCTCTTTGTTAACCATCTACTATTTTTGTAACTTGGGAGGCTGTTGTTATCAGAAGGGACTTGGGGTCACAGTCCAGATGGTTCTGAGAGTCTGGTAGATAGGGGTTAAGGGCAGCAGTGCAGAGCCGTCCTCTTTAGATGGCTAGGACTGATTCTTCACCTTTTCAGCATCTTTATCAATGAATTTGTGCTGTTTACAAGTCCTGGGGTGAGGGCCAGGTTTCCAAGAGCTGGGCTTTCTGCCAGGGCCTGTCTGGACCCATAATTCATCTAAAGTTTTCATTTCTTTACTTTTTTCTTTTCCCTTTCTCTTATTGTGTTTTCTCAATAATCATGTAGTCTATAAATCTTTATCTTTTTTGCTTTATATCCAGTGTCCTTTACTAGATCTTTCAGAACAATGTTGATGATTGAAACTGGTGATAGAAGGCATCTTTCTAAATATGTTGACTGTTGGTTTAAGACAGATATTTTACAATTATATCATTCAATTCCTAGTTAACTAAGACAGTTGATCAAGTCCAGATATTTAATTTACTAATTATCCTTTTTTTAAAGATTTATTTATTTTTATACAAGAACCGGGGTACAGGCCAGATGCGCGGGAGGGTAACAGGATTCACCAGAGACAGAGCAGGGAACAGAACAGACAGACTGATGAAATACACTGCTGAGGGGAGCAGTGGGTGAGACAGGAGAGGTCTGCTGCACCGTGTGGGATTCTCGCCTGCTGGCCAGGATCAAACCAGCGCTGCAAAGGCTGCGGACAGCTTCAAAACGTGGTGCTCAATCGCGCTGTGCTAATTAGGGAGGCCCTAATTATCAGTCTTAGGCTTTGTTCTTCAAGCACATTGCTAGATTTTCTTGCTAATATTTTATTTACATTTTGCACTGTTGCTGTGAAGTACAGCTGCCATATGCTTTCCTTTTTTTGGTACTGTCTTTTCGAGTTTTGATTTCCAAGCTATAAATGAAATAAGTATTTTCTTTTTGTGAGTGCATGGATAAAATATCAGTTTTGTTTTGTTTTGTTTTATTGAGGCAACTTTTGTTTATACCATTGTTTATGTTTTAGAATTGTATAGCCTTCTGCATCACCACCAAAATCCCCGTCATCCACCCCCATTGCCCATTTTGTTCCCTCCCTACTTTATTCTTCCTCTCCTTCCCTTTCTGATAACCTCAGTTGTCAGCTTTCTAGGGTTAGTCCTTTATTTGTCTTTGTCTGACCCTTTGTTTAGATTCTTTATATTCCACATGCAAGGGACACCATCTGGTATGAGTGTTTCTCCTTCTGACGGAAATAAGTATTTTCTAAAATTTTTTCTGTGGATTCAAACAAATGATTTTTGATGAAAAGCTTTTCTTCCAATCAATTTCTTGAAAGAATTCTTCCCTTTTTTCTCTTTTTAGTCTTTGCACAGGAGTACAGGGCATTTCCCAGGCTCTTTAGATAACACACAGGAAAAAAGGAAGAACAAAATAGGTTACTAATTCAAAAAACCAGTGGGCCTGATGTCTGCACAGTGGGTTGCAGATTTTACCTTCTCAGCTTAGGAGCCTGGCTAGCCGGGGACACAAAAGGAGAAAAAGAACCTCAACCACATTCTTTGCAAGGTTGATCAGTAAGAAAGCCAGCAGCAGGAGCAGGAGGAGAGGCCCTGCAGAGGCCCTCAGTGGCGATAGGGAGAGGCTGGGCCTCCAGGCTCTGTCTTTATTTCTGTCACAATACAGTGTCCCAGGAGAGACACATCCACATGGGCAGACACAGATTCTGACAAAATCCAGGAAAATGTAGCAGAAAAAATATAGCAGTACAGACTTTTTCAGTTTGGACATACATTTTAGAAGACTTTTAACAAATCTGTGATTAATCAGACTACTTATTTAATGACCTCAAGAACTAATGTTTAGTGGGGAAATATGCATTACAATTTTTTTAATTCACTTTACTTTCAAAACATTTAGTTTTATTTTTTTTCAGTCTCTCCCATTCCATAAACAATAGGAATAAAGCAAACAAGTAGATACCATTGAAGAAGAAATAAAAATAACCTTACTTGGCAGTTTAAAATAATCATTATACATGCAGGATATTGGCTTCTAACATGTTATTATTAATACAATTTGAATTTGGCACATTTTATTTTCAACATCACTTTGCTCTTAAGTGATAATTATTATGTTCCACTAATGCAGAACTCTCCTATGCTGTTTAAATGTGGATCTAAATTTTTATAGAGAGCAAAGACCATGCGTACCCTGGTTCCAGGGATAAAACAGTCAGCAAGAATCAAGCCTGACTTCTGCCTTTAAACAGATATTGACAAGATGTTAATCCAGTGCTTCTTCAAATCAGTATAATTACTGACTAGAGGTATTAAAGCATCTTAATGTTATGAAAGTATACAAAAATTCACCTTGTCAGAATGGTTTGGGGATGAGATCTAAAGATGGAGTAGGCGCTAGGGTGAGCAGTGTGGCAGACACCACGGACTGACGACACAGAAGCCACAAGTCTCCATCTCCATCATCCTCTACTAAAGATGCCATCAGTGCCCCAGCCTTCTTACAGGGAGCACTGCCCACAGGCCAAAGCTTTGGCCAGTGGAGTCCAGGAGGAAGTCTTTTTTTTTTAAAGATTTTATTTATTTATTTATTTATTTATTTATTTAAACAAGCACTGGGTACAGTCAGAAGCGCAGGAGGGTGAGAGGATTCACCAGAGCCAGAGCAGGGAGCAGAGCAGGCAGAAGGACCTAAGTACACTGCTGAGGGGAGCAGCGGGCGGCAAGAGAGGTCTGCGCGCCATGCGGGACCCTCCTCTCGTAGGAGGGCTGCTCCCCAGGGAGCAGCCGGGGATCGAACCAGCGCTGCAGAGGCCGCGGGCAGCCCCCCAACCTAGCGCTCAACCGCTGCGCCACCGGGGAAGCCCAGGAAGTCTTTTTATTTTAATTTTTTTGTTGTTGTAGATTTATTTATTTATTTAAACAAGCACTGGGTACAGTCAGAAGCGCAGGAGGGTGAGAGGATTCACCAGAGCCAGAGCAGTGAACAGAACAGGCAGACTGAGGAAATACACTGCTGAGGGGAGCAGCGGGCATGGCAGGAGAGGTCTGTGCACTATATGGGACCCTCGCCAGCAGCCGATCCAACCGGCACTGCAGAGGCTGTGGGCAGCTTCAACTGCTGCGCTCAACTGTGCTCAACTGCTGCACCACCAGAGAAGGCCCCAGGAGGAAGTCTTTAGACCAAGCTTATCTTTCTGAAGAAAAATGCAATAGCTACAAGAAGAAATGCTTCTTACTCTTTGCCTTTCCCCCTTCTCTAGAACAAAAGTGAGAGACCTAGAAGGTAGCAGCATACATTATCTATGAGAACAACTCTTATCCACTAAGGATTGTGGATTAGAAAGAACCTGGAACCCTGATTGTATCATTAACCCACATACTAACCCAAAATGACTTAGCTGTGGGCTTCTTGATAGGAAAAATAATGAAACTTCTATTCCATTAAGCCTTTGATAATCATATTTTCTGTTTATTTGCAACCAAAGGTAATTCTAACTAATTTAAGTTGATAGGGAATATAAGAGTGCTATACAAGTTAAACTGCATTTATGAGTTAAAAAAAAAACAACTAGGTAGAAGAAAGTATAATGTATTGGAAGAACCAATGCTTTTCATTTATACTTGCCGTCTTTCACATTAAAAATTTATCCATTGAAGAAAAATAAAATCACAACTCATAAACACAATGATATTTTATTTCCATCTCAACTATTAATGGAACCTTAGTCATAGAAGCTCACTGCAGATTGTGGGGTAGACAAGACAGGCTAAGAGTTATTAGTAATTTTCACCCTCTATTTCATACTCAGGAGAGCAAGTGAGTGAATGACACCACCATAGGAATAATGCTGGATCCACTTAACTTACTTTTGATGATCTTAATATTTGATATTATATGAGGAGACCAATGGGTTGAAATACGTTTGCTCTTGTTTTTAATTTTGTCCCCTTTTGAACAAGTCATATTTATTCTTTATTTTTAAAAATTATTTCCTAGGTGTTTTTGAAAGAATTTGAGAAACAAGATTTTCAAGGTAACTTTCAATCTTTTATCTAATTATGAATCCATATTCAATTTTTGGAGTTAATAAAGTTAATAGAAGAAAGGAGGGTGTTTTAAAGTGGGTAAGAAGCTACTGGTAAGGAATCAAAATAGGGGATTATTATGATATTGAAGTTAAAATATTACTATAACTAAGAGACTGGAAAAGCTAGATCCCAGAGATTTAGTGCGTGAGTGTATGATTTTGCAGGTCATTTGATGTCTGAAGGAGTAAGCATTGAAAGTGAGTGATGGGAAGTTGAGAATCCTCCAGTTTACTAACTTGGAAGGAAAGGTAGAAGGATGGTCAAATCAGGAGCAAAAAGACAAAGCAGGTTAGAAAAGAACATCTCCACACCCACTATACAGCATCTACATATCCAACTTAGACACTCAACAACTATTTATTGAGCCTATGTTGTATTAGTTATCTACAGCTGCAATAGTGCTAAGTAACAATTATCTATAAGATCTCATTGGATACAATAATAAACAATCATTTAGTCATTAATCTGCAGCATTCAGCTGATTGGGGCTTGTGATGAAGTTCAATCATATGTCTGGGACCAGTTAGCTGCCAGCTGATGAAACTGACCTTGGCAGAGATGACTAGGACAGCTCGTTCTATTCCAAATGTCTTTCATCCTTCCATAGACTACCCCATAGTAGTCCTCATAGCAATGGCAAAGGTACAAAAAGGCAAACAGATACATGCAAGCACTTTTTCAAGTCCTGTGTTACAAGGCTTGTGTTACATCTGCTAATACCCATTGGCCAAAACAAGTCCTCAGGAAAGACCAGATTCAAGGTTGGAGAACCAGATCCCACCTCTTTAGCACCACAAATATTAATGGCAAAAAGCAAGGCTACAGAGAGAGATAAATAATTGGGACCATTAATGCAATTAATTTACATGTCATCTGTGTGCCAGGCACTGTTTAGATCTTGAGGATATAAAGTGATCCCCTCCCCCCCAGAAGTCCCTTCTTTTCCATTTAGAGAGATATATGCTACACAAACTTAAAAATATAATTTTGAGTACTGTTAAGTGCTACCATGAGAAAGACAAGGGGATAGAGAGTGGTGGAAAATAGAAGCAAAATATTTTCAATAGGGATCAGAAAAGGACTTTCTGAGGCGGTGGCTTTTGAACAAAGACCTGAGGAATGTGATGGAAGGACTTTCTAGGTACAAAAGACAGCTAGCATAAGAGACCCTGAATCAGTAATGGGTTTGGCAATAAACCTGGTTATAGTTGGATTGTAGTGTGTCTAGGGGAGAGATACCAGTAAGGTTAGAGGAAAAAGCCATGTGGACCACATATATTAGTCTGAATAGACTAAGACATAGTATAATAACAAACAAACCCCCAAATCTCAATGACTTAAAACACAGAAGTTTATTCACCATTCACTCTGAGTCTACTCCAGATTTCTTTCCTGGGCAGCTTCCAGAAAACATCACTTGGTTACACAGGAGCTTTAAACTGCCCTGGTATAGAAGAGATAAGACATCATTTTTCCTCACAATCCATTTGCAAGAACTAGTCATATTGTCTGGCCCAACTGCAAGAATTAAGAAAAAGTGTAGGAGAGTAAATGGACATTTAGTGAGCATTAAAATTTCTACCGGGCCTCCCCTGGTGGCGCAGAGGTTGAGCTCTGGGCTGCAAAGCTGCCCACAGCCTCTGCAGCGCCGGTTTGATCCCGGCGAGGGTCCCACATGGCACGGCAGACCTCTCCTGTCTCTCCCGCTGCTCCCCTCAGCAGTGTGTTTCATCAGTCTGCCTGTTCTGATCCCCACTCTGGCTCTGGTGAATTCTCTCACCCTCCCGCGCTTCTGACTGCACCCAGTGCTTGTATAAATAAATAAATCTTTAAAAATAAATAAATAAATAAATAAAAGTTCTACCACAGCTACATATACGCAATGGAATATTACTCAGCATTCAAAAAAGATAACTCATGCTATTTGCAGCAACATGGATGGAGCTAGAAAGGACCATGCCCAGTAAAATATCCCAGAAAGAAAAAGAAAAATACCAGAATGTCTCACTCATAGCAGGAATTTAGAAAACCCAAATAAGGGATCAGGACAAAGACTAATTATAATAAAGTAAAAATAAAAATCAACAGGGTGGGGGGAAGGGAAAAGGGAGTAAGATCAAAACAAGGGGGGTAGGAATTTTACAGGGACTATAACCAAGATGAAAATGCATACATTGTACAAAAATGAAAAACGATGTAAAAATATATAAAATTTAAAAATAAATTAAAAAATAAAATAAAATTATTAAAATAAAAAGCTTATTAAAATAAAAAAAGTTCTACCACAGCAAGATATGTTTGGATTTCCTTCTGTGTGTGATGAGAAGCCATTAGAAGAAGATTATGAACAGGAAAGGGACATGACCTTATATAGGCATTTAAAATCTGTCTGTTATATGAAGAATAGACAAAGGAAAGACTAAAAGAAAAACAGGGTGACCAATTAGGAGCTCTCCTGTGATAACCCCAGGAGACAGATTATAGTGGCTTAAACCAGGTTATAATGATAAAGGTGGTAAGTGTTCAGATATGGGATACATTTTGAAAATAGCATCAAATGATTTGCTGGTGAAGTAGAAGAGGTTAAGATCAATCAAGAATGACTCCTAGACTTGAGGTTGAGCAACTACAAGAATGGTAATTCCACTTACTAAGATGAGAAGAATGAAGAAGGAATAGGTTCAGGAGTTCAGAAATCAGGAGTAATGTTGGCCCTGATAAGTCTGAGATAGGTAGCATAAAGACAAGAGAAGATAGTGAGTGAACTGACAGCTGACTTTTAAGTCTGGAGTTCAGAAAAACAGGAAGGGCTAGGATACAAATGTGGAAATAATTAGCATACACCTATATATAGGTCTATCTAAAAATCACCTAAAGTGAGAAAGAGAAGACTGCCCTGATTGAGCCCTTGGGGACACCAAATTTAGAAAATCAGAAAGAGGAATAGGAACGAGCAAACATGGCCAAGAAAAAAATAGCTAAATTAAGATAACTAATGGGTGAGGTATTCTGGGAACTAAATAAGAAAGCCATTCAGGAGGCAGGAGGAAGTGACTGCTGTGTCATAAACTGCTGATAGGTTAAATAAGATGAGTACCAAGACCAAACCATTGGACGAAATCATTACTGACCTTGAGAAAAGTCACTTCAATAGTGATGGCAAGTGACTAACAGAAGATGCTGAGGTGAGAAATAGTTATAAATGGGAGAACAGGAAAAGATAGTAGGCAGAGATTAAGGGAGGATTTCTTTGAAGGGTAAGAAATTACAGTGTGTTTGTGTTGTAATAAGAATGGGGCAAGTGAGCAGGAGAAATTTGTGATGCTGGTGACCAGAGAATGTAGGAGCAAAGTTTTTGAGTATGCATAGGGGATGGGTCCAGGGTTGGCTTTAAAAAAGAAGAGAGACGACCCCACCATAGCTGGATAGAGACATAGTGATAGAGGTAAAAAGAGGTTGGTAGACTTGATGATAGAGTGACACAGGTCATTTTACTGTATTCCCTGTGAAATAAAAAGGAAGGTCATCAGTTGAGGGTGAGGAAGAAGGAGATGTTAGAGTGACAAGAGAAGAGAGAAAAAGTTGTGAAATGTCATGTTGTACAGTTGAAGGGTAAAGTGACTACAGAAAAACTCTAGGATTTCCAAGCAATACTGAAGTCACTGGAGATTGTGATTTGGCAAGCGAGCAAGATCAGTCACCATAATGTGCTTTTTCTATAATGAAGGCTTAAAGAAGGCAGAAAATTATTATCATGGGATAATAATTCACTTATTATCAATAAATGAAATAGAGAAAGGAGGAAAGGCAAGTTAAGGACATATACAAGAGATTATAGGGATGGCCTATTAAATCTGAGATGGGTGATAGAGAAGCAAGGACATAGGGTTGGGGGGGATACTCAATGAAAATGATGGGATCAATGGTCTGGAGATTTCAATTAAGTACTAAGGATTGTTGGTCTTGGTGTACATAGGATATGATCTTAAAAGGATAAGAGATGATGTACAGAGAGTGAGAGATTTAAAGGCAGAATTTTGGAAATGATGCAGCTATTGTGATGACCAAGTCCAGGTAATGATTCACCATGAGAGGGAACAATAGAGGCAAATTTGGGGAAATGGTAATTGGAAGTGAGGAAGCTAAGAGAATGAGTAATGAGTTAGATTGATTATGTATGTGGTTATCACAGTCAATAAATGTGAAGACAGGGACAATGGTGAGAAGGAAGACCATGAGCAAGGGGCTAACCTCTCCAATGAATGAGAAGGCATGAGCAGGGGATGAGTCAGGGGATCTGCAACAAGTGTAGCAGGCAGTAAAGTTTGTCATGTGCTTCAACCAGGCCGGGGTTTAAAAGAGAATGAATAGTATACATTGTACAAAAATGAACAATGATGTAATATATGTATATATGAAAAAAATAAAATAAAAGAGAATGAATAATGATTTGGAAGTGGAGGTGAGAAGCAGTGAGTACTTGACTCTGGTCCAAGTTCCATAGTGGGTGCACTGTGGAAGAACAGCTACCATCTGAAATAACTGCAGTGGTGGAAGTGATATTCTGCAACAGACTGGTTTCGGAATATAAAAAGGCAAAGGGAGCCTCTGAAGAAGAAGGTAAGGATCTTGTTGATGACATTCTATGTGTTCCATGGGGGCCATGCAGTTGGACAGTACATCAGGTGATGGAAATGCTTGGGGCCATCTTGGAGAGAAGAGCCAAATGGTCATTGTTAACTGGAGAAGCTCAGATCTCTGACAGAGGTCAAATACACCGAGAAATAAGGAGCAATGGGATTGGCCCTGGTGGCCAGTAAGAGGCAGGCTCATAATGTTCCTAACTAGAGTGTCCTCATTGGCACTGGACACTGAGACATCTGGTAGGAGTATAGTGGGGATAGAGTAGAGGCCTTACCAGAGCACACGGGGCTCCATGGGATTTCCTGAAATCCTGCTCATAAGAAGAGTTTGCCAATGGCCCTTGGAAGTCTAGAGGATTCTTCCAAAGATTTTCTGGGAAAGTTCATGATCTTGGAGTGCTTCCCAGGACTATATATTAATATCATAAGGGCATTGTTTATGACCTTAACAAGAATGGATTCCATAGAATTTTCAAGGAGATCAGAGATCGGAGGGAGTAAAATCCAGTACAGAGTTAATGATGGCCTGGAGAAGAGGCTGCTTCAGTAGGGAGGGGCAGCAGGAATGTCAGATGCACACACCAGACTCAGCACCCCACTTTTTTATAACAGATATCTTACAATGTTCCTTTTGCTATGCTGAAATAAAATTTATAGATATCATAATCTACCTACATACATACTTTAAAGGGAAAAAAATCAATGTAATGCCTAATTATATCTTAAGAAAAAGAAATGAGAAAAGCAACTTATAATAAAATATTATGTATTTCAATATGGAAATGCGCAAGCATACAAGATTAGGACAGAGGATGAATGTGCTCTTTAGAATAAAGAGAATGTGACAGCAAAAGATGCAGGCAGATACAGTAGTGGGGTTTCTTATTTCTCTTTTTTTTAATTTTTTTACTGGTGATTCAAATGCTGTCAGTCATGTGGTTATTAGTGACATGATGATCTGTAGTGAACAAAAGAAAATAAAATCTTCCATTATTTAGTAGTTTGGTTCCTAGAAATCTCAGGATTTTTTTTTTTTAATTCAAAAATATTTACCCGTAGACAGGATAACAATAGATGTGTAGATCGTAGTTCCTGGAACTCTGCATGGCACAAAGGAGTTTGTGAATATGATTAAGTTAAGGATCTGAGATGGGGAGTCCTGGGCTGTCTGGGTAGGCCCGATGCAACCACCAGGCCCTTATAGTTGCAAGTGGGAGGCAGAAGGAACAAAGGCAGAAAGAACGCTGAAGAGGCTAAGCTGCTGGCTTTGAAAATGGAGTTAGAGGCCTTGAGCCAAGTTAGAGGCCTTGAGCCTCTAGAAACTGGAAGAGGCAGGGGAGCATTTTCTCCCCTAGAGACTCCAGAAGGATTGCAGCCCTGCCAACAACTTGATTTTAGCACAGGGAAACTCATTCAGACTTCTGACCTCTAGAACCATAAAATAATAAATTTGTGTTGTTTTAAGCCAAGGAAAGTAATTCACCTTATTTAAATAAAAATCAGAGCTAGGTTCTGGATTTGGCTAATTATAAGCAGGTTTTCCACCTGCATGGGTATCTGGAGAGATATTGAAAAATCATTTGGGGGTTTTCCCTGGTGGTGCAGGAGGCTGAGCGCCGCACTGTGAAGCTGTCCGCAGCCTCTGCAGCACTGGTTTGATCCCGGCCGGCCGGCCGGTGAGGGTCCCACATGGCATGGCAGACCTCTCCTGGGGTGCCCGCTGCTCCCCTCAGCAGTGTATTTCATCAGTCTGCCTGTTCTGTTCCCTGCTCTGTCTCTGGTGAATCCTCCCACCCTCCCGCGCATCTGGCCTGTACCCAGGTTCTTGTATAAAATAAATAAATAAATCTTTAAAAAAAAAAAAAAAAGAAAGAAAAATCATTTGGGGTGTGGGACCAGATTTCTTTCTGTAGGATTATACCCTCGTTTCGGAACATCCAATATTCCTGGACACCATATTTAAATCTTCCAGCAGCTTCCCTGTGTCACCGTGATGACCAATAGACACCTCTACAGTAGTCAACATGCAAAAGAAAGACGCCATCTGGACTCCAGGAGAGCGGGGCATTCAAGCTGAGGACTTCTTCAAACCAGAAGCCCAGCTGCAAATACACTTCCATGAACTTTAGTTATTTGGCATTCAGTAGCCTCCAAAAGTAGACACTGTTTCAGAGTAAAGATCAATAAATTACCAGAATTCTGATCAATCAACAAATATTGCTGAATGCATTCCTTAGACACCCGTGTTCAGTCCTGCCTCATCCCCTGCCCCATTCAACTGAGAGTAAGAACAGAATCTCCAGTGACACTAGAAGCCATCCCAATCCATTGTCTTCTGATTTCCCAGAGAGACATGTTTAGTGAAATCCCCAACCATTATAAAAATTTACAAGTGGGGAGAATTAATGCAATTTAAATGAAAAAAAAAAAGTAATTCTCCCTTCTATCTCCATTGCTATGGATTATGAAAAGTGGAAAAGGAATCTTCTTTTATATAATACTTCTTCCTCCCTCAGGAGTAGTTTGTTATCTGCAAAGCTGATGCATTCTTAGCAACTGCTTTCAGAAGAGAAATGTTAGAAAACAATACACAATAGAGCTCTGGGTTACAGTGGCTGTGATAACATCGATGCCACTAGAGGGGCCAATGGGGGATTCTCCGGATAGCACAAAGAGAAAAGATCACAGCTTCAGAGAGGGCAATGTATGCATGCAGAGCCAAGACACAGAAGCCCTCGGTTGAGAGTACAGCACTGGTGTGGGAGAGTCAAGGCAAGAGAATGATTGTTTCCTTCCTGAGTTCCTGAGCTGCAGTGCTGTAATTAGCCTTCACCAGGGAGACTAGGCACCAGCATATTGTTTAGCACATCAGGCTGTCTGTCGTCTGGGAAGGCTGGGTGGCTCAGGAGAATGGAGCAGGGCAAGACAGCTCATTACAGAACTGTTCTCTGCACACGAACAGGAAGGTCTAATTTCTGCCTTTCTCTCTACTTAAGGGTGTAGTTTTATCATTACCAAGTCAGAGGATGTTCTTTTTGGTAAGGGAAAAGTATGATAACTACTCTTGCAAGTTAAGAGTAGATAATTATGGTATAATTAGGCAAACTTTACCTGAGGATTTGCTCATTGCTCACCCCTATGTGAAGGTTAGGACAGAAATTGTTTTCCTCAGTTTTTGTCTGGTTCGTAATGAAGTCAGCTACTCAGTGCCTCTAATCATTCCCATCCCTCCTTCACTTTTCACACTCTTTCTTTAAGTTTAATCAGATTTATTTGTCAAGACCAAAAGGCAGTTTCCTAAGTGGAAAATTCTGCCTGCTTACTACTCACAATTCAAGTAACCCAAAGGGGACATTAACACAATTTGCAGCAATAAAGTGTGGTAAAGGTATAGTGAAATAGACTCTGGAATCATTCATTTATTAACAATGATGTGGTGACTGGAACTTCACAGTTAATCTTCCAGTTAGTTAATAATCTCTGACAAGCCACCTTCTGGATTTTTGCTTGTAATACAATACTCAGCAAAATAGACAAAATTATGGGAAACTGCAAACTGTGTACTATAGCTAACAGTTGAACATATGCCCCCAGTGGTGGTGGTAATTTTCACTGGATTTCAAGAAGCTTACCAAGGCCCATTCATTCCCTGCCCCCTTAAATGGAATTATACCATGTCCAGCATAGAAGATGGAGAATTGACTGGCTAACACTGTTATGGGTTAAATAGTATTCTCCCAAAACTCATATGCTGAAGTCCCAACACACCCTCCACCTGGGAACTCAAAATATGACTATTGGGAGATAGGGTATTACAGAGGTAACCAAGTGCAACAAGGTCATTAAGGTGAGTCCTCATTCAAAAATGACTGGTATCCATGTAAAAGGGGAAATTTAGATACAGAGAAGGCTGTAGGGAAAAAATGATGTAAAGAGATATTGGGTGAGAATAGCCATGGCCAAGTCAAGGACACAGACCTGAAACACATCCTTCCTCATAGCCCTCAAAAAGAAGCAGCTCCAAAATCTTCATTTTGGACTTCTAGCTTCCAGAACTGTGAGACAAGAAGTTTCTGTTGTATAAGTGATCCGGTCTGTGGTACTCTGTTAAGGCAACCCTAGCAAACTAATACAAGCACTTTTTGCTACTAACATGAGGAAACATATGTTGCAGATTCCAAGGCAATTCATATTTCAGAGGTGAACAGAAGAGTCTATTCACTCCAACCCCTTTCTACTTTGAGAGCTCCCAGAATGCAGCAGAGCACATGAAGACAGAGAAGGAACAGGTGGAAACATGGAAGGGTAAAGTTGAGTAGGGAGTGAGCACTAAAAGAAGAATGTTTAAGGAGCTATTGTTTCTCATAATTCCTTCTTAGGCTAAAGGATTATGTCACTATTCTTTCTGATAGATAAATGGGCACTTGGATAAGAGAGAGTTCAACTTCAGCAAAACTACCCAAGATTTACACTTGCTAGATCCAAAAACTTGAGCTGGGCTGATAAACCTGCCTTCTGGAGTTAGATTCTAAAAGGGATTTCCATCAGCTACCAAATGTTCAATTGACTTGTTTGTGTCAAGTCCAGATTTGATTGGTTCTCTGGTCAAGGAAACTATATGGAGATTATAAAAGGATTCTACAGTACAAGATAGGGATGACATTCTACTGAAGAATTAAAGAAAAATTATTTAATAATTTAGAACAAGAAAAAGAAAATAACAGAAAAATATCCACATTGGATTCTCTGAAAAAATACTGCTTCTCAAATGGAGAAGTCAGATGAGAAGTGAATCAAAGGGTCAGGATGAAAAAGGTTCTGGCTGAGAGAAGACAAAGCCACAAGGAGACTAAAGATGTAATTTCAGAGTTAAAATTGCATTGAAGATAGTAAAAAAGCTGCACTGACACAGAAAAGCCAACTCAGGCATGTAGTAGAAAAACACAGCTTGTTCTAAAACAAAGAAAAGTAATATCTGAGAAAGAAGTTGTTAGGTATGAAAACTACCAGCCACAAATCCAATATCATGTAACAGGTATCCTTACAAAATAATCTACCTTAGAAGATTTTCCTCAGCAGAACCTACTTTCCAGACTATAAATAGAATGGACTCACATATTAAAGTAATAAAAGCGGGGGAAGGAGAAACTGTACTAACTAATAGTCCTTTCATTTGCTGTTAAATTTCTGAATTCTAAGTTAAAATTTTAAAATTCCTCATATTCCCAAGCAAGAGGAAAAAAGACACCTAAAAGGAAACCAGAACTACTGTCCACCAGTCAGCTGGTAGATGGCACAGGAAAGACAGCAATTGAGCAAAGTCAAAATAAAATTCTTAGGAGAAAAGATCCTGGCATAATTATTACATATCTAGCTGTGTTATTTATGCATGAAAGATGTTTTCATATGTGCAAGGACTTGGAAAATGGAACAGTAATTTTCCTAGATAAAAATTAAATCAATGCAAAGGCAAAGTATAACCAATGATGACATGAATTAAAACTAAAGACTCAGGGGCAAGTACTGGTCCAAAACAAGTGATAATGAGAATTACCTGTCAAATATAATTCCACCTAGTTATTATGCTAGTAATGAAATTGGAAGCAAAAGTCAAAGTGGAAAAAGATTAATCTTGAAAGAGATTTATATTTTGTTAAAAACAAATTATGAAAAATTTTCAGTAAATTATAATCTTACTGTTGTTAGAAAAATATACTTTAAAGTGTGTTTTGGTTAACGCTAATTTGTATTTTTCCCCACTACAAAGGAGAAATAGTTGTAAAATCTAATTTAGAAATTATCAAACCAAGTTAAAATAAATTCTCTTATAATTATAGCACATAGATTTACATTGCAATTTAGAACTAGTTGCCATACTTACAACTTTGTAATTTGCTTTTTTACTTCAACCTAATCAATTCTTAACCAAATATGGTTTTAATTACTGATAGCAAAGTATCCATTTGCTTTAGTTTCCTAATGCTCCTGTAACAAGTTACTACAAGCATTATGACTTGAAACACAAATTTGTTATCTTACAATTTTGTAAGTTCTTACAAGTTAGAAGTTCAACCATGCGCTACCAACATTCAGACACTGGAGGACCGTGCTCTTTTTTCTTTCTAAAGGAGAATCTGATTCTTCCACTTTTCTGATTTCTGGAGCCTGACTGCTTTCCTTGATTTGTTGGCGCCTCCTCCATTTTCAAAACCAGTACCAATGAATCTCTGAGCACCCTGCTGTCTTGTCTCCCTGACACCAGAGTTGAAATTTTTTTCTTCACTTTTAAGAACACACATGTTTAATTTGGGCTCACTTGATAATACAGGGTAATCGCCCCATTTTAAAGCCCTTAATCTGTTGAAATCAATGAAGTTCTTCTGCCATGTGTACAGCCCCCTGGGATTAGAATTTAGACATCTGTGGGAAAGGGGAGCATTATTTTGCTTAACACACTATTGTCATAGTTCATTTGACATTTTTTCCTTTGTTGGACTTCTATTTCAAGATTTTTAAAATAATAAATAACAAATATTCCTCTACATAAGTCTTCCATAGGGCAAGTTTCTAAAATTGGAATTCCACATAAAAGTTTTTTTTTTTTAATGTCAAAATTCTTGACATGTTGTTGAATCTACTTCCTGAAAGGTCTAAACTTATCTCTCTCTAGTGGTGTATGAAAATGCCTGATTTTTGCACCTTGGCAATTGGGGACAATGTGTCTATTTTTTAATATTTGACAACTGATAAATGAAAAAATATGTCTCACTATTGTACCAATTGCATGCCTTTACTAATGAGTTTAAACATTTTTTTTCATATTTTTATTGGCCACTTGTATTTCTTACATTTTTCATTGGCATTTGCTTGTTTCTTAAGTTAGAAGTTCTGTAAGTTCTGTAAGTAGTTCTCTCTTCTTAATAATATTGACTTTTTAACATAAAGTGCAAAATACATTTCAAGTGTGTTATTTATTTCTTAAGTTTTTCTATATTTTTGAAGTTTTACATAATCTATTAAGCATATTTTTGTTATTTAAGTTTAGAAAATTCTTTGTCACCACAAGATTAGACAGTTATCTATAATCTATATATGCTCTCATCTTTTTGGATTTTGTACTGAATGAGATAATAAAAGATTTTTTCCAAAGTAGTTTACCAGTTGTGCCAAATTTAAACTTATATTACAGGGATTTCCTACCAGATTCTTATACATAGTGGTGTCTGTTTCTGAGACTTTCTTACAGTGATTAGATCTTTCTATCCCTGTGTTGATGCATTACTGTTTTAATTACTAGGATTTTATTTTAATGTCTGATTGGGCAGGAAGATGCCTCCCATCACTCCCACTCTACACACGTTATACTTCCTTCTGTGTCTGGCCTCTTGCCAGTTTATTCCCACAGATAAACCTCAGAATAATTTAAGTCATGATCCAAGAAAAATCTCACTGTAACTTTTTTTTTAAAGATTTATTTTTATTTATTTATTTTATTTATTTATACAAGCACTGGGTACAGTTAGAAGCGCAGGAGGGTGAGAGAATTCACCAGAGCCAGAGCGGGGAGCAGAGCAGGCAGAAGGACCGAAGTACACTGCTGAGGGGAACAGGGGAGGTCTGCGCACCATGTGGGACCCTCCTCCAGTGGCCGGGGAGCAGCCAGGGATTGAACCGGCGCTGCAGAGGCTGCGGGCAGCTTCGCAACCCAGCGCTCAACCCCTGTGCCACCGGGGAGGCCCTCACTGTAATTTTTACTGGAATTACCTTAAAATACAAAATGATTGGCAGATCATTGACTCATATGTTAAGCCTTCACTTTGAAGTTTTTTGTTTCATCTCTGATAAGCATCAAATGTTGTATGGAGAATATAACCAAAATGAAAATGCATACATTGTACAAAAAAGAAAAATTATGTAAGAATTACATAAAATAAAATATAAAAATTAAAAAAAGAAATATTTTATGGGAATTTCACCTGAAGGGAGAAATCAAACATTGTACAAAAATGAACAAGGATGTAAAATACACATTAAAAAATGTATTCATCAAACAAATGCCCTGCACATTTTAATCAGATTGGTCTACAGTTTATCATTTTGTTGCCATTGTGGAAAATATTTTTATTATATATATTTATATATTATATATATTTATATGTATATTTCTTACTATTGTGAATGTATTTTAAATCTATTATTTCATATCTATTCTGTAACTACCTACCTCCTGCATTAGCTCAACTCACACTACCACAAGCAAAAAGCACATTTTAAAAATGAGAACACTAAAGTGGCTCATACACCCCAAAGGCAGGACCACAGGCGCCTGGCAAAAAGTATGGAGTTTTTCATCTTGTTAACAAGTCATTCAGAGAGTTGTGAGCTTCATGGGGGAATTTGCTATGTAACAGATGGGCACTGGCTCTGGATCTCTCTGTATGTCTGCTTTATCCTTCATTCTTTGTCCCTGCACATAACCTACCTCATAATTTGAAGCAAATAAAAGAGGATGTAATAATGTCCGATAGCATCTCAGTTTTACATTTTGCAAGTCCAGTCACTCCAGCCACCCACAATCTCTAACCTCCTCATTACTGTGCTCTTATTCCCTTACTCTTGCTTTCTCTTTTTCAAAATGCCTCAGGGAGAGATTATTGGCCAGATTGGTTGCAGTTTCTACTTCTGGAAGAGTCTTTGATGGTTCAGAGGTCAAATGGCAGTAACAATAATATAGAATCAGGGTGGGGAAGGGGGTAGAGAAGAGGGTACTGGTTGTTTGGCCAACAGCCAAGTTAGTGTCCATTATAATCCTCTTGAACTTTCAAGTTAGATAATCATGTTATTGTATTGAATTACTTAAAGCATCTATAATATGGGGCCTCCCTGGTGGCGCAGCGGGTTGAGTGCTGCACTGTGAAGTTGTCTGCAGCTTCTGCAGCACGGGTTCGAATCCTGGCTGGCCAGGGAGAAACCTACATGGCAGGACAGACTTCTCCTGCCTCACCCGCTGCTCCCCTCAGCAGTGTCTCAGTCCATCTGCCTGTTCTGCTCCCAGTTCTGTATCTGGTGAATTCTCTCACCCTCCCGCACCTCTGGTCTGTACCCCAGTTCTTGTATAAATAAATAAATCTTTTTTAAAAAAAGCATCTATAATATTAAACCATAGTAGTAATAATAGACATCCTAACTATAATAGAATGCTTTTATAATTTCATCTTTCTATATGTTGTTTGTTGATTTGTAAAGCTTTCTATCATGTAAAGGAAGAATCTGCCCTAGTTTCTCAGATTGTATCAAGAATGGATGTTGAATTTTATTGAATCCATTTCTGGTCTCTTTCCAGATGGCCACATGTTTTTCTCCAATAACCTAATGATGTGACTTTTTATTATTAATGAATGTCCTAATATTAAATCATTCTCTTTTTAATAGAGCAGTGTGCCTACATGAGTGGATGTTTTGGATTATTCCCAAGTCTCATTCTTTCCTAGTCACAGCCATGGGAAAAGTATCCCTTTAGGGAAGGTTCATTTGTATGACTTTTTAATTAAGGAGTATGGATGAAAGGAATATTTGTGTGATCCTTAATAAATGTTAATTGTTTGAATTGGTTCATTAAAGTATAGAGTTTTTCTTCTTGTTAAAAAGTCATTCAGAAAGTTGTGAGCTTCTGGGGGAATTTGCTAAGTAACAGAAGGGCAGGAAATTTTGAGCTGAGTAGGCCATGATAGAATGTGGGCTTTCTGCCTCCACTGGTGGTCACTTGTGATATCAGAAGCTGAGAGCTAAAGAACAGAGACCTGGAGATAAAGGAGTTGTCATGGTGAGTAGTAGAGTTAACATGGACGTGCTGTAGGTCCTGAGAACGAACCCTCTCGGGGGCAAAGTTAAAGGCCCTTCTCAAGCTACCTAAGTAGCTAATACTCTGACTCAGTGAATGGAAAGTAGGACACCAGCCTCAATGGAGCATCATTCCTTGACTATGGATACAGTTTGTAGTGAGCAGATAGATTCTTCTTCCTCTTCTTCTTTCATTATCTTTTACTCAAAAAGGTTCAGAAGTAGGAGTTATGGCCAACTTATACTAAAATATTTTTAATTAGTGGTTTCCTGTGTGAGAATCTAATCCAAACCCTCATCTAGCGTTGGACAAGCCCCTTTGGGAGGATAGTAAAATTAACATTGATGCAGTTTATCTACTGTTCCTGCTGGTGCCAGGTCCACTGCTTTCACACCACCTCTTCCAACTCAATGGTTATTACCACAAGAAGACAAATGAAATCCCTGAGCAGAACTGATGCTAGTTAAGTTTCAGATTGACACAGACCCAACCTTGTGCCTTAGGTTTATTCTACCCACAGCATCCTATAACTGATTAATTTCATAAATTGTTGATGGAGCTTGGGATTAAGTATTCTCAAGAAACTCTACAGAGGCCAATTCAAGCTTGAACTGGACCAATTTCGAGTGGACATAGCAGATCAGGAGCTAATGGACAGGGCCATCCCACAATCTTAGGAGCCAAAATGACTACAGTCATGGATAATTCTGCCTAGAGTATGACTGATGTGTTACCTGACATTGTACTTATGAAGTTATATTATAAACATTTAACTTATTTGAATTGAAGGAAAACTCATAAGGGCAGACTGATGGCTCATTAAGATTGTGTTTTATGAAATAAATTTGGAGGTTTTACCTTTTTTCTTTCAGTTTATCAAGGAAATCAGATGATCATTTAAAAAATTTACCTATTAAACTATCTGGGCCCAAAGTCCTTTAAGGTATGTTTCCCCCCCACACCCAAGATTTATTGTTCTTTTTCAATTGCCAGTTTATGCCTCAATTGGTTTTGGTAATTTGCATTTTCCCAGGAAACTCTCTATTTGATTTGCTGCATTCAATTTCCATGATTGTGTTACCTTTTTGTTAGATACTGTCTTTAATCCTTAGAAAATAATTCATTTAGTCATAATTTTTCTATTATTTTTATTTTGTATAATGTAAATATGGTCTCTCCTGTTTTTTTAGTTTGTATTTGCCTAATTTGTGCTTGTATATCCATTTGTTTACTTTTTAAGGTCATGTGTTTTTATTTCGAGACAAGAGTGACAATGTTCACTTCATGAAAGACTCCAAAGAAACAAAACAATCATTTTGTATAAAGTATAAGCCAGTTAGCCTACCTGAAAAAACAAATTTTATTGATTGGAATGAATAATTTCATTGAATAGAATAAATTATGAAGAATAATAATGCAATACTGGATAAGAACCAACCTTCTTTTCTCCCCTCCCTTATTATTAAGACATCTATAGTTTTATGTTGCATATACCATCTTCCTTGCAATAATCATAAAATGCTTTATGTTCTGAGACAATTTTTGACAGTCACACCTTTAACATACCTGTGTACTAACTTTCTGAGTATGATCATCAGGAAGTTCAGAGTTCAGTGTTCCTGTCTCAACTCTTTTTCTATTTATCTACCAAAGATTTATTTAAAAAAAAAAAACAACCTGGCAACATTTACCTTTGCCCTACCAAACAAGTGACATAAAATTGCTTTTAATAGAACATATATATGAAGCACAAAATTGGTTATTATGATTTATCTACCTTTAATTTAGAGTTTACATATTTTATTTAGCTGCTATTAACTAATTAACATTTTCATTCAAAGCAAATATTTATAGAGTCCAAGGAACTTGAACCCAAAGGAAAACACAAAACAGTCTGTGTTCGGGTAAGTAAGCAATAGCAGCTGTAATAAAAAAACCATGTCTGATGTAAGTCAGTGGGAACTCTCTTCCATTTGGTGATTCAGGGATCAAATCTACCTCCATCTTCTGACACTGTCATTTCAACACATGGCTTCCAAGGTTGCCATGACAGAATCAGATGGCAAATGAAGGAGGCCTCTCAACTGTCTCGGTCTGAAAGTAACATACATCAATCCCACTCTCATTTTTGGCTAGATTTAGTCACAACCTTGCCTAATATTGTAATCTATCACAGGATCAGAACAGAGAAAATAATCAGATATGAGAATAAGTAGACTATTCCACAAGGGATAAATACATAGTGCTTCATTCACAGTATAGTAGATTGCGACTGGAAACTTAGCATGGAATTTTAACAAGCTTGAAACATCAATAAAATGTCTGTTATTATCTCTAAAGGAAATGGCAACATGAAATTAATGCACAAGTTGTAAGTAAAAAAGACTCAGCATCTGGAGTGTCACCCTGACATAAATAATGAACACACAGACACACACACACACCATATATATATATATATATATATATATATATAATCATATTGACCTTCAATTACAGGGAACTGTTTTCCCCAAGAAAGTAATGAAATATAATCAAATATTAGAGACACAGAGTTCAAATAAATCTATTCCTTTAGTTATATTTTTCACTTCTAGCTGAAGCTTCTCAATTTCCACTGGCATATTTTCTTGTTCTAGTCCCTGGGTTATCTTTCCTAAAATAACTAAATATAGTAGACTTCCACATGCAGAAACTGACTTGTGGTATTTGGAGATCAAGAATCTTTGACCATTGACTTGAATTAGTTAAGGTATAGCTACACTGTGTGCTTCTACCACATTTTAAAAAATTCTGTCACTTTTCTGAAAGAAATATTTAGATGGGGCATGAAAATATGTAATACTTTAGGATAACTGATTTTCATAAATCTAATTATGGAAACTTTTACTGCAGGGTTGTCTTCTGACTTTATAGTACCACAAAGGATAACATTTTATCCTAAAATGCACTTGCAGAATATTCTTTGGCTCATGTAGACTTCCAGTATGCTCCTGAATGATATTAATGGGAAGATTTTCAACATTTTCTTTTTCTTTTTTTTAAGATAGCCTGTACCTGTTAGAATCTTGGTGAGGCGTCTCTGCTTCAGTTTTGACAAATAGCCACTCTGGATTAGTGATACTTGATTCTCTTGACTCTATTTGCTCTTGATCTAACAGTGCCCCTATTTTCCCTCTGCAGTTGATGATGAGATTGTATTCAATTCCACAAGCTGAATTTGTACATGGAGTGTCCATCTTTGCATTTGCAGCTTTTCCTAGATAACAGTTTTTTAGGTTTTTTAGGATGGCTTATGCTGCTCATCTTTTAGGCTTGTTCTCTTTTAGTAAAAGTGTTTTTATCTATCAACATCTTTTTACCAATGAATATGTCTGGTCTGATTCTGCTTCTTTTCTATTTGAATTTTTTGTACTTATTATCTTTTTACTATTTCCTTTTTTATGCCCCTTTATTATAGGCACTATATTTTCTTTGACTTTGTTTTCTCCAGTGATTTGAAAGACATATGCTCTGTTGTTATTTTTCTAGTGGTTAATTCTACATTTTAAAAACTTACTTGAAACTTGTCTTCTGATTAATGCTAACACCAAGAAGAAAACTATTTATTGGCTAACATATTAGCTTACATTTTTAATCTCCATTATCTTTCTCCCAGGTATTTTTAAAATCATATATGGATGTTTTTTTTTTTTTTCTGGAGTCAAACCATTTTACGAAAGGTGTGATCAGAAGGTTTGGTCAGAAGATCAAAGGGATACAAGGGCAATGAGATTCCACATCCTCAACGTGGCTGGCAATTCCCTAGAGATCGTCAAAAGAGGGAATGTTAATTTATTTTTTATGCTTTATTTTATGTTGTATATTTTCTTCTTCAAGAACCGTTCTTAGCATTTACATAAAGTCTCATAATAATACATTTACTATTAATCCTTAATTTTCTAATTAAATGGTTGCAATGTTAGCCATAATCCTTCCAGTCAACAACTTTCCTTTTCTTATACTATCTTAAGTTATTTCACGCCAATTAAATAATGTCTTTGAATGGTGACTTGTTTGCTTGTTGTTTTTTTTTTCAAAGAGGATATTTCTAGTATACTTTGTAAGTTTTATGTTCCTAGGAAGTTATTTCTTGCCTACTACATGAATAACAACTTAGGTAAACAATCTTAGAAGATAAGATCTCTCCTCCCCAAATTTTATAAATATGGTTCTTTTGTTATCTGGCATTTAATAGGAAGGAATTAGGAATCCAGCGTGATCATTTTTTCCTGACAGATAAGATGTTTATATTCTTGGATATCTAGTAGAATTGTTTCTTTACTCTTAAACTAAAAACAAAAAATTATCAGAGTATCTCTAGTGATTTTGCTTAGTATAAGCAACCCCAGATCTTTACTCAATTCAGTTTTTTCAATTCAGGAAAAAAATATTTTCTACTATGTCTTAAATCACTGCTTCTATTCCAATTGTTCAGTCCCCTTATTCAAGATCCCAATTTCAACATTATTTTTTTCTTTTCCTTTTCATTCTGGATCAACTCTAAAACTGGGTTTATTTATTCTAATTTTCTTTCTGCAATTTATTTATGCTAATTCTGAATTTAATTCTGTAGCTGCATTTCTAACTTGTTAAAAAGTATTTCTCCTTTCAATCAATTGTTTTCATTCCTGCCTTTTTTTTCCAGACAGATCCTTCTTTATTTAAGTTTTTGTTCCTTTGATCTCATCTTTCATTTGTTTCCTGAAAAGGTTTAAAGCCCATAGCAACTATATTATAAGATTTATTTCTGGAACCTGTAGTGAATATTTTTGTCAAGATTGTTATTACTCTCATTTTTAAGTGTTATAATCTCCTTTTATAATATACACTATTAATTCATTGGCACTAAGTAATTTCTTTCCTATCCATCTTTTAATGTGGAGATTTTTTTCAAGAAGTTTTACTATAAACACCATTATGAATTTTGTTTTCTTTTAGCTTGGTTTCACTCACTGTCCACAAAATTACTGATCTTAAGACCAAGTATTGCTTGTTTGATATTCATACTTTCCAGTCTTTTTTTTTTTTTTTTGCTGTTTTCAAGTTATTTATTTATTGTTACTGTATTGTCAGGAGGAGACTTCTATTTCCACTGCCTGTTTATTCTTCCATGAGTGGCAATGATACCTTCATAGGGTATTCTTTCTAGTTCTCTACTTACCTAACCCAATGAATGGTAGTTTTGCTTTGTGTATAGCAAATGCTCAGTAAATGGTTCTAAAGTATTCATAAGAACTCCCAGAATGAACAACTCTATCAGACTCAGTTCCTTCCAGCTGCCAACCTGAAACTCCTAGATATAAGCACTCACAGTCACATGGCATCGCGGGTAATTTTAGTACCAGAATTGAAACAAGAGAACAGTCAGAAATGCCAGGAAAGTTAGAATAAAGTGACTCCATTTATTCTAGAAATTGGAGCAAAGCTGGCTTGCCTTTCTATGGCACAACTCCATGTTCTTTTTTTTTTTTTAAATAAATTTTATTTTTATATTCCCCATACAATTGGAACCCCCTTATTTTGACCCCAATCCCTTCCCTCCCCGCACTCCACCCCCCATAGAGTGTCTCTGGTTCATAGTTTTTTGTTGATTTTGATTTTCACTTTCTTATAGTTAATCATTTTCCTGGTCTCTTATTTAAGTTTTCTAGATTCCTGCTACGAGTGAGACCGTCCGGCATTTTTCTTTTTCTTTCTGGCTTATTTTGCTGAGCATGATCCCTTCCAGCGCCATCCATGTTGCTGCAAATTGCATGTGTTTATCTTTTCTGAATGCTGAGTAATATTCCATGGTGTATATGTACCACATCTTCTCGATCCAGTCATCTATTTTTGGGCATTTGGGTTGTTTCCAAAGCTTAGCTATTGTAAACAGTGCTGCTATAAACATAGGGGTGCAGGTGCTCTTTGGAATTGATGTTTCTGTGTCCTTTGGGTAAATACCTAGGAGTAGAATTGCTGGATCATATGGAAGCTCTATGTTTAGTAGGTCCAGAAATCTCCACACAGCTCTCCATAGTGGTTGGACCAGTTTGCACTCTCACCAACAGTGCAGGAGAGTTCCTTTTCCGTGTTCTTGAGAAAAGGATCTGCAGTAAACATGGCTTAATCAAATTCCCTACCACCCTTTGCTTTCTCCTACCTGTATACTTCCTTAAAAATTTGGCTAGTAGAAATTCTCTGTTTCCTGGCATATCATTGAGGCAAATCATATTTGGAGTTTCCAGTTTTATAGAAACTAGCTTTTTTTTTTCTTTTTCTTATTCCACAGTAAATTGAAAGAGAGAAAAATCATGATTTATTAATTTTATAATAAAAAGATAATACAGCAATTAACAATGATTTAGATTTAACAGGGCTCATTACTTAAACATGCCTTCCCCATCTGAATTTTTTACTTTGAGTTGTGTCTCTATTTACCCAAGTATTTAATACTTTAAATGATATATTGGGGAAAGTCATGTTGGGAATTTGCTTTCCCTTACGTATCAAGAAGTAGTTAATAGTCAAGCTGGACTAGAAGTCAGGTCTTTGATTCCTAGGCCTTTTCTATTTTAGCTGCTTTACTTATGCTTCAAAAAAAAAAAAGTACCAAAAAGAAATTGTTTTATCAGAGGTAATATATTATCAGAGACAATGACTCCAGGAGGTTGGTGCAATTACTATTTCTAGTTTACAAGTAAGGAAGCAGATGCTCAGAGACATGAAATAATTTGCTGGAAGCCACACAACTGGTCTGAGGAAAAGCCAGAGCTAGGACATGGGATCATCTGAGTTTAGAACAGAGGCTCAACTCTAAATAGTCACATAACAAGCATCTCACTGACCAGATTCCACTCTTCTGCTTCCTCTGCTATCCTGGGTATGTTAATTTGAGGGATACTGAGCTTTCAGGGCCCAGCTGCCAAATTAGATTATGTTGCAAACAGTCAGCTGCCTTCTTGTGCTACACCAAATACTCAGCAGGCATTTCAGCAAAAATTAATTGATGAAAATATATGGTAATTACCCAAAGCTGACAAAAACAACTTTTAACCCTATCATTAAAAACTAACAGATTCTAAGGTTAGAACTTAGCTTGAGGCCTAGGATAGATACCCTCTTTTTAGGACCATTTCCATTTTTTTTCTATTTTTCTAATTAAATATGTACTTTATCTTGAAAAATGGATGTCCTGTTGTCACCTCTTATATCTTTTCCTCTTAAGTCACACTCTGGGAATACATAATATGCATGTTCTGTCAAGGAAAAAGCAAAGAGCAAAGCAGAGTTAGTAAGCCTTAGAAGCCTTCCCACGTCCACTTTGGAGAGTGATTAGGTAGTTACGGTAACAATGCTTTTCTTATAAATGCCCAGGTCTTTCTATATCTAAAATTCTAAGAGACATTAACTTGAAGCAAATTAGATGCACAAGCAGAGAAGAAAATAGGGAACCAACTTGGGTCATAATTAAAGCCTCCTATTTATGTGTCGATGATCTTGTCTATGTCTGTAACTTTAGGTAAATTCACAACATAGTTAAACCTTTTCTTATGCATAAGACTTTATTATACATAAAATTAGGTCTAAACCTATATAGTGACAATTGCACAAATCCATGCATGCACATGGAAGTTCTTTGAGAAAACAAATTTAGAACTAAAGCTCATCTCCCTGAGGACTTGGCTTCAAAATGCTGTTACCTTCCTGTCTCTAGGTCTTTTCCTCTTCTGCCTCATATAAAAAACACTTGTCTTTGGATTTGGGTCCCACCCTAAAATCCAGTAATCCACAAAAATATAATTTCAAGATCCTTATTTCATTTACAAAGGCTCTTTTACAAATAAGGTGATGTCTTATAAGGTATAGATACCAGGACATAGGCATGTTTTTTGGGGTCGTGCAACCTCTTAGTGTAAGATAGTATACGTTTTAGGCTTTATTGTCCATAAATGTTGGAAGTACTTAAATTTCACTGCTCCATTATGCCATTGTAGCATGAAAACAGTCATAGAAAATACATAAATAAATGTGTATGGTTGTATCTGAGGAAAATTTAATTTATTACAATAAAATATGAATTTCAGAGAACTTTCATATTCCATGAAATATACTCCTTTTTATTTTTTGAACCATTTAAAAGTGTAAAAACTACTATTCGCCCATGGGCCATGTAGACCAAATTTGGTGCACAGTTTTAACTTACCAATCCTGGGTTAGAATAAAAGAATGTTTTTTTAAATCACCTTGCTTTCTCTTCAAAGGTTTCCAATAACCTTCTCATAAGGCCAATTCTCTTTTCTCTGCCTTCATTATCCTAAAAGTTTCTATATCTTTTGACCCAAGTTGTGACCACTCTGCTTTTCAAAACTTCCCCTGGTCACATGGATATGATAAAATATAAGTGTGGCTTCACAAGCAATATGATAAGGGAGTGTAGAGTAGATCTTCCAGAGCAGGAAAGTGATGGTCTTGACCGTACTTATGTCTACCTGAACTGTGTAGCCTATAAGAATAGCTATAGTGGTCTCTGTGGAAAGAAGAGGAACTTTCACTTATGAACTGATCAAATGAACTGTGCTGTGGTGGTGGTAGATTGATGGGATGGTTGTGAAGAGCTAGTGGACATTAGAGAGGGAGAGAGAGAGCAAAGAAAGACAGAAGAAGAGCATATAAGCAAAAAAGGAGAGACAAGAAAAAAAAGTGACAGAAGATTAAGTGAGGTTGCTTATGGCAAAAGAGGAAATTAAATGCAGATGATGCGAAGTGAACTTGAGGCTTATTAGGTCATACCAGGAGAAGAAAAATTAAAGACACTCAAAACTGACAAGAATTAAGACATGTTAAAGGCTGACATCTCAACAATGGTGACAGCATCCCTGAATGCTGGAGGGAGGGATGGGTAAGAACACTGGGGCTTGAGAAAGTTCCTGAACGGGTTTTGTTTGTTTCTGTTATTCCTTAAATGGAAGACAAGGTGTAACGGCTTTCCAAAATAAGCCAGGTAAGTTGTATGTCCTCTGCCCTTTCCTGTGGTAGGGAGAGGTAGAGTCAGAGAGGACAGTGTGTGAATGTGGGCATCAAAGGAGTGGAGAAAGCACTGTATGGGGGAGAAGGGAGCCTCTCAGGCCAGCTGCCAAGGCCAAGGTGGGAAGCAGGCCAGACAGGACTTCTGAAGAGCACAGTGGGGTGGGGAGGCCAAAAGGAGCTATGGCACGAAACTGGAGCTGAGAGATCTTTGCAGAACGCTTTAAAGGACTCTTCTGATGCAGAGTGAGTGGACAGGGAGAGAAAAGATTAGAGAACGCAGGACAGTTAGGAGCCTCTGGCCACAGTCCAGGCAGGATAGACAAGAGCCTATCCTACAGTGTGATGAAAGGGGAGGAGAGATGGGAAACCCTTGTCAGAGGGAGAGCACCACCATGCCTGGGTGACAGCCTGGTATTTCTCACACAGCTGTGCTGGGTTTGGTCCCGAATCCCCAGGGATTTTGCTTGGCTGATGCTCTCCCTGGGACCAAAGTTCCAATTAGAAATCTCCCAGAGCAAACAGCTTCAGTAATGTGGTCCTTCTTCACGACAGGCTCAATCTGGAGGGTTTAACTACTCCCATTGGGCCCCTCAGGGGTGTGTTTAGGGGGTTTCAAAAACAGGACATCCGTGCCCTGACAACAATAACACGTACTGATCAGTGGGCTCCAAAGGGAAGCCAGGGTCCTGGGAGGAAGCACCGGGCTCCACCTTCCTTTGGCCCAAGCATGCTTTGGGCTTTAGGGAAAGGAGGGAGCATCCAAGAGAGTTCGTGTTCTGCACAGCAAATCCCACACCCACACCCTTCAATTAATCCTTTAACCAGCAGACAGCCTTTACTGAAACCCCACAGTGAAGCCAGTGCCTTACCAAGGCTGCTGAGGTTTTTATGCATGCCGGGACCACCCCTGTACAACTCCTGGAATCAAGCTAAATAGTGCTACCCACAGCCAGGGACTCCAGTAAAAAAGTTTAATGAGTTCCATTAGAGCATTTACACAATGCTGATGACCTAGAATTAGGCTGAGTGGGCAGAGAGGCCATAGAAGGAATCAAATTCTTGCACATAGGAATTAAAACCCCTCCATTCTACATCCCAGATTGACCTACCTGGATCGTCTACTCTAACAACTTAAAAGCAGCCATGGGGAGGCAAAAAGGGGATGTGTGAGGTGAATTTCAAGGTTTTGTTGTTGCTTCTCCTTTGGTGGTAATACAATCACTCAAAGAATTAAGAGATTTAATGTATTTTTTCTAATTCTCACCCCCCCGCCAAAAAAAGAATCTTAGGTCCTTAGATTTGGAAAAGAACTGAGTACACTAAGCAACACTGATTGACAAATGGGGTCAGTGACCTGCAGAGGGATGAGTGACGTGTCCTGAGTAAGTTACCCCATTTTGATGCCAGGGCTATCCTCCTAGCAGCAATCAATCTTTCCTAAAGTCGCACTGATGAAAGGATACCTTCAGAAGATTCTTGTCACTTCTGCTTCCATGCCAAGTCCTGATGTCTTGTTAGATTCAGTCAAAGGTGGAATTGGGTTTGAATTGATTGTGACCAGGATGCCATTCCTGGTCTGCTCTCCTGCTGAATGTTTGCCTGAAACAATTCTTATAAGGGGTATTGGCCCCCTACTGTCTTTGGAATTAACAGTCATTGGTTGACCTGTGGCAGAATGCTGGAGTGTGGTGTATGGTTCATTTTCCCAAGGAGCATCCCTAATGGCAGTAGAGAGGGGAAGATTAGGAGAGCTATGATCTCTAGGCATGTTTGGTAGTATTTAACAATCACTGTTTTGTTTCAGTTTTTTATATTATATTATTTTAATTGAGGTTACATTGGCTTATAACAGCATATTTTTTGGAATAATAGGGTTACACCTCTTCAAATGTATGTTACCACACCATGCCCACCAACAAAGCACCAATTACCCTCACCATAGTTCATAGAGTTCCTCTTGTCCCCTTTGCTCCTGCTCCCCACTCTCCCCTGTCGGTAGCCTCAGTTCTGCACTCAGATTTCAAGAGTTTGTTTTGGTTTCTTTTCATCCATTTTCTTGCTTTGCTTGCTTATATTCCATATGAATACAATCATCCTGTATTTGTTTTTCTTCTTCTGACATATTTTGCTTAGCACAATTCCCTCCAGTTCTATCCATGTTGTCACAAAAAAGAAGAGAGTTTTCTTTATCACTGAGTAGTATTCCATTGTGTTAGTGTGTGTGTGTGTGTGTGTGTGTGTGTCTGTGTATCACATCTTCTTTATCCACTCATTTGTTATTGGGTATTTATGCAATAAGTTGTTTCCATAACTTGGCTATTGTAAGCAGTGCTGCAATAAACATGGGAGTGCAAGTTTCCTTTCATATTAGTGTTTTCGTGTTCTTTGGGTAGATTCCTAGAAGTGGGATTACTGGATTATATAGCCGATCCATTTTTCAAATTTTGAGAAACTTCCTGTGGACCAATCTACATTCCTACCAGCAGGGTAAGAGGGTTCTTTTTTTCCACACCCTCACCAGCACTTGTTGTTTCTGTATTTGTTTAACATGGACCATTCTCACAGGTGTCAGGTGGCAGCTCATTGTGGTTTTGAGTTACATTTCCCTGGTGGTAAATGATGAACTTTTTTTCATGAGTCTGTTGGTCATCTGTGTGTCTTCTTTGGAGAATTGTCTATTTAGCTCTCTACCCATTTTTTGACTGGGTTGTTTCTTTTTGTTGAGTTGTATGAGCTCTTTGTGGAGCTTTGATATATCAGTCCCTTGTCAAATGTATGGTGTGCTAATATTTTCTCCCATTCAGTGGAGTTTCTCTTATGGAGTTTTAGTTATGGTTTCTTTCACTGTGCAGGAGCTTTTTAGTTTGATGTAGCTCCAATTGTTTAAATTTTCTTTTGTTTTCCTTGCTGCTGGGTATGAATCCACAAAGACATCATTGAAGCTTATGTCATGAAGTGTTTTGCCTATGTTTTCTTCTATGTATTCTATGGATAGATCTTAAAGCCAAGTCTTTAACTTTATTTTTATATATGGTATAGATAGTATTCTAGTTTCATTCTTTTGCATGCAGATGTCCAGGTTTCCCAACATCATTTATCAGAGATGCTTTCCTTGTTCGAGTGTATATTCTTGGCTCCTTTGTCATAAGTTTTTTTTTTTTTTTTTTTTATAAATTTTATTGTTATATTCCCCATACAATTGCAGCCCCCCATTCTGACCCCAATCCCTCCCCTCCCGCCCCCGCCCCCCTAAAAGTGTCTCTGGTTCATAGTTTTTTGTTGATTTTGATTTTCACTTTCTTATAGTTATTCATTTTCCTGGTCCCTTATTTAAGTTTTCTAGATTCCTGCTATGAGTGAGACCATCCGGTATTTTTCTTTTTCTTTTTGGCTTATTTCGCTGAGCATGATCCCTTCCAGCGCCATCCATGTTGCAGCAAATTGCATGTGTTTATCTTTTTTGAATGCTGAGTAATATTCCATGGTATATATGTACCACATCTTCTTGATCCAGTCATCTATTTTTGGGCATTTGGGTTGTTTCCAAAGCTTAGCTATTGTAAACAGTGCTGCTATAAACATAGGGGTGCAGGTGTTCTTTGGAATTGATGTTTCTGTGTCCTTTGGGTAAATACCTAGGAGTGGAATTGCTGGGTCATATGGAAGCTCTATGTTTAGTAGGTCCAGAAATCTCCACACAGCTTTCCACAGTGGTTGGACCAGTTTGCACTCCCACCAACAGTGCAGAAGAGTTCCTTTTTCTCCACACCCTCGCCAACATTTGTTGTTGCTAGTTTTTTTAATATGTGCCATTCTCACTGGTGTAAGATGGTATCTCATGGTAGTTTTGATTTGCATTTCCCTGATGACAAGTGATGTTGAACATTTTTTCACATGCCTGTTGGCCATTTGCATTTCCTCTTCAGAGAAGTTTCTTTTAAGCTCTTCTGCCCATTTTTTGACTGGATTATTTTCTTTGTTGTTGTTGAGACTCATCAGCTCTTTGCAGATTTTTGTGATCAGTCCTTTATCATTAGTGTTGGGTGCAAAAATGTTCTCCCAGTTGGTGGTGTTTCTCTTTGTTTTTGTTATTGTCTCTTTTGCTGTGCAAAAGCTCTTTAATTTGATATAGTCCCAGCTGTTTATCTTTGCCTTCACTATCACTGCTTTGGGTGATGTGTCTGTAAAGATGTCTTTGATGTGCAAATCACGTAGTGTTTCGCCTATATTTCCTTCTATATATTTTATGGTTTCAGGTCTTATGTCTAGTTCTTTAATCCATTTTGAGTTGATTTTTGTGTATGGTGTGAGGTGGTGGTCAAGCTTCATTCTTTTGCATGTAGCGACCCAGTTTTCCCAGCACCATTTATTGAACAAACTTTCTTTGCTCCAATGTATAGTCTTTGCTCCTTTGTCAAAGATTAGTTGACCATAAACCTGTGGGTTTATTTCTGGATTTTCTATTCGATTCCATTGGTCTGTATGTCTGTTCTTGTTCCAATACCATGCGGTTTTGATGATTATGGCTTTGTAGTATAGTTTGAAGTCTGGGAGTCTGATGCCTCCGTTCCCTTCTTTTTTTTTCATGAGAGCTTTGGCTATTCGGGGTTTTTTGTGATTCCATATGAATTTCATCAATAATTGTTCTATTTCTTTGAAGAATGACATTGAAATTTTGATTGGAATAGCATTGAATCTGTATATTGCTTTTGGAAGGATGGCCATTTTAATAATGTTTATTCTTCCAATCCATGAGCAGGGGATGTCTCTCCATTTCTTTGTGTCTTCTTCTATTTCTTTTAACAGTGTTTTATAGTTTTCTTTGTATAGGTCCTTTACCTCTTTTGTTAGATTTATTCCCAAATATTTGATTTTTTTTGTTTCAATAACAAAAGGGATGGTCTTTTTGATTTCTTCTTCTTCAGATTTATTGTTTGTGTATAGGAAGGCTACTGACTTTTGCGTGTTGATTTTGTATCCTGCCACTTTACTGAACTGATTGATGAGTTGAATTAGCTTTTCTGTGGAGTTTTTGGGGTTCTCTATGTATAATATCATATCGTCTGCAAATAGTGATAGTTTGACTTCTTCTTTTCCTATTTGGATTCCTTGGATGTCTTTCTCTTGTCTTATTGCCCTGGCTAGGACTTCCAGTATTATATTGAAAAGCAATGGTGAGAGTGGACATCCTTGTCTTGTTCCAGATCTTAATGGAATTGCTTTCAGCTTTTCACCATTGAGAATGATAATGGCTGTTGGCTTGTCATAGATGGCCTTTATGATGTTGAGGTATGTTCCTTGTATCCCCAGAATTTCAAGGGCTTTTATCATGAATGGGTGTTGCACTTTGTCGAAAGCTTTCTCAGCATCTATTGATATTATCATATGGTTTTTATATTTCTTTTTGTTGATGTGTTGGATAACGTTGATTGATTTTCGGATGTTAAACCATCCTTGTGCCCCTGGAATGAATCCAACTTGGTCGTGGTGAATTATCTTATGGATACATTGTTGGATTCTGATAGCTAAAATTTTATTGAGGATTTTTGCATCAGTGTTCATTAGGGAGATTGGCCTGTAGTTTTCCTTTTTTGTGTTGTCCTTGTTTGGTTTTGGTATTAGTGTAATGTTGGCTTCATAGAACGTGTTTGGTATTGTCCCTTCCTTCTCAATTTTTTGGAAGAGTTTGTGAAGGATAGGCACTAATTCGTCTCTGAATGTTTGGTAGAATTCATTTGTAAATCCATCAGGTCCTGGGCTTTTGTTTTTGGGGAGGTTTTTGATTACCATTTCAATTTCGCTAATTGTAATTGGTCTGTTTAGGTGTTCTATTTCTTCTTTATCTAGCTTTGGGTGATTGTAGAGTTGTAGGAATTTGTCCATCTCCTCTAGATTGTTAAACTTGTTTCCATATAACTGTTCATAGTAGTTACTGATTATTCTTTTGATTTCTGCTGTGTCCGTTGTGATTTCTCCTCTTTCATTGATGATCCTGTTTATTTGTGCTTTCTCCCTTTTTTCCTTTGTGAGCCTGGCTAGGGGTTTGTCTATTTTATTGATTTTTTCAAAGAACCAGCTCTTGGTTTCATTGATCTTTTGGATTGTTTTTTTAGTTTCAATTTCATTTATTTCTGCTTTGGTTTTTATTATTTCTTTTCTTCTACTGGTTTTGGGGTTTTTTTGTTGTTCTTTTTCTAGATCTTTGAGCTTCGAGATTAGGTTGTTTCTTTGCGTTCTTTCTTGTTTCTTGATGTGAGCTTCTATTGCTATATATTTTCCTCTTATTACTGCTTTTGCTGCATCCCATACATTTAGGATATTAGTGTCCTCCTTGTCGTTCAATTCAAAAAATTTTTTAATTTCTTCTTTGATCTCCTCATTAGTCCAATGGTCTTCCAGTAGTGTGGTTTTTAATCTCCATGAGGTAGGAAAGTTCCTTGCCTTCTTTTTATGGTTTATTTCTAGTTTGATGCCTTCATGGTCAGAAAAGATGGTTGATATGATTTCAATCTTGGTGTATCTGTTGATGTTTGTCTTGTGCCCCAGTATGTGATCGATCCTGGAGAATGATCCGTGTGCGCTTGAGAAAAATGTGTACTCCATTTTTTTGGGGTTTAGTGTTCTATAGATGTCTGTTAAGCCCAATTGCTCTAGGTCTTTATTTAGAGCTTTGGTTTCTTTACTTATTTTTTGTCTTGTTGATCTATCCATTGTTGATAGTGGTGTGTTGAAGTCTCCCACTACGTATGTGTTTTCTCTGATGTCTGTTTTCAGAGAGGACAACAGTTGTCTGATATATTTTGGTGCTCCTTCGTTTGGTGAGTATATGTTAATGAGTGTTATTTCTTCTTGAAGTATTGTCCCCTTGATCATAATGTAGTGACCATTGGGGTCTCTTTTTATCTTTTTGAGTTTGAAATCTGTTTTATCTGATATAAGTATAGCTGTTCCTGCTTTCTTTTTTGGTCCATTTGCTTGTAGGATTGTTTTCCATCCTTTAACTTTGAGCCTATTTTTATCTTTTGTAGCTAAATGTGTTTCCTGGAGACAGCAAAAGGTTGGGTTTTGTTTCTTAATCCAGGCTGCAACTCTGTGTCTTTTTATTGAAGAGTTTAGTCCATTTACATTTAGAGTTAATATTGATATGTTAACATCTGTATTTGCCATTGTGTTTGTCTTTCCTTTGATTTTATTTATTTATTCTTTTAATAACTTTTTTTTTTGGCCTTCTTTCATTGTTATTCGTCGCTCTGAGGTTCTGGCTTTAGGACTCCTTGTAGTATTTTTTGGAGTGGGGGTTTAGTTGCAATGAAATTCCGGAGTTTCTGTTTGTCTGGGAAGGTCCATATTCTTTCTTCAAAGAGGAAGGAGAGCTTTGCGGGATAGAGTATTCTTGGTTGGCATCTGTTTTCTTGGAGTCTGTTGACTATGTCCCTCTACTCTCTCCTTGCCTGTAGTGTTTCTTCGGAGAAGTCTGATGTCAGCCTGATTGGTTTTCCTTTGAATGTTATCTGTTTCTTCCCTCTTGCCAGCTTCATTATTTTTTCCTTGTCCTGGATTCTTGGGAGCTTTACTATTATGTGTCTTGCTGTATTTTTCCTTTCGTCGTGGAAGTTTGGTGTTCTTCTTGCTTCTTGTATATCAATTTTCAGCTCCTTCTTCACATTTGGGAAGTTCTCTTCAATTATCTCTTTGAATATTTTCTCTGTTCCTACATCTCTCTCCTCTCCTTCTGGTATTCCTATAACTCTTATATTTCCTTTCCTCATGGAGTCAGATAGTTCCCGAAGTCTTTCTTCGTTCTTTTTCCTTCGTACTTCTCTTTCCTTTTCTGTTTTGGTTCTTTTTATTTCTGTGTCTTCAAGATTACTTATTCGTTCTTCCATTTCATCTATTCTGCTTTCATTGCTTTTCCCAGAATTCTTTAGTTCTTCCATTAATTCTTTGATCTCCTGCATTTCTTTTACTTCCCTCTTTAGGGACTCAATTTCTTTCTTCTGACCATTGTTTTCCCTCTCTAGGGACTCAATTGCATTCTTCTGATCGTTGATTATTTTTCCCTTATCATTGTTTTCCTTTATGACTTCTGTCAGTTTTTTAATCACGGCAATTTTAAATTCTCTTTCTGGAAGGCTCAGAAATTCTTCCAAGTTATTGTCATTGCAATCTGGGGGCTGGCTTTCTTTTTGTGGTGTGCTTTTTCTCTGGAGAGTTGCTAGGTTGCGTGTGGTTCTTCTCCTCCCTACTGTCTGTTTTCTAATTTGCCGTATGCGTTGGGACACTGTGTTGTTGGGACTTGCCGGCATCTTGGGTGGGCTTCTCTGTTCCCCTCTGGTTCTTCCAGGAGTCATCTGTCAGTTTCAAGCAGCCTTTACTGGAGAAAGGTCCCTGTTCTAAAATGCCGATGTGGGGACACACTCCCCTGTGCGCCTGGTCTGCCCCGGCGGTGGGTTCCTGCTCCCCTCTGGGCTTGGACTGCAGGCCAGAGGGGGTCTGGCGTGGGCGAACTTCCCCCGCTCACCTCTGGCTCCTGAGGAAGCCTTCTGCAGGTAGTCTTTACTGAAGAAATGTCCCTGTTCTAAAATGGTGATGTGGGACACACTCCCTGCGCTTCTGGTCTCAGGCACACTCTTCTGCGCGCCTGGTCTGCCCCGGCTGTGGGTGCTCGCTCTCCCTGTGGGCTCAGACTACTTGTTCAGAAGGGGCCCGGTGTGGGCTAACTCCCCAGCTGGCCACTAGCTCCTTCAGTAGCCTGTGCTGGGGTCAAGTCGCTAGGTGTCACCAGAGATCTCTCCTAGAGCCCTTGGGGAGCTGATTTTCCACCCCGTGGGACAGGGAGCAGAGCGGGGATGGTAGGGTACACCTCAACGGCTTTGGGGTGCTGTGTCTGCCTTGTGCCCCACCGTCGTGGGGAACCCACGCCCCTAATTTCGTGCCCCGGGTCTCAGTTCCAAAGCCCTCAGTTCCAGGACGCGGGCTGTAGCCCAGATCAGTGGCGCGGGAATGGCGCCTTTTGAATCCCGCTCCCCTGCCTGGGCGCCTTGTTCCTGCTCACTCAGGGAGGGCCTCCGCCGTCTCCCCGCAAGCCTAGGTCGCAGGCGCAGGGGTCTGGGCAGCTGCAATCCGAGTGCCGCTTTCGCGCAAGCTTACCGGGTGGCCGGGGCTGTGTGCTGGTGCTGGTCTCCTCCTGGTGGGCGGGGCTCTCTTTAATGGCGCGTGGAGCTCACCTCCGCGGCGGATCCTGCAGGGTTCGCCTCAGCTCCCGTTCACGGGGTGTGGTGGCTGAAATAGTTCCTTTCCACTCACAGTCCCGCTTGCTGCGTAGTTTGTTCTTGTTGGTCCTTTTAGTTTGTTGTTTCCCTCCTCTCTGCTGGTCGGAGAGTGCCGCCTCTGTGGGCGGGGGAGGGGAGCAGGGTTCTGCGCTTCCCTCCCTTCTGGTCCTCTTTTATGGCCACTTTCTTCTTCGGGCAGTTTGCTGGAGTCACCCGTTTATCTTCCGTGTCCCAGTTCTCACTGGGACCTGCCGCTTTTCCTCCCTATTAACTTTTTTTAATGGGAGATCTTACTCGCAGCGTCTCCTCGCCGCCATGTTGCTCCGCCCCTCCTCCCTTTGTCATAAGTTAACTGTCCTTATAGATGTGGGTTAATTTCTGGGTTCTCAATTCTATTCCTTGGTCTGTATATCTGTTTTTATCCAGTACCATGCCATTTAATTATCATAGCTTAATAATATAATTTGAAGTTTTCAAGTGTGATAGCATCATTCTTCCTTTTTTTGTCAAGACACGTTTGGCAGTTGTGGATCCATACGAATTTCACTAATGTTTGTTCCATTTCTTTCAAAAATGCTGTTGAAATTTTTACTAGGATTGCATTAAATCTGTATGTTGCTTTGGTAGGATGGCATAACAATGCTGATTCTTACAATCCATTGTGTCTTCTCCTATTTCATTTAAAACTATCTTTTTGTTTTCTTTGTATGGGTCCTTCACCTTCTTTGTTAGGTTTGCTTATAGGCATTTAAATTTTTTGGTGTGATTATAGATGGGATCATTTTCTTAATTTCAACCCCTTCTAGCTCACTGTTTTCATATAGGAATCCAAATGATTTTTGTGTATTGATTTTGTAAGGTGCCACCTTGCTGAATTGTTTTAATTAGTTTTTAGTGGAGTCTTTAGGATTCTCTATATACATTATCGTGTCATCTGCAAATAATAATAGCTTTACTTTTTCCCCCATTTATATTCCTTTTATATTTTTCTCTTGTAAAATTACTCTAACTAGGACTTCCAATACTATGTTGAGTAGTGGTGAAAGTGGACAGCCATGTCTTGTATCAGATCTTAGAGGAAAAGCTTTCAGTTTTTCACCATTGAAAATGATGTTAGCTGAGCATTTGTTGTAGATAGCTTCTATTTTCCTAAGATACAGCATACTATCACCAGTCTTTTGAGTGTTTTCATCATAAATATATGCTGAATCTTATCAAATGCCTTCTCAGCATCTATTGATATAATCATATGATTTTTATCTTTCTTTTTGTTGAGGTAGTGAATTATGTTGACTGATTTTCAGACGTTGAACCATCTTTGGGTCCTTGGTATAAGTCCCACTTGGTCATGGTGTACAATCCTTTTAATGAACTGTTGGATTCAGATTGCTAAGATTCTATTGAGGATTTTTGTATCTGTGTTCATTTGGGCAGTTGGTCTGTAGTTTTCTTTTTTGTGTGCATTGTCTCAGTTTTGTATTGGTAATAGAGTAATGTTGGTTTCATTACATGCGCTTGGAAGTATTCCTTCTCTCTCAATTTTTTGGAAGAATTTGAGCAGAATAGGTATTAGTACATCTTTGAGAATTTGGTAGAACTTACTTGTGAGACCACATGGAGTTTTGATTACTATTTCAATTTCCTTGCTTGTGATTTGTTTGTTCAGGTTTTCCATTTCTTCCCTAATAAGTCTCAAATGATTGTGTAAGTCTAAAAATTTATCCATCTCTTCTAGGTTATTGAACTTTATATGCACATAGCATGTAAATGTTCATAATGATCTATTTTTATCCTCTGAATTTCTGCAGTGACGCTTCAACTTTTAGCCTTTTTGCTGAACTTATAGACTCGATGATCCTTTTAAGGGTTTCCACAGCTCTTTGAACATACATTTATTAAGGTTCTTATCTGACTGTATTATAATTAAAGGCCACAATACTTCTCTTTTTCACTAAACTCTAAGCTCTTCAGGAGCAGCTCAGTGTCATTCATCTTTGTGAAACTTACCCCTGGCAAAGGGCCTGGTGTTTCACAGATTCTTAACAAATATACTTTGTAGGGATGGATGAAGGAAGTGGGATTAAGTCCATTATGTTATGATCACTTGATAGTTGTCACTGAAATGTTCCCACTGACAGTCTGAAGAAATGTTGTCTCTGTGACCATTGAGATCCCAATAATAGTGGGGAAGGACAATTGAAATATCTGCTGGTTTGGGCCATGTGCCAAGCATTCAGGGTTTATGTTCGATGGGGGTACCTTCCAGCAAAGTTCTGGGAAGGAACATGGTATTTATTTAAGAGCTGGCATCTACTTAGACAAACAAGAAAACATTCTGCCACTTCATTTGATTGGAATTGGAATTCTGCTCTCTGTTCAATGGCTGAAACAATGCATAGCATTGCAAAACATTTCAGATCAGCTGGCTGCCCTGGCAGCTTAGTTTGCGTCACTGCAGAAGCATATAGCAGATCAAGTTTCTGTGTAAAGAAGCCGGAAGAACCTGCCTTGGGATGAAAATCAGGACAATAGAGGAGGTGATAGGGAAACTTTTCAGGGCCATTATCTCAGTGCCTTCATCTTTAACAGGTTTCTTAAAAGATGGCCAGAGCTAATTATAGCACCATGTATTTATATGGTGCTTTAAAGTTTATAAAACATTTCATAGTAATTTTCACATTTTTTCCCCTATACACAAAACTGAGAAAGCTAGGGTTTGGTTACTTCATTCACTAAAAGATAGATTCCATGTGTACTATCTCCTCCATGGTTATTAGCATCCCAAGAAATTCAACAATCCTCATCTCAACTTTGTCGCTCCCAAGTTCCACTGAAATTATTCTTGCCATTGTAACCAGCAATCTTCTAGAAATCAAATGTCATGACATTTTTCCACGTTTATTTTGCCTGACTCCAGTGTAGCAAACAGCATTGTAAACTACTCCCTCCTTCTTAGGACTGTCTTCATCTCTTTCTCTAATATCGGTCCCCCTGGTATTCCTCCCATGTCTAAAATCACACCTTCTCAATCTCAGTTATTGGCACCTCTGTCCCTGTGCAGTCTTTGAATGTTACTGTTCTCTAGGATTTGGTCATTGACCCTTTTCTTTTTGAGCTCCGTATTTTCATGAGGGATCTCATCCATGTTTTTAGCTACAACTATTCATTCTAGAGTGGTAACTCCCAAGCATATTGTCAGCTCAGATCCCTTGTCTGAATTCAAAAATATATATCCTGTTTTCTGTATCTCTCCACCTGGATGTGAATAAGACCTACAAATTCCACACACTAGATTATTCAAATATTGCAGATTGGATATATCCATTCAGCTGGATAAAATGTCTCTTTACTCATTCAAGTTTCCATTCTTTCCTTCATTAACGGAAAGAATATTATATATTTAGTATATATATTTAGTAGTTTATTTAGTAGTTTAGTACTAAATATATTTAGTAGTTTTCTTTACATAGTTCCTACATTTTTTGATAAGTGTTTACTTCTAAGTATTACATACTTACATGACCATTGTATGATCTTGCTTCCATCATATTTTATAAGTGTTTATGCTGTATATAGCAAAGTTATTGACTTTTACATATTTGTTTGAAAACATCTGAAATCTCCAGTTTAACCTGTTTTCCAGTTGATTCTCTTTGGTTTTGTAGATAGGCATCCATAAATAATGATTTTCTCTTTACACTATTTGTGACTTTTATTCATTTTCTTGTCTGTGCTGGCGAGCACACCTACACCAATATTACCACTGGTAATAATGACTGTTAAGGTGGTTTCTGACTTTACTAAGAATAGACCACTTCTATTTTTCATCATTAAGTATAAAATCCTTAAAGTATAAAATCATCCTTAAGTATAAAGTATAAAATCCTTTCACCATTAACTTCAATACATACATTAATGGCATATCATTCTTTTTCATTTTACATTAGTAAATAATGTCAAATTCTTATTAAATGTCTTTTAGTTATCCAAAGAAATGATTGTAATTTTTTTCTCCTTTCTTGGCCATATGATAAATGATATTAATATAGTTCCTGATATTGAACTGTCTTCACAGTAATTTTTTTCCTAGAAAGGACCCATTTAATATAAAAATTTAAAATTTTATTCAGCTCAGGGGACTACATTCTAAATTTATGAATTATTATTTTTTCTACCAGAATTCCTATTATATCTCCTAAACCTATTCTTTTCTATCTCTTTTCTTATTTATTATGTATTCCTCTTTGTCTTTTGCTTTTGGGTTTTGGAAATTTTCTCAAACTTCATTTATGAGTTAGTGATACACTTTTCTGTACTATCTAACCTGTCATTCACTACTTGTATTAAAAATTTGCAAATAAAATTTTCATTCACTTGCAAATAAACATTTGAAATTTAAATTTTGAATTTATAAATGTATTATATAAATTATACTTATTTTTTTTTGAATGTTGAAAAGTGTTATTTTCTGATATCAGATTGTTGCTTTTAAATGGGGTGAGTGCTCAAATCTCAAGTCTTATTGAGAATACAAATCAATTTTATATTTTTTCTGGTTTATCTCACTTTTGGAGTAAGCCTCCTTCAGAAGAGAATTTGATCTGATTCTTCAGATGCGCTTCCTTCTCTCAAACTGCTGTGTCATTTTTTTTCCTGGTAAATTTTCTGCTTGTCCAACTTTCCTGAGAAAATACTATTCAGGCTTGTGAGTTCTAATGGTTTCTGTCAGAGTCTTAAATCTTTTTTTTTTTAAGATTTATTTTTTTATACAAGAAAGGTAGTATAAGCCAGATGTGCAGGAGGGTGAGAGGATTCACCAGAGACAGTGCGGGGAACAGAACAGGCAGATGATGAAATACATTGCTGAGGGGAGCCGCAGGCGAGACAGGAGAGGTCTCCTGCGCCATGTGGGTTCCCCCCGCTTGCTGTAAGGATCAGGAAAATGCTACAGCCAGAGACATCTGCACAAAAAGCCCATCTTGTGCAGAAGGATTCCTTCCAGCACACAGGAAAGTCCTTGGTTATCGCAGACACCACAGGCTGTCCGCACTGTTCATCGTCAAACTTCTTGAGAAAGGGAGTCTTTCGGCTCCCTTTGTTTTTTTTTTTGTTTTTTTTTTTTTTTTATAGAGGCATTTTTTATTTATTTGTTTCTTTGTTTGTTTGGTTGGCTATACATGCACTGGGTACAGTCAGAAGCGCGGGAGGGTGAGAGAATTCACCAGAGCCAGAGCGGGGAGCAAAGCAGGCAGAAGGACCGAAGTACACTGCTGAGGGGAGCAGCGGGCGGCAGGAGAGGTCTGCGCCATGTGGGACCCTCCTCTGGTGGCCGGGGAGCAGCCAGGGATCGAACCAGCGTCACAGAGGCCGCGGGCAGCTTCGCAACCCAGCGCTCAACCTCTGCGCCACCGTGGAGGCCCTTTCGGCTCCCTTTGTATTTCCAAATAGTGGCCACATTGAGTCGTGGCCCTACTGCTGAAAGTTAGGCACCTTTGCACAAGTCAAGTGAGAATTCCCCTTGATTGTGGAAACTAGGGAAGTATGACCGAAGGCAGCCCGATGGCAGGTAGCTTCATGGCTAAGCAGATGGAAAATGGCTCCCCTTGTCTTACTGTCATAAGTATCAGCATTTAGAATACTCCCTTTACACTTTGTGGCTGCCCTTGTCTGAAGACCCTCCAAATTTGGAAGTTAGGAGGACTGCACTATATATCCCATCTACTTACTGCCTGAGTCAACTTCTTCATGTGCACAGAGCTAAGGGCATTGGTCCATCAGTCCATTCAGACCACTAACCAGACTCCTTGGGTTCAAATGCCAGCTCTCTCACTAGTTGCGGGTATGATGGATTTAGTTAGATTGCATGTGTGCTGGTTTTCTCACCTGTATCAGCGGGATAGTAATAACCTATCAGTGTGGGCTGACGCACCTCCCTCTGGAGTCCCTTGACATTAAGCATTCCAGATGGTGCCTGCACAAGGTAACAGTCAGTGTGAATTCATGCACAAGATGCCAAATCTCTGGTTCCAGGAAGGTAGCCTTCCCTGATTTAGATAGATGATAGATAGATAGATAGATAGATAGATAGATAGATAGATAGATAGACACATGACAGACATTTTAGAAAGAGAAGCGTTAAGTGTATAGGTACAAATTTCCATCTTGTTCCAGAAGTCCTAAGGTAACTTTTCTGAAATAAAAGTTGGTCATTTCACTCCTTGATTTATACTTTTGAATAGTCACTCACATTAAAGAGTGCAATTCAAACTAGTTGATGGGATCGGCAAAGCCACCTGGAATCTAGCCCACCTTCTAGTCTTTTCTAACCTTGTCCTCTCTAGCACCCCAGGCTCAAACACAAGCAAACCTCCCAGACTTATGTTGTAGTTCACACACACACAGGGCCTCTCTCCCCCTTCTCAGCACCTCTACGCACACTATTTGCTCTATTACAATTCTGAAGGCTTACCTCATAGATATCCCTCCTCTGTGAAGCCCATAATTGCAGCAGTGGACCCTGATGGTATCCACACCGTGCCCAGTGCAGGTTACTCTAAATGTGCCTGTGGGACTTTACTGCCAATTTCCACGATTATTGGAATCAACTAGTAAGCTTGTTAAAAAATACAAATGACAACTCTGGAAGATTCCAACTCACTAGCTTAGGAGTGGACCCATATATTTATAAAACAACTGAGGTGATTCTTAGGACCAACCAGGTCTGGGTTAAAATCCATCCTCTCGGGTTTACATTCTCCCCATTGGTTAACATGCCTCCCCTCTCACTAGGTCCTCTTTGCTGGTTTTCCTTCCTTCCCTCTAGTTAACCCTCCTCTATGGTTGACATTGTTGTTCTCTGTAGTTGACTCTCCCTCCCATCTGATTAATATGATCTTCTCTCCCTAATGGGACATGAATTTCCTTAGAGCAATCACCATGTCTTAACTGCTTTTGTGCCCAGAACCTTACACAGTTCCAGGCACTCAAAAATGTCTCATAAAAATAAATGAATAATTGAATCATCTCTTTCCTAATTGTTTTAGCCTCCAGTCTATTAGGTATTTGTATCCTTTATTGGTCATTGATTTTACCCACCTTCTTTTGACTTTCAGAGACTTCACTGAGGAGCTTATAAGTGAGGCAGGAACTATTGTTCTAGTTTGGCAACAAAGACCAGACTTGTTTGACAAACTTACTGTGAGCCTCTGTCCTCTTGAAAGGAGGCCCAGGGGATCAGAGGAGCTATTGTGTAATAGCCTTCTGACAAGACTTAACTATTTGGCAACTTCAAGCTTGGCGCAAGGATTGGCATTGAGGATGAAAAACCTGAACACCCAGAAAGCATGAGCCACCACCTTAAATGGACTTGCTATTGTTCTATACTGGATGTAGGAGCAAGGCTGAGGACTCTAGGACCTAGCCTGTAAATCCTCCACTTGCCTCCACTGGCTGAGTTATTTTAGGTAAGTTATTAACCACCCTGAACCTCAGTGTCCTTGGTGCAATAAATGCTTCCTCTTTCCTTTCTGTCATATCTTGGGCTCTAGCCTGAAATTACAGCAAAATAGAAGAAAGCAGCCAGAGGCCTCGGCTTAGACTCTTGTGCTAGGATGCTCAGTGAGATATGCTATTGCAGAAAGCCAGGGAGAATCCAGTCTAGCAAGCAGACCACAATTCCAGGAAAGATGAAAAACAGACCATTGAGATAGACCAAGCAAGTCACTGTCTCAGGATATTTAAGAATCCTCAGAGGTTTCTGTAACAAGAGAGGGTGTAACATTTCCACCACATCTCAGTGTTCTTTGGGGAAAGAATTCATTCCTCTGTGTAGTCCTAGTGTCTATCAGAGTGCCTGACAGAGGACTAATGAATATTTGTCAATTGAACACAGAGAAGAAAAAGGCAAAGTTTGACATTGTCTCTCCCTTGTTCTTTCCTAGTTTCCCTATCCTCCTGGATTAGATTTTTGGAAATAAGTTGATGTTTACTTAAGATCGTAGAAGCTATTTGGCCCATGCCGTGGCCTCCATTCTTGGATGTGGTTAAGCATCCCAGAGCTCTGTCTCCTGGGCTACTCTTCAAGGTGTCCAGTCCAGACAGCCCCTCCTCTCAGAACAACATTGAGGTTTCTGCTGTCAGATAAAGTTATGAGTGGTGCACAGCACCTTTATTAAGGGGGAATTCTTGTTGGGAAAGCAGCAAGGTCCATTATGATTTGGCTTTGTTCTGGTGGAACCCTATTTAAAAATGGATCTGCAAACTGGGAGAGCTGGGGGGTTCCATGTGCTAAAAGAAGCATAATTTGGGGCTTCTGGGCCAATCCAAGAGGGAATAAGAGAGGGAGAGGGAACCAACAAGATGATGTGAATTGCCCTTTTGGACACTCCTGTGATCTCTAAACCTCCCTTTCTTATTAGACTTATCAACTTGTATGAAAACCAGTAAAGAGTGAGTTTTGCATCTTGGTAAATGAAGGGAAAAAAGAAATAGTCTGTGCATATTTAGGAATTCATCACAATGAGAAGCTTGAAAGGAAAAACCATGAAAATCCCCACACACCATACCTAAGACTTTGAGCCAAAATAATCTGAAGGGCAAGTCAGGGTTCTCTCAAGTGATACCCACTTCCTCTGATCCTGACATCATTCTAGACAACACAAGGAATATACAGTTAATATGCAAGTTGGTCCTTGTCCTCGGGGAGTTTACAATCTCAGTGGGCTTGCAAGATATAAAACCATTGGCCAGTGTGCTTTTACAGGGTGCATTTTAGTTTCAGCAGAGAACAGTAGAAGTGATTACAGAAAGACCTTGACGAGGGTTTCTTGAAGGGTCACCCTGACTAAAGTGTTCAGAGAGAGATAACAGGATTTGGTCTAGCAGAACATAGGAACGACCTTTATAAGGGCTCCCTCTCAGAACCTTCTTAAACAGAACAGTCAGGAAACACCAAAGAAACAAAAGCAGCTCTGTCCTCTGCTCATTTTAAGCACATGCCTCAAATAATCTGCCTGAGTAAATTTCACAGGCAAATTCAGCTTCCTTTTTCCCTATAACGATTATTTTAAGCCATTTCTCCAGACATTTACATGCCTAGCTCTTCTTCCAAAGCAAAGCAAAATAAAACAAAAACAAGCAATGAAACAAAAGCTTTCCTACCACTCCCAGCAACCTCCAGTCATCTTCACTTGCTTTTGGCCTCTCTGAATTAACTTGAATAGGAGGAAGGCATGCACTTAGCCCCCATACCCTAATAAACTAAATGTTTAGACACAATACTAAGGAAAGTAGACTTCTCTGAGAAATTAAAAGTTGTAACTTCCAAAGTCTAAGTGAAATTGAGTAAGTCCCTTTCCATTGTGGCGAGGAAATAGAAAGGAAGCAATAATCATACAGTATCCAGAAAATAACTACTCCATGGGATAGGACTTCAATTTCCATTTTAATGGAAACATGTTGCTTTAAAAAGAAAAGAAGCAGATTTCTGAATGATATGCCTTTGTTCCCCATTAACAACCTGGATGTGCATCTAGAATTAATGAGCTACATTTTTATTTCCATTTTGCTGGGGGGGTGGGTGGTTATTGACCAGGGATGTTGCATTACCTGATGTCTGATCTCTCTAGTGCTTACCTCTCTGCCTCCCCATTCCCCCCTTCTGAATGAGATGTTAGTATCTTGGCTGTGCCTCAAATAAACTTACAATTCAGGTTTTTATTTCTTCCTCAGTGGAGCCTCTCAAATCCCTTATCTTCAGCTCAACAGGAAGGAAATTACTTTGTTAACAGAATATTGAATGCTGATGATTTACCTGTTTATATACAGGGGAAAGAAAGCTCTGAAATATTCAATTTCATATACAATAGTCCTAATTCTCTGGGGTGGAGGGGGAAGGACCAGATGTGGCTGAAGTGCATAGAAAGATGCTGCTTTACACGGCTTCCCTGAGTAGTGACACCAAAGCCCTGTGGGTCAGAGAGAGTTTGATGCATAGTTATACCTTTGCGGTCACAGTGGGAAAGCCAGAAGTACAGATTCTCCTTTGCTGCTCTCATTTGAGCATAAAAATTACAGGCACTGAAGTCAAACAACCCAGACTTGAATCCTGCCTGATCACTAACTCCAGTCTAATATTCACACCCTCTTGCCCCAATTCCTCACTAGTAATGTGGCCTTGACAAATACTTAATTGCCTTGTGATTTGGTTTTCTTGACGGTAAAATATAGACAATAACCTGGGCAACAGAGTTGTTTATAGGAAATAAGAGTCATAAAGAGTCCAACATGATGCCCGGACAGCTCCATTTCCTTTTTTTTTTTTTTTTAATGCTGTGTATATTTTTTATTATTTTTTAATTTTATATATTTTTACATCATTTTTCATTTTTGCACAATGTATGCATTTTCATCTTGGTTACAGTCCCCACACAATTCCCACCCGGCGTTATTTTGATCCTACACCCTCCTCGCCTGCCACCCTGTAATATGTGTCTCTGGTTTATAGTTGCTTGTTGATTTTGATTTTTACTTTATTATAATTAGTCTTTTTCCAGCTCCATTTCTTAAGCTTAAACAAACCAAATGTTAGAAAAATCGTTATTTTGATCCCCCTTTCCTTTAGAAGGCTAAATTAATACTCTCGCTGTTTAGTGCAGGGGTGGGCAATCTATGGCCTATGGGCAAAATTCATTCAACCACCTGCTTCTACAAATGCAGTCTCACTGGGACACAGCCAGTCACGAGCACGGACATGCTGCCAGCGCTCCCTTCACTCAGACAGCAGTGTTGCGTGGTGCAACAGAGACCATGGGGCTCACAACGTCCACAGCATTTACTGTATGGCACTATAAGAAAATGTTTTCCCATCTCTGGATTAGGAGAAAGACGGGATTTTAGAGTAACATTGAAATCCTGGCTCTTGTGTTCATTAAGTGTAAGGCATTAAGGGCCTCCCTGGTGGCCTAAGGGCCTCCCTGGTGGCCTAAGCATTAAGTCTCAGCACTATCACCCCTACTGCCTGAGTTCCATCCCTGACCAGGGAGCTGACCCACATGGCACAGCAGACCTCTCCTGTCTCACCTGCTGCTCCCCTCAGCAGTGTATTTCGGTAGATCTGCCTGTTCTGCTCCCCACTCTGTCTCTGGTGAACCCTCTCACCCCCTGCACCTCTGGCCTCCACCCCAGTTCTTCTACATACACACACACCAAAAAAAAAAAAAAAAAAAAAGGCAAAAAAAAAAAAAGTGTAAGCCTTGAATAGTGCGTAAACTTCCTGAGTTTAAGTTTTCTCACCAGCCCAATGAGAATAATATCATCAAAGAGTTAGGTTGAGTAGATAGCAATAGAAAATATATAAAAGTGATGGTTCACAGGTGAATTGGTGGTGGGACTTTTACTGGGAATACACAATGATGTAAAAGATTTAAATTAAAAAAAAGAAATTTAAAAAAAGAAAAGAAAATATTTATAAAGTAGTGTAGCACTATGGCTGGTTCTTCCTACTCTTTTAATTAATAAATGGAAGGAGAGACAAAAATCATCACTGGAGTTTTCTTGCTTAGAAATAATCTGCTTTGATCTGAGAGCTCTTTGAAAATACTTATTTCTGGACCTCCTCCTAGAAATTCTGACATGGTAGGTCTAGAAAGAACGAATAGAGTCTAACTTTTTTATAGTTCCTTAGCTAACTGATTGCCAGTCTGGTACAGGAAGCAATGATCTATTCCACCTCCAGCAATTTATAGGTGGGGAAACTTGTCAGTTAGTACAGAGGCCCCTGGCCCTACTAGGTCAGAGGTAATCATAGTGGTGTGCAAACTATAGTGAGCCTGTCTTCTGTCCATCTCTTGCATCACAGCAAGGGGACACGGTGTATAGATTCTTTTATTGACTACAGAGGCTTTGTACAGATGCTTAGCAGCCCGTTCTGCAGCTTTTCTTGAGGCCCCGAGCCCCAGAAGCTTGAGGACATAGGATCTGGGGACTGCAGCTTTATAAGTAAGCGTGAATCTTACATGCCAATTGCCACATGAGTACATGTCCCACGACTTTGTGAGGTCTGCAGGCAGAGGGTCTCAATCAACCCCAAAGTTGTCATGCACCAAGCAGAGATTCAGTTAACCAGAGGACTCCCCTTATGACCTTGTTATTAAGTTCTATAAAGAAATGGGATCTATTGTTTGACAATCAAAGGATGCCAGAGATATGCAAATTCTGGGAAAGCCAATGACCACCGGGAGACCTGGTGTTAACCCAAATACTCAGGCGATTCACGGCATTTGGGATCCAGTCTAAGACCTTGATTTCACCACCTTGGTAGGGAAGGATGACAGTCTCACCCTCTGTGAGCTTTTTTACTTCTCTTGGATACAAAGCAGTTAGCTCTTTCAATCCATCAATGCTGCATATTACAAGCCTCTCAGAGCGAAGCTGCATTCCCTCCCCTTCCTTTGTGCAGTCTCTGGCTCTAGCATGTGTTTGTTACTCTCACATGTTATAAAAACAGCAATAGAGGAACCCATAAATACCACTGGCCCTATGCTTCAGGCTCAGGCAGCTTTGTGTCTGGCCACTGTGGTACAGTGGATCATGTACTGATCACTGCATTATAAGGGTCACCAAGTCTCCAACCTGCAACACCTGAGATCTTATCCTTCTCCAATAATCTAATGCCATAATTCAGGTTCTGTTACTTATAGAATCCACTTACAACTGCTAACTCTGTTATCAATTAAGATTCAGATCAGCTAAAAGCAACCGAGACCTGATCACTCTTCTTAAATACTCAAGGTTTTGGTGCACAAATAATCACAGTGGCAGGCAGGCCAATATCCTAAGCAAGCCAGAGAGAAGTCAATGCTAATTTTACCTGAAAATCAGTGGCTATAGTGAAGCCATCAGGCACCTGTGCTTCTATGTTTCTGCCCTTTCTGCAGAAACATGTGACTTCCATTCTTAGGTCACCTCGTGGACCAAAGTAACTGCTAAGGTTCCAGTCATTATAGTTGCATTTTAGGTAGCAGAAAGGAGGAAGGGCTAAGGAAGAAAGGGACTTCCTCCTGGTGTTCTTACATGACCTTCCACTTGAATCTATTTAGCCAAAACTTGCCTGACCAGATTAGGGTTTTGTGAGAGGAAGGGGGGGGGACAGAGATTAAGTGGGTCACCACTCAGCTCTGCTCTGGACCATGATTACATATCTTATCCCAGAGGATGGTGAATTGGATATCTGATATAAAAAGCACCCTACTCAGGAAACCTGAGGGGACATGCTTTCCCAAAGAAGTGGATGGTCATTGGTCCATTGACTACACAGAGGAAATAATTGTAAATGGATAAGGCTTGACAGCAACTACATGCTGATGCTACTAGAAATGGAATCATTACTATTCCAGGTGTTTTAATAGTATCCTTCCCTTCCTCAGTCCCATCCCATTTCTCACCCTCATATCATTGCCAACCCTCCCAAAAAATAGACCTTGAGAGAGGTAGGGGTAATGGAGGGAGAAAGGCTTGGGGATGGAGAAGTAATTCTCTGCACATTACTTGATATCAGAAAAACATTTCTACATGTTGACACCAACACATTTTTTTTAAAAAAAGTCATATCAAATCTGTTGAAACTACGTTGTTTCTTTTAGGTGGGATACCCAGCTCAGTGATGGGGTGACAGTAAGATTCCAGGAGCCACTAAAGTATAAATAATCCATCTCATTTTAAGACAACAGCTCCTAGAGTGACCGACAGCCATCTTTTTCAGTTGGCCAGTCACCCAGGGGACATGCAATCACTCAGAGTAAATAATCCAAAAAGAAAGAAAGAAAGAAAACATTGGGAGGGGAGGCCAAAGCTGGTTAGGTAGCCATGAAACAGAAACAAAGCCATCAAAGCTGTTCAAACAAATGACTTTAATCTGTTTATGACACCTGTCGCCTAGGCACAGAAAAGACCTCAGAAGGTCAGAACCCATCAAGACACAGCGGGAAACTAAATCGTTCCATGCCCCCCTCCCACATAATATGGTAAAGATGGGCATAAATCATTATCTTCTCTGGAGTTATAATTACCAATAAAATCCCATTTCAATGAGTTCCACCAACACTTCAAATTGCTTTTTCATAATAGCAATTGGTACCAATTTTACTGCCAAAAATCATATTCCTGATCCTCTAAATCTGAACGTGAGATAGAGGTGCAGGTGTCGCTCTATAGTATATTTTCCCAAGGCTAGACCCAACTCTGATCTTTTTTTTTAAAGATTTATTTATTCATGCATACAAGAACCGGGGTAAAGGCCAGATGCACGGGAGGGTGAGAGGATTCACCAGAGACAGAGCGGGGAGCAGCACAGGTAGACGGAACGAAGACACTGCTGAGGGGAGCAGCAGGGGTGGTAGAAGAGGTCTGAGGTCTGCCGCGCCATGTGGGACTCTCGCTGGCCGGCCGGGATCGAACCCGCGCTGCAGAGGCTGAGGACAGCTTCACAGCGCTGCGCTCAACCATCTGTGCCACCAGGGGAGGCCCCCAACTCTGCTCTTTACCATTGTTTCCCCATGACCCAGCAAGGGTGGAGTTGGGGTTACCTAGTACACATAGTGCACTCTTTCCTTCCTAGGAGGACCTGCCTTCATCCCCATCACCAAACAATGTCTTAGGGAGACTCTGTTGAGTCTCCCTAAGAATGCCTGACATAACCACTACAAGTCCTTAATGTTTGTTGGATTTGATCCTTGCAATAATCACCTGAGGGGTCTCCCCGGTGGTGCAGCAGGTTGAGCGCAGTGCAGTGAAGCTGTCTGCAGCCTCTGCAGCACGGGTTTGATTCCCAGCGGGCCAAGGAAATAACCACGTGGCACGGCAGACCTTTCCTGTCTCACCCACTGCTCCCCTCAGCAGTGTATTTCGGTCATCTGCCTGTTCTGCTCCCCGCTCTGTCTCTGGTGAATTCTCTCACTCTCCCAACACCACTAGCCTGTACCCCAGTTCTTGTATAAATAAATAAATTAAAAAAAAAATCCACCTGAGAGGAAAAATTTTAAGTGTCTTTTATGAGTTTGACCAGTCCTGGTGAGAATAAGGGACTTGAGGATGCAGACAAAGAGATGGGATAGGATGAGTGAGGATTAGCACAGGCCTCACCAGAGCTGGGAGACTGTCCAGCTTTCCCCTTCAGGACTGAGACTCCCAGCAAAACTCATACTCGGGCCCTACAGACTATTTACAAGAACTGTTCACCATAAGGAAACTAAGACGTGGCGAGGAGATGATTTGCCAAAATGTCCCACCAGTCCACGGCAGAAAAGTAAAAGACTAGAGGTCAGTTCTTTCTGACTGTCAGAGGAGACTATTTTTGTTGCTGCACTTCATGAGTATGTACCAACACAGCTGCCTTTTGCTGTGGGCTGTGTAAGAATGAAGAAGTGAGGGCCTGCCCCTTGGAGCTCAGACCTCCATCTTCCGAGGAAGCACCACTACCAAAGGGACTGCCCTGAGGTCTCTGGACGTGGGAAGATGGGGGCTGTGTCCTATGGGATGCGTGCCTGGGTCCCTCTGCCCAGAACCCATGTTCCATCATCCCCCGCTCTCCCCATGTACTTCCTTGATCAGGGAGGGGGCTGCTTTTCTCCTCTGCAGCCCCCACATTTACAACCTGTGTGCAGTGCCCCACTAATGCCTGGAGTCACAGCACCTCTCTAGCGAGCCTCTAACAACCATCCTCACAAAGGAAATTTTTTTAAAGGCAGTGAAACAGGATGCCTAATGGAGGGGCAGGGGGAGAGTGGGATAGGGCGCGTGGGCTCCTCTTCCAGCAGGAAACTGGATCTTAAGTTCTCCAGTGGGGAGGCCACTTCATTCCAGCGAACCCTAGAAGAGGGCCAGTGTGCGGCTGACCAAATTTTATTGCCTCTTTCCCAGCCTGTGACACCACGTTCCAGCAATTTTCATGCTTAAATGTCTCAGTGGAATTAGCACATGGGGACTGTGGGGAAGAATAATACTGCTCCAATTTATTTGTTTCCCATGAAATATTATTTAAGTTGTAAATTGAGTACTTCCATCCTTGACAACAGCTATTAAGCTGACGCCACTGCCCCATCTGCCTTTTGCTGTTTGAGTATCTCTGGGCGCCTCGCCCTGAATCCAGCCAATCTTGCTGATGGTGTAAGCAGTTTAAGTGTCTGGTGTCCTGGATACCCGGCTTGAAGCTAGGTGCTGAGGCTCTGATAAGACTCCATGATGCCCCTGGGAGTGTGTCTACAAAGATGAGAGGGGAGAGCAGATATGTAGTATGTTGTGTACCTGCTGTGCCCCTGGTGCTGTCTGCTCCCTTCCCATGCTTTGTCTTAGCCATCACTGCTCACCAAGTAGCGTCTGTCCTTCCTGACAATGGAAAATATCAGGCTCTAAAATATCACTTCAACAGAGAGTAAGTACCTGTAAAAGCAATAAGCAAGAGCAAGGGGTGAGGGAAAGAGGGATGTTCTGTTCTCGGGGCTCCATGGGAGGATGGGAAGATGTGGTCCAGTGACTGGAAATAAAGACCAGGGAAGTCCTATATCACCAGCAGGACAGGCTTCAGGGCAATGTGTAAACACAGGCCTGGGAGTGTTTACTTTCCAGAAAGTGAGTGTTCCTCTCTCGGGCTCTTGCTCTGTGTTTGACAGGCCTGGTCTCAGGATCCTTCATACATCCTGTTAGAGGCTTGAGTTCTCTCTGGGCCTTTTCACCAGCAGAGACCCACAAGGCAGTGACCTTCCTCACTCAACTTCTATCGTTATTTTCCCATCAGCATCTGGTGGGAATAAACTAACATCTGCTTGCTTAATAGAGAAGGACCTTAAATCAGTAAGTGGGTGATAAAGAGGGTTGTGTGTGCCCAGCCAGGTGTTCTTAAAATTAACGTAAAATACCAGAGGCACAAAAATATTTCTTAAATATGTTAATTATCTTGCAAGATAGTGAGGAATATTTAGGTGAAAATCTATGTAAAGGTAACAATTCTAAGTATTGAAGGGAGCAGTGACTTTTCTCTTGAGGGCATCTGACCTTGACTTTGACTCATAAGATATAGGAATAAGACACAGAGCCTAAGACCTGCCTAAGAACACCTTCTCTTAAAGTTGAGAAGCAAAGAACTAGAAATAAAAGCCTACCCTACGGGAGATTACAAGTAAAACTGCCCATCTCTAACCTTGGTCCTGGGTCAAAAGGCAAAAAAATCTCTTCTGAAAGTTTGCAGCAGAAAAAAGGTTTGGGGGTCAAATTCCTATCAGTCTGTTGGTCTAAAAAACCTCATTTTTAAAAAAGATTTATTTATTTATGCATACAAGTACTGGGGTACAGGCCAGAGGCACAGGAGGTGAGAGGATTCACCAGAGACAGAGCAGGGAACAGAACAGGCAGATGGACTGAAATACACTGCTGAGAGGAGCAGCGGAAGAGCCAGGAGAGGTCTGCTGCACCATGTGGGTAGCTCCCTGGCCAGGGATCGAACTCACGCTGTAGAGGCTGCGCACAACTTCACAGCACTGCGCTCAACCCCCTGCATGACCAAAGAGGCCCTAAAAAAACTCATTCTAAAAGCCAGTTCACAATGGCCCCAGCCTGGAAGTGCTCCACGTTCTGGCAGAAACCACTGCAATTTTTTTCTGAAGAAACCCACCTTTATCCAGGTATCAGTAAACTCTCACAAGTATATTCCAAGGAAAACAGGCAGGCTGCAACTAAAATGAAAAAAATCATCATGAGTGAGAACCTGCAACCTATAGGAGCAGACCCATGAGATCTCAGCTACAGGTGTTACTAGAGGCACAGAATATAAACGCTTTATTACATGTAAGGTAATTAAAAAAGAAGACTGAGAATATGAAAAGCAAGTGAAAAATATAAAGAATGACCAAGCATGATGAAAAATAAGCAAATTAAATTATAAAGATGAAAAGTAATGAGTTCAAATGTAAACCAATGGACAATTTAATAGTAGGTTAGAAATGCTGAAGATAGAATGCATGAACTGGCAGATGAATCCCCCAAATCAAGAATGCAACCTGAAGAAATGAATATATAGCTTTAAAAGCAAAACAAAGTTAAGTTGATAAATAAGTTGTCTCTACATTTCTCTTTAATATTTCAGATACTGCATAACTGTAATCCTTCCCAATTCCATACCAATCCATTTTATCACAGAATATAAATTATTTACTAAAAAATAGATCAACCTTCCCGCAATACAAAATATTACTAAAAGCAATTCAAGAATTTCAAAGTTAAGTTGTGCACACTATTAAAGTTTCATTGTTTACTTTGCAAAGTTCCCTTCTTTCATATGGATAAATTTTAGTGTCTTCTTGTTTGTCAGATTTGTATTTTAAAATTATAGTTTTCTAAAAACTTCAGAAGCTTTTGGGATACTGTATTGAAAACACTTTTTATTAAGATTTTCAACTAACTTTAAACAAAATACAACCAAAATTTAGAGTATTCAATCACAAAATATTTGCTACTATTATATAGGTTAAAACACAAGAGTTAACTTGTTAAATGCTCAGGTACTTCTAAAATCCTACAGAAGTATATTTTTGTATTCATGATTAACTTTATCACAAAAAAATAGTTCTGTTACTCTGGATCTACAAAAATTTTTATAAATTTCAACAACTTTCACTGCTATTTCAATTGGTAAAATATCATAGCTTGTTTAGACACAGTGGAAAATTATGTGTACCACAATCTATTCCAAGTACGTATCTGTTCCATACGATTCCTAATTTAGGAAAGACGTTGTTTTTACCACATTATATTCATATTGGTACTAAAACAAAACTATTTATCTTCACTGTTGAAGTTTAAAATGAACTTGTAACAACTCCCAACAATGTCAGTTGTTACCACTTCCCAAAACTTTGAATTGATGACTCAGATTCTAAATGAATTGAACCATTATTGGAATTAACTGATTTCATCTTTGAAAAATCTGATGACACAGTTATAAAATTAGAATCGTTTAGCTATTTGCCAAGTTCTTCTTCTGCTAACTGAGCCAACATATTAATAGCTATCACTTGAACTTTTTATACATGCACAAGAAAAATTGGAACTGAAAATGAGTGAAATTAATTTAGAATAGTCATTTAACTTAAGTAAAAAGCCATGCTTCATGGAATGATGGGCAAAAGCATCAATTTCACTGCACATCAACTTCTTTGGGTACAGTCGTCTTAAAATAACTACTAGCTTTTCAGCATAGATGCTGCTGCTTCTTCATCAGATGTGTGTGTTCTGTTTGCACGTGTTCGGTGATGGCATCTTAACCCCTTAGAAGGTAAATGTCTAAAATCCCTTGGAGCAGTTGCACCTTCATCATTGCCTTTTATGAAAAGCAGAAATCTAGTCCTTAATTTTTCATTAAACTACACTTTTATTTATTTATAACTTTCTGCTGTCAAAAGAATTTTTAGCTAAGAAAGCACTATAAATGAGTGAATAGGTGAACAAATATATGAATGAATGAATGAATGAATGAATGAGAAAACAGTCATGGATTTTCACTATACAATAAAAGGCAGGTCTCTAATAAGGATTTCCAATTATTCTCCATATTCACTACAGCGGGATTGCTCAACCTCCATCCTGCTTATGTGAGAGATAATTTTACAAATTTCCCACCAAGCCTGATGACCATGGTCTGGTAACCTGGAGCACAAGTCAGGCATATAACACAGTATAACTGGCTGATAACCAGATGGTCAGCAGGGCCAGCAATACCAAACAATAGTCCCACACCTACCTGAATCTGAGTCTTTCTTTTATAGGTTACTGTCCTGCCTGATGTATGTGAATGGAAGATATTTTCAGGGCTGGGATTAGCATGAGGCAAGTGAGGCTCTGACCCGGGGTGCAGAATTTAAGGGGAATGAAAATTCAGCATTACAGACAAACAATATTTTAATACAATATTTTTAAATATTAAAATGAATGCCAGAGTACCTATTCTGAGGCAAAGTCTAAATTTGCAATAAACACAGCATCTAACGGTACACTTATTTGACCCTAATAGTGAGGGCCTCATTCACCTCACCCTAATCCCAGCCCACAGATCCTGCCTCTATGGGGCGAATAGGAGATCTGTCAGAGAGGAGAAGCTGCCCTGAGTAAGGCAGATATGGAAACATGCCATTCTCAAAATTACATGCCATTCTCTAACTCTGCCCTTTTGCATTAAGTGCCCTTGCTTTGATTTTTTTCTGCTGTGGAGATTAAAAGTCAAGTCTATGGTTATTTGAAAACATGCCTGTCACTTTCGGGAAGGGGGTGATGGAAAATCAGGGGAATCCTAGACCCACCTTTACGTAATTGTGGCAGTCTCTATATAGCCTACAGGATTTGATGAAATGGGTATTTCAGCCCAAAAGAAACAATCTTTGATGTTACACAGAATTCAAAGTTGGTTAGAAGAGAACAGTAATTAACTTAATATCAAGGCCACGTTGCATATGAAGATGAAAATGCCCCCTTTCAGATTATAGTCAACTACATTTTCCCACCCAACTGACTAAGAAGGCATTAGTCAATACTCCAGTAACAGCAAAGGTCAAAAGGCACAACACCCTAAATGGAACTTACCCTTATTATTAAGTTTTCACTAAAGTCGTGACGTTCCATCAATAAAATACTTTTTCCCCTTGTAGTAATTAAAATCTCAAAGAAATTGCTTTCCAAACTTTCTGTTTGCTTCTGACTCTGCCACTGGGGCCCATATGGCCCCATCAGCACTTCCCAAATCAAATTTCTATAAGCTTGACTTCCTATGTGTCACTGCACCCCTCCCACCCAGGTTTTAGTGATGAGAATCCCAAAAATGGGAATGTTACCAAGAATTAGATCTTGATGGTGGCATCATCCTGTGGCCGAGGGGGTGGTTATAACTGTATTGTCTGCCCATGCCCACAGGCTCAAGACTGGAGACTGAAATGTGAGAATAAAGGTTCTTTACAGGAAGAAAGCAATTGTTAGAGAACTGACAAGCTAGTAGGTGACTACAGGCAATCTGGCAAAAGCCTTCAAGCTGCCAAAGGAAAAGTGCTTTATTTCACACCTTGCAAGTTCTGTGAACTTGCCATCATTTCTCCTTTCTGTTGGAGAATATGCATGCTCTCTCACAGATCCACCACAGCTACCTCCCACCTCCAGTACAACCATTGAGAAATTGGGGTTTTTGCTATAACTCATACACTGAGTATGATTGACAGATACTCCTGGTGTTACTCAATCCCAGTGGTAACTGTCTGCTTGTCCAAATCTGCCCACGTCAACCTATAGAAACACTCAAGATATACAACTTGGTTCAGAACTTCACTTCTTTTCTTCATATTTCATTTCAGGCCTTTTATGATAGCCCTGACAGGAAACTCTGTATCTGAATCTTCTTTGAAACTTTCATTTCATGTGGGGCAGGAGAGCTCAGTTAACAGCCTACTACATTGGTCTTGGTTCCAAAGTCTTTGCTTCCATTTTTTATGTTCTTGTTGACTGTGCTCTTGCTACAGCTGATACTTTTTGAAATGAGTAAACTGATAATGCTGTGAGTCTACTTTTGGTTTTTTTGGAATTGTGAAAAACATAGCAGTAGGGAGATGAGGGACTTGCCATTATCAAGATGCCTTAGTAGTGCATAAACTTGGGTCACCACTGTTGGCGAGGCCTCTTTGGTTATAGTTTTGTGAGTTTGAGTTTAGTCGAACAGGCAAAGTTGCTAGTCAAGCGATCTGGATGATCAGGTTCCTGGATATCAATGACTAAAGAAATCCCCAACTGATGAAATATTAGTGATCTGAGGTATAAAGACTGTGCACTCCTTGAGATGGAAGGGAGTGGGGAGTAGGAAGGGATAGGTGGGAGCAACTTCTTGGAGGAAAAGCCAAGGGTGTCACCATGTAGAAAGACTGAATTCTCTAAAGTTCTCAGCTTATAGGTCAATGCTGAAGTTAGTAAGTCAATAGTACTTATTGAAAATTTATATAAGTATTTAATGTTAAGAGACAGGAAATGTTGAAGACCTAGGGTCAAGGAGGTATTCATGTCAGATGAACCCGGATATCGGTTTGACAAAAAACACTGAGCAATAATTATTTCACACATAAGTTATAATCTGTAATGTGTTTTCCTGCTGCCTTTATTTTCACTCAACAGCCATTTATGGAGTTCCTGTTCAATTAAATTTTCATTGAATATTTACTACATCTCAGTCACTGAAGGAGACTAAAGATACTGCCATGAGTAAGTCGCAGTAACTACCATTCTCAAAGACTCTGTAAAGAGTGGTGAAGAGCAAAGCCTAGATATACAAATAGGCTAATAAAGTGAAATGTGGTCAACATAATGTTGGGGATCCTCACAACAGAAAATGTGGGCACCTTATCTACAAGGATATGATGGCTGAACCATAGCATGAAAATAAGTAGGAGCTGGCCAGGAAGAGATTAAAAAGAAAAAACATCCTGGGCTGACAGGCCTCTGTATTCAGACAAGAGGTGGAATTCAGGCTCACAACAGGTGACTCATGGTTTTAGTGGTGCTTGCAGGCAGTAAGATTCATCCACCCACTGAGCTGCAATCTTAGGGTCCTCAGTCTATCAGGGGTGAAGAATGTTTCAAAGAGTATACTGAGCTCCTATGTTGCTAACCCCTCTTGTCCTTCACTTCCCAGGAAGTAAACCAAAGGTCAACACATCAGCTTTCCACCTGTTATACAAAATTTTATCAGCACACAGTCCATTAAAGCACTTTATGGCTTCTTTCACACTACAAAGGCAGAATTGAATTATTATAACAGAATCTGTTGTGGTCACAAAGCACTTTATGGCTTCTTTCATACTACAAAGGCAGAATTGAGTAGTTGTAACAGAAACTGTTGGGGTCACAAAGCTGAAGATGGTTACTCTGTGCCCCTTTACGGAAAAGTTTGCTGACCCTTGAACTAGACTATGTAGCCATGCTCTCAGCTGTCACCCCTCCTGGTCATTCAAACCCAGGAAGTTGCATTCCCTTCAAGGAATCTTTTGCTATCACAGGAAGAAGTGAGTGGGGTAGGGAGGGTAGGGACTGGAACTAGAGGATGTGCTAGGACAGGCAGTTAACTCTTTGCCATTACTTGAGCATGGAAGCCTTTTCAGAGACAGATGAAAGTATTACCTACATAAGAGACATGGTAGGACAGACATCCTGGCCGAAGAAAGACATCCTCCCCACCAGATGATTTAGGACTGATATGGGACGAAGTTATGAAGATAGGGTGGCTCATCAGAAAACTAGAATTCTTTTTCACACTAAGATTGAATCACTTCACCTTTTAAAAAAATTGAAGCCTTCTATTTTGCTAGATTTAAGGGACTATGTGGAAAGTTCTTATAAAGCATAATTATTCAAAAGGAAGAAGCACCTCAGGTTTTTCAGTTAGGAGATCACAGACAATTCAAATCAAAGCCGATGGCCCTCAGTGAGACTAGAACAACCTAGGGTAGAGAACATAATCCACATCCCACACAGCCTCTGGACTGGTCTCTGGCAGCCTGATAATTAATGAGTAAACTGGAAAGATGTTTCATTGACTGCCTTCCAGTCCCGTGAGCACAATGCAGTCAATAAATATTTATTGAATGTATTTTCCCAGGGCTTGCAGTACTTGCTCAGTTGATAACTTATAACCAAATAAGCAAGAATTGCTCAGGGTGGTTACCAATAAATATATAAATGCATGTTAATGAGATCCAAACTAGGGATGAATAGGTAGAGGGGAAGAACATGCATCCATCTGTGGACAAGTTGTACAAAAGGTGCTTACTAGCTTTTGGGCAACTAAAAAAGAAACACATTACACAAAACCAGAAGTGAGGATTGCAAGAGAGAGAAAGATGAAAGGGAACATGGGGGGAAAGGAGTGAGGGAAGTTTATAAATGACAGTATTTTGAACAAAGAAAAATATAGACATTTTTAAAAGCAAACCTTTTTTATTCTCTCTGGCTTATGTCAGCAATGCTTTCATCTGTCACTGAAATGGTTCCTACACTCAAGTAACAGCAGAGAGTTAAATGAAATGGGCTCCCAAACTGCAATTTTTGCAATAAAGATAAAATATGGCTTTCTGCCACCCATTTGGAGCTACAGCACCAATATGCTGATGCTATCCCCCTTAAGCCCCAGTCACATTAGATTTCGAATGTTGTATCGCCAATGTGAGCTTGGGGATGAGTGTTAGGGTATGTTTATTTAAGATTAAGCATTTATCCTGAGTTAAATGCAATTAAAATCTTGCATTTGAGATAATATTAAAAGGGAGCAATGAGATTGTCACATTCTCTCCTGAGTGCCCTCTGTGAACTCCCACGAAGCCTGAGGATGCATCACGGCAGTGACAGAGGGAGCCTGGGTGGTGCTGGAGCTGAGAAAGTTGTCTTAATGGCATTGTGGCCAGCTTTGCAGGGCAAAGATCCTACCTCTGAGAAATGACCTCATAAACCATTTGACAATTTCAATCAAAAATTCAAAGAGATTCTCGCATTGACCAGATAGACCCAGCCCTTTACTAAATTGGGAAGAAGACAACAGACAGTGGTTGCACAAGTCTACCTCTGTTGGCCCTGATTCTGAAACACCCCCAACTATTACCACTGCATGACTGAAGAGGAAGTCAAGGCTTCATTTCTGCAAGGAAACAAGGAAGGGGCAGATCCTAGAGGGAAATCAAGACTTATCAGTGTTTTTTTCAGGAGATCACTCAGGGAATGGAAGGTCACCAAGTCTATGGAGCACAGGGCCTCCCTTGGAAATAACTGTGTTCCCTTGGGGTAACCTAAATAAGACAGACAATGCTTGATTGACAGAATCTTGATAGTTGTCTTTGACCTCTTGATGCTCTATAGAGCATCAGTTGCGTGCTGACTTTACAGTCATTATCTCAATCAGGGAAATTTGGCCAAAGATTTACAGATTATTACTTACTGCCGTCATATTTTTTTCCAAGTTTCCTCCTAATTCTACACTTTCTTACCCACTTTCTAAAAGAGGAAAAAGGAAAAGAATCTTGGAATTTCCTTCCTCAGATCTATCATCACTTCTGATCAATATGTAAAGGCTGCCCGGAGGCACCCTAATACCAAGCCTGTATACAATGAACAGCGTCAGTGACACTGCTTTTAGAGACCAGAGAAGGAAAGCCTATGTCCTTAGAACAAATAGGTATTTTAAAGTTTAGGATAATAAAAGGATGCTCAGGCATCCTTTGTGAAAACTGAACCATCAAGCTTCCAGGAGAAGATGTCAGAACCATTCAGAAGATGGAGAGGAAAGAAAGGTTCTGAACATTTCCTGCCCTTCGAGGCAGATGCTGAGCTGACTCACCCCAAAGCCAGCTAAGTATACCTCTTTAAGCCCTGCCACTAACGATCACCTGCCATTCCAAGACTTGATTACCTCTGCAGCCTCCCTATGGTTATAAGATTTATCTGATTATCATTTGAGGTGACATATCCCACTGTCATGTTTTATGGTGTCTTGTTTATGCGCCTTTTCTCCCTGGAGAAATTAGAAGCTGGTAGCCCAAACAGAAACACTGTGTTCTGCATGCAGCAGCTGCCCAGTGCAAATTTGTTGAGCACATACTCAATGAAATTGCTTTACTTATAACCCTGGCCCCAGTTCTGACCTAGAGAGCCTACACTCCAAAGAGTGTAGAGAAAGAATTATGTGGAATTATGTGAGGCCAGCTGACAGCTGTGCTGTTTGCTCATTTTGAAGTCTCTATTGACCATTTGCTTCCACGGAAGCCAGAAATACCTGCATGTCAGAAAAGCAAATGTGTGATTCTGAGTTTGTGTGTGATAATATTTAAACCCCAAGGGCAGTACAAGACATAATTCCTGCTCTGAAAAGAACCATGCATATTTAAGAGATGGATCCACAGACTTTACTAGAAAAATACACAAAGGGAGATAGATGCCTTTTTAAATGGAGCCAGCAGAATTGATGTGATTATAACAGATATGAAATGCTGATTAGAATATTTATTATTCCTAAAACCTCTGCTGTTCTGCTGTGTCTCGGGGCCTGCAGACAAATTCAAGCATGAACCATTCAGCTTGCCATTCCGGAAGTAAGGGGGCAGATGGAAGGCTCCAGGTCAGAAGTGGCACTCACTTTGCTCCCTGACCTGAGAAGGGGTTTTATCCACCCTGGGCCTTCATATGCTGAGGTGTGTCTATCTCAGCAGGTGGAGACCTTCTTTCTCCTCACACAGTGTATGTTGTAGCTACACACTGACTCCTAGATGTTTAAATAATTGATGACAATTTCTCACACATAGGCATTCACTTTCCTTCAAATTGCACTGACACTTGTAGGATGGGGAGCTTTTAAATTGCCACACAGCAGTTACCTTAAAACCTGCTACTTCAATCTCTATTATCCCTTAATCCAAACAGGATAAAGATAGTCTGCATGTTGAATATATTTGCAACATTGTTCTTATTTTTCTGACTTCACTGAAAGCCACTGACCTACACTTGGGCGACATGGCTCTAGCATTAGCTTCTCAGTGATGAAAACTTCTCTCCCGGTATGTTGCCTGATGGGCTCTGACATATTTAAAAATCTGGGTAACTTTTCTTATGGCTTTTAGCACTTTATGTCATCAGAAACAAACGCTTAATTAAGGAAATAAGAAAAGGGTGTCAGAAAAGAGCTGTAAAAGTTACAGGGTGTCAAAGGGTTTCCTGAAATTTTTCTTTTCTTTTTTTTTAATTTATAAATTAATTTATTTTTGAAGTAATGCTAGCTTACATGATTGTTAGTATTTTGGAAGTATAGGAATCTTATCCCCGCCCAGCTATCACCACTCTAGCATACCCACCACTGAATCACCCATAGTTCCCCAGGAACAATACATCATCAATAATGCAAGTTTTGGTGACGTTGGAACTCTGTCCTTTCTTTTCTGTCCCAGGTACATGGCCATCATCCATCCCCTCCAGCCCCGGCTGTCGGCCACGGCCACCAAGGTGGTCATTTGTGTCATCTGGGTTCTGGCACTCCTGCTGGCCTTTCCCCAGGGCTACTACTCAACCACGGAGACCCTGCCCAATCGAGTGGTGTGCCTGATCAAATGGCCGGAACATCCCAACAAGATTTATGAGAAAGTGTGAGTACAGATGGCTCCTTGCTGCCATTTTTGCCCTTCCTTGTTCTTTCCTTCTTCCCCATTCTTTTGTCAGTGAAAATTTAACATGTATGGTTATGAGTCTCTGAATGACAGCAACATGCTCTATGAAATGTATTGTTAGTTAGGCAATTTTGTCCTTGTGCAAGTATCAGAATATAATTACACAAACCCGGTCTGTATATAGCCTACTACACACCTAGCTGTATGGTATCACCTGTCGGGACCACCATCATATATATCAAGCAACGGGTGACTGCATCTGTAAGCATTCCTCGCACTCACTCTAATATCATGTCACTCTAATATCATGTTGATGTGTTCATTGTATCATTATGGCCCCAATGCTAATCTGGGCTTTGAATGAGAATTTTTTTTAAAGAAGACCCAGATCCTATTACAGTGACCATTTTGGTGCCTTTTCATATTGCTCAAACCTTTTACCAGAGACTTTTCCCTGGCAATGACTGCATTTTTTTGCCTCCAAATTTTTCCCTAAGCTACAGAATGCCACTTCTTGCATGGCATGCTGCAGGTAGGGGAATTCCCCCACGTCCCCCAGCTCTCCATGACTGATGGGAGTGAGCATATGAACATTCCAGCTCCCTCTCCTGCGGGTAGGATGACTCTGAGTAGTCCAGAGTTTCCTTTTGGCATTAAGAACCTGGAGGCTAATTAAACTGGCTCCAAGCCACATCCTTAGTTGGCCACCTTCCCTTCTCTCTACCACCCCACCACTCCCTACTGGTGTTTCTTTCTTCTTCCAAATAATTTACTTGCACTTAAATCTTTATCTTATCTGCCACTGGGGTAAACAAAACCAAAATACCTTTCTTCCAGGCTTTTACAGTTGGAGAAATAAGACATATGCATGTGAAATGCAGGGGAAGGCTGGATAAGTGCGTTGAGATCTTATAGTTACAGATTCCCTACAAAGGAAGCCTACTTACATGTCTGACTGATCACATTTAGAGTTTTCCAAAGCTATCCTGGCAATTTTTCCAAAATGTTTTGTCCTAGCAGCACCATTGAAATAGCTCATTGGTTGTTTCGTTCTGCTCAAGTGAGCCAAGACATGACATTTATATCACCATCAGATTTCTGGATTCAGAGCCCATTGCTAATGTGGGCCCTTCTGAAAGTCCCCTATAATTCTCTAGTCATGGGTTTATTATGTGACTTGTGAAAGAATGCTGGTGTTAGACTCAGAAGATCTGGCTTTTAATTATAAGATTGCCAGTTACTAGCTTTGCGACTCTAGACAAGGATCACAGTCTTATTAATAGAAGATGATACAGCACTGCTTTCCATAAACTGTGAAGAGTAAACAAAATAATACATCACCACCTTGTACCTATGAAATACCATGCAAGAGGTCAGATACTATTATTGAACCAAATTCACCAACTAGTAATGTAATCAGTATAGGTCTTCAAGTTTATTAAATGGTAGGGCCTCCCTGGTAGTGCAGGCGGTTGAGTGCCGTGCTGTGAAGCTGTACGCAATCTCTACAGCGCTGGTTCGATCCTGGCCAGCCAGCGAGGGTCCCACATGGTGCTGCAGACCTTCCTGTCATGCCCGCTGCTCCCCTCAGCAGTGTATTTCGTCAGTCTACCTGTTCTGTTCCCAGCTCTGTCTCTGGTGAATTCTCTCACCCTCCCGCGCATCTGGCCTGTACCCCAATTCTTGCATAAATAAAGAAATAAATATTTAAAAAAAAATTGGGCCTCCCCAGTGGCGCAGCAGTTGAACGCTGGGTTGCGAAGCTGCCCGCAGCCTCTGCAGCACCGGTTCGATCCCCGGCCACCGGGCGAGGGTCTCATACGGCGCGCAGACCTCTCCTGCCTCCTGCTGCTCCCCTCAGCAGTGTATTTCGTCAGTCTGCCTGTTCTGCTCTCTGCTCTGGCTCTGCTGAATTCTCTCACCCTCCCCCACTTCTGACTGTACCCCAGTGCTTGTATAAATAAATAAATAAATCTGTAAACATAAATAAATAAATATAAATAAAAATAAATAAATTTATTAAATGGTAAAATTATCAGCCCCCAAGATATGAGGGTCCAAATGCCTGTTGCATACAAATCCTGCTGCATCTGTTCTGTGGGGCATGGAAATGTAAATTGCCAGAAAGCAATATACAAAGCTCAGACTTTGCCTTCCAGACACAGACAGTGAGATTTATTGAAATGAAACTACAAGCTTGACCAGGGCTTCAGAAGGAAAAGAAAATAACTTTACAAGCCATACATGACATGTTCAAGCCAGAGGATTCCTTCAAAGGGGAAAAAGGCTCTCTGAATTCAAGCTCACTATATAAACTTCTTCAGAAACAACCATTGACTCAATGCACCAGAGCTCAGCTCTGAGTCCTCAAGATCGTTTCAAAATCTGGTCACCTTTCTAGAACTCCTATTTCAAATATTCACAGATCTCTTATCTTTTGACAAATTCAGAGTTTAACTTGGAAATAAAGTTTTATTTTCCATAGATCTTTGGGGGTTTGTTTAAGAAACCATGCTGTTCAGAGTTTTATTTTTTAACATTTTGGTGTTGTATGTTTCTGAATAACTTCAAAGTCCCTTTGAGACTCAACCCAGTATGTTGGAATATCTTATTTCTTTGCTTTGAGAATTTAGAGTAGCTGCTCCTGGATGCGTGGTAAGGTTTGCCATTGTTGCTTATTTTATGATTTTAACCTAAAAATGAGTCTGATTAGAGCATGTCATTTTATCTATTCAAAATCTATAAAATGTTTCTGATGTAATCATAAGATGAAAGGGTCCATATTTGCCATTCACATAAAGACTGTTATATAAACCTAAGTCAAGTGCATAGTAAGCTTTACTCAAACCTGTTTTCCTTTTGTCAGTAACCCTCATAAATCATTATGATATATTTTTTTAGTTTAAATTTTATTTTTATATTCCCCTTACAATTACAACCCCCTTTTTTTATTTTTTAAATAATAAATTTTATTTTTATATTCCCCATACAATTTCAACCCCCCCATTCTGACCCCAATCCCTCCCCTCCTGCCCCCCCACCCCCCAAAAAGTGTCTCTGGTTCATAGTTTTTTGTTGATTTTGATTTTCGTTATGATATATTTTAAGGGAATTTGAATTTTGCTACCTCTTCAACTAAGTACTTGATTATATTCTCTTCTGTTAGGACTAATGATTGCCATTTCCAGAATACACAATAATTCCAAATTTAAAACCAGAAGGAAACTGTTTTGAGACAGTGTAGTAACTAGGATAAGAGCACAGATTTCAGAGTTAGATGAGAGATCAAGTCTCAACCATATCACTCTCTTGTTGAGTCATAATGTGTGAGTTATTCAAGACTCTAAGCCTAATAATACATTCCACATAGAGGTGTTGAAAGAAGCAAATGAGATAGTGCCTAGCTCAGTGCCATGCACATGCTAGCAGTCTGGTGAATCTTAACTACTGTGGTTAGCACCAGTCATTGATCTGGGTGCAAGGGCAGATGACTGGCAGCAGAGAGTGTGGCGGGCAGATGCTTAGGCCCAATTTGTCTGATGAATAATTTGTGCCAGTTAATTACATTAAAAGGTTTTGTGAAAAAAATCTTAAATTGTTGCATTTGCCTTCTGGCTGCATGGTGAACCTCCAACCCTGATCATTCATCATCCAGACTCTATTAATACATGAATTAAATTAAGCACTATTAAAGAAAGGCATTCCAATAAAAGAACAGGCAAAAGTTTAGACATGCATTTCACAAAAGGAACCAATTAATATATGAGAAGACACACAGCTTCATTCATCACCAGTGAAAAGCAAATTAAAACTATAATGAGATCTTACTATGCATCCATTGGACTAGCAAATTTTAAGAAGTCTGACAAAGCTAAGCATTTTTATCTTTTGATGAAGATATGAAAGAACAAAAACCTGTTATAGACTGCTGAAAGTATACATTGAAAAAACCACACTACACAATATTTTACAGTATCTAGAAAAGGAGCTATTCATACCTTATATTACAGTCCATAGTCTGGCACCACAAAGCTACAAGCCCAGCTACTCACCCCAGAGTAATTATGCTAGAAAATCTCATGCTTGTGATGCATTTATTCAAATACATTGACCCATAACATTCATATCAGCATGGTTTGTTTTTTTTAAGATTTATTTATTTAGGCACACAAGAACTGGGGTACAAGCCAGGGGTGTGGAGGGTGAGAGGATTCACCAGAGACAGAGTGGGAAACAGAACAGACAGATTGACTGAAATAAACTGCTGAAGGGAGCAGCGGACAAGGCAGGAGAGGTCTGCTGCGCCATGTGGGTAGCTCTGTGGCCGGGGATCAAACTCGAACTCGTGCTGCAGTGGCTGCGCATAGTTTCATGGGTTGCATCGTAATCCCTTGCGCCACCAGGGAAGCCCTCAGCATGGTTCTTACTGCCCCAAATGCGAGATACTCAGTTGTTCATCATCAGTAAGACAGATAACGGGCTGCGGTGCGGGAACACGGGTACCTCAACGGTGGGTGTGCTAATGTACATTGGAAGAGGCGTGAACCTGCACCTCTGAATCACACAGTGTGGTAAACCAAAGTTACCGCAACAAAAAAAATCATAAAAATTTTAAAGTAGATAAAACAAGCAAAATGAAAGGCCATGTTTCGGAATACATAAGTAGGTGATAAGCTATAAAAGCAAGCAAGGACATAGTCACCATGGAGGTGAAGATCATGGTTATCTCTCATGGGAGGGAAAACATTGTGATTATTAGAGAACTATAGAGGACTTTGAAAAGAACCCTTCTAAGAGACGGGACACAATCACTTCTCAGCCTTTTGAATAATAGCAAGTAAAAAGGAAAATTAGAGGTACTACTGTAAAGAATGGCAGTATTTTATTTTTTGACCTCAGTGCTGGTAGCATAAAAGTTTCTTATGATACCAGGTAATTTGATTTATGCACTTCTGGAATATTTCATATTTTAGTTTAAAATGAAACACTATTCAAGGGTTTTTTGCTTTTACAAGCTCTCAAAAAACTGTTTTCATTGGGATAACCCTAAAATTTCCTCCATAAGACGTCATCTTCTGAGGTGTGTGGCTTTCCCTAGGATGACATTATTCTTCTTAATGCTGAATAAGTCAAAGTGCGGATGCAGCCTCCCCATTCTGATGTTTACTTAACCTCTCACATTTTACCTTGCTGACTTCTATGCATCAGTCCACCTGGTATTATCCCAGTGATCTAAGGGAGAATAGGACAAAGGTTTGTTCCTAGAAGGATATGACATTTTCTTTTTTTTTTTTTTTTTGCTTTTTATAAGGTATCATTTCACATCTGTGAGAATGGCACCTATTTTTTTAAAGATTTATTTATTTATGCATACAAGAACTGGGGTTCAGGTGAGAGGTGTGGGGGTGAGAGGATTCACTAGAGACAGAGTGGGGAACAGAACAGGAGGATTGACTGAAATACACTGCTAAGGGGAGCAGTGGGCAAGTCAGAAGAGGTCTGCTGCGCCATGTGGGTTGCTCCCTGGCCAGGGTTTGAACTTGTGCTACAGTGGCTGCAGATAGCTTCATAGGTTGCGTCTTAACCCCTCGCACCACCAGAGAGGCCCAGGATATGACAAATATTAATCAGAGAACAGGAGCATACATTCTCCACAGCCTTCTCTCCTTGCTGCTATAGTCATAAGCATGTATGTCTGGGCTACAATGAGCTACAAAAATAGACTTAGTTTTATCTTCTGGAAAGTCTTCAAGACTTATTTTGCATTTAAAATTATGAACATATGAATATAATGAAATTCCTATAATTCCTTTAATCATTAGTATTTTAAAAAAATTTAAAAATGGGAATCACCATTGATTTGGTCTCACATATTTTTTTCCCTGTCTGCCTCAGGATGGTCCTTTTATCCCCAACTAGATGGTTGCTTTATTCCATAACCTCATTCAATGCTCTTAGCAAATCCAGAGGACCTGGCTGGCTTTGGGAGTGATTAAAGATGTCTCTCCCTGACTATCCATCAGGGACAGAATTCATCCATTAAATCAGGAGGGCTAGCAAACTATGGCCCAGGCATCAAATCTAGTTCCATGTCTAACATTTTGATGAATACCCTTCCATTCTTCAATTTCAACTCAAGGGAAATATTGTTTTAGTTTTGGGAAGTGTCTTAATATGCATAGAAGTCAACACAAATATAGATTATTTCCCTCTTTGTGACACAAAGCATGCCTTATTGCACACATTGTTCTGTACCCTGTTATTTTTAACAATATGTCATGGAGATCTTTCCATATTAGTTAGTTTATAAAAAGCTTCACTATTCCTTTCATTTGTTACACAGTATTCCACGTTATAAATACACAATACTATTTAAACAGTCACTCTTGGTGGATTTTGGGTTGTCTCTTCCTATTACAATCTGTCATAAATACCTCCACTTATGTTGAGTAAGGTTATCTATAGCACAAAAATCTCAGAAGTAGAATTGTTGAGTCAAAGATATATACAATTGTAATTTTAATATTTGCCCTCCATAGAGTTTTACACTCATTTATACCTTACCAATGATGTGTAAAAGTTGCTGTTTTCCACAGCCTCACCAAAGGAGGCCATATTGTCAGGCCTTTAGATTTTTGCTCATTTGATGGGGGAAAACAATCTCATTACAGTTAAATTTTGCATTTCTCTTATTAGGGGTGAAGTTGATTTGAAGAACCAATTATATGTACATTGTATAATCTGCTTATTCATTTACCATATTATAAACAATTTCCTATGTTAAAAAAGCATCTTTATCATCTGTGAGTATATATGTGAACACATGTGTGTGTATATACATATTTTGTTGTGTTAACTAATCTCCCCTTTGAAATTGATTAGTGGTTTGTCTTAACTGATGTGTAAAATAAAACACTAAACTTCCAAGTGGGCTCTTCTAGCCCTAAATCCTGGGGCCTGGTTCATTGCCCTCTACCATTCCCTGTTTATGCTTACAATCTGCGGTTAAAGAAGTTATGCTAATGTTGTAACATTTATAAGTGCGGACTTGAGCTCATTTTTTTTTTTAAAGATTTATTTACTTATTTATACAAGCACTGGGTACAGTCAGAAGCACGGGAGGGTGAGAGAATTCACCAGAGCCAGAGCGGGGAGCAGAGCAGGCAGAAGGACCGAAGTACACTGCTGAAGGGAGCAGCGGGCGGCAGGAGAGGTCTGCGCGCTGTGTGGGACCCTCCTCTGGTGGCCTGGGAGCACCCAGGGATTGAACCGGTGCTGCAGAGGTTGCGGGCAGCTTCGCAACCCAGCGCTCAACCGCTGCACCACTGGGGAGGCCCTTGAGCTCATTCTTACTACAATATTTTCCTAATTTGTAATTGAGTCCTGGTATAATTGGCAACCTGGCAGCTTAACAGTGGCTGCTGTAGCAAAACCGTTATACTTCCCAGAAGTCAAAAAAAAAAAAAAAAAAAAAAGAAGTTGTTGATTGGTGAGGAAAGATTTTATGGGAAACCAAAAGTGACTCTTCCTGAAAAAAGTACAATGACAGGAAAATGACAATATAAAGAAGAAACGTTTGGCTTTACAAAATGCATTAACGCCCCTATTCCATTAAAATAAGGAGACGAGACTGTTGGTGAGGATGTAGACTGGTCCAGGCCCTCTGGAAAACAGTATAGAGATTTCCTAAAACGTTAAAAATAAGATCTAATGTGCGATTCAAAATTCTACTCAAAATTCTACTCTTGTATCTACCCAAGAGTGCCAAACCACTAATTCAAAGGGATCTATAAGCTCCTATGATCATTGCAGCACTATTCACAATAGCAGAGTTATGGAAATAACCTAACTGTCCAAGGACAGAGAGGGGGTTTAAACCATGTACTATACGTACACAGTGGAATACTACTCAGCTATAAAAGGGGGAAAAAAAGGTGAAATCTTGCCATTTGTGACAATGAGGATGGAACTGGAGGGCATTATACTAAGCAAAATAAATTAGAAGGAGAAAGATAAATACAAGATGATTTCACTCACATGTGGGATATTAAAAAAAAAATCAAAACAAAAGAGGAAAAAAAAAAACCAAAACTAACTCTTAAAATCTCACTGCAGAACTGGGGAGGTGAGAGAAAGGAGAGAGGGGGCCCCCATAGACTATGGTGGAAGATTGTAGTACTTTGGTGGTAGAGGGAGTGCAGTAATACACATCTGTATAGGTGTGAACCTGTATACCTAAACCATACAGTGTTTCTAAATCAACACTGCCTTGATAAAACATGATTTAAAAAAAAAAAAGAGGTATATGCAGTAATTTTCAAAGTTTTTCTGTCAAGTCACTTCTTGCTGTTCCAAAAGGTTCTAGGACAATGCCCCTGAGGACAAGGAAAGTGAACAAACTAATATTTCTCTATCTGAGGGTCTACCATCAAGGTCAACAGAAAGTCTGTGCTGAGGATGAAAAATGAGAAAGACATCTCAAAGAATGAGATTTAAACAGTCTGAGGAATTTCAACTTGTTTGAATTATTTATTAATATCGGTCATGTGTCATGTTCTGTTAACTAAACTCCTATGTACAAGGTATGTTGTAATAGAATTTTAGCACAAAGTAAGACAGGCCTCTTCTGAATTCCAGGTTTTCTCACTAGTGCTGGAAAGACAGACCATGTTAGAAATTCATCACACATGGCTCTAATAACCTGGAGGTTTTGTAGAAGTGTAGATGAATGTGGACATAGTAACTCTAATATAATTCTCTATAAGTAGCAGTTGTAACAAAGACTATAAAAACATGCCTTTACTATTATTTAAGCATTTTGCCTTTTGTATATTATCACTCACTCATCAGAAATTAGCTATCTTTTTATATTTGTATATATTCTTACTTCCAAGAATAATGACAATGAAAATTGAAAACCCACTAACCACAGGAAAAGGAGAATATTAGAAAATGTACCTAGAACATTACTTCTCAGATTTTCCACCTTCTTGATTATTTCCCAAATGGAAAAAAAAAAAAAAAATGTGTGCGTCCTTTGCCAAGTTGCTCCAGGTCTTAGCCAAAGGGGTGTCAGCGTATTTGTGTTTCCAGTGTTGATTGTTTATGCTAGCTGCTGTGATTAATCGCCTCCCCTGACACCCACTACATTTATAGATATAGCCCAGAGCTCCTAGTATTGTCACCACTGTTGATGAAAGCAGTTAAACTGAGAATGAAAAGTGTGTTGACACTTCAGGGAAAGATGGTAGCATAATAATAAGCTCTTAACCCCTGACTCCCAGAAAGAAATTAGATTGAACAAATTTAAAAAAAGGAGGGGGAGAAAATTCAAAGAAAAAAACATTAATGCAGAAACTAGGAAATTTGCCATACCAATGTCAGTAATTTTATTCTGTTTCTGGTAGATACTATGCAGACAGAGGCGAAGGAGGAGGCAGTCACCAAGGGCTGTCTTGGGCAATACATACTAGCAGCTCCTAATTAGGTGGTAAAAGTGGAAGTTTGAGACAGAAAGGGCCACCCAATTTGGGAGTTTATTGGCAACCAGGATCAATTTCCAGAGGTATTCCCCTTAGACTGAGAAAGAGAAAGTGCAAACAGGCCAGAGAGTCTAACTGACATTAAGATAAAATGGAAATAAGCCAGAAAGAAAAAGAAAAATACCGGATGGTCTCACTCATAGCAGGAATCTAGAAAACTTAAATAAGGGACCAGGAAAATGAATAACTGTAAGAAAGTGAAAATCAAAATCAACAAAAAACTATGAACCAGAGACACTTTTTGGGGGGTGGGGGGCAGGAGGGGAGGGACTGGGGTCAGAATGGGAGGGTTGAAATTGTATGGGGAATATAAAAATAAAATTTATTATTAATTAAAAGAAATAAAAAAATAAAAAATTTAAAAAAAAAAGATAAGCCCCCCCCCCAAAAAAAGATAAAATGGATGAGGGCCTCCCCTGGTGGAGCAGCAGTTGAGCGCTGGGCTGCGAAGCTGCCAGTTTGATCCCTGGCCCCCCACCTCCCCGCGAGGGTCCCACATGGCGCGCAGACCTCTCCTGATGCAGCAGTGTACTTCCTCAGTCTGCCTGTTCTGCTCCCTGCTCTGGCTCTGGTGAATTCTCTCACCCTCCCGTGCTTCTGACTGTATCCAGTGCTTGTATAAATAAATAAATAAATCTTAAAAAAAAAAGATAAAATGGATGAATTTCTATAAAACTATAGATAATCAAATTGATACAGCTAGTGGGAGGAGGGGCAAGGGAGGGTGAAAATGCTCTTCAAGTATTACATTTATAAAAGTCACTAGAATGAACATCTGTACACAGAAATTCTTTCCAACACCCTATTAGAGCTTCAAGAGTTCAGAACCATATGGAGAATTTGCTATTTTATTTTACACATTTGGCATGACATAAATGTAAAAAACTGACACACAAAGTTTCAAAAACAAGTTTCAGGCCAATTACATTTACAAATATAGATGCAAATATCCCAATTAAAAGATTCAAACAAAAAAATTTAAAAATATACTTAAAATAACAATCCTTTGTTTCAAGCATGACTTTTTCTGGCAAAATAGGATAAGTTATTGTGAAATATGTTATTATATTTTATCAAATTAATTGATGAAAGGAATGCATCATATATCCATCTCCATAAATTGCAAAAAAAAAAAAAATATATAGGTGGTTTGAGGGCGGGAGCACCACAGTAACATCGTCAGGAGGGTGGAGAGTGGTTCGTATCTTTCCAAAATACAAACAACAATGTAAACCAACATTCCCTCAAAAAAAATTTTGCAATAAATTTGTTAAAATAAAATATATATTAAAGAAAAAAGTAGCTTATATCAGCAATAATCCTAGAGAAAATAAATGAATATCAGAACCCCTTTACAACAGAAACAAAATAAAAATACTAAAAATAGTTAAGAAGGAATTAAATGAAGAAAATGAAAAACATCATGCTATTTTAGTCTTTACTGAATGGCATGAAAGAAAATCTGAGAAAAATATCTCACATGATTCAAAACCTGGAAAGCATCTAAGGGTGTATGGGAAACAGTCTCTTTTCATTCTTTTTTTTTTTTTTTGATGTTTGTACACCAGTGGTCATCGCAGTATTACTCACAATATCCTCCTATCTCTACATAATTCTAGAAAGCTCTCAGTCCTTTTCAAGCTATTCCCACATGTATGTTCAGGTGGCTGATAAAGCAAATCATTTGAAAGGAAAAAATGAGTAAGAACAGGTGTGGGTATGGTGTGATATCATACATCCTATTCCCCTAAATTTTCTACAGTATTATAAATCAGTGTTACCTCAATAATTTTAAAAAAACAATAGACTTTCAAAAAACACAAAAGATTGAACAAGAAAATTAATTTTGTTTAGCAGAATAAGGGAAAAAATGGTAAGAAGTAACTTGCTCATTCAGATATTAAAATACTCAGTACTAGGGGAAGAATTGGTCAACTAAACACAACACGTGCATGCACACACACACACACATACACAGCAGAAACCCAAGAATATGTAACTGTATTAAGTATGTGCTACAGAGAGCATGTCAAATCTGTAAGAACTAGTACATAATTTTTTTTCAGAAACCTTAGAAACCCCAAATCTGTAGGAATCTGTGCTCATATGAATTTATAGGTAATTGAATAACCCACAACTCCCCCCAACTTGGAAAGTCACAATATATATTAGCCTCTAAGGGTTTTTCCATTTTTTTAAGAAAGTATTTATTTTTATAGATAATGTATTCCTGTGGTTTAAAAAAGCAAATGTAGGGCCTCCCCGGTGGCGCAGCGGTTGAGCACTGGGTTTTGAAGCTGCCCACAGCCTCTACAGTGCCGGTTCGATACCTGGCTGCTCACCGGCCACTGGAGGAGGGTCCCACATGGCGCGCAAACCTCTCCTGCCGCCCGCTGCTCCCCTCAGCAGTGTACTTCGGTCCTTCTGCCTGTTCTGCTCCCGGCTCTAGCTCTGGTGAATTCTCTCACCCTCCTGCACTTCTGACTGTACCCAGTGCTTGTATAAATAAATAAATAAATCTTTAAAAAAATTTTTTTAAATAATAAATAAATAAATAAATAAATAAGCAAATGTAAAAGGGAATCTGGAAAAGATTTCTCCCTAAAGGAATACTTATACACTCTTAGTGGGAATGTACTCTGGTCAAGCCCCTAAGGAAAACAGATTTCCTCCAAATATTTAAAAAAGATTTACCATATGATCCAGCAATTCCACCCCTAGGTATCTACCTGAAGAATACAAAATCACTAATTTGAAGAAATACATGCACTTCTATATTCATTGCAGCACTATTTACAATAGCCAAGTTACGGAAACAACCTAAATGCCCATCGACAGAGCAGTGAAATAAGATGTGGCATATATATACAATGGAATACTGCTTGGCCATACACATATATATATTTTTAAAAAGTGAGCTCTTGTCATTTGCAACAACATGGGTGGAGCTGCAGAGGATTATGCTTACTGAAATAAGTCAGAAGGAGTAAGACATATACCAGATGATTTCCTTCATATGTGGAATATAGAGGAAAAAGAAACAAAAGAACTGGCAAGACTAAACCAAAACTAACCCAAGAAACATGATTATAGAATTGAGACTACTAGAAGGAGGTGAGGCCATAGGAGGAGGGGTCCAGTGGTCCAGGTTATAGGACTACAAGTGCTTTGGGGGAGAGAACAGTGCGGCAACACACATCCGTAGAGGTGGGAACCTATTGCACTAAATCATACTCAGTGTTGTAAACCAATGCTACCTCAATAAACTAACTAAACAACATGCTTTCTGGGGGAAAAAAAAGATTTCCCCCTCTAACAACTATTTTAGCTTCTTGCAAGCCTTCCAAAGTTTCTTTATGCTTAAATAAAATTTCATTGCCTTTCTTAACATAGAGTATTATCTATAATAAACCCATTTGGCTTTTTTCTGTTAACAATTTACCTCAGGTAGGTTGTGGAGAAAAAGGAACTCTCCTGCACTGCCGGTGGGAGTGCAAACTGGTCCAACCACTATGGAGAGCTGTGTGATTCCTCAACCTACTAAAGATAGAGCTTCCACATGATCCAGCAATTCCACTCCTAGGTATTTACCCAAAGGACACAGAAACATTAATTACAAAGGACACCTGCACCCCTATGTTTATAGAAGCACTATTTACAATAGCTAAGCTATGGAAACAACCCAAATGCCCAAAAATAGATGACTTGATCAAGAAGATGTGGTACATATACACAATGGAATATTACTCAGCAATCAAAAAAGATAAACACATGCAGTTTGCAGCAACATGGATGGAGCTGGAAGGGATCATGCTCTGCGAAATAAGCCAGAAAGAAAAAGAAAAATAACGGATGGTCTCACTCATAGCAGGAATTTATAAAAACCTAAATAAGCGACCAGGAAAAAGACTAATAATACAAAGTAAAAATCAAAATTAACAAGCAACTATAAACCAGAGATACACTATGGGAGCAGGGGGGGTTGGGGAGAAATAAAGGGTCAAAATAAAGGGGGGTGCAATTGTATGGGGAATATAACCAAAATGAAAATGCATACATTGTACAAAAATGAAAAATGATGTAAGAATTACATAAAATATTTTAAAAAATTTAAAAAAACTATTTACCTCAGATAACTTTTCCTATCAGATTAGAATAAGCATTTTCATTTTTTACAGCTGCATAGTATTCCTTTGTAGAAATAAAACTATCCAGTATGACACTGATGTGTATTTGGAGTGTTCCTAGTGTTTAACCATTTCAGGTTATATTGCAATGAATACACTCCACTCAGACAAGTTTTGCTGTAAATAAACCCAATGGTTTTGCGTAAACCTTGCATTTCCCAAACTTATTTGAGCACAGAAAGCTTCTTTTGATCAACCCCCATTAACATCTCACAGAAATACTGTCCATAAAACATGTACTAAGAAACTCTGGGCTAATCATAAAGTTATAGCCCGTTCTCATAACTTAAAACCAATATAAATTCCAAATAAATTGGAATGGAGGAGAGCCTTTCAAAGTATAATACTCAAAGCAAAACCAAAACCACAGAGATTTCTGGTGTGGATACAAATATACCTATAAGCATAAATATCAATATATTTGTTAGATTTTTCTATATTAGGAAACTTCATGTGAAAATTCTGCAATTGATAAATTAAGGGGGAAAATCCAGTGGATGAGACAAACCATTAATATAATTAACATAGAAGGCCTATAACTAGTCAATAAGAACAAGGTAAGGATCAAAAAACAAACAGTTTATAAAAAATATGAAGAATTATATTCCAATAATAGATATTATCTCATAATTTGACTGGTTCAGGTTAAACTTAATGTTTATGCTAAGTATGAACAAAGTTATGGGGAAGATAGCACTGTTTTCAGGAGGATAGTTTTCTAATGTTTAATTGATAATCTAATGTATATTAAGACTCTTAGAGAGTCATAAGGGTGAGGATATATTACAAGATATTGATATCAGCACAATTTGTAAAGCTGTAAAATTAGAAATGTCCTAAGAAGACTAATTAAATTAATAGTGGAAGACCCAAGGCACAGGGAAGAGATCGGCAGATGCACCATATGTAGACAGGGAATTGTGCATGAGTCCAGACCTCACCAAAGCTGTTGTGTGGAACTGAGAAAGGGCTGTCCCCACAGTCAGAGGTAAGCTGAAGGCCCCCACAAGCCAGGCCATGCCTGGCAGGGAGTTGGAGCCCAGAGAGGGATCCAGCGATTTGGAGTCCAGCCGGTGATCCAGCCACAGCCAGGGCAGTCTGTGGGACCTCAAGACCCACCTGTAGAATTAAACAAATACAGAAGGAGGAGATTTTCAGGGAAAGCGACCATTAACATATCCATAATACCACTGCCCTATTGGACTGCTGGCATAACAGTACTGGACTTGATTGGACCACCAGTTCCCGACATCCCAGAAAGAGCACACCAAAGAGATGCTGGCCAGTACTAGCGACACGGTGTCCCAATGCATAGGACAAATTAGAAAACAAGCATCAGGGAGAAGAAAAATTACAAGCAACCAAGCATGTCCCCAGGGAAAAGACACACCACAAAAAGACAAACAAACACCAGACTGCAACACCAGTGACTTAGAGGAACTTATGAGTCTTCTGGATAAAGAATTTAAAATCACCATGATTAAAAAACTGAGAAGTCGAAAATTATATGGAAAAAATAATCAACGATGAGAAGAATGAAATTGAGTCCCTAAAGAGGGAAGGAAAGAAATGCAGGAGATCAAAAGATTAATGGAGAAGCTAAAGAACTCTGGGAAAAGCAATGAAAACAGAATAGATGAAATGGAAGAATGAATAAGTACTCTTGAAGACACAGAAATAAAAAGGAACCAAAAAAGAAAAGGAAAGAGAAGTACGAAGGAGAAAGAATGAAGACAGACTTCAGGAACTATCTGACTCCATGAGGAAAGGAAATATAGGAGTTATAGGAATCCCAGGAGGAGAGGAGAGAGACATTGGAACAGAGAAAATATTCAAGAAAATAATTGAAGAGAACTTCCCAAACATGAAGAAGGAGCTGAAAATAGACATACAAGAAGCAAGAAGAACACCAAATTTCCATGATGAAAGGAAAAATACAGTGAGACATATAATAGTAAAGTTCCCAAGAATCCAAGACAAGGAAAAAATAAGGAAGCTGACAAGAAGGAAGAAAGAGATAACATACAAAGGAAAACCAATCAGGCTGACATCAGACTTCTCTGAAAAACACTATGGGCAAGGAGAGGGTGGAGGGACATAGTCAACAAACTCCAAGACAACAAATGCCAACCAAATGCAAAGCTTTCCTTCCTCTATGAAGAAAGTATAAGGACCTTCCCAGACAAACATAAACTCCAGAATTTCATTACGACTAAATCTCCACTCCAAAAAAATACTACAAGGAGTCCTAAAGCCAGAACCAACAGAGGGATGAATAACAATGAAACAAGACAAAAAAAAAATAAATAAATAAGTAAAACCAGAGAAAAGACTAACAAAATGGCAAATACAGATGCTAACATATCAATATTAACTCTAAATATAAACAGACTAAACACCTCAATAAAAAGACACAGAGTGGCAGGAGGGATTAAGAAATAAAACCCAACCTTTTGCTGTCTCCAGGAAACACATTTAACTACAAAAGACAAAAAAAGTCTGAAAGTAAAAGGATAGAAAACAATCCTACAAGCAAATGGACCAAAAGAGAAGGCAGGAACAGCTATACTTATATCAGATAAAACAGATTTCAAACTCAAAAAGGTAAAAAGAGTCCCAGACAGTCACTACACTATGATCAAGGGGCCAATACATCAAGAAGACACAATATTCATTAATATATACTCACCAAATGAAGGAGCAACAGACAACTATTATCATCTCTGAAAACAGGCATCAGAGAAAATACATATGTAGTAGGAGACTTCAACACACCACTATCAACAATGGATAGATCAACAGGACAAAATATAAGTAAAGACACTAAAACTCTAAATAAGGATCTAGACCTCATGAGCTTAACACACATCTATAGAACACTAAATGCAAAAATCTAAGTACACATTTTTCTCAAGTGCATACGGATCATTCTCCAGGATTGATCACATACTGGGACACAAGACAAACATCAACAGATATACCAAGATTGAAATCATACCAACCATCTTCTCTGACCAATAAGGCATCAAACTAGAAATAAACAATAAAAAGAAGGCAAGGAGGGCCTCCCCTGGTGGCGCAGCAGTTGAGCGCTGGGTTGCGAAGCTGCCAGCAGCCCCTGCAGCGCCAGTTTGATCTCCGGCTGCTCCCCGGCCACAGGAGGAGGGTCCGACATGGCGCGCAGACCTCTCCTGCCGCCCGCTGCTCCCCTCAGCAGTGTACTTCGATCCTTCTGCCTGCTCTGCTCCCCGCTCTGGCTCTAGTGAATTCTCTCACCCTCCCGCGCTTCTTACTGTACCCACTACTTATATAAATAAATAAATAAATTTTTTTAAAAATTTAAATAATTAAAAAAAAGAAGGCAAGGAACCCTCTTACCTCATGGAGATTGAAACCCACAATACTGGAAGCCCATTGGACTAATGAGGAGACCAAAGAAGAAATTAAAAAATACTTTGAGTTGAATGACAAGGAGGACACCAATTTCCTAAATGAATGGGATGCAGCAAAAGCAATAATAAAAAGAAAATATATAGCAATACAGGCTAACATCAAGAAACAAGAAAGAACTCAAAGAAACAATCTAACCTCACATCTCAAAGAACTAGAAAAAGAACAACAAAAAAACACTAAAACCAGTAGAAGAAAGGAAATAATAAAAATCAAAGCAGAAATAAATGAAATAGAAACTAAAAAAAAAAACAATCCAAAAGAGAACCACTGCGAAAAAGCACAGGTCAGCAAGTACGGGTGTCTGGCGCCACCTCAAGACCAGACCAAAATCACCAACTAGCTGATTCCCTGTTGGAACTGAGTAAATATAGAGGGAGAGAACTGTAAGGGACAGTGCCCAGCAACACAGCATCAACACCTTGGTGGACTTTTAGCCTACCAGTGCTGGTCTCGGTCTAGTGAACAGTTTCTGACACCCCTAAAGGAGCACTCCAAAGAGATGCCCACCAACACCAGTGGCACAATTTCCCAATGCATAGAACTAATTAGAAAGCAAAAACAGGGAGAAGAAAAAATATAAATAACCAAGCAAGCCGGCAGGAGAAGGTCACACCACAAGAAGAAATACAGTCACCAGAGCTTAACAATGACATAGAAGAACTTCTCGGCCTATCAGATAGAGAATTAATGATCATCATGATTAAAAAGCAGAAAGAAAATGAAAAGGAAAAAAATGATTTGAGACAAATAATCACTGAACTGAAGAATGAAACTGAGACCTTAAGAAAGGAAAGACAAGAAACAAAGGAGATTAAAAGATTACTAGAGGAGCCAAAAGATCAATGAAACCAAAAGTTGGTTCTTTGAAAAAAATAAAAAAATAGATAAACCCCTAGTAGGCTCACAAAGGAAAAACAGGCGACAGCACAAATAAATAGGACCACAAATGAAAGATAAGAAATCACAACAGACACAGCAGAAATCAAAAGAATAATCAGAAACTACTATGAACAGTTATACGCAAACAAGTTCAACAATCTAGAAGAGTGGACAAATTCCTACAATTTTACAATCACCCAAAGCTAGATAAAGAAGAAATAGAACATATAAACAAAATAATTACAAGCAGTGAATGGAAATGGTAATCAAAACCCTCTCCAAAACCAAAAGCCCAGGACCAGATGGATTTACAAATGAATTCTACAAACATTCAGAAACGAACTAATGCCTATCCTTCAGAACTATTTCAAAAAATTGAGAAGGAAGGGATAATACCAAACACGTTCTATGAAGCCAACATTACACTAATACCAAAACCAAACAAGGACAACACAAAAATAGAAAACTACAGGCCAATCTCTCTATTGAATACTGAAACACTGATGCAAAAATACTCAATAAAATTTTAGCTATCAGAATCCAACAATGTAGTCATAAGATAATTCACCACAACCAAGTAGGATTTATTCCAGGTTCAACATCTGAAAATCAATCAATGTAATCCAACACATCAACAAAAAGAAATATAAAAACCATATGATAATATCAATAGATGCTGAGGAACGCTTTCAACAAAGTACAACACGGATTTATGATAAAGGCCCTTGAAATTCTTGGGATACAAGAAACATACCTCTATATCATAAAGGCCATATATGACAAGCCCATAGCCAATAGCATTCTCAATGGTGAAAAGTTGAAAGCATTTCCATTAAGATCTGGAACAAGACAAGGATGTCCACTCTCACCTCTGCTTTTCAATATAATACTAGAAGTCCTAGTCAGAGCAATAAGACAAGACAAAGACATACAAGGAATCTAAATAGGGAAGGAAGAAGTTAAACTATAACTGTTTGCAGATGATATGATAATATACATAAAGAACCCCAAAAACTCCACAGAAAGAACTAATCAAACTAATCAGTTTAGTAAAGTAGTGGGATACAAAATCAACACACAAAAATCAGTAGCCTTCCTATACATAAACAATCAATCTGAAGAAGAAGAAATCAAGAAAACCATCCTTTTTTTATTGAAACAAAAAAATATATCAAATACTTGGGAAACCTAACAAAAGAGGTAAAGGAGCTATACAAAGAAAACTACAAAACACTGTTAAAAGAAATAGAAGACACAAAGAAATGGAAAGACATTCCCTGCTCATGGATTGGAAGAATTAACATTATCAAAATGGCCATCCCACCAAAAGCAATTTACAGATTCAATGCTATTCCAATAAAAATTTCAATGACATTCTTCAAAGAAATAGAACAAATATTGAGTAAGTTCATATAGAGCCACCAAAAACCACGAATAGCCAAAGCTCCCCTGGAAAAAAAAAAAGAGAGAGAGAGAAGAAATGGAGGTCTCACACTCCCAGACTTCAAACTTTACTACAAAGCCAAAATAATCAAAACTGCATGGTACTGGAACAAGAACAGACACACAGACCAATGGAACTGAATAGAAAAATCCAGAAATAAACCCACAGATCACAGATTTATGGTCAACTAATCTTTGACAAAGGAGCAAAGAATACACAATGGAGCAAAGAAAGTTTGTTCAATAAATGGTGCTGGGAAAACTGGGTTGCTACATGCAAAAGAATGAAGCTTGACTACTACCTCACACCATGCACAAAACCAACTCAAAATGGATTAAAGAACTAGACATAAGACCTGAAACCATAAAATATATGGAAGGAAATATAGGCAAAACATTACATGACATACACCTCAGTAACATCTTTAAAGACACATCACCCTAAGCAGTGATAGTGAAGGCAAAGTCAATCAGTTGGAACTACATCAAATTAAAGAGCTTCTGCAGAGCAAAAGAGACCGTAACTAAAACAAAGAGACACCCCACTGATTGGGAGAAAAATTTGCTCAGAACACTAATGATAAAGAGCTGATGAGACTCAACAAAACAAAGTAAATAATCCAGTCAAAAAATGGGCAGAAACTTCTCCAAAGAGGAAATGCAAATGGCCAACAGGCATATGAAAATATGTTCAGCATCACTTGCAATCAGGGAAATGCAAATCAAAAATACAATGAGATACCATTTCACACCAGTGAGAATGGCACATATTAAAAAAACTAGCAACAACAAATGTTGGCGAGGATGTGGAGAAAAAGGAACTCTCCTGCACTGCTGCTGGGAGTGCAAACTGGTCCAACCACTATGGAAAGCTGTATGGAGATTCCCCAACCAGCTAAAGATGGAGCTTCCATATGATCCAGCAATTCCACTCCTAGGTATTTACCCAAAGGACACAAAATCATTAATTCAAAAGGACACCTGCACCCCTATGTTTATAGCAGCACTATTTACAATAGCTAAGCTATGGAAACAACCCAAATGCCCAAAAATAGATGACTGGATCAAGAAGACGTGTACATATACACAATGGAATATTACTCAGCAATCAAAAAAAGATAAACTAACACAATTTGCAGCAACATGGATGGAGCTGGAAGGGATCATGTTCAGTGAAATAAGCCAGAAAGAAAAAGAAAAATACCAGATGGTCTCACTCATAGCAGGAATTTAGAAAAACCTAAATAAGGAACCAGGAAAAAACCTAATTATAATAAAATCAAAATCAACAAGCAACTCTAAACCACAGACACACTATGGGGGTGAAGGGGGAGGAGGAAGCAGGATCAAAACAAGGGGGGTGGAATTGTATGGGGACTATAACCAAGATGAAAATGCATACATTGCACAAAAATGAAAAATGATGTAAAAAATGTATAAAATTTTTTAAGAAGTGCAGAAAGTTAGGACAGCAAGGAGCCAATATAGAAATCAATGAAAAATTCTGGAGTCACTCTGTTCTGAGTTGGTTCAGATTTCTGTCTCTGCTGCTTACTAGCTGAAAATAAATAGGAGTTGGGCGGAGCGAGTAAGATCTCCCATTAAAAAAAGTTAATAGGGAGGAAAAGCGGCAGGTCCCAGTGAGAACTGGGACACGGAAGATAAACGGGTGACTCCAGCAAACTGCCCCAGGAAGAAAGTGGCCATAAAAGAGGACTAGAAGGGAGGGAAGCGCAGAACCCTGCTCCCCTCCCCCGCCCACAGAGGCGGCACTCTCCGACCAGCAGAGAGGAGGGAAACAACAAACTAAAAGGACCAACAAGAACAAACTACGCAGCAAGCGGGACTGTGAGTGGAAAGGAACTATTTCAGCCACCACACCCCGTGAACGGGAGCTGTGGAGAATCCTGCAGGATCCGCCGCAGCTGTGAGCTCCAGGCGCCATTAAAGAGAGACCCCGCCCCCCAGGAGGAGGCCAGCACCAGCACACAGCCCCGGGCTGCCCAGTAAGCTTGCGCGGAAAAGCGGCACGCTGGAAAAGCAGACACGGATCGGGATCGGGATTGCGCAGAAAAGCGCGCAGACCAGAATCGGGATCGCGCGGAAAAGCAGTGCAGTTGAAAAGCAAGCGCAGGTCCCCGCGCCTGCGACCTAGGCTTGCGGGGAGACGCGCGGAGGCCCTCACTGAGTGAGCAGGAACCAGGCGCCCAGGCACGGGAGCCAGATTCAAAAGGCGCCATTCCTGCGCCACTGAACTGGACTACAGCCCGCTTCCTGGAACTGAGAGCTTTGGAACTGAGACCCGGGGCACGAAATTAGGGGCGTGGGTTCCCCACGACGGTGGGGCACAAGGCAGACACAGTACCCCAAAGCCGTTGAGGTTTACCCTACCATTCCCGCTCTGTTCCCAGTCCCACGGGGTGGAAAATCAGCTCACCAAGGGCTCTAGGAGAGATCTCTGGTGCCACCTAGTGACTTGAAGCCAGCAGAGGCTCCTGGAGGAGCCAGTGGCTGGGGAGTTAGCCCACGCCGGGCCCCTTCCGACCAGTAGTCTGAGCCCACAGGGGGAGCGAGCACCCACAGCCGGGGCAGACCAGGCACGCAGAAGAGTGTGCCTGAGACCGGACGCGCAGGGAGTGTGTCCCACATCACCATTTTAGAACAGGGACATTTCTTCAGTAAAGACTACATTTCTTCAGTAAAGAAGGCTTCCTCAGGAGCCAGAGGTGAGCGGAGGAAGTCCGCCCACGCCAGACCCCCTCTGGCCTGCAGTCCAAGCCCAGAGGGGGAGCAGGAACCCACCGCCGGGGCAGACCAGGCGCACAGGGGAGTGTGTCCTCACATCAGCATTTTAGAACAGGGACCTTTCTCCAGTAAAGACTGCTTGAAACTGACATATGGCTCCAGGAGGAACCAGAGGGTTGCAGAGAAGCTCGCCCAAGATGCCGGCCAGTCCCAACAATACACTGTCCCAACGCATACAGCAAATTAGAAAACAGACAGTAGGGAGTAGAAGAACCACACGCAACCTAGCAACTCCCCAGGGAAAAAGCACACCACAAAAAGAAAACCAGCCCCCAGATTGCAACGACAGTAACTTGGAAGAACTTCTGAGCCTTCCAGAAAGAGAATTTAAAATTGCTGTGATTAAAAAACTGACAGAAGTCATAAAGGAAAACAATGATAAGGGAAAAATAATCAACGATCAGAAGAATGCAATCGAGTCCCTAGAGAGGGAAAACAATGGTCAGAAGAATGAAATTGAGTCCCTAAAGAGGGAAGTAAAAGAAATGCAGGAGATCAAAGAATTAATGGAAGAACTAAAGAATTCTGGGAAAAGCAATGAAAGCAGAATAGATGAAATGGAAGAACGAATAAGTAATCTTGAAGACACAGAAATAAAAAGAACCAAAACAGAAAAGGAAAGAGAAGTACGAAGGAAAAAGAACGAAGAAAGACTTCGGGAACTATCTACTCCATGAGGAAAGGAAATATAAGAGTTATAGGAATACCAGAAGGAGAGGAGAGAGATGTAGGAACAGAGAAAATATTCAAAGAGATAATTGAAGAGAATGTGAAGAAGGAGCTGAAAATTGATATACAAGAAGCAAGAACACCAAACTTCCACAACGAAAGGAAAAATACAGCAAGACACATAATAGTAAAGCTCCCAAGAATCCAGGACAAGGAAAAAATAATGAAGCTGGCAAGAGGGAAAAAACAGATAACATTCAAAGGAAAGCCAATCAGGCTGACATCAGACTTCTCCGAAGAAACACCACGGGCAAGGAGAGAGTGGAGGGACATAGTCAACAGACTCCAAGAAAACAGATGCCAACCAAGAATACTCTATCCCGCAAAGCTCTCCTTCCTCTTTGAAGAAAGAATATGGACCTTCCCAGACAAACAGAAACTCCGGAATTTCATTACAACTAAACCCCCACTCCAAAAAATACTACAAGGAGTCCTAAAGCCAGAACCTCAGAGGGACGAATAACAACAAAAGAAGGCCAAAAAAAAAAAAGTTATTAAAAGAATAAATAAATAAAATCAAAGGAAAGAAAATTACAATGGCAAATACAGATGCTAACATATCTATATTAACTCTAAATGTAAATGGACTAAACTCTTCAATAAAAAGACACAGAGTTGCAGCCTGGATTAAGAAACAAAACCCAACCTTTTGCTGTCTCCAGGAAACACATTTAGCTACAAAAGATAAAAATAGGCTTAAAGTTAAAGGATGGAAAACAATCCTACAAGCAAATGGACCAAAAAAGAAAGCAGGAACAGCTATACTTACATCAGATAAAACAGACTTCAAACTCAAAAAAATAAAAAGAGACCCCAGTGGTCACTACATTATGATCAAGGGGACAATACTTCAAGAAGAAATAACACTCATTAACATATACTCACCAAACGAAGGAGCACCAAAATATATCAGACAACTGTTGTCCTCTCTGAAAACAGACATCAGAGAAAACACATACGTAGTGGGAGACTTCAACACACCACTATCAACAATGGATAGATCAACAAGACAAAAAATAAGTAAAGAAACTAAAGCTCTAAATAAGGACCTAGAGCATTTGGGCTTAACAGACATCTATAGAACACTAAACCCAAAAAAAAACGGAGTACACATTTTTCTCAAGCGCACATAGATCATTCTCCAGGATCGATCACATACTGGGGCACAAGACAAACATCAACAGATACACCAAGATTGAAATCATACCAACCATTTTTTCTGACCATGAAGGCATCAAACTAGAAATAAACCATAAAAAGAAGGCAAGGAACTATTCTACCTCATGGAGATTAAAAACCAAACTACTGGAAGACCACTGGACTAATGAGGAGATCAAAGAAGAAATTAAAAAATTCTTTGAATTGAATGACAAGGAGGACACTAATATCCTAAATGTATGGGATGCAGCAAAAGCAGTAATAAGAGGAAAATATACAGCAATAGAAGCTCACATCAAAAAACAAGAAAGAACTCAAAGAAACAACCTAATCTTGAAGCTCAGAGATCTAGAAAAAGAACAACAAAAAAACCCCAAAACCAGTAGAAGAAAAGAAATAATAAAAACCAAAGCAGAAATAAATGAAATTGAAACTAAAGAAACAATCCAAAAGATCAATGAAACCAAGAGCTGGTTCTTTGAAAAAATCAATAAAATAGACAAACCCTTAGCCAGGCTCACAAAGGAAAAAAGGGAGAAAGCACAAATAAACAGGATCATCAATGAAAGAGGAGAAATCACAACGGACACAGCAGAAATCAAAAGAATAATCAGTAACAACTATGAACAGTTATATGGAAACAAGTTTAACAATCTAGAGGAGATGGACAAATTCCTACAACTCTACAATCACCCAAAGCTAGATAAAGATGAAATAGAACACCTAAACAGACCAATTACAAGCAGCAAAATTGAAATGGTAATCAAAAACCTCCCCAAAAACAAAAGCCCAGGACCTGATGGATTTCCAAATGAATTCTACCAAACATTCAGAGATGAATTAGTGCCTATCCTTCACAAACTCTTCCAAAAAATTGAGAAGGAAGGGACAATACCAAACACGTTCTATGAAGCCAACATTACACTAATACCAAAACCGAATAAGGACAACACAAAAAAGGAAAACTACAGGCCAATCTCCCTAAAGAACACTGATGCAAAAATCCTCAATAAAATTTTAGCTATCAGAATCCAACAATGTATCCATAAGATAATTCACCACGACCAAGTAGGATTCATTCCAGGGACACAAGGATGGTTCAACATCAGAAAATCAATCAACGTTATCCAACACATCAACAAAAAGAAATATAAAAATCATATGATAATATCAATAGATGCTGAGAAAGCTTTCGACAAAGTGCAACACCCATTCATGATAAAAGCCCTTGAAATTCTTGGGATACAAGGAACATACCTCAACATCATAAAGGCCATCTATGACAAGCCAACAGCCAATATCATCCTCAATGGTGAAAAGCTGAAAGCAATTCCATTAAGATCTAGAACAAGACAAGGATGTCCACTCTCACCACTGCTTTTCAATATAATACTGGAAGTCCTAGCCAGGGCAATAAGACAAGAGAAAGACATCCAAGGAATCCAAATAGGAAAAGAAGAAGTCAAACTATCACTATTTGCAGATGATATGATAATATACATAGAGAACCCCAAAAACTCCACAGAAAAACTAATTCAACTTATCAATCAATTCAGTAAAGTGGCAGGATACAAAATCAACACGCAAAAGTCAGTAGCCTTCCTATACACAAACAATAAATCTGAAGAAGAAGAAATAAAAAAAACATCCCTTTTATTATCGAAACAAAAAAATCAAATATTTGGGAATAAATCTAACAAAAGAGGTAAAGGACCTATACAAAGAAAATTATAAAACACTGTTAAAAGAAATAGAAGAAGACACAAAGAAATGGAAAGACATCCCCTGCTCATGGATTGGAAGAATAAACATTATTAAAATGGCCATCCTACCAAAAGCAATATACCGATTCAATGCTATTCCAATCAAAATTTCAATGTCATTCTTCAAAGAAATAGAACAATTATTGATGAAATTCATATGGAATCACCAAAAACCCCGAATAGCCAAAGCTCTCCTGAAAAAAAAAGAAGGAAATGGAGGCATCACACTCCCAGACTTCAAACTCTACTACAAAGCCATAATCATCAAAACTGCATGGTATTGGAACAAGAACAGACATACAGACCAATGGAATCTAATAGAAAATCCAGAAATAAACCCACAGATTTATGGTCAACTAATCTTTGACAAAGGAGCAAAGACTATGCATTGGAGCAAAGAAAGTTTGTTCAATAAATGGTGCTGGGAAAACTGGGTTGCTACATGCAAAAGAATGAAGCTTGACCACTACCTCACACCATACACAAAAATCAACTCAAAATGGATTAAAGAACTTGACATAAGACCTGAAACCATAAAATATATAGAAGGAAATATAGGGGAAACACTACGTGATTTGCACATCAAAGACATCTTTACAGACACATCACCCAAAGCAGTGATAGTGAAGGCAAAGATAAACAGCTGGGACTACATCAAATTAAAGAGCTTCTGCACAGCAAAAGAGACAATAACAAAAACAAAGAGAAACCCCACCAACTGGGAGAACATTTTTGCACCCAACACTAATGATAAAGGACTGATCACAAAAATCTGCAAAGAGCTGATGAGACTCAACAACAACAAAGAAAATTATCCAGTCAAAAAATGGGCAGAAGAGCTAAAAAGAAACTTCTCTGAAGAGGAAATGCAAATGGCCAACAGGCATATGAAAAAATGTTCAACATCACTTGTCATCAGGGAAATGCAAATCAAAACTACCATGAGATACCATCTTACACCAGTGAGAATGGCACATATTAAAAAAAACTAGCAACAACAAATGTTGGCGAGGGTGTGGAGAAAAAGGAACTCTTCTGCACTGTTGGTGGGAGTGCAAACTGGTCCAACCACTGTGGAGAGCTGTGTGGAGATTTCTGGACCTACTAAACATAGAGCTTCCATATGATCCAGCAATTCCACTCCTAGGTATTTACCCAAAGGACACAGAAACATCAATTCCAAAGAACACCTGCACCCCTATGTTTATAGCAGCACTGTTTACAATAGCTAAGCTTTGGAAACAACCCAAATGCCCAAAAATAGATGACTGGATCAAGAAGATGTGGTACATATATACCATGGAATATTACTCAGCATTCAAAAAAGATAAACACATGCAATTTGCAGCAACATGGATGGCGCTGGAAGGGATCATGCTCAGCGAAATAAGCCAAAAAGAAAAAGAAAAATACCGGATGGTCTCACTCATAGCAGGAATCTAGAAAACTTAAATAAGGGACCAGGAAAATGATTAACTATAAGAAAGTGAAAATCAAAATCAACAAAAAACTATGAACCAGAGACACTTTTAGGGGGGCGGGGGCGGGAGTGGAGGGATTGGGGTCAGAATGGGGTGGGGGCTGCAATTGTATGGGGAATATAAAAATAAAATTTATTATTTATAAAAAAAATAAAAGAAAAAAAAGAAAATAAATAAATAAATAGATAAATAAATAAATAAATAGTGGATCTTCCACACAAAGAAAAACAATGCAGTCATTAAAAATAACACTGCACCACCATGTTAATTAATATGTGACATTCTGATTAATGAATAAAGTGGGTTTCAAAGTAATAGATATAGTACAGCAGCATTTGTGTGTTTCATAAGGTGTACGCATGTACTTAGATTATTGGGGGTAAATTTGAAAAGATATGCAACAATGTTTAGTGCATGTTTTTATTATATTGAAAGTAGGATTGCAGATCACCTAAATTTTTTATTTTTACTAATCTGCAATTTAAGTTTCTTCAAATTGAATATAAATTACTACTGGCTCTGCATTTTAAAAAGCAGTATGTGACATTTTTAAGGCATCCACTTCTAAAATATAAATGTTTGAAAGTAAATCACTAGGGAATAAAAAAAAGGAATAAAGTCATTATTTTAGCACCTGAAAAACAGTTTGGCTGACCAACGAGTTATTAGACCACAATCAGTTTCTCTCTAAACTCTTTAGTCATATCGTTCCATGGAATTCTGGCATTTAGTTTTGTGAACAAATAAGATGCTGATTTTTTTCATTTTAGATAATTTGTGATTTATGACTGCATGTATTTAACATTTTTCTTTATTCGTTATATTTTAAAATGCAACAGAATACACATGTATTTAGAGGTGTGTATTGTATTTTTTTTTAATCTTTACTGAGAACTTCTCGTCTAAAGTCAGATCTCTAGTCCGGAGAACTTTTCTTTAAATTTATTTTTTTTAATTGCCTGCTCTCTTTAGTAGAACCAGTGCCATCCATAAACTCTTTTCCTCAAATCTGTTCTCCATATCCTTTACTATTTTACTCAGGTTGCCATTTCTTCCACCTTTTTGCTGATTTCTGGGTAAATTCACAAGCATTTCTGGTGAAAATTGTAAAATCAAAAGAGTTATCTGCTCATCACTGATTCCATAATATTTTTAATTCTGTAATTATGTTTTCCTTTGAAAGCCATATTTGCTGCCCTTTTCATAGGCACAACAGCTTCTCAAATCTTGTTTTAAAAACAAATAAGGGATTACCTCCAATTTCCACCTGCTTCTTGATATAAGATCTTTCACAAAGAAACATTACCTTCTTCCCCAGATTAATTCCCATTCTAAGATCTGCCAAATATCCAGTCATTTTCTCTTTTTTACTTATCTTTAAAAAGTATAGCTCAATATGGGGAGTTAAGGTGGATTTGCAGTGTAGAGGTCCTTCCTCAAATCTTCTAATCACAGATGAAAGAAGTAATCTTGCTGTGAGTTTTCTCTTCCCAACAACCTCCTTTCTTGGTCATAATGTTTTATGCTCTTAATATACTGACTAGTTACATTAAATAAGATTTTTCTATCAATGTTAAAAAGTTGTGTTTGTTGAGTTTGGGTTGTGGTTTTTTTGTTTGTTTTTGGTTTTTTTTTTTTAAAGACTTATTTATTTATACAAGATCTGGGGTACAGGCCAGATGTGTGGGAGGGTGAGAGGATTCACCAGAGATAGAGCGAGCAGGGAACAGAACAGGCAGACTGAAGCAATACACTGCTGAGGGGAGCAGCGGGAGCAACAGGAGAGGACTGCTCGCCATGTGGGATTCTCGCTGGCCAGCCGGGATCGAACCCATGCTGCAGGGGCTGTGGACAACTTCACAGCGTGGTGTTCAACTGCCTGCGCCACCAGGGGAGGCCCTGGGTTGTGTTTTTTTTGTTGTTGTTGTTTTGTGTGTGTGTGTGTGTGTGTGTGTGTGTGTGTGTGTGGTGGTCTCTTTTAGATTAAGAATACTTTCAAAAACTAGACTTGTTTTCTGTAACAGCAATGGAATTAGCAAAGAAACTCACCCACAAAACACCCAGAGTAAGAGCCCTTTACAGGAAGACTCTATAATACACTTTTAATTCTATCACTGCTATGTTTAGTATTTCTGCTTTTTCAATCTGTTAATTTATATTTTAAGAAAAAATGTATTTCATAATAACTTTAATAAGATGTAATTATACATCATCTTTCATATTTTAAAAGTTTTGCTTCCTCTATTTTTATTCCAAAATATGTGCTCAATGAGATTATTTATCCTTTCTGCTTTTTATTAATTAACTTTTGCTCATATTTTTATTTTTTCTGTCTGGTTTTTTAAGTTGATTTAAATGTATATTTTCTGACTTGAATACTTAGTCCAATTATTTTCATTTTTCTTTTTTTAAAGATTTATTTATTTATTTATACAAGCACTGGGTACAGTCAGAAGCGCGGGAGGGTGAGAGAATTTACTAGAGCCAGAGCAGGAAGCAGAACAGGCAGACTGACGAAATACACTGCTGAGGGGAGCAGCGGGCAGCAGGAGAGATCTGCGTGCCATGTGGGACCCTCACCCAGAGGTCAGGGATCCAAACGGCGGCGCTGCAGACGCTGCGGGCAGCTTCGCAACCCAGCGCTCAACTGCTGTGCCACCCAGGAGGCCCCATTTTCATTTTTCAAACAGTGAAAACATCTAACATTTAAATCCACATTGTCTTTATTGCAGTAACACTAATATAAAAATACCCTAACATTCTTTACCTTTAAAATAATCTAACTCTATAAATTTTTCCATGACTCAAGTAGGTACATAGAAAAATTTTAAAGACCAAGCTATATGGAGTTGCATTCACTCTCTCGCTCTCTTCATTCTCCCTCGCTCCCTCCCTCCCTTTCTTTCTCATAAAAAGCAAATACTACAGCATACAACAAAGTTTATAGATTAACCTGGGAGTCATTTTCCTTTTAATAGAAAAGTTTGCCATCTATGTAAATTGTCATTTATACACATGTATTACTATATTTGATCTTGTTCAGTCATTTGGTTTCATACTTTCTTGCTTTTATTGTTTCCTCTTTATACTGTTTTTGCTTTGCAGATGGTTTTGTTGACTATTTTCTTTGGTAATTTAGAAGATAAATATGTTTTATTCCATTTTATAAATAGTAATATGAAAGTTTTTAAAAACCATTCTCCTTATTGCTTTTACCATAATATGACACTTATCAACATAATGTCAATAATAGAATTCATTCCTTACTTTCACTTCTAGGAATAAGACACTTGTCACTTTCTATCTTCATCTTTCCTTGCTAGCTTTTCTCTCACTAAGCAGGGGTTGGTAACCTGTGACTTTTATATATAGATCAGTCTTTCTCAATGTGAGCAGAGGGCACCTGGCAATCCCTGAGACACTTTCAAGGGCTCCATGAGGTCAAGACTATATATATAAATATACAAAGATGTTATTTGCCTTTTTCACTCTCACTCTCTCAAGAGTACAGTGGAATTTTCCAGAGGTTCCATAACGCTTGTTATTACAACAGATTGAACTCAGATACAGATTTGAGGATCCAACTATCTTCTTACCCAGACATTAATGGAATTTGTAAAAATGCAAAGTAATGCCACTGGCCTTACTAAAAATATAGATATTTTCACAAGTATATTTTTCATTAACTTGAATGGGTTTATTATTGATTTTTTTACTTTAGTATAGTTTTAGATTTTCAGAAAATTTACAAGGCTAACACAAAGAGTTCCTAAACACCTGACACTGTTTCCTTTATTATTACCAGTTTATTAGTATGGCACATTTGTCACAATTAATTCAGTGTTGATACATTATTATTAATCACGTTGTAAGTATATCATCCATGCTTCATTCAGATTTCCTCTCTTCTTTCCTGGTGTTTTTCCCTGTTTCAGGATTCCACCCAGGATTCCATGTGACATTGTCTTCATGCCTCCTTAGGCTCCTTTTGATTATGACAGCTTCTAGGATTTTTCTTGATTTTTAAGGACCTGAGCAGTTTAAACGCACACTGCTCAGATATTTCCTTGTTTTCGATGACTTGGAGAGTTTAGAGGCATACTGGCCATATGTTTAAGGTTTGTCTTATCTTTTTCTCATGATTAAACTGAGATTTGGACTTGGGAAACAAGGCCACCCAGGTAAAGTGCTGTTCTCACGATGTCATTTTCAGGTACATACATCACTTTTGATTTTAATCTTGATCACCTGTGTCTCAGATTTCTCCACTGTGAAGTTATTTTTCTCCCCTGTCCCATATTGCAGTCTTTGGGGGTAAAGCTTGCTATGTACAGCCCATACTTGAGAAGTGGAGAGTCATGCTTCCTCCCCTTGAGGATCTACATAAATTATTTGGAATTCTGCACTAAAGACTTGTTGCCTCCCCCATTTATCCAATTACTTATTCAGTATGGACCCATGGATATGTATTCAGTGCCTAGGGATGTAATTCTTTTGGTTTACTTTATTTGTTGCTCAAAATGTTGTGGCTTTGATCACCAGGGACTCTTTCAGTGGGCTCTTTGGCATCCCATCATGGCATACCCCACACATTACTGACATTTGGGGGCTTATTCATTTTGTTCTTGTGTTTTGTTTTATTCCAAGCACTTCCATACTTTGTGGTACTACAAGATGCTCTAGATACATCTTGTATATTTCCTGCCCCAGTCTTATAATCAGCCATTTCTCTAAGGAACTCTGTTTCCTTTCACTGGAGAATGGTAGTAGAAACCAAGATTTGGGTTCTAGATGTATTGTTGTTATTTTGATGACTTAATAAACACACTTTCTCAGGTTTTGTTTCTAATATTGTAAATATTGATTGGTAGAACCCACATGAACAAATGCTCTTTGAGGTTCTCTGTGATTTTAATGTGTAAAAAGGTACTAAGATCAAAGAGATTAATAGCAAAAGATATAGATCTGCTCCCATAAAAGTGCTTTCTATTGCATTTTATATTTATGTTTATAAACAATGGTTTACTGCCATCTCTATGTACTTTTGTTTTACTAATCATCACTAATTTATTAACTCTATGGTTTCCTGATATTCAGTTCTCATTTTGACTCATATCTCATGTCCTGGAACATGTCTTCTGGTAGTTTCTCTGCAGAAAAACTTTCTTGCATATTTTAAACTACTTTTCTCTTGCATATACATACATATGGACATTTGATTGGTTAGTTTTTGTGAGAATATCATGCTTCCTTTTAAGGTCTGCAGAAGCTACTCTTTAGTTGTTTAAAGTAAAAACAATTTCTTCTTTTGTGGATAGCCTGAAATATACTCGAAAATATTGTAGGACTACAAATTAATCTAGGGAATTTAAACAGATTGAAGTATTAAGTTTGTCCATATTCTAATCATATTACTATCAATTTTTAGACAACAATACATTTCAGATGTTTTTTTAAAACTTATTTTGTTTTACTCTTGGTTACAAGTAATGAATGGAAAATGACATTGTATCATGTTTCTGTTAGTTCCTGCTGAATAACAAACCACTCCCAAATTTAGTCATTTAAAGTAACAGCAATTCATTTTGGTGATGATGAGGTTTATGAGTTAGTTGGCTGGCCTGGTTTGTCTTCATTCAACAGAACTCTATGAGACCTTCTCATATGTCTTCAGTCAATTGCAGGTTATCTAGATGCTGAATAACCCAGGAACCCTTATTCAAATCTGGCACTTGGAAATTGCCAACTAGGATGACAGGGATGACTGAACAATGTTTCTCATCATCCAGTGGAATAGCACTAGCTTTTTCACCTGGAACTTCTCAAGTCTCTGCTCCACAGATGCTAATATGCCATTCACCACATGAAAAATATATGACAGAAAATACATACATGCAATTATTTTCAGTTGCTGAAAAGAATCTGGCATTTATTTCTTAAGCACAGTTACAGAATTATGATAATGATTTGCCCAACATTGGTCAAGGGCTCACTCCCAAAGTAATGCACTGTAGGGTCACCAATTATCAGCTATGTGACCTTGGGAAAGTCACCCTATCACTCTTCTTAGTCTCAGTTTTCTCAACTGAAAATGGTCATAGTCCTATCTTGTGAGCAATTGTGAGGTTTAGCTGAAACAGTGCATGTAAAGACCTTAAAACAATGTCTGATATATACTAATAATCCAATACATGTTGAAGGTCACTAATTCTTGAGTTGTTTTATTTATTATGATTATAATATGACTAGTCCTGAAGAACCATTGCTGAGAATACTTGTTAAAAAAAAAAAAGTACAGTATCTTTGGTTATTGCTTCATCTCAAACATTCTGCTCTCTTTTAGAAAATCTTCTTGTCAGATCTCTGAGACTCTCACTAATATTCCTATTATATTTCTTATCTTTCTTTTCACATTGTTTTCCTTTTTCTAAAATACTCTCAGAGAATAATCAACTTGTCTTCTGCCTAATTCAATTTTCTGCCTTGTCCAATATGTTATTTACTCTTCCTTTTTAATTCATTTATTCATGATTGTCTGGGCTTAGATATTGGAGCTCATTTAATGGAAATATTTGTTTTTTAAAGACAACTTCCTTGTCTTAGTGGGCATTTCTGAGTACATGACTTACTCATTGCAATAGGATCCTTTCTTTTTCTTATAGTAATCCTTTTCAGGATACATACTCATAGCAACCAATGAGGTTTAGTGAAGTGGGGCTTGCGTTTCTTCGAATCACAAAATCACTTTGTAATTCCCATGAATTTTCTTTTTTGACTTCTTAGAAGGGAAAAGCTATGGTTATCAGTGTGATTTATCATTTCATTCATTTACTTAGCAAATACTTCTGAACACTTACTTTATGGCAAGTGCTGTGCCAGAGATACAACAATGGCCCCACCCTCAACTCTGGTAGTCCATGGGGCAGTCAGAGAAGTAAAGGCCCATGTAAATACAGTAGCAGATGCTGCAATGTCACAAAGTCCACAGTGCTAGGAGAGAACAAAGAAAGGGCGTGCTTAACCTGGGGTCATGAAGTGTCCCACTAACCAAGTAAGTAAACACTGAATCCTAGAGGTTAAGTCTGACTCAAACATCGTGTAGGGAGGAGAAGCAAAGCAGTATGCAGGGTTTAATGAAAGAAAGAATTCCAGGTAGAGGCAACAGTTTGTTCTGAAAGAGAGATTGTATGTATCCTTAAGAAACTGAATTTTGAAAAGATAATCACTAACATTCATTAAGCACCTTTGGTGTTTTAGGCACTCTGCCAAAAAAATGTAAATACCTTATCTCATTTCATCCTCATAACAGCTCAATGATGTAGGTTAACTGTCCAAGATTCCCCAGCTAGTAAACGGCACAACCAGAATCTGAAATCAAGGAAGTGTGACTTTGCAGCTCACTCATTCGCCACTATATGTCATCCTGCCTCTCTGAAAAAACTCAGTATGGTTAAATAATGTGTGTGTATATAAAGGGGTGGAGTGAGGTCAGTGTGGCGTGTGGGGGGGGCGGGGGTATGACGGAGGAAGTGTGGGGCTGTGATATAGTTTATGTGGTGTGTGTGGTATAGTGTGTTGTGGTGTGCATGTGTGTGTGGTATATGTGGTATGGTGTAATATATGTGGTGTGCTATAGTGCATGTGTGTTGTGGTGTGGGGTTGAGTATTTGGTGCTGCATGATGTGGTGTAGTATGTTATGTGCAGTGTGATGTGGTACAGGGTGTGGTGAGGGTATGTGATATAATGTGTGTGGTGTTTGTGGTGTGGTATATGTGGTGTGTTGGGTATGGTGTGTGTTGTGGTATGTTTGGTGTGGGGTGGTGCAGTGTGGTGTATATGTGTGTTGTGCTGTGCTGTGCTGTGTTGCGCTGTGCTGTGCTGTAGTGGGTGGGGCAGGTTGGGAAGAAGGGAAGAAGTACCAAGCCTGCTGAAGAGTTTAGAGTACCCTAACAACAAAGAGGAATAAAACCTGGAACAGGAAAACTTGAAGCAACAGGTGGTCATGGTGAATTGTGGACGGTCTCCCCAAGGAAGGTGAATTTCCAGCAATGAGACAGAAGCAGAATGCAGATAAAAATTTTAAGCCAGACCTAAAGTCCTTGGTGATTATGGAAGAGTGACCAGGAGGTTCAAGAGAAGGAGAGAAGTATGTGGCCTGATATGTATTTATCAAAATGGTATTTGAAAGGACAGAAGAGGGAAATGGTCCGGAAGTGAGGATGATGAGCAGGGGAGCCCTCACCCCACCTCCTGGTCCTAAGGGGAATAATTGTCAGAATAAGAAGGGGAAAAATGGCCTTCATTTGCAAAAGAATACAGAGAACACAGGTTGTTAGGGGCCAGCCACAGTTTGAGTAAGGCTAGAAGTAGAAGGAACATTCCTAAAAAACTAAAGATAGGTGGAAGTTTACTTGCAGGAGTTCAAAGCAGAGCAGGGGAGTTTAAGAGGAAAGTTCAAGAGGCTAGGTTAGCTAATGGGATAAATCCAGAAGTAGGAAGATAAGAATCAATTTGGAGCAAGCTGGACGTGGTGTGAGCAAGGGGCTTCTGTTGGCCCACAAATGATTCTGTTCTAAGGTTACTGTGCTGAATGAATTCCTCATTGTTTGTCTTGATGACCCTAGCTATGTAGCAGTTCTCTTTGCTATCCTGGGCAAAATCCTATTTATTCTATCCTATTCTGCCCTAGTATTCCCAGCTTCACCATGTGAACCACTGCACCTTTCTGAGGTTGTATATCACAATCTCACAATACCAGTCACTTACCATTCCAGCTAGTCAGAGAAATTTACTGACCCTGGCTAAGCTTCTTCCTCAGTTTGGGGTTTCCATTCCCAAAGATCCCTGCCTGTGGAAATTCCTGACTATCCTTGTAAGCTGTGTGTACTTGGTAGTCCTATGTAACAACCATCACACCCTATCATCTGTACTACCACCCTACCACCACCACCACCATCATGGATACCCTCACCACAGAAGAGTCTGAAAATCACAAACTATGTTAACTTGACATATATCGTACTATAAATGTTCTTTTTAAGAATCCACTACAGAGATGTTGGACATCACTGTGGTCACTGATCATCAGTGAATAACCCTCTTGGTGATGGGCAATTTTTGTGCCTAACAGGAAAATTAAGAAAATGTAAGCTTTGGTTTCAGTTTTCTTATATATTACCCAAATAAAGTCCGTATCTTACTTCTCCTTAAAGAGTGTATATGGAAACTTAACTTGGACCTGGCACTATGTTTTAGCTCTCATTTCCAATGTTATTCCTTCTCTTTGGAAAACAGTGAGGTCCCCCCACCCCACAGAACCTTATAATTAAATTTTCACCAACCCAGTCCAGTTTGGTCGGGCTCTAGGTGTCACTGGGGATGACAACATGGTACGACACTCCGTTTTCGACTCCTCACTAGAGGAGGGAACTCACTGAACGGTGGGGAGTCTGGAATACCCTCATGGAAGAGGTGACATTTGATCTGAGTGTTGAGGAAGGACAGGAGTTAGACAAGCAGAGAAGGTGATGGCAATCACAAGTAGATCTTATGGAGTTATTTGCAAGTGGTGCTATCTTCCCATGGTATAAAGTATCTTAGACATAACCAGGAAACCATGACCACTACTACTAAGAGTTAGAAAACCTGGGTTCTAGTTCTGGCTTTGCCTCTAACATACCATTTAACCTAAGTAAGTCTCTACCTCTCTATGGGCCTCATTTGTAGAAAGGGAGTTTTGAACTACATCACTTGCAATGTCCCAAGAGTCGAAGGTAAAAACCAGCCCATTTCTTGTTATTTCATAGGCACAATCAATTAACAAAGGAAAAAGTCATGAAATTTCCCAAGTAAAATGCCAAACAACGTTGATTCCTACTTAAAAATTATTTTTTACATATTATTTTATTTTGTATAATTCTTACATCATTTTTCATTTTTGCATAAAGTATGCATTTTCATTTTGGTTTACGTAAAAAATATTATCTGCCAAACAACACATATGGTAGGTTACTGAGGTGTTAAAAATCAACAATGTACCAGTAATAAATCCACAAAGATTAGAATTGCCACTACCAAATAAGGAGAGACAGATTCTGCAGGCGCTACAGATGCATAGACTAAATAACAATAGACTCCTGTCTGTATTTCACAAATGTTAAGATCTTTAATCTCCAGAGCCCATCTCATGGCCCTTTTATCAACGCCTTTAACCAGTGCAGTCTTGCATTTTGTTGAGAATTCCACAGGGAGTTTAACAATAGATCAGATTCATTCTGTTCCAAGTTTAATGATGTAGAAAATCTAACTACAAGAGGAAAGCTTACAGCTGTCATTGACAAACCGTCTGTTTCCTTCCATTGTCCAACCTCTAAGTCCTGATATCTGTGAGATCTTCATAGACATATATTATGAAAAAATGGTAAATTAAAATCTTCAATATTGAGGTAAATCTCTGCTCCGTGGAAATGCTCCTCTTGCAGGAGGAAATGGAGGGTTTATTTGTGAGGAAAAGACAACCAGGATTAGATGTTCCTAGACTGTTGCAAATTGTAAAAATTGAAGTGCATCTTCACCCTTACTTCTGTCCTCTCCTCCTTTGCACTCTTAAAGAGCCCTATATCTGGATACACATTTTATGCCTCCATTATCTTTCTCCATCAGTAGTAAGATTTATTTTTCTGAAAATATTAGAAATGAATTTAGTTCTACCCATAAAATAAGTCTGCCTGTAGACAAAAGGGAGTAGTTGAAGACTCCTGATTAGGAATTTTCTTATTGTAATTCTTTAATTCTACTTCTCCATTCCACAACAACTTCAGATTGCTTCCATATTTTCCCTTCCGGGTAATTTGATCTCCATTTAATTCTTGGAAGGAACCCTTCAGACAAAGGTAATCACATTGACATAGGAGGCTCAGGCAAACAGTCTGTGATAGGGAGTGTTGATCAGTGAGATTGGTTCCATAAACAAGATTATCAAAGACTCCACAGATCAGCCAGTGGGTAGGATTCTGATCCTCCATTAGGCAATTTTAAGTGGTCTTTGGAGTATTCCTCAACCAGGAGGTGTCACTGTTGGAACACATATGACAAGTGTGTAGGCCTCTGGGACTCCAGTCTCTACTAGATGAGTGAAAGGATAGAAGAGCCTCAGTTGTTGGATATAGTTGGCTCAATTTTTCTAAGCCTAGAAAGCTGAACCCCATAGCTACTTTACCCAGCACTAGAGTCACTAGATCCATTGAGAACACTTGAAAATTGTATTAAAATGTTCCCTTCTCCCATTTCTGAGCATCTCTGTCTTTCTCCACCATTCTTCTAAGTTAATGATGTTTATGATGATAATGATAACATACACCGGAGCACCATAATGAGTTGCAAACATAAGTTTGAAGGTTAAAGCTAGTGGTATTGCATTCTGTGTCACAAGGGGGAGGTAAAGTTTTCACTATATTACACTTTGCAGATATTGCATATTTTGCAAATTGAAGGTCTGTGGCAACTCTGCATCAAATAACTCTATCAGCACTATTTTTCCAGCAGTTTGTCCTCCCTTTATGCTTCACACCTTGGTAATTCTTACAATATCTCAATTTTTTTCATTTTCATTTTATCTGTTATGGATGTGTGATCAGTGATCTTTGACATTAATTATATTATATGGGGGCACCATTAACTGTCTGATACAGACAATGAACCCAATGGATAAATGTTGGTATACGTTCCAACTGCTCCACCGACTAGCATTCCTCCACCTCTCTCCCTCTCCTTGGGCCTCTCTATTCCCTGAGACATATCAGTATTGAAATCAGGCCAGTTTATAACCCTACGATGGGCTGTAAGTGTTCAAGTGAAATTAATAGTCACACGTCTTTCACTTTAAATTACAAATTAGAAATGATTAAGCTTAGTGAGGAAGACATATTGGAAGCCAATGTAGGTCAAAAGCTAGGCCTCTTGTGCTAAATAGTTAGCCAAGCTGAGAATGCAAAGAAAACATTCTTGAAGGAAACTTAAAGCACTATTGATGAACAAATGATAAAGAAAGCAAAACAGCCTTATTTCTGATATGTAGAAAGTTTGAGTGGTCTTGATTGAGCAAATCAGTTGTAACATTTCCTTAAGCCAAAGTCTATTCCAGAGCAAAGCCCTAACTCTCTTCAATTCTATATGAAGTCTGAAAAGGTAAAGATACAGAAGAAATGCTTGAAGCTAGAAGAGATTAGTTCATAAGGTTTAAGGAAAGAAGATCACCATGATATCAAAGTGCAAGGTGAAGTGATAAGTGCTAAAGTGGAAGTTGCAGCAAATTACTCAAAATATTCAACGAAGATCATGGATAAAGGTGGTTACACTAAACAAGATTTTCAAAGTATGTGAAATGGCTTATTTTGGCAGACAATATTATCTAGGACTTTAATAGCTAGAGCGAAATTAATAATTATCTTCAAAGTACAAAGGACAGGTTAACTGTCCTGTTAGAAGTTAAAGCAATTGGTGATTTTAATTTGAAGCCAATGCTTATTTACCATTCCAAAAATCCTAGGCCCTTTTAGGAATGATGCTAAATCTACTCTGCCCATGCTCTATAAATGGAAAAACAAAGCTTGGATGACAGTACATCTGTTTACAAAATGATTAAGAGAACATCTTAAATCCACTGTTGAGATCTGAAGAAAAAAATTGCTAAAGAAAAAAATTGTTTTCAAAACATCACTGTTCATTAACAATGTACCTGGTTACCCAAGAGCTCTGATGGAGATCACGTCTGCTAAAATAATACCCATTCTGAAGCTCACGGATCAAGGATTAATTCTGATGTTCTAGTTTTATGATTTAAGAAATATATTTTCTAAGATTAAGCTGCTATAGGCAGTGATTCCTCTAGACAAAGTCAACTGAAAAACCTTTTGGAAAGGTTCACCATTCTAAATGCCATGAAGAAAATTCATGGGAGGAGATCAAAATATTGTCAGCATTAATAGAAGTTTGGAAGAAATTGATTCCAACCCTCATGGATGACCTGTAAGGATTCAAGACTCCCATGAATAAAGTAATTATGAATACAGTAGAAATAATAAGAGAACTAGAATTAGAGGTAGAGCAAGACATGTGATTGAACTGCTGCAATTTCATGGTAAACTTGAATGGATGAGAAGTTGCTTCTTATAGATGAACAAAGAAAGTGGGTTCTTGAGATGGAATCTACTCCTTGTGAAGATGCTGTGAACACTGTTGAAATGACAACAAAGGATTTAGAATAGTACATAAACTTAGTAGACAAAAGCAGCAGCAAGGTTTGAGAGGACTGACTCCAATTTTGAAAGAAATTCTACTCTGGGTAAAACACTATTCAAAATCATCTTTCATGAAAGGAAGAATCAAATGATGCTGCAAAGTTCATTGTTGTCTTATTTTAAGAAATTGCCACATTCTCAAAACTTCAGCAACCATCTCGCAGCTGTCAACACTGAGACAAGACCCTCCACTAGCAAATAAGTTATGATTTGTTGTTTTGCATTTATTAGCAGTATTTTTTAAAATAGAGGCATGCCCTTTTTTTACATATAGTGCTATTATTACACACTTAAAAAAAAACCACGGTATGGTGCAAACATAGCTTTTATATGCACTGGGAAAACCTAAATATTTATGCAATTTGCTTTATTGTGATGTTCACGTCATTGTGCTATTCTGGAACTGAAACCCCAGTATTTCTGATGTTTGCCTTTATTTGAGGTTTGGAGAAGGATGGGAAGAGGGTCAGGAAGCAGCAAGGCTTGGCAGTGTGTAGGGTAAGGTGACTCAGAGTGGGGGTTTTGAGTTGTTTGCTACAGTATGTGTGATGTAAACCTCTCTCCTATCACCCTGTAAAATCATCAGGGTATGTGTCTAGGTGGGTGGGTGGATGGGCATTTTTCTGAGAGAATGGTGAGGTGTGCTGAGTTCTGCATCAAGTTTGAGTTGGAACAAAAACAAACACCATGTATGGAGTGTTCATTTTGCAAGATGAAAAAAGTTCTGGAGATGGATGCTAGTGACAGCTATATAACAAAATGAATGTTTTTAATACACCTGAGCTCTATACTTAAGAATGGTTGAGATGGTAAATACCAATACTATGCCGTATGTACTTTACAACAATAAAAAAAATTTAAACACCACACACAGATATTATATTCATTTCATCATTTAAATTTTCCCCAACAGTTCTGAAGTAGGTATTATAGCCCTTATGTAATTTGTAAACTGAGGCATGCAGAACTTACGTAACCTGTCCACTGTCATCCACTAGTGAGTGAAGAACTTCTTCCTATGCCATCATCAAGGAACCCCCAAGGGTACAGGCCAGCCCACACAGGAGACAGGTGTCAGAGCCAAGCGAGAAAATGCAAATAGATTCCTCTTCTTGAGTTCTGAAGCACAATTGTGAGTTTACCTAAGACTATTTATTGTGCCCCTGTCTCTCATTCATGGCCAAATGTGTGTAAACAAAATCTAAGACAAAGGGTGGCGTTGGGAGAGAAAAGGACACACATTTTGAAGTACAGACTCCATATAGAACCCTGTCTCATTCACAGAGTCACTTAGAAAAGGTATTTTTTTAAAAAATATCAGTTCTATTAGTTTCCTCATCTGCATAATGGATATAATAGAACCTCCCTGGATGAGAGGACTGGAATCAATTCAGCAAGCACTTGTGAATGGGAATTGTCGCTATTATTATTGAACAGGAACCCTGTTGTCAAATTGCTTATGAACTCTTAGAACGTGAAATCTGGGGAATTTGAATATCATCAATTCCTTATTGTAAAATGAAGAGTGAGGTCCGGAGTGTTTGGGTAATTTCTCAAGATCACGGCCGAGTAACGGCAGTCAGGAGTAGAAGCCCAGTGGGCAATTACTTTTCCACCTCCAAGCACATCAGAAATGGAAGATTACAAGACAAAATTCTATCAAAGGCCAAAATACATGGGATAAAACAATTTCTTCCATGAGCGATCAGGAAGAGGCTGAATTGATGCAAACCAGAACCAGGAAAGAAGGTTGGGACTTGATTGAAACTTGAAGGGAGAGAGGAATGTTATAGACAGGGGGATGCCCATGTTATGCTGACTTTCTAGCAAAGGAAGACAAAAAAGACAGCAGATAAATAATAAATAAATGATATACCATGTTAGAAGGTGAAAAGTGCAATGGGGAAAAAAGAAAAAGCAGAATAGGGGAATAGGGGAATGGGAACTCAGGAGTGGGGAAGGAGTAGCTCGCACTTTGCAGTGGGATAATCTGATAGGGTCTCTGAGAAGTGAACTTTGAGCAGATCTGAATGAGGCAGGGAGTACATATGTTTTAGCAAATGCAGGTGATAAGTCCTCACATTTTCCTGTTACCAAAATGATGCAATATAGACAATAAAATGAATGAATGATGATGATGATGATGATAATTTTGATGAACATGAGGATGGTGATGGCCTGCCATGTTTGGTGCATTTATTTCAAGGCAGGCAGTGTGCTGTACTTTCTAGAATTGTATTTCTTTTGATATTCATAGAATTGTACTGTCTAGAATTGTGTTTCTTTTGATATTCATAAAACCCTTAGTGTACCATGGAATGGTGGTGGTGACAAAGCCAAGCCTTTAAACCCAGGTTTCCCTTCACTGCTTCCAGCTTCTGCATAAAAATTTAACCTCTCTTGGCCTCTCCTAATCTATCAGCTAAGGCTCTAACAATCTCTGCCCCCAGTAAGGTGTCCACATAGTCATACATTTCAACTCTCTAAAAAACTTGCCAAAGCAAGACCTTCTACATATGATTTCCTTTGACGAAAGGACTCCACTTATGTTTTTAAATTTTGAAACAATTGTCCTAGTATCTATGCTCTTTCTCCCTCTCTCCCTCTCTCTCTCTCTCTCTCTCTCTTTTTTCTGGTGGTAGTGGTGGGGGGGTTATACTATGTTTCCCCTGACACACCATCCTCTGTCCCCTTGTCCCCTTCCTTCCCTCCTCCCTCTTACCCCCAGCTGAGGTTTGTTGATATCCAGTTGTTTTTGAAAGTTACATGAATGTCCAATATTTGTTACCATTCTGACTTTGTTATGCATTCCCTTCATTTTGTTAAAAATGGCTGAACTGCATCCTTTCTTATGGCTGTGTACTATTCCATGGTGTGTATGTATCACATCTTCTTGATCCATTCCTCCACTAAAGGAGATTCATAGTGCTTGCATGCCTAGCCATTGTAAGTAATGCTGCTGCAAATATTGTAGAACATATGGGTTTTTCTGTTGAAAAAAATCCTCAACATTCTCTCAAGCACTTGTTTGGGGGTTCTTTACAATATGTGCCATTCTCACAGGTGCTTGTCCATTATAATTTTAATCAGCATCTCTCTGATTAGGAGTGACATGTCTTTTGACCTTCTGAATGTCTCTTCTGTGAACTGTCTTTTCATATCTGCTGTCCTTTTGTTAATTGGATTATTTTGTTGTTGTTGTTGTTGTTGTTAATTGTATGAGTTTTTCATATTCCTTGGATATTAATCCCTTATCAGTTATACATTATATAAATATTTTTTCCCATTTGGTAGGGTATCTATGTAATTGTCTTATATTTTCTTTTGCTGTATAGAAACTTCTAACTTGAGGTATTGCCAATTGTTTATTTTTGTTTTTAAGTCCCTTGCCACAGGGGTTGAGTTACCAAAAATATCTTTAATGTAGACACTATAGAATGTATAGCCAAATTTTTCATCTACATATTTTATTGTTGCAGGTATTATATCAAAATATGTAATCCATGTGGAATTTATTTTTTGTTTATTGTGTTAACAAGTTACCCAACTTCATCCTTTTATGTGTGTGTGGCTTTCCAACTTTCCTAGCACCATTTACTAGAGAGACTGGTCATGGATGTTTTATCATAGATTAGGCACTGGTATATGCATGGGCTTATTTATGGACTTTAATTCTGTTCCACTGGTCCATGTATCTATTTTTGTGTCAATACCTTGTTGCTTTTTGTGCTGTTGCTTTATAGTAAAGTCTGAAGTCAAGTCACAGGATCCTTCGTTTCTTACCTTTTGTCTAAGGTTTCTTTTGTAACTTGAGGCCTTTTGTGGTAGCTTTAAGTGTGATATTGTTTATTTGGGATTTTTCTTGCCCTTTAATATGGACCTGTATTACAATTACCTTCCCCCTTAAGACCATTTTTGTTGTATCCCAATGACTCTAGTAACTTATGTCATCATTTTTGTTCATCCCAAGGTATTTTAATTTCTGCTTTGATTTCCTCTTTTATCCCATTGTTGTTAAGCAGCAAGTTGTTTAGTCTTCACGTTTTGATAGTTTTTCCTGTTTTCTTCCTTATAGTTGGTTTCTAGTTTTATGGCATTGTGGTCAGAGAAGGTACTAGCTATAATTTCAGCCTTTGTGGTTTTTTTGACAATTGGCTTTTGCCCCAAGATATGGTCTATCCTTGAAGAAGTCCCCTGGGCACCTTAAAAAAAATGTGTATGTAGCAGTTTTGAGGTGGAGTGCTCTATAGATGACTGTTAGACCTATTTGGTCTAGCTCCTCCTATAGAGCTATTGTTTCCCTAGTTATACTTTGTCCTGTTGATCTGTTCATTGTTGTAAGTGGGGTATTAAGATTCCCTAGTGTTATTTGTTGTTTCCATATCTCTCTTATGTATCTCAGTGCGCCATCATCTGGCACATATGTATTTATGTGTTATTTCTTTTTGTTGTACTAGACCCTAATATATAGTCACAATATAGTGTCTTTCTTAATCTCTTTTTACCTTTCTTAATTGAAAGTCTACTTTGTCAGGTGTAAGTATAGCTGTTCCTGATTTTAGGGGTCACCATGTGTGCATGTAACTATCTTCCAACCTTTATTGGTAAGGTGAGTTTATTGGTGAGTTTATTGGTAAGGTAAGGTGCCTTTATTGTTAAGGTGAGTTTCTTACAAACAGCAGAAGGCTGGATTTTGTTATAAAATTCATTCAGCCAGCCCTTCTGCATCTTTTGACTGGTGAGTTATTATTGAGATATAACTGTTTATTGCCTTCTTGTTATGTTTTTAGTTTCTTTTTTTTGGTTTGTCTTGTCTTTTTCAATTTTTTGAGGGCTTCCTATTATAGTTTGTTTAGGTTCCACTTCCACTGTCTTATATGTTACTTCTATTATTTTTTGTTTGAGGATTCTATTAGATTAGTATATGACAGACTACTGAGGCTATGTAGTGACCCATTGATATGACCCATTGGAGGGGCTGGTCTTTGGCTGGTTCTATTGGGCCACATTGTTTTTTTCCTCCTTCTTCTTTTCCCTGTTAAGTAATTGAGGTGTTGTTTGCCTCAATATTCATTGTTCTCTTGCTTTATAATGACCCCTTTAGGATTTCTTTCATATGCAGCTTGGTGTTTATAAATTCTTTTAGTTTTTGCTTTTCAGTAAAGCTCCTTTTCTATTTTGATTGTCAGTCTTGCTGAGTAGAGGATTATGAGCTGGAAGTTTTTTTCTTGAAGTGCTCTGAATATCTCTTTCCAGTCCCTTCATGCTTGTAATGTTTCTGTTGAAAAATCTGCTGATGATCTGATTGGCTCCCTTATAGGGTAACCTTTTTCCTGTTGCTATTTTTAGTATTCTGTCCTTACCATTGGCTCCCAACAGTTTTACTATTATGCGTCTTGGCATAAGTCTACCTGGTATTATTTTGTTTGGAACTCTTTTGGCCTATTGGATGACAACTTCTGGAATATTTCCCAAAGTGAGATGATTTTCAATGATTACTTCTTTAACTAGATTTTCTATGCCTTTCTTTTTTACTTCTCCTTCTGGATTCCCCATAATATGGAAATTATTTCTCTATAGGTTCACCCAGAGAGCTCTTACACTGTTTTCATTTTTCAATTCTTTTTTTCTTGATTTTGTTCTTTTTTCCAGTATTGTGTTTTCAAGTTCATTAATTCTCCGCATTTCCTCTGTCTACTACTAAGGTCCTGAGTTACATTTTTTCAAATCAGTTACTATGTTTCTTAACCCATCATTTCTAAATGTAGGTGCCTCATGTTTTCATTATCTTTATTCTGTTTTTTTTTTTTAAATCCTCCATTGTTTTCTTTATGTTCCACCAGCATTGCCAAGAATCTTGTTCTGAATTCCCCTTCTGTCATGCTCTGCAATTCCACTGGTTTCAAGGTTTTTTTGTTCTGGCATTTATACTGTGTTCTTCTGTCTCCTCATTTTTAATTTTGCATGTGTTTTAGTAAGGACAGATTTTCAACTGTTGCTTTTGCAGTTGGTGAGGTAGTCAGGGGACTGATATCAGCAAAGGGTAGGCTTAAAAGAGAACCAGGGCAATAGGCATGAAAGGATCACTCCAATAAACTCAGAAATTTGAAATTCCTGTTATAAAGCATTTCCTTTGTGGGAGGTAGTAATTGTTTTAGATATCTAAGCCTAGGATAGGGGGTGGCAGATGTTTCAGATAAATCTCCCTCACTTCAGTAGAAGTTTCTTCTATAAGGAAGTCCAGCTGTTCTGAACCAGTGCAGACTACAGCTATTCTGTGTGAAGAACCTCAGATTCAAGCCAGTGGTCCTCACTCTATGCCCTCACCTCTGTAGCTCCCCTGCAATGCACCTTCTGTCCTGGGTGCCTGCTTATGCACCCCCTTATATGCTGCAGTGCCAAGTTTTAGAACCCCAATGTTGGCAAGTGTCCCAGTGAAGCTCTGTAGGCAGCCACTCCTCCCTTTTGTGGGTTTTACTGCTCTGTTATTACTTTAAACAAAGTTCACTTAGAGTATCAATCAGACTGATACTTCTATTGTGTATGCTGATAATTAGTTTTTCCCTCAGAGGGCTTTGGCTTTGTTTTGCATGAATTTTGTTGTATATGTCTGTATGAGCCGGATGAGTCTGAGTCTGTTGTCTTCACTCTGCGGCCACCTTGCCAGACTCCCATATCTATGCTCTCTTACATGCCATCAGATTCCCTCACACAGAAGCACTGCTTCTCAAAAGGGGACTCTTAAATAGCCAGTATTTCACAGTCATCTCAATGGTTTGCCTTTCTGCTTTCAGAGAGGAAATCAAGGGTGGAGCAAAAAGAATGGTACTAGGACGAAAACATAAGTGTTCAAGCCAGATAAAATTTTGGAGCATAGTCCTGACAGAGAAGAGGTCTAGTGTATACATAGTGAAGGGATGGCATTCCAGGAGAGAAAAGAGCCAATGCAAAATACAAGGGCAGAGGTGTTCTTGGCACATTCAAGAAACAAAAAGAAAGTCAGCATCGCCAGAATGTAGGTGACAGGGTCAGAGAAGGCAATTGCATGGACTTCAGCCTCATAGAGAAGTGGCATAGTCATATTACATTTCAACAAGATAACTTGGAATGCAGTGTTAAAATAGGGAAGTGAAGGCAGAAGCAGAGAGATGTGGCAGAATTCTGGCAAAAGAGAACAAGTGGCTTAGGCCAATATGCTGCCAGGGGAAATGGTGACAAATGCTCTGCCTCTTGATATATCATTGAAGGGAGAGCAAGCAGATTTTGCTAATGATAAATCTGGCATTTATGCAAAAGACAAGTCATGGTATATCTGTTACATGGAATCATGGTAGCTGTGATCTCTAGGACGTGAAGAGCTCTCTAACTAGTGGCCTCAGCTGAAACTCTATTCCCAGCCCCTACCCTATGTTCTAGGCCAAAGAGAGGGGCATATGATGAGCCTGTGCTGTCTTACAAGGGTGCGTTAAAACTAGAAACTACTATAATCGGATGGAAAAGTGCCTCCCTCTGCCCTGAGAGCTTGATGCTCTCCATGGATGCTGCCAGACTAACAGGAAGATGTGGGCAGCATAGAGAAAGTGAGGGAAGTTGCTGAAAGCAGCTAAAGCAGGTGAAATAAAAGGAACAGAAAAATATATTACATTCTGAAAGGATATCTCAGGGAGTGAGGAGAAGTATCTCAGCCAAGGAAATGGAGAAGGAAGTTGTGATACAAGGTTTGGGGTCAGGAAAGCTACCATAAATCATATCTTTTTCATGAGCCTAACTTGTAACTGACCCACCTAAATACCACCACCCCTCACAATGGCAACTAGGGTCTACATCGTTGGGAGTCTCCATCTGATATAAGGAAGAGGGACAAGGGAATGTCCCCGCTGCCATGTGACCAGCCCTTCCACCAGTGCTGTTTGGACTATTCTTGGGAGCAATGGAACAAACATATGTATGACTTCATTCAGTAAATATTTATTGAGTCTGTAGCCCTAGAGATACAACAGCAAACAAAGCAAACATTATCCTCCTCCTCCTCCAGGTGCTTAAAATCAAGTGGCTAAAGCACACATCAAATAAATAAGCACACAACAATATAAATCATATATCTTAAACTGTAATGGGCACTTCAAAAGAGGAATCCAGGACACCTTGAGAAGAAATTTTTTTTTAAAGATTTATTTATTTATACAAGAACCAGGATACAGGCCAGACATGTGGGAGGGTGAGAGGATTCACCAGAAACAGAGTGGGGAACAGAACAGGCAAACGGACTGAAATACACTGCTGAGGGGAGCAGTGGGCAAGACATGAGAGGTCTGCTGTGCCATGTGGGTACCTCACCAGCCAGTGGGGATCGAACCCAAGCTGCAGAGGCTGCGGACAGCTTCACAGCTCTGTGCTCAACCGCCTGTGCCACCAGGGAGCCCCTTGAGAAGAAATTAAAAGGACGTTTCCAGGAAGATGCCTGGAGGGGATCAACTTTGGGTAAGAGTTGGTGTGTGAAGATGGAGGGAAGGGGGACTTATTCCAAGCAGAGTACTGAGAGAGAGACCCTGAGGCTGGAGACAGGAAGAGCTGAAAGAAGACAGACCCAAAGTGTGCAAGGGGGCCTACAGGACATACAAGAAAAAGTGGCCTGAGATGTGGTTGCAGAAAAGGGTAGGGGCAGTATCTATCTATCTATCTATCTATCTATCTATCTATCTATCTATCTATCACCAAATGGGTAGTTTGGAGAGTCAGGCTGCAGACGCAAACGACAACCACAAGACAGAGGTCAGGTAGAGGAGCAAAGACTGTGTTGTGATGGGACTGCGGTGAGGGTAGTCCATCCGATCACAGAAGACCGCCTCCCTTAGAAGAACTCAAAAAAAAGTTTTTTTAATCCTGAATGCCTACCTCTGGGGATCAAGTTTTCTATCAGCGAGTTGTTCTCTAAGTAACTCCATGGAGCACTTTGCCAGACACCACAAATAGTAACTAGGCAACTTGAATTTTGAACCTGCCTGAACTGTGACAGATGTAAAGTGTAATTACATCTAATGTAATGTGTCAAAAATATTTCAGTTCCTTGAGGGAGATAGACTAGTTACTTTCCAGGTCTCAGCAAGGGAAAAGTGACTAGGAATGGCAAGGAGGAGAACAGAAGTCCAGTAATTCACTGTTTCAAATGGAAAGTGTTGGAAGAATCAGTGACAAACCTATAGAGCGGGAAGTGTTGACTAGCAGAAAAAAGGAGTTTAATCACAGATCTCTGTATGAAGTTGTTTGGGACAGCCCTAAAAAAGAATCCCTAAAGGGCTTCTTTAAGCAAGGGTTTTAATTAGTTTTTATTTGAATTTTCTTTTCTACAGTTTTTCTCAAAAGAAAAACCCTGTCAAATGTGTGTGGTGAATGATAATTGTTCTTTGCAACCATCTATTAACAGCATCTTTCAAATCTCTCAGAGAGATAAACATTGTTCTGCAGAGGAAGATTGGCTAAGGCTTGTCCTTGGTAGTCATTAGCAAAGAGCTACTGGGATCGCTTTCCTGGATCTATGACCCAGTCATACTTTATCAATCTACCTGGTGCTGCCCAAGAGAAATATTATGTGAACTAAAGTGCAAGGCACATATGTTCTTTTAAATTTTCAAGCACATTTTAAAAAAGTGAAAAAACAGGTGAAATTGGTTGTAATAGTATATATTAAGCCTAGTATATACATAGTGTTATTTCAACATATAAGTAATACAAAAATTATTAATGAGATATTTTATTTTCTTTGGATGTGGGAGCGTGTGTGTGTGTGTGTGTGTGTATACTGTCTTCAAAATCCAGTGTGTATTTTATACTTATAGCACAGCTTGATTCCAGCTAGCCACATTTCAAGACTCATCAGCTACATGTGGCTAATGACTACCATATTGGACAGAATGAGTCTGGACAGTGATGATTTCTTCTACCACACTACACTGAGGATTTTCATAGGTTGCATGTTACATTGACAATGACTGCCTGTTGCATACTGAATTAATAGCTTCCTCCCCTGGGAGAGATGACTCAAAGAGTACTGAATCTGCCACTGCCATCACAAACTCAAACACCTTTTGAAACTTCCCTATTTCCGATCAACTTTCTTCCTTTTGGCCCCCATTTGCAGTCAGTCATTTAGTTTTATTTATTCATCCTTCGAAGCATCTCTTGGATCTGTCCTTTACTGACCCGGGCCTTTCCCTCACATGTGGGCCCTTGAAATGGTGATCTCATTCCCTCAAACTCAGGCACAATTCCTCTTGGGAAGGCTGTGCAATGTACCGGATGCATGACACTCCCCAATGTGGTTCATTCATTTATTCATTCAGCAAATAGTTATTGAGTAGTCACTGTGTGTCATGTTCTGTGCTTAGCCCTGAGACTAATTCACACTATATAAAACTGGCATGATAAATCTCCAAGAGAGATGGCTTAGTTTAGTGATAAAAAATTTAAAACTTAATTTTAGCAGATACCAACAAAAAAAAAAGTATCATGGAGTAGAATATAAAATTTGCATGAACTTTTAAGATGAAACAAGAGGCTTCTGCACTTGATACGGGTAACTTAGGGCTATGTCCTAGGATTCCCTAGAGGATACAGGTTCCCAGTCCTCTGCTGCAAAAAGCAACTTTGATCAAAAAGCATAAGAAGACTGATCGTTGCTTCTCCTCCCTTTCCCCTCTCCTCAACCCAAACAACATAGAACTGTCAGGATGACAATTCAGTTTCATAGTCACTTGCTGTTTAACTGAAGGGTTCTTGATCTCCAGGAGGTTCTATTTTTAGGGAGCCCAAAACTGTTAGTTCACTATAAATTCTCAGTGGGGTTGTGTCAACTAGTTATACCTCCACACAGCAGGTTCTCTAACATGCGTGTGTGTGCTAAATGTGTTAGTAAAGAATTCCAGAGGTGATCAGAAAAGGGAAATGACTTTACAGAATGAAGAAATCTGAGAAGCCTCCATGGAGGAAGTGGGTTTCAGTAAAAGGTGAAGTAAAGGTTAGGAATTTAGCCACGGAGGAGTGGGATAGTATGAAAAGAATATGGCTAGGGCTAAAGGGAATCAGCAATGACTGACATCAGCCAGTCACCCTCATCACCTCGAGGACTTTCCTCAACCATTCATGTGCCTTGGACTTCTTTCCCATCCTAGAAAGAGATTTGGAGGCAAAATTCAAAACCCACCGCCTGAGGGGAGTCCTCCCTGATGCTTGCAGTTAATTGCAGTAAGAAGTTGATTCCTCCCAATATTAATATCCCAGAGCGCAAGGAATAGACATGTAACAACCTTTCACAAGCTTGGAAAAGATGAACATGCTCCGGTGTTGCAATCTGTGAGCAGATCAGCTTAATTACTTCAAAATCAGCTTCCAACAAACATCTCAGCATCTTGTGATGCAGCAAGCTGTCCCAGGTGATACAGCTGCTAAGAAATTTTTGGCTTCCCCCCTTCTCCCAGTGACTGCAGCACATGGGCCTGCTGCTAATCTTTAGAGGTCAGAGATAAGAGTGCAGCCTGCATGTAATGTCTAAATATTTAAAAGCTATAAATAAAGCTCACAAAACTATAAATTGTAATCTCTACCCTCTTATCTTGAAAAAATATGCCTTAATACTGACCAAAGACTGAATGTGAACTTTTAATTCTTGGAGTTCCTTATGGGAATATGCCTTGAAGGATAACCCAGTCCCATCTCTCAGCTTGGCCTGCTTTCTTCCCCACCATAGCCTCTGCACCTTACCCAGAGAGCTCACACATGTGACATCCCAGTCTCTGCATTTAAGTTCTTCCCATAACCAGTTCCCATAGGCAGCTTCCCCTGGAGCACCCACAGGCAAACAGGCAGCACTGTCCACACTGGGGGAAATTGATCCAAAGAAAGAGGCCCATGGAAGTCCTAGAAGTGGGCTTTAGGCAATTCCAGGGTCCCAAGTACAGTGGCATGATGAACAGGGGTCACCTGAGGGCATATATCGTTGCTCTGCGGGGACGGGACTGCTCTTGAAAGGATGGTAACCCCCTGTTGCCTGGATATAAGGGAGGGGCTGGCTACACTAACATGCTTCTCTTTACACAGTTTCACACCATTTATTTTACAGTCTTATTCTGTGTCCTGAGTTTACATCATGTTTCTCTACTCAATTATGATTTCTCCCAGGACAGACTTGGCTCTTCTTTTGTATTCCTCCTCGCACCTGCAGCATGATTGATTGAGAAACAGATGCATTGATTGATGTGCCCATTGTTCTCTCAAGCAATCTGCCATGTGGCCTGGAATCGTGGCAATTTTCCAGTTGGTGCTATGAACATCATCCTTCCCTGACTACTGCTAATCTATCCATTCTCATACAATTGCCTCTATTTTCTTATCATGCTCTGGCTTCTCTACTCCCACTTTTCCTCATTCAGAAATTATGACTTAGGAAGTACACTTTTCTGTGTGTGCTAAGCCATCAACCAACTGAATTAAGAAATCAACAACAATAATACCTGGTGCCTCGTTCTTTTTCACTTTCCTAAGTACTTTCACATCATTTTTTAATTTTTTTTTAGATTTATTTATTTATTTATTTATACAAGAACTGGGATACAGGCCAGATGCGCGGGACGGTGAGAGGATTCACCAGAGACAGAGCAGGGAACAGAACAGACAGACTGACAAAATACATTGCTAAGGGGAACAGCGGGTGAGACAGGAGAGGTCTGCCACTCCATGTGGGACCCTCGCCGGCCGGGCAGGATCAAACCAGCACTGCAGAGACTGCGTATAGCTTTACAGCTCTGTGCTCAAACACCTGCGCCACCAGGGGAGGCCCATTTGTTTTAATAGACCCTCACAACAGCCCTAAGGGGTACAGAATGCTCCTATCAGTCCAGTCTTAAGCATAAAGGAGTAAAACATATTCAAGCTCTCAGGGTGGGTGAACAGAAGAAGAGTCATAATTGAAACAATGACCCTGTGTCCTTGACACTGGAGTGTCTTTCTCCCTAAACCAAGGGACAGCTCTAGACACCAATCAGCTTCCTGAGTCAGCTAATAATGCTTTTTTGATGGTGGGTAATTCCATATATTTCCAAAATTCTAAGTTAGAAAGACTATAAAATGTATCTATAACTGGCCCTGTGGACCAGAAATTATGCAACTACTCAAAGTCCAAATGAATAGCTGTTTCTGGGTGTATTGGAGGTGATACAGGCACTCCAGGGTGCTGTGTGTAGGCACCGGGGTTTTCATGTATGTGCTCTGTGTATGTTTAGCCTTTTGGGAACTTGTTCTTTTTCCAGGATGGAATGACTAAGCGCTACATTTTTCTTCCTCAGAACATTCAGAGACATTCAATGTTCCAGCCATTTGAAATGTGCATTACACTCTTATAAATATTTATACCAACTTAATTAGAAAGTTCTAATTGCATTTCGATTTCTAATTTCAGTAAGAATTAGCCTTGCCCCAATCTTAATATCCTGAAGTATCCGCAATAGACATGTAACAATCTTTTTCAAGATTAGAGAGTAACTACTTTCTCTGATGCTGTGATCCATGGACACATTGGCTTAATTACTTCTAAACTAGCTTCTGACAACCTTCACTGCACCTCAGGCTGCTTTAACTTGCCCCACATGATACAGCTGCCTTTGGTCTTTCTTGCCTCCAGACCAAACACCACCATGGGATCTGTCTTCCAACTGGTTGCTACAATTGTGCCATCTTCCTGAAGAATAATCTCTCAGAGAGGATGGATGGAAATCACTAATTTCCAGAGTGAGACAAAAATGTATTCGGACTAGAAGCACACTCTGGACTTTTCCTGAGATGTAAATGAATCTCATTGAAACACAGAAGGTGAGCTGGGGACCTTCCAGAAAAAGAATAAGTATAAAACATATAAAAACAAGGAGGCAGAAAATCACAAGGTATTTTTGGCAACAGGCTGTCCACAATGACCAGAGATATGACCAGCACCACAGGTATAAAGGTGTAGTGAGAGATGAAGCAGGAAAGAGACGTAGGACAGGTCAGGACCATCAGTGGAGGGCAGGAGGGACAGGTTGGGTGGCAGCACTGGCTAAAGTGCCTAACTTAACATATGAACTTTAATCAATGGAAAGTAACCTAATTTGTGGAAGGAACACCTGGTAAATGTAGGGAAGTTAGGTTGGAAAGGACTCATCACAGAGACAGGCTGTCTCTCTCCTTTATGCGGCAGAGACAGCACTGCAGCAGTAGCCTCGTGCTGAAACAGAAAGGGATGGAGTGCAGGAGGGAATAAAAAGCTGTCACATGAATGAAATGATGGACTGAGTTTTGGGTCATTCCCAAGAGCAAAATTCCCATCCCAAGGAATGGGAATAACATGAAGGCATATCATTTGGCTTCCATGTAAAGACAACCCCAAGGATGATAATTATGAGAAGTGATGGTACAGGCTTCTTGTGGGTGGCGAGCACCCTAATGTTGGCAAGTCTCAAGCACAGCAGGATCTTGATTCTTTGATATGTTTGTCAGAGAGCTGTGGGCTTGCTATGTTCAATTTACATGAACTTTACAATGATTAGTCACAATTTCTTCTCTAATTCTGGGTCTCTTCAGGATTTATGCCTAAATAAACAGGAGGTAGATAATCAAAGGAGAACTCGGGATGTTGAACTCTCATTTTTCCAGAACCTACAAGAGGCAAGGCATGGTGTTAAGCATTTTGCACACAGCATGATTATCAGAAAAGGAACAAATGAAATGCAGAATATTCTTAGTTTGAAAGCCACTCTGAATTAGTGTTTGCTTCTTCAATGCCAGAGAAGATTTTTAACACCCCTGAATACAACCCTACCAGGGTTCTGGTTGCATCTTGATGTTCTTTCTCTGATGTTGGAAGTAGCATGGATGATATGACTGAAGTGGATTGAGGAGGAATATGGGAAAGTAAGCCAAGATCCCATTGACATTTTGCCTAGAAGATGTATATCTTAATAGAAGGGAGAAATAATAAAATGGAAGCAAGGGGGTACAAACAGAAATAAAACTCTCAATATTTTCAATAACAGTAAGTTTTATCAAACTCTTATGTGAGCCAGGTACTACATGAGGCACATTAATTAAATAATCCCACTTGTTCTTCATAACCTACCATGGAGAACTTTAGCATAATCTTCACTTCATAGACACATAAACTAGGTTTGAGTGTTTAGAAAATCACTTATGGTCATACCACCTGCAAAATCATTCAAAATCCATTACTCCTAACTCAAATGAGACAATAACCAAGAATCTAAATGGAACCTGGACTAGGGTTGTGAATTTACATCGACTCCTAATTCATTTATTGAGTGTTGGATTCATGATCCTCTCAGTTTGACAGCTCTGGGTCATTGTTCTCCCCTCCATGATGTTGTTCTCCCCTAGAAGATCTAGGGGAGTGCTCCTCACTCCCAATCTGGAACACTACCTCCTCCAATAATAGAACTCACACCAGTAGACAAGTGGTTCATTTGTTATCAGGTGTCCCAGGTTAAAATTCAGATTCATCAGAAGACGTAATACAATAGCCATGAATAAGCTTTCCAACTGAGTTAAGTGATTCAAGTTTGGTGACTGGGGAAAAGACAGGTGAGCACAGAGCTAGGATTGAGACAAAAAGGGGGAGACTGAAGGAGAAAAGGAAGAGAAGATCACTAAGGGTTATATTTCCTGAACCCTCCTATCTGGGAAGAGACCCAGCCCCAGGCTCCTATCATGACGTCTACTCCTTCAACACAGCACCTTCATATCTTAATGTCTTATTCCAATGCCTGTGAATTCTTGATAGATTTGAGATACTGAGAATTTAGCAAGAGAACTAAAGAGAGCATGGACTGGGTCTGTTGCTCATGGCTGTGACCCTAGCATCAGATTTGTCCCACAGTAAACACTAGAGCCATTGGTTAAATGGATGCAGGAATGAGTGTGTGTGGACAACAACCTGTTAACTACAGGGTTCTGCCTCAGGATGGTCTTCCAAGCATCCCTGGCTGAGAGGTTTGTATACTTCCATGTCGATTATCAAATATTTGTGGATTTTTGTAATTCCTGTGTGAGTCATTTACCAGCAACCTGTCCTTTCTTCTAGTCCTTTCCTTTTATCCTTTTAGGAAGAAAACACACAGAACTATCTGACCTCCTAGTGGAACTATCCACTAAAACATAAGGTTGATTGTGGTAGAAAAAGCACATTCTCTGGTATCAAAAGACCTGATTTTGAATCCTGTCAACACTACCATCTAAAGTATGCCCTCTCTGAACCTCAGTTCTCATCAGTAAAATGAAAATAACAATAGGCATACAATGAGAATTATATAAAATTACTTGCTAAGGCATCTCAAATTTGGTAGGCATCTGGTTAGTGCTAGTTCCCTCCTCTCTTCCTACTGAGTGGAAAAAAATGAATTAACAAAGAGTTACCTTGCAAAATTTAGACTTCTCAGTCTCTACCAGATCTAGAAAGACCCAGAGTTTAGAACCCAGCTCCATCAATTTAGAGATATGGAAGAGTGACAGAGATGATTGGGAGCCAGGCAGCTTTACACCAGCAATTGTCAAGGCCAGAGAAACCAGCCCCTATTACCACACCAGCACTGCCTAGTTAGTCCCTTCTGCTGCACTGGGATTGTCAGGTAGGGGGGTACACACCCAGCTTCCACAGATGGAGCCCTCATGTTTCCAAGGGCATTTGACTCATATTAACACCACCCTCCCGGCAGAGTGAGGCTGGCCTGTCCTCCTCACCGATCAAACATGCAGCTCCAAGCCCTGCTGAGCTGCATTGGTCACCCGCCTTCCTCCCCACCCCACCCCTGCCCCGCCCCGGCCATCCAGCTCCAACTCTTGGAAGTAAAATCACCCTGTGAGATGCCACCACAGGGTACTCTGCAGCTCTCTTACATTCTTACATCAGGAACTTGTCTGTCAAGGTGAGGCTGCTGCATTTGGGACACCTAAGACCCCAGTCAGGGTGATCTCAGGGTGGAGATGGACTGTCATTGTGAGTGAGTAGGGGTTGCAGCTCCTCTGGAGAATGGCCACAGGCACCAAAAAAAGGAAGATTTGCACTTGAACAAAGGCCCAGATTCTAGGGTTTCTGAACACCTAATCTATATACCTGTGGATAGTGAGGGTTTCTCTGTTAGTGTAGTGAAGTTGTTTTCCATTTAAAGGTGAACCTTTTATGCTGAAATTACAGCCTTACTTGTTTTCTGCTGTTAAATGTACTTTACTGAATGTTGTGATGATGACAGTTCAATTTAGCTTTTCAATGTCCTTATTTGGCACAATAAGAGACTGGGAAAAAAAACCCATATCAGTCCCCAAATTTTGTTTAAAAATGCGGAAGTCTGGGAACCACAGATCTTGAGGATTTGTACAAGAGTCCTGAGGTTGGGCTCACCCTGCTAAGCCATTCTCAGGACACCAACTGTGTTCAAGGGCCGCTGTCCCCTGAGGGACATGCCCCAGACAGATCCTGGGTAAGGAGGGGAGGCACAGTCACCTCTCAGGCTCTCAGAATCTGATGACAAAGAGGCCCTGGAATGAGCCAACCAACCCTCCTGGGGCCAAATCTGATTGCGTGATCTGCAAGCTATTGATTTGCCCAGGGCCAACATCCAGTTTGCTTAGCAGTTGTATTTCTCCCTTAAAATGGTTTATAAATCAGATCCCTGAAAAGCACGATTAGGATGTTCTTGCCTGTAGGCCATGGGTGCTGACAAATGGGGGTTTTGGATACTCAAGGACAGGGGCAGCCCCTGAACTAAAGAGCGCCCGTCAAGGCGGGTACTCCAGGGGATCTCCTGGCAGCCAACCAGCCAACCACCCCCAGAGACACCTGGTGCCCCTCGATACCCATTCTCTTTCAACTGCAGCAAAGTTCACTAGTGACTCTGTCTCTAAGGAGGCATTTGGACAACATCCCTGAACCAGATACCATTAGGATTGAAATTGTTTCACGCCAGTGAATTTGGAGTCACTCTTACCACGCTGCTTTCTTCGTGTGTAGGTGGGGCCACCTGCTCAGAATCACCAAAGCACTTGTTGAAATTCAACTCCCAGGTCCTCCACCAGACTCTCTGGGGTGGGAAACAGGAATCAATATTCTTAGAGCAAGTGGTTTATTTTTAAAGATATTCTTTTTGTGAACAACTACCATAGAGATCGAAGACAGAAAATGGGCTTCCAGATGACGGAAAATCTTTTGTCTTTTTCTGTCCAGCTCCAGAAAGCTATTGATACTTTCTTATTCTTGTTGTTGTTGTTTTTTGTTTTTGTCAATATTTTTTTGTTATTATCAAGATAACACCAAAACAGGTTTTTTTTTTTCAGAGAATGGTCCTCAGAGAGTCTAAAATAAGCCAGGGTTGAGGTAGTTTGGGCAGCTGTAACAAAATATCATAGACTGGGTGGCTTGAACAATGTATCAGTCAGGCTTCATTACTTGTAACAAATGTATGATACTAATAAGGTATCCCCGGTAGGGATTTGCTCTGTATTTGCCAAATTTTCATTTTAAATCTAGAACTATTCTAAAATAAAATGATTATTTTTAAACTCTATACTAATAAATATATTCTGGCATTTATACATACATATTAAATGTAATAAAAAGCATATGCATGCTGTACATGTGACATCCCTTCCCACATAGTTTTATAATCTTTTCCACCCAAGGCAATGCTAATCTCTACGACAAAGAATTCAGGAGTCGTGCTCGCTTCGGCAGCACATATACTAAAATTGGAACGATACAGAGAAGATTAGCATGGCCCCTGCGCAAGGATGACATGCAAATTCGTGAAGCGTTCCATATTTTTGAAGATGTGGTACATATATACCATGGAATATTACTCAGCATTCAAAAAAGATAAACACATGCAATTTGCAGCAACATGGATGGCGCTGGAAGGGATCATGCTCAGCGAAACAAGCCAGAAAGAAAAAGAAAAATACCGGATGGTCTCACTCATAGCAGGAATCTAGAAAACTTAAATAAGGGACCAGGAAAAAGAATAACTATAAGAAAGTGAAAATCAAAATCAACAAAAAACTATGAACCAGAGACACTTTTAGGGGGGCGGGGGCGGGAGGGGAGGGATTGGGGTCAGAATGGGGGGGGGGCTGCAATTGTATGGGGAATATAAAAATAAAATTTATTATTTATAAAAAAAAAAAAAAGAATTCAGGAGTCAGTTACTTAAACTCTGCTCAGTTTGCCTGCATTGCACTCGGGGGTGCTGTTTACACTGCAGTCTCTGTGAATGGAGACCCAGAGTCACATTGAGTGCTGTGGTGCATAAGTGATTTGCAATCTTTGTCCAGAATTTCATCATCCCTAAAACAAAGTTCTATTGAAAGCATGAGTGAGGCAATGTATATAAAGCATTTAACACAGTACTTGGTGTATGGCAAACACTGTATCAGTGTTAGCTATAGCTGTGCTGGTGCTGGTGATCTAGAGGTGCATCTGCAGAAGCCCTTGTAAGTAACAAAACAGGCGCTTATTTAGTTACTAAATAAAAGGTACATTTATGCGCCTTACACCATATTCAACCAAAGTCCCCCTAGAACCTGGATTATCACCACATAGGAATTCCATTTTAACCAAGATGCCATCTCCACCAAGTCCCTCTCTTTCCTAAACACAGTGAATGGGGAGGGACTAGGAGGCCTCACCAAGGGAAGAGTCAGTGGGACTGGGTCAAAGTCTATGCCAGGAGACCTCTCTCATCCTCTACGCCCATTCCCACCTGCAAATCCTGACTATTCTGTCTAATTATACTCTGATTTCTTTGTAGCTTCTCTATCCAAGCTATGCCACTGGAGTATAGTTAATGTTATGTGTCAGCCTGACAGGGCTATTAATCAAACACTACTTTATGTTGTTGGGGAGGTATTTTGTTGATCTGATTAACATTTACAATGAATTGACTTTAAATAAAGCAGATTACCCTCCATAATGTGGGTGAGCATCATCCAGTCAGTTGAAGGTATTAAGAGCAAAAGCTGAGAAGCTCTGGAGAAGAAGGAATTCTGCCTCAAGATACACAGCAACTCTTACTGGAGTTTCCAGTCTGTCAGACTGCCCTACAAATCCTGGACTCACCACCTCCACAATTGTGTGAATCAATTCCTTATACCTCTCTCTCTCTCTCTCTCCCTATACACACACACCCCTTACTGGTGCTGTTTCTCTGGAGAGCACTGACCAACCTATCAATCCAACCTCCATCATGTCTTGTACAGATGAAAGCGTACCCTCTTATCTAGGCCCAGACTTATATATCTAACACTGTCACCCTTCTCCCCAGAACCAAAGCTGGATCACATCCCAGCCTGCCTTACCCCTTTGGTAACTTACTTTTGCATTTCCAGTAAAGATCCAGTTCCCAAAAGCCTGGGCCAAAGGACCATAGAGACTGCCACCCTGCCACATCTCAATCCCAACCTTCCAGCTACAAAATCTTCTCTTGGCTTTTCCAGTGGGCCCAATCACTAGGATCTCAGGGCATTATGCTCTTCATATGCCATCCACCCTCCACCCTTCATGTGGTGGCCTAGCCCCCAGTTACCTCATCACAGACTCCCTTGAGTAAAAACCCCTGGGATTCTCTACCACCACCATTGGTTTGGTTTCTTTATGCATTTTGACATATTTATGCTTCTATATTTAGTGGCACACCTCAGTGATAGTTGCAGGTTTGGTTCTAGACCACCACAATAAAGCTAGTCACATGAATTTTTTGGTTTCCCAGTGCACAACAAAGTTATGTTTATACTATACTGTAGTTTATTAAGTATGTAGTACCATCTGTCTAAGAAACAATACACATACCTTTATTCAATATGACAGATATGAAGTGAGCACATGCTGTTGGAAAATGTGCTGATAAACGCATTCGCCTTTTGTGCAAGGTCGCCACAAATCTTCAATTTGTAAAAATACACAACTATCTGTGAAGTGCAATAAAGCAAAGCTCAATGAAGACCAAGCATGCTGTACTGGCAGGTGCATTTGTCTCTAATCAGACTGCCCCACTGCACTTTTAGCTTTTAAAGGGCTGGCATCATGTCTTTTTTGTTTTCCACTCTATCTCCAGATTCTAGCACAAAGGAGGGGCTTCATTAACAGTTGGTGGAGGAATGATTTGGGCCAGGCAGAATCTACATGGCTCCTTTCACACATTCCCCACCCAAACCTAAAGGTGCTACTCAATTCAGGGCCACCCTCATCCTAAATAGGTGACCTTGTTAACACTATACAGTAACACATAACCATTCTAAAGTAGAAATTTACATGATTCAGTATCTGAGCAAAGTCAAGTCCAGGAAACCTACTTAAGAGGCAAATTAATAAAATAGAAATTCCATTAAAGAGTGCCCCAAACAATTGTCCACAGTAATAACTACAAAAAATTTTTGTCTTCCTCACCACCACCACCCCATTCTCCTACCCTATTACTCCCCTAAGGCCCTCTCCAACCTAGACTCTTTTTCTTCATCTAATTCACACAGACATTCTGTCTCTATTGTACAGTCAGCTTAGCTTTTATTCCAGCAATAAAGACCCCTTTTTTGGCAAAAGAATAAGATTACATAAAAGATGATCCATTACTAGATTCTGTGGCCAGCCTGGGGAGGTATGAAAATCTGTCAACATTCCCACATTAACAATGTTTGATCTCTCACACACAACTCACTAAAGACTTCAAGTGATTAACGTCTTTTTTTTTAATATAGTTTCTTATGAGACATGTATATAGCATTAGTCAATTTGTTAATGAAACTATAGACTGACAGCCTATGGAGGTCATAATGTGATAGCCTATTCTCTATACTGAGAAACTTTTGACTGAGGAACAGAGAGTGGGATGTTTGTCTTCCCCACATATTTCAGTCAACTGAGAGTGTCTTTGGCCTCAGAGTTTGAGACAGAAAACACCTGTGGAAATACAAGAATGAGTCCAGATAGAAACTGGAATCCAAGATTTGGTCACATTCCAAGTCACCCATGTAGATAGAATTGTCTGGGTCTGATGTTTTAAGAGATGCTATTTTTCAATAAGTTATCTGCCATTATTAAATGCTGTGGACAATTTTGTGCTTGATATTTGTGTTCATTCTTGAAAAATCGTGGTTCCCCTGCTCTGTGTGACATTTCTCTATTCTTCTTCTGAGCTCATCTGACCAAAGAGAAAGAAGTGCCAGAATTTCAAATAAGAAAAGGACAGATTTATTTTCTATTCCTATTTCAACCCTGAGTGACTTAAACAAGGCAATTGCCTTCCCTGTACCTTAATTTTTCAATTTAAAATGAGGTTAACAATATCTGTCTCTTACCCCAAGTCCCAGAGGTAGAAAGAATACACTTTCCAGAAACATCTTTACAATGAAACTACTGCACATAGAAAATGTGAAATGTCAACATCTTCTATAAGCCACCAGCTATTTATATTATACCATACTTGATACTAGATTTCTTAATAAGAAAAGATATTAGATCTCATCAGAAGAACAAGAAAAAAGAAATCAAGAGAAAAGAAATGTGGCCACAAAAATGGCCAATTGTTAGTGGGCATTATGCTAAGATTTGCCTTGTGGAGAGGAAATACTTTCAGGTACAGCAAAAAAAGCAGATACAGAGTACCAGGGCCATGAGTCTCGTTACTTAGTCCAAATGGGGAGACAGGTTATTGTGACTCATATTGTTTTGTTTCTTTTAAGTGTTTTTTCAGGCCCCAGGAACTAGAGAGAGTGTAAAACCAACAAATACCCTATTTTTGGTGCAACTAACTTATCTCAGGGAATACTTACTCAGATCAGTTGGCACCCATCAAAAGCAGTTTTTAAACAATGCCCCACCAAAAATAATCATAGTTTAAATGCTCAACAAAATGATGAAACACAAGCTTCTGTTCTGCTGCATGGATCTGAGTCCTCCTCCTCAGTGTTCCTCCCAGGCTGCAGCACCAGACATAAGCTCATCCCAGACTATCCCTGGCTGCTCATCCAGCAAGGAGTATTCCTCTGCAGTGATAGTCCACTAACCCCACCGCAAGCAGAGCAGAGAGTTAAGGACTACCTAGCGGAGGTTGAGAGTGGGTGAGTTATATCAACAGAACACTTATCAGTGCCCACTGATATGCAGAGAAAACATGTCATAGATAAAACTCAATCTTGTTCTCAGTGGGGTGATAATAATACAAGGAAGCGTGCAAAGCTCATGCTACATTGGTAAAGACTAGAGCAAGGCATATGTTGCAAAAGAGCACCTGCTACTAAAGAGATGGGGATGGACAGTGCGGTGTACTATGAATTCAAGCATGTAAAACGCATGCTGCTTAATTGCTAAACGATTGCAATGTCAGCAACCTAAATGAAATACTAATTGGTCCAGGTGCCGGCTGCAGTTTGGCGCCACCTGGTGGCAACTGTCTGCTCAGACGTCCAAATACACCCTGTGGCAGGCTGAAACTTCCAAACATACCTTAGGGGATTCCAGAAATATCTACATAATTTGATGTTATCTGCCAGACTGGGAAGATTCACAAGGGCACATAGCACAGATTCAGGGACTCCCTTTCTGTCTCCCTGCTACCTGAGACAAGTACAGCCTCTCCACCACATCCCTTATCTAACCCAAGGTCAAAACTTAAACCACCACTGGTACGTTGTGGCCACCACTCTCTGGCCAGCCCCCTGGGCTCCACTCTGGAAACCAGTCCTCCTCTTCATTTCTTCAAAGTCCACTGACATGGAGTTGTTGGATGAGTCATATCTTAGAGAAGACTTTGAGGATTATAAAAATAAGAGAATTACAGCATAAAACAGGATTATAATTTCTCAAATTTACTCTCAGATATCACTTTCTAGCAGTATGTTGAACAGTCCTCACCACAGGAAATTTCTTGCTAATTGCACCCTTTTACTAGGCCTTGCTTCTTCCAATCAAAGCACTCATTCATTCTCTCTCTCTCTCTCTCTCTCTCTCTCTCTCTCTCTTTCTCTCTCTCTCTCTCTCTTTCTTGTCACATGTACTCTTGATATTTTCCCCATAGAGACTAATTTAACATTTTTCACTCAAATTAATCTTCTGGCTTATCCTTTCTTATCCTAAAATGCAATAAGATTATCAGCCAAACCCAGATCCTTGTAATTTGTTCTCTTCTCTCAGCAGTATGAATCTGCAGAAGCTTTACAATTCAGGGTTTGTTTTTTTCTTTAACATATCAACCAAATAAATATTTCAGGTAGGAGTATTTTCCACCCACTCCATCCCCATCTCAGCTCTACCCCTAAGCTGACTAGGAGGAAGAGAGATATGGGTGCAGGAGCTTTGGCTTCTACTGGAGACCAGTGATTAAATATGTTATTAGAACATTTCCAAATTCTGAAGCCATTCCCAGCAACACAATCTCTTCTCTCAGAACCTTTTTCTGCCCAAGAGAGCCAACCAGGAAAGAATCTGAAACAAAGGTCAGGTCCTGGGCAGATCAGTAGCATTTATCACTGAACTTCATCATGAAAGCTGATGCTGGCACAGGCCACTGAATTCACTATTCGGTATCTTCTGCTAAGCCCAGACCTGGCTACAAACAACTGAAACCATCCTCTGACTCTCTTCTTAAGAAATATGCAGGTTGGTGAATCCCTATGTTTATAGCAGCACTATTTGCAATAGCTAAGCTATGGAAACAACCCAAATGCCCAAAAATAGATGACTGGATCAAGAAGATGTGGTCCATATACACAATGGAATATTACTCAGAAATCAAAAAAGATAAACACATGCAGTCTGCAGCAACATGGATGGAGCTGGAAGGGATCATGCTCAGTGAATAAGTCAGAAAGAAAAAGAAAAATACCAGATGGTCTCACTCATAGCAGGAATTTAGAAAACCTAAATAAGGGACCAGGAAAAAGACTAATTAATACAAAGTAAAAATCAAAATCAACAACTATAAACCAGAGACACACTGGTTGGGGGGGGGAGGTGCGAGGAGAGGAAGGATTAGGGTCAAAATAAGGGGGGGTGCAATTATATGGGGAATATAACCAAAATGAAAATGCATACATTGTGCAACAATGAAAAATGATGTAAGAATTATATAAAATAAAATATTAAAAAAATTTAAAAATAAAAATAAATTCACCAATTATTAATGAATGAGCAAATAAATGTATTTTCACATAAAAAAATCCTCATGTAATCAATAAATGTCTGTTTAAGTTGGAAAAAACAAAGAAATATGCAGCTTGGGAATCATTTTATCCAGGAGAACTAAGTAAAATAAGAGATTTGCAAGGTAGGTTTTGAAATAACATCACTCCATTCGATGTCATTTCATTATAATGTTAATGAAAGAAACTAATCTCAGCCCACATTGAACAAGCTGCTGTTATTCTAGGAACTGGATTTGTTATATGTTGTTTCACGTAAAAAAATTTCCAGGAATCTATCAATGCCATTACTGGACTGCTATTGGTAAAAGCTGTACTTCAAAGCCACAGAAATTGAAATGGGGGTGGAGTAGACACCAGAAAGGATGAATAGATCAAGGAAACAGAATACAAGATCGGAATCAAATTCACGTCTATCTGTATAAAGAACAAGTGCAGCTCCCAATCGGCCAGGAAAGAATGGAGCATTCAATAGCAATGCTGGGAAAGTTGTAAACAATTGTTGGGGGGAAAAATGGGGGTCCTTTTATCAGAATACTCACCAAAATAAACCCCTGATGGACTGAAAATGTCAATAATCAAATAAATAAATAAATAGGAGAAAGCAGAGGTAAATGTTTTCATGATTTGGATATAGAATACATCATTCTAATTTTAATATGATAGAAGTTATAAAGAGTTCTTACAAATAGGTAAGGACAATATGAATACCGCAATGTAAAATCAAATAGATTACACAAGCAGACAATTCACAAAAGAAGAAATCGACATAGCTAAAAAGTATATGTGTAGGGCCTCCCCTGGTGGTGCAGCAGTTGAGCACTGGGTTGCGAGGCTGCCCGCAACCTCTGCAGCGCCAGTTGGATCCCCGGCCACCAGCGAGGGTCCCATTAAAAAAAAAAAAAAAAAAGTATATGTGTAAAATTTCAATTTACAATGAATCAAGAATATTAAAAGTAGAGTTAGGAACCATGTATAAACTACAATGTTGTCAAAGGCATATACTAACGCCCAATACAGCCAAGTAAAGGAAAGAGAAATCTCATAAACTGCTGGTGGTGGTACAAATTGGCTTATATCTTCTAAAAAGTGATACCAAACCTTAAAAATGCTTTAACTTAATTCTAACAAATCAATCCTTGGAATATAAGAATGAAAGCAAAGATACATATTTGAAGATGTTCATTACATTAGCAATGAAATATCAAAACTTTGCAAATAACTCAAATGTCTCAATTAGAAGACTGGCTAACTATCCATGTACCACTCTGGAATGGAATATTACACAGTCAATAGAAATTTTGAAGTAGGAGTATATTTATTGACATAAAAAGATGATTGTGAGTATATTTATTGACGTAAAAAGATGATTGTTTTTAAAGTAATTTAACATATATGTATTTATGTATAAATGAGTATGGACACATATAGATACACAAAGACAATTTTATTAGAACTTACTTATAGGGGATGGGAATATAAGAATGTTTTTTAATACCTGTCTATTTTTCAAATCCATAATTAACAGAAACTACTTGTAGTGAGAACATTTTTGATTAAAAATGAATAAGAAGGAAATGCGCAGGCCCCCAGGCTTTCTGCCCGCAGGACCTGCATTCAAGTTGATGTTGACAGACTCCTATGGAAGATGCTGGCAGGAGGGTATCGTGCTGGGTGGGAGGACAGACCAGGTGAGAATCGAATGTCCTCTGAAGCTGAAATCGTTCAAAAAAGTTTTCCCTTGGTGTCAGTTCTGTGAAGGGGATTAAAGAGGGCTGCCTCCAAGACTATATCATCTAATCAAGCAGATGAAATAGAAAGCAGGAAAGGCAGCCTGGAGAAGGACACAGCAAATCCTGACTTGTGTGGTTTGGACAGTGACTGCAGGAAGAATGTGCTTTCTGTCCTCTTTCGTTCATCAATGAAATGTCAGTGTCTCTGAGGAGCTTACCCACAGGAGCTGGAAAAGCACTATTTGCAGGAGAAGATATTATTACACCCAGTTTTCCCATGAATTAAATGGATGTGCTTGAGCCTCTGCCTTAATCAGTCACTGTGTCCTGGGACAGATGGACTCGAGGGCATTTAGCCCAGAGTTTGTGGATGACACAGTTGGTGAGGGTTTGATCCTGGCCCTTCTCTGGAGAACAGTGAGAAGGACACATACCCACATCACTTTCAGCCAGGGTAGACTGGAGGACAAGCAGGTGAGGATACAGAGGGCTTTGCTATTCCCTCGTCTGCCAAGCAAACACACAGATGTATTCCTTGGGCCTTGGTCCCCTCTGAGCTACTGCCCTCCCCGTTTCCTTCATGGCCCAGAATACAGCCTATACCTACTACCTCCAATTCCTCATTTCCCACACTCAGATACCTGTTCTGGAGCCATACCAGTAAAATGGGATCTGCTCCTGACCCTTGATTTCCAAAACTGCAGAGCAAGTTCCTGTCCTTATTTTCCCTCAAGAAGCTCCAGGCCCCCAGACTCTCCCTCCCTTTAGCCATGGCTATCCTCCCTCCTCCCTGGCCCTCCCCTGAAATCCCCACCCCAGGTATGGCTCCAGAGTAGGTCTCCCCAGTCAGAACCTCACTCACCTCTCTCCTCAGGACATCCTGCATACCCTCACTTCTGGTTTGGGGACACCCAAGGACTTCTATCCAATCTCCAGCCCAGGCCCTGTGCCCCAGTTCCAGCCTGATTCAGATAGCCAACTGCCTGTCCTCAAGATTCATGTCCAAAATTCAACTTAATGACCTACCCTGCAAGTCTGTTCCTCCTCTCTGAGCCCCATACCAGTGATAATCGGCCTCATACTTGTCCATTTGTACAGGCCAGAAATCCAGGCAAATTGTATCATTGGCAGCCAAGCTCTTCCTCCCAGCCACAGAATGCTTGGAGGCCTTCCCCTCCTCCCTGTTCACCTGCTCTACTATAGACCTAGCTCAGGTCACTTCAGTTCCTGCCTAGATCCCTCAAGGCCTCCTTAAAGCTTGCTGCTTCTGATCTTGCCCACCTCCATCCATGCACCCCAACCAGCCTTCCCACCCTGGCCAGCATACAAGTATTGATCACATCACTTCCCTCTTCAAAACTATGTCCTGGTTCTCCCATCAACTTCATGATAAATTATAAGCTCTCTAGCCTGTTGTAAAATGCCAAAATGATTTGGCCTCTGTCTGCCTTTCCAGCAAGTCTCCCAATACTTCCTCGCACTGCATGTTCTATACCACCCAAATTGCTCCCTAGTGCCTCATTGTGCCCAACCCTCCCTCAGTGCCTTTGCACTTACTGTTTCCCTACCTGTACTGCCCACCTCCTGCCTATATAGCAGGGCCTAGCCAAGCAGCACCTCCTTTGGGAGGCTTTCCTGATCAGCTTGGTTGAGCACCCCACTTCTGCATTTCCAAGACTTTTCACACACTTAGAAGCAAAACTTGATGTATTCAAGGTAATTTTTAAATTTCTAATATATTTTTTAATTTTTTTTTGTATTTAAAAGGATCCTGACACTCTTCCTTTGCAGAGATTAACCACAATCACTTCCCATGTCACACTCTTTTTCAGTACTTCTGCCTCCCCCCAGCAGACTGAGCCCCTAAAGAACAGACCAAAGCCTGGGACTCTCCTCAGTGTCTCCAGTCTCTGGCATAGAGCCAGGTATATAATAGGTGCTGAATAAATACATGCTAAATTTATTAATGAGTAAGTTGCAGTTTATGCCTGCCTCCCTTCAAGAGGATTGCAGGGGGTTAGGATTTTGTTTAATGTCTAGAAGTTAACATGAACCAAGAAATTTTGCTTCTTATTCTACAAAGAAACCATACTGATATGCAAAAAACAATTTTTTTCAGAAAGTAAAAAATCAAGCAGGTATCTAGCACCGTATTACAAGAAGAGACAGCCTGGGGGTCTCTTGAAGGGCAGAAGAAAGAGGCTGCTCAGCATGTCAGGGATGGGTCAAGAAATTCAAGATGCAAGGTCTCTGGGGAAGGGCATATTCCTGGTCACCTGGTGTTTACAGGACCATCCCAGGAGATGGACTCAGCTTGTTGCCCATAACCTAGGATGAAGCAGTGAATGCTACAGGGTTCCTAGTTCTCATTCAGTTTAAGGATGCAGCTGCCAACAGCAGGGGGCTCAGTGATGATAATTCTCAGCCCTGGCAGCACAGGAGAATCACCAGGGAACCTGGAGAGTTCCTAAAACGATGAGGCCCAGAAGCTCTAGTGGGGGGATCCACACACTGAAATTTTTCAGAGCTTCCCAGATGATGCCACTATACAGCCAAGACTGAGAGCTATGCACTTCAAATTTGAATGTGTACAGATAGTCTTGTTAAAATGCACATTCTGGTCCTTCCGGGGCCTGATAGTCTACATTTCTTTTTTTTTTTAATATGTATTTATTTATTTTATTGCATAGAGGAACTAGGATGTAGGCCAGAGGTGTGGGGGGGTGAGCGGATTCACCGGAGTCAGAGTAGGGTGCAGAACAGGTGGGTTTTGCTGAAATACACTGCTAAGCAGAGCAGCAGGTGAGACAGGATAGGTCTAATGTGCCATGTGGTTTAGCTCCCTGGTCAGGAATCAAACTCAGGCCTTAGCAGTGATAGCGCTGAGTCTTAACCTCTAGGCCACCAGGGAGGCCACTAGTCTATATTTCTAACAAGTTCCAGGGTGTTCCTGATGGGACTGAGCTTTCTAGCTAATGGGCAGCATTTCACAGGGGGCATTCAAGAAGATCCTAGACGATTACATAGTATGGGCACTATAAAGATGCACCAGTGGGATTACATCAGTACATCATCGCCACCCCCAAACAAATCACCCACAGAATGCCAGTCTAAAAACCTGGCAAAGCAGAGCTGTCACATTAGAGTGAAGACAGGGAACCAGGGCCATGCCCTCTTGTATTCCTTCTTTCTCCTCCCCAGAGCCTTGAGGCTGAAGTTCATTATAAGACACTAGATGCTATTTAATAAAGCTATCTGTCTTCATTTCAAATGCTGAAGATTATTTCAGAAACTAGAAATATCAATGCTTGAGCAATGAAGTGACTCCAGCTAGTGAGACATAAGTAAACCTGGATTAGTGAGAATTAAGGTATTAAGGCATTAAGGACAAGAAAATTTGCAGGATTTGAGGCTACACTGTGTGTATTCAGCAGGTTATCCTGTAAAATGTGACGAGCCTCCTTGACTGCTTAGAGGAGTAAATTGGAGGGAACAAAGACAAGAAGTGGCTACATGCACCTCCCTTCTGAAAGGACTGATAAGCCCACTGGCAGGATTTAAGGGAAGCCAAGTGGGAACAGAGTGGTCCCTTCTGTCGCCTCCTCCTTGTTCTTTCCCTAACTTGCTTCTGGTGCATCCCAGACCCCTGATCTCTCTCGCAAGGTAGACATAAATTCTGAGTGCTGACAAAATCCTGCTTGGCAGGAACCTAGGAAATGCCAGATTTGAGAGCCAACAAGAGCATGGACCCATGCAAAATGATACTATACTTGCTTAATTGACTGGTTCTCTAAAAGGGTGATTTTGGCAAACAATAAAAAACAGTTATCTCCAATTAACTATAAGCATATGATAAAATTTTTCCCAAAAGCTATCAAGGTGAACAAAATATATTTGTGTTCATATTTTGTAATGATGGAATTTCATTCATTTGATTTAGATTTTTTTTTTGGTAATTTTATTGATTTAGAATTTTTTATTAGAATTTTTTTTATATCTTGGAGGTTGTTTGGATCCAGCATTTGCAATTTCTATGTAAAAGAGTTTATCTGAACAATATTTAACCATACAAGGATCAAACCCACAGAAATTGTCTATTTTGGAGGGGAAGGTTTTGGAGGAGATCCTGGAGGGAGCAGAAGACGACCACTCTGGAGACCAAGGACCACAGCTCAGCTAAAATGTTCCTTAGCTGTTTTAAAATTAAATTTATTCTATTGTGATAAAATATACACAATATAAAATTTACCATTTAATATCTGTAATGCTGTACAACCAACACCATTATCCACTTTCAGAATTTTTTCACCATCCCAGATTCTGTACCAATTTAAGCGGCACTCCCATACCCTCCCACCAGGCCCTGGTAACCTCTCTTCTACTTTCTGTCTCTATGACTCTGCCAATTGTAGGTATTTCATGCAAGAGAAATCATACAACACCTGTTCTTTTGCAACTGGCTTATTCAGTTAGCATGATGTTTGCAAAGTTCATCCACATTGTAAAATGTATGAGAGCTTCATCCTCTTTTCAGGCTGAATAATATTCAGTCATAAGCATAGAGTGCCAGTATAGAATGCCATCTATTGAGGGACATTGGGTTGTTTTCACCTCTTGGCTATAGTGAACAGAGCTGCTGTGAACATTCATGTGCACATTTATGTTTCAGTTCCTGCTTTCAATTATTCTGGTTATATAAATTTAGAAGTGGGATTTCTACTAGTGGTAAGCTGGTTCACATTCCTGTTATTCTTAATTATTCTGTTAGAGCATAGAGCAGCTAGTGCTCTATGTAACTATATAACAGTTTTTATCTGAAATGAAGTCCATACTTTCTGTTGCTTTCCAATAGATAACTTTTCCTTATTAAAAAAAAATCTGATAAATTATGTTTACTGATTCAGGTTAGCATTTTTCTAATGGTCTGATCTGTGATTTTTCTGAAAAGAAAAGTTTCAAGTGTAGGTTGTATTTTTTATTCAAGTATGGGGAAGGCAATGTATCAGGACATGACTGCCATTGAAAAGATAGTTCATTCTCCAGAGGAAAGAGAGCAACACACTTCACAGGGTGACCACGGAGAGCAGGAGCCTCGAGAAAGCCTTGCTTGTGTTTTCAAGGGAAGGAATAGGGAAGACAGGGTAACAGGCTTAAGATTTAGTTGGAATCATTTCAGTGGGTTCTGGGGGTGTGGGGGTTGTCCTAAATATCTAAGGTGACTCTAGGGTGATTAGGGCAGGGAACAGCATTCCACCATGCAGGATTCAGGAAAGCAGAGGGATTGGGGATATGGTTTTGGATTGGTCAGTTTGCAAATAAAAGGCACATTTAGCAGACATTATTTCTAGGAATTAGGATACAATCTCCCTTTATCAGCCAGATCTCAAAAATCAAACACAGATACTAGGAAACATGGGTAATACACACTTTTTTTATTTTATATAATTCTTACATCATTTTTCATTTTTTTTCACAATGTATGCATTTTCATTTTGGTTATATTCCCCATACAATTGCACCCCCCCCCTTATTTTGACCCTAGTCCTTCCTCTCCCTTCCCCTCCCCCTCCCAGTGCATCTCTGGTTTATAGTTGCTTGTTGATTTTGATTTTTACTTTGTATTAATTAGTCTTTTACCTGGTCCCTTAATATACACTTTCAATGAAGTCATGAATTCTCAACTAACAAACAGCAGGACCCCAGTAAGGTCACAGACCTTGGATCTGAAACTGTGGTTCTCAACACTGGCTGTATGTCAGACTAACGGGGGGAATTTTCTAAATTGAGGTTTCCTGCTCCCACACTCAGGCCAGTTAAATAACTATCTCTGGGCCCTGATCATTTATAAGCTCCCCCCAGTGATTCTGGGCTTGAGGACCAACATTAGTCTAAGATAGTGTTTCTCAAAGTCATTTCCATGACCAGAAGCAGCAGCAGCTTCTGGAAACCTATTACCAAGGCAGATTGTAAGGCCCGTCCCAGCCCTGTTGAGTCAGAAACTGGTTGTGGTCCGGCCCTTCCTGTTTGTACAAGTACTCCGGGTAATTGCGAAGCTGGCTCAAGTTTGAGAACCCCTGGTCCAGGGTGAGGCACACAGATGACTTGACGCAACGCCCTCCTGTCATGTCCCTGATGCTGACTGGGGCACTCCGTGCCACATCAAGTTCAGCGACTGTGTTTTGATGGCCAATTAAGTTTGCCTACATCAAGGCTGCTCTTACAGGCAGAAGTAGGTGCAGCTTCTCCTGCTGTCAGGTTCTTCCTGCCCCCGTAGCCTTCAGATGCTTTAAATTGCAAGCAGGGTCTGCACAGCCATGAGGCAGGGAATCTGAGTTCAGGTTAAAAAACAAAACAAAACACTGTGTAGACTCATTGCCATGTAGGCTAGAGAACCCAGAGGCCCCAGAGGAGGTGACACTCGAAGGGACCTTGGATGCCTGCTGAGACTGAAGCAGCCTCTGTGCACAAAATACATAGACTCAGTGCCCTACATTGCTGTCTCTGTGGTTTGTGGCTTAAGAACTCTTTGGACATTCTCAAATTGAAAATTTTAATATTCAGAGAAGGCTGAATAAATGGTAAAAGTAAGGGGTTCTACCAGTAAGTTATTGAAAATAGAGTAGCAATAAAGGAAAATTTGGGTACATAAGTGGGATTTCTTTAAAATCACTGCAGAGAATAAGCATAACAGAGTGGAAGAAAGGGTGATTTCTCGTCAGTACCAAGAAGCTGCTTCCAGGCTGTCAGTCCTACATTCTAATCCCAGCTACTCTTTTTACCAGCTGTGTATTTAGGCAAATTAATGAAATTCTAAACTTCTCTTTCCTCATCTATAAAATTATAAGAGTATCTAGCTATCTATTTGTTTTGAGCATTAAATAAGATAATACCAATAAAGTATTTAGCATTATGCTCTTCACACAATCAAATCTCACATTTCTGTTGATAACATTAATTAACATTATTATTAGCACAATGACCAAGAGTTAGCCCCCAAATATTACTCTCATTATAAAAATAATAATAATTATTATTATTTCTATTAGGAATATTGAGTCTCTCCATTAAGCCCACATCAGGGGAAAAACACTGTAATAAGTCAGACTTGCCAAGGACCCCCAGAGAAAAATATCCCTTCTTCAACATTCAAACAACTTATTTGAATGCCCAACTTAAAAGGAGTCTTGTCTCAAATAGAATGGGGTGAGTTATGCTATTGTAGTGAAGCTCAGAACCTCAGTGGCTTAACACTGCAAAGGTTTCTTTCTTGCTCATGTTCCCATCAAACTCAAGTCAGTGGGTATCTGTCCTGTAAGTGCTGACTCAGAGGCCCCCGACAGCTTTCATCTAGATACACTGGCTGAGCAGTGACTTACACTTTATGGTTTCCACCCACTAAGCATAGTAGTAGGATAAGTCTTATCTCTCTCCTCCAAGCTGAGTATTCTTTTGTCTGAGAGTCCATTTGTCATGTAGCCAAGATTAGGGCTGGGTAACCACCAAGGTGGTTTTGACCCGAGTACTAATTGACCTACATCCCTGCACCAAAATTGAGCCTAAATGTAATCTGATAGCTAAATCTGATAGCTATTAACTGAGTAGCACATCACTTCTTTCATTTTAGAGAATTCTAGAGCAGGTGTGTTAATGCAGCTTAAGGTTGCATGTCCTTTTTTGGAGGGAGAATATAAGTAACACTGAGTTATCAATTAAAATTGATGTAAATATACAATGAATGCAGTTCCCTTGCATCAGTATTTATTCTTCTCTTTTCAGTTTGAACAGTACTCTACACTATGGGAAAAATCCACAAGGAAAACCCAAGTTGAGATTGTTTTGCTGCCTCTAGTTTATCCATTAATATCACCCAGCCACAAGGTGGCAAGCCTCTTTAGGGCTGCCTTGTTACCCATGTTTACAAATAGCAAATGTGAGAAAGGTCACTACCAAGCCCTGACCAGCCTGCTATTTCCTAGACTAACCCTCCTATGCACCTGGCTGCAGGTACCACATCTGCGTGACTGTGCTGATCTACTTCCTCCCCCTGCTGGTGATCGGCTACGCATACACTGTTGTAGGAATCACGCTGTGGGCAAGCGAGATCCCTGGGGACTCCTCTGACCGTTACCACGAGCAAGTCTCTGCCAAGCGCAAGGTGAGCAAGGGCAGGCAGCACTGCACCCACCCTGGCTCACGAGTATGACTGGAAAGCATGTGAGAGCCAGAGTTCGGGCAGTGTGAGGAACAACCAAGACAGGGAGGGGGGAGGGGCAAGAAGAGATCTTTCTTTGTGACCTAGGTCTGGACAGGCATGAGCCATCTCACTGGCACCTACCAAGCCATTAACACACACACACAAACACATACACAAAACCACTGTTACTTGTTTCTCATTAGTCCTTCCAGATACTGTAATGCATTTACAAGCCAAATAATTATAAATTCTTTTTTACAAAAATAGTGAATACACACTATCTCTCCCCTTACTTTTTTCACTCAACAAAATAGCCACAAGGTATTTGAAAATCAATATACAAAGTCATTCTTTTTTTTTTTTAATTTCCTTTGGTGCCTCTTTGCAGTATTTAATGATGCCAGGTAGTTCTTCACTGAAGGTTTCTTAGGAATAAAAAGGAAGGAGTATATCGCCCGTGTTCACAAAACTCTTTAAAACCCCCTTTAAACATCTGACACTTCCTTGCTATGACTGTCCAGCTCCTGTCCCTTCTCTCCCTCTCTGCCACCTCCTCTACCTTGCTGGGTCTTTCTCCTTGTTCATCAGTCTGGCCTCCATTGGCTTTTCCAGTCATCACCCAGAAGAATGATATAACACAGTGATTCTTCAAAATGAGTATGCCTCAGAATCATTGAAAGGTCTTATCAAACACAGAATTCTAGGTGCCACCCTCAGAGTTACTGATTTCGTAAGCCTGGAGCAGTGCCCAAGAATTTGCATTTCTGACAAGTCCCTAAGTGATGGTAATGATGCTGGTCCCGGGCCCCACTCTGAGAACCACTGACATAGCAAAGTCCTTTGGTATCACATATAGATGCTCCTTCCTTCCCCTCAAAGGCTGTTCTTACAAATGCTTCCCACTCCCTACTACATGGCGCAAAATGAAGTGCGGAAGAAGAAAGTGGCTATGAGAAAAGGAGGATGTGCTAGTGGTCTCACCTATTGCCATCTCTTGCCAGGTGGTCAAGATGATGATTGTCGTGGTATGTACTTTTGCCATCTGCTGGCTTCCCTTTCACATCTTCTTCCTCCTGCCCTACATCAACCCTGATCTCTACGTTGAGAAGTTTATTCAGCAGGTCTACCTGGCCATCATGTGGCTGGCCATGAGCTCCACCATGTACAACCCCATCATCTATTGCTGCCTCAATGACAGGTAAGGAACCCATACTCTCTTAGGACCACAAGACCATCTGTCTATATCAGCTATAATTACCAATCAGCTAATCTAAGTGAGCAAAGCTGGCTCTAAGACAAGAGGAAGTGGTGGAGATTGCAGCAAACAAATCACTGTATTATTCAATCCCTGTTGATTATCATCAAGCAGGAATATAAGCCCAGAGCAGACATTTTTTTTCTGTTTAAAGAGAAACCAGAAATCCATATTTTTGTGTAACATCTTCCAATTTTTAAACACTGACAGCTAAGTCAATGGGGTGGAGAAGTGGATAAAAAAAAATCCTGGGTGGATTTTTCAGGTGCACAGCTGAATCTAATTCATAGCTTATGAATTTACTCAGTCTGCATTATGGATTCAGAGCACAGGGGGCAGTGCATGCAAAGAGAGAGATTGAAAGAGATGGTAAGAGTGACAGAGAGAAAGAAACATTGGAATGTAATCCTCTACAAGGTATTTTTCCCTTCTCTGGTCTTTCATTTTCTACTTCCTATCCCATCATACAATCTGGGCAACTTCACCCAGTTTCTTCCAGCAGTTCCAACAGGATAGCCAAAAGGAGTCAGAGTCTCAAAGGCCTGATTTGACCATACCAAGTTATAGGGGTAAGGAGAGTTGCCTTCATGGCAGAAGCCAACCTCAGAAAAGTAAGAGAAGGGAGAGTCCACCAACAATGGTGATCAGCAATAGAAAACTTATCATGGTGTGCATAAGCTGGGATTCTGTGGTGGAAGTTCAATCCATCATCCAGAGCAGCACACCAGCCTCTGCACAGAAAAGGAAGCGAGAAAGGAAGGAGGTGGGATAAAAGGCATGTTACAGTCTTGATAGCTATCAGCCTCAGCAGTGCCTTCTGTAAATGATACATTCAGGTACTATGAATTTGGAGACAGACATTCTGTCCAAATGGTCTACATTTGTCTAACTCACAGATTCATCCTTCTTCTAACAGTTTGACAAACAGCCTAAACATTTATTTTTTTTTTGGTAAATCTCCTAGCAGTTCTTTAAAGGCTAATTATTTCAATTCAGTAAATAGGGAAAGTGAGGTACACTGAAAGGATGTGACTGGCAGAAAGTCATCCTATAGTCAACAGGCACTGGAGGGTAGGGGCTGTGTCTCAATTCATGTTTTAATACATGGTGATGAGGACAGTATTATGACATGGTAAAAACCTGGTGAATGTTTTGTCAATGTCCAAGTGACCAAAAGTACGCTGTCCCTGCTCCAGTGGAGGCAGCATAGTTCAGCGATTGTCCACAAAAAGGAGTACATTTCACTGTACTTAGGTTCTGGTCCTGCATTTGACCTTGATGACTGGCCTTTAAATCTTTGTGGCCTCACCACTTCAAGTTGTCAATTAACTTAATAATAACAACACAGAGTCCATGTGTGAAAGAGTTGATGAAATGGTTTAAATGCCCTCTGAAAGCTGGCCACCCCCAAGGGTCACCTCTCTGTCTCTCTGTCCCCAGGTTCCGTCTGGGCTTCAAGCATGCCTTCCGGTGCTGCCCCTTCATCAGTGCTGGCGATTATGAGGGGCTTGAAATGAAATCTACCCGGTACCTCCAGACCCAAGGCAGTGTTTATAAAGTGAGCCGCCTAGAGACCACCATCTCTACGGTGGTGGGAGCCCATGAGGAGGAGCTGGAGGATGGCCCCAAGGTTACACCCTCGTCCCTGGACCTGACCTCCAATGGCTCCTCCCGAAGCGATTCCAAGACCATGACGGAGAGCTTGAGCTTCTACTCAAACATGCTCTCTTAGACCACAGGGCCTTCAGTAGGAACAACCACCACCATCTTTGTCTTGCTTCATGCATGGATAATCCCTTTATCTGGAAACCATCAGAAACAACCTAACATAGGGGCTTGTGGAAAGGATCAGAGGGTTCAGGGAAAACATTCCATCTTAGGATTAAAAAGAACCTGGCTCCTTCCATGTCTTTGCCACACCCATGCTGTGTGATCCAAGACAAATCATTGAACTTCTCGAAGCCTATAAAATGGAAAGGTTGGACTATAATCCATTCTGTGATTCCATAATTTAAAATGGTTACACATAAGCACTCATTTCAGGATGAACTCTGCAATGTAACAGATGCAACTCATCTGTTTGCCTGGAGATCCTGTTTTATAGTAAAGTCATTCTCAGTTACACTTAGATTATCCTCTTTAGCGTGTGGCTCACATCACAGATGTGAGAAAAAAAAAGGAAACACATGAAATCTGAGTGAAAGATTTAACCCTATCTAAGCATCCATGAAAAGAAGACATATTTCTGCCCCCTTTTGGCATTTCATTATTTCAGTGCATTTGAATATCACAGGATTGAGAGCCTCAGACTCACTTGTATTATATCCACAGTGATTGTTCTAAGCAACCAATGAAGGCAGAACATTGTCCATCCATACCAGTGAATGGTTGTATGGACCAAAAGTTAGAAGATTTGAACCATATTTAATTGTCTAAGCCTCTCTTTCCCTATTTGTAAAACGCTGTTGCTGAACTAGATCATGCCAGTGTCTGAATTTTAAAATTCTATGATTATATCACTTTTTGTTTTGCCAAAAATTGGTGGTCTCAAAAAAGAATAGAAGCAGCAAATCTCATGACTTAATACTAACTTCTAGAGATGTAGAACAACTACTAAGACCATGTGTCAATATCCACATTACACATTCTCTGATTTATCCTATAACAGTGTCTCCACCTCTGACAGAGCTGCGGGCTTCATGTCATAGCCTGTACCTCTTCATGCTCTAGCTCACAGTTGGTCATGTCATCAGGAAAGAAAACCATGCGGGCTCCCTGCTCTCATCTGTTGGGTGTCTTAGGGCAAGGGTACTAGCCTGGAGTCTTAGCTTTATACCCTCATAAGGTATGTGCTCCAGCACCCAGTGAGTGAGGAGACTGCACCCTGCAGCAGCACAATTTTAAAGAGGTCACCTTGCTTTGAGACTCTCTGACTTTCCCTGTCCTGCCCCTGTGGCTTTGCTGGTCTCCTGACTATAAGAGGTCATGACCCACCAACCCTAAAGGACAGTCAGTTAACTGAAAACCATGAACTTAATGTTTTGAGTCCCATTACACCTTTGGGGTTTCCAGCAGATGAGCATGCAGTTTTTTTCTGTCTCCTAGATTGGTGCTTGGTCCAGATATGGCTAGAACCACAAGTCTCAAGTAACTCGCACAAATGTTTTCCTGGTTTGAAGAATGGATATTCATGTTCTACATCTGTAGTGTTCAGAAAGAACAATGCTGCCCACGGGGTTTACAGCCTTTCCCAGCCCTGCTGGCTCTGACCCAAGCAGGGCATTGGCAGGCACTGGTAACAATATAAGCCAAGAGCCATATTCTGCAAAGCAGCATGGGAAGACTTAAGTAAATTCAGTAAAATCAGCTCAACACAAATATCTGAATGGAAGACTTAAATTTGAGGCAACAGAAGGCCGTGCCTAAAGCGTTCATCATACTTCCTATAAAGAACCATGCAATTATGTATTATTCACTTCAGAAGGATATAAAGAACTATGATTATAAGAAGTACCTAGGAAAAAAGTGTCAAGGATTTGAGAACATCCTCTACATGGAAGAAGTTAGAGTTGACATCATCAAAGATTTGAGTGTTTGCTCTGGACTTGGGGGAAACAACACCTTAACACAAAACCTCCTTCTGCTTGTTGGGGGGCCTACCAGACTTGCCATTACAAACATGCAAGTCCCTACTGAGTCCAGTAGGGACTCAGCTGCCCAGCAGATGTGGAGATTCTCTACAGGAATCTAAAGAGCCACATTCACCATGGGAATCAAACCAAAGCATGGGCCCTTCAGAGGGTCTTTGCAATGAGAGTTCTCTGAGATAATTCCCAAAGGGAGTCATCAGTCAGCTGAGGAGAAGTGAAGTGGATATGGAGGGACAGCATGCTCACTTCCCCCAATAACAGAGAGTATGGGTAGTCCTGGGAAATTTCAAATATGGCAGAACATTCCATCTGAGAGGGCCCAGCAAGCTTTCCTGTGACCAACCCTTGAACACCCATTAACTTATAGAAATGTCAGCTCCCATGTGTGAAAAACACTATGATGTGCATGGATCCCATTTTATAGAAATGCATCACCCTGTGTCTATCCCTCAGTATTTTTCCTTAATGTGATGTTCAGTAGAAATAGAATATAAGACATCATGGGGCCATCTTTGTTGTGTTACTCAAAATTGTGGAATTCAGTTGCTGTCAATGTATTATTTGTATTTTGCCAGTATCTTCATTCTCTCACAGAGAAAAATTGACATACATCATAGACTCACTGTCACATGATAATAGAGGGAAGGAGAGGGGGACCTTTATAGGTGAAACTAAAGGACAGGAGTCCTTGTCCTCCTCGCCCCCCCACTAGAGTGATAAGACATGCTGGTATGTCCTTTCTCTGGGAAGGACTGCAAAAGCCCCTGGGAAAAGGAGACTCAGGATCTGACCACATTGATCTGGATTTCAGGAAGAATTATGTAAGTAGAGAGGGGTCATTCCTGGGGTTTCTGTTTTCCAGCCTGGGATCCTGGGAAAGAATGTCCATACAGAAATAAAGAATGTATTGCCTATCTCATGCTTCTGTCTCATCTCCATTTCAGCAACCTACAGAAGGCTGAATTGGTGGAACTACCAACCCAATAATTTGCTTGGGCAAAAGGATAGAAGCAAATACTCAGCAAACTCCTAACTCTGTAACAAAATGGGGAAAGATGCGGGAACTGTTTCCAAGTAGAGATCTAGGAAGGAAAGATGAGATTGCATGAAGTGACCAATGGTGTCACCTGTGAATAGCTGTGTGAGTTCAGGCCCTCCTGAAAGCAGACACCAGGACAGTTAGTAGTATAAGAGATTTATTGGGGGAATACCTGGGAAAGGTAAACGGAAGAAAAAGCAGGAGTAGGCAAGGAAAGCTTTGAGCCCACTGTACAGATCTCACACCTGGTGAAGAAAGAGGAGCAGGGACTGGGAAGGAAGAGCCTCAGACTGGGTGTAGTTCAGAGAAAGCCTTGGCTAACCCACAGCAAGTCCACAGAGAGAAGCTTTGCATCAGCAGAAACGATGGGACATGGTAGCCCAGCATTCTGGGTCATTGGCTGGGAGTCTCTAGGGAGAAAGAAGTCTGTGCTTCAACACTTGTGGGCCCCGAAGGCACTGCAGGTGGAAACTGGCAGCAGACTACACTCTAGCCACCAGTTCTCTCCTAAAGGGAGATCTGAATTGGAACTCTGCCCTCAACTTCCACTAGAACTGTGGTCTAGTTCCCTGTGTTTGGAAATTATATCAGGGAACACTTATCAGGATTTGAAACTTCAATGATAATCTCTGAGCTCTGGCAAGATGCTCCCTGATTCTGGAGGCCACCCTGTACCACTTTACCCCTCAAAAGAATGATGAACAGCTGTGGGCTAACTTACAATGACAAGGACTGTGAAGTCACTGAGAAAAGGTGCTTTAAGGAGACAGCTATGCAACATTTTTAGCACCAGAAACAAGTAATAAAAATGTTGCTATTTAAATAAAGCATCTTAAACTGGGTAGCCGAGAATCCACAAATCCCCTTCAAGATGCCCAAGAATCATATATATTGGGGTGTTAGAAAAGTCATGATGTATTTTTTCTGTGTTTCGATGCAAAAATGTGTCATGACTTTTCCGACAACTCAATAAAACAGTGTGTGTGTGTGTGTGTGTGTGTGTGTGTGTGTGTGTGTGTAACATAAGGGGTGGAAACCTAAACCTTCTCAAAAGTAATCATTTGCCTTCTGCTCTCCAGAGAAGGAAAGAAATTAAATTGTTTATAAGAGAAGGGCGAGGAGCCTTGAGACCTTCTCAGTGAGAGGTGGATGAGACCCAGGAGGACCAGCGTGGCTGCTGGAAACTGGAAACAGCTTTGGAACAAAATCATAATTCATCTCAGGCGCCTGGTTGAGTTAAAGCTATAGAACATCATTAAAGATATTCATGGCAATGGAAACATCAAATTCATGATTTAGGGGTGTGTTCATTCTTCACCATTAAAAAATGAGTATCTGTCAGCTGGAGAAAGACTAACCTTAGTTACAGGTCAACAAATAACACAAGCTGTGGAATACAGACAAACCCAGGCCCTCCCTGTTGTACACAGGAATCCTTTCTCTCTTTCCTCTTCTTTTTACTCCCAGATTCCATGTGTTCCCCACTTTTTATTTAGCCCAACACTGGGCCTATCCCTGGAAGGCCTCCTGTTCCTAACACGCTCCCTCTTGAGATCTCTAGGCTTTCCCGTACCACTCTAGAAGTCTCCCTGGTGCGCTCCTTAATCAAGAAAGGATTTGTTATGATAGTGAGAACCCACCATTCTTTACAATCCCCTTTTTGTCCCCCAAATGTCCCCTTGTCCACCCCACAAACCCATCCACACTTTCCCTTCATCTCCTAGTCCCCATCTCCTGCTCACCCACGTTCCCAAATGGACATGGCTCTCAGAGCAGGGGTCCTGACAGACACCACCCAATGCGTAAAAGAAGCAACACATCCAGCCTCTCGGCCAAGTCAGGTGAACAGCAAGCTCCAGAGGCTCCGGAGCTGCTGTCTACTAACCCTGCCAATTCATGTAGCTGAAAAACAAACCTAGAGAAGAGACTACAAGACAGAGTGTCTGCGGGGCAGGGCAGAGCATGCCCACTGCCCACATAGCTCATTCTGGGTTTGGTTGCTCCTCTGCCTTTTGTTGACTCAGTGATCTGTGCCCATTGCCATAAGGCCCACCTGTGGGGAGGACCACCTGTTTGGACAGAAGTGTCCCAGGGGACAAAGCTATTCCTCAGAGATGGCAGCTACCCGGGCTGTTCCAGAGAGTACAAAGTTTGCCTTTAGGGATAGTTAAACATGGCTGGGTGCTGACCTCAGAAATGTGGGGCCAACTCAAACTTTCTCAAAAAGGCAAGTCGATTTTCCAACTTACCTATACCATAAGGATTGGGTGACAAATACTTCAACCTCACCCACTGAACACTGCCTGGCAGTCTTGATGCAGCAGGCCCTCTGCTGGGAATTTAGAAATACACATTTCAATTGTACCTGCTCCCTGCCCTCAATAAACTCGCAGTCCAGAGGGGCAGACAGGTATTAGCACAGCCCAGTGGGAGGAATGTCAAAGCAGAGTTACCAGAAAACATTCCCTTTTGTTTATTAATAAAATTTTTATTGATGCACAATACTATGTGGCTTTGGGGGACACATCTTCACCTCTGTGTGTGAGTCACACCTCACCCACAACAGCGTGGTAGTGCCAGTCCCACTGACACCCTCCACCTTTCACCTTTCACCCCCTCTTTCTGTCCCCCTCTGGAAACCATTATATTCTTCACAGTGTCTAAGAGATATTTTTGTGACTTGTTAGTTTGCTTTGATTGTTTATATTGCACATACTCAAGAAACTATTCCCAGAGAACGCTCTTGATGTCAAATCCCACCAAAGTTGAAAGACAAGATCTAAAGCCCTGCGTTCCCTCAATGTCAGCACACACAGAAAACATGTGTGCCCACTGCACTTACTTCTAAAACCTCCCAAGTTCTCTCCTATCTGATGGATACCCTTGCTTTTACAGGTGATGAAGTTCCTCGTTATTTAGACTGCACTCCCTTTCTATTGTTATTTTTTAATTGAGTCCATTGTTGATTTTTTAAATTGTATTTTTTATTGATGTAACACTGATTTACAACACAGCATGTGGCTTAGGAGTATAGGCTCACATCTCTTCATGTCTGTTACCACACCACACTCAGCAGCAACCCCATAATTGGATGAAAGAATTAAGGCACATGGCATATATTCAAAATAGAATACCACTCACTTAACAAAAAAAAAAAATGAAATGAACTTGTGTCATTTGGGGTGACAAAGATGGAGCTGGAAGGGATTATGCTAAGCAAAATAAGTCAGAAGGAGAAAGACAAATACAGGATGATTTCACTTGTATGGAACGTGGTAGAGGATTACTGTTGATTCTGAATCCTCCCAAATCAAAAGCCAGTTCCCAGCAGTCTCAGTAGAATGTGACCACCTCCCTCTCAACCCCAACCTTTCACCAGTCCCATATTATGGCCACAGGACTGCTCTATATTGCATGTTGGAGGACCTGCTTTATAAAAATGTACAAGTTAAGGATTCACATGAAATAAGTACTCAACACAAAGGTCGTGGGCACTCTGTCAGCAGGAGACCTCATTCTGCCAGCAGGAGTCAATGCCAGGAGCATGATTTTCCTGGGCTTAGGCGTTGCTTAATATGGATTCAAAGAGAGTAAGAAGCATATTAGAACATGCAGGGTCTAGAAACTGGGACTTAACATTATGTACACACCATTACTTCTGCTCTGTTCCCACCAGGAAAACCCCCAGTCTCATGTTGGCAATTTGTCATGGGGCTCCACAATGACCCCACATGTCCTTCCTCTTTCCTCCTCTCCAATTTGAAGACTTCACATTCTCTAATCATGGTGGGCATTCTACTAACTCCCAGGTGCCGCTGTGCTGATCCTAATCTTCCAGTGGGGGATGCCATAGTAGTGAAGAGCAGTTGAGAGTTGCACCCACCGCCAGGGATATGCAAAGTGGGAGGCACGGGCTCCAAGTAGTCCACCCAGAGATGCTGTGCAAGGCCCTCTCTGTAAAAAAACATCAAGTTTCTCTGCTTCTTATGCTGCCATTGATGCCAAGCTGTAGCAGGGAAAATTTAACTGAAACACCTGTGAGGCAGGAGGCATTCACCTAGGTTTAAGAGGGCCACTCTTACCCTTATCAGATGATTATCATAGATCTATTGTAAGTCTCTAGTGCAGTACTCAGTCACTGTGTTTCCTATGGGATTGGGCAAAGATCCTCAAAAGGATGACTGGAGTAGGCATAAGAGGCTGATCCACACTCTGTGTGTGTGATCTGGCAGGCCCCTCTTGATGCACTAGTCTCAGTGTCTCTTGACTGGAATAGGATGATTCTGCCAACTAATTTTTCAAAAAGAAGACAATGAGCATGAATCCACTCCACAACTACCATCAAGGCAAGATGAGTGGATGACCCTTTTCTATATGTTCCTTGAGTACTTCAGACCGCCAGTTCTGAGTGTTTACACTGTCTGGAATGCACCTATATACAAAATGGGGTGGAAGAAGGGACACAGGGCAAGATGTCCCCAAACCTCCTTGTTTGATAGAGGGAAAGGGCCTTGAATGAAAGTGAAAATGTGTGCTCCAGAAAATATGAAGGCTGGAAAAGTGGAAGAATAGAAATAATGCTTCCTTCCTTCTCCTCACCTCAAATGTTACAGTAATAAAGACCATGATAATGATGATAAGTATTATACTCCAGATCTCTTGTGCCAAGCACTTTATGTACATCATCAGGTTTAATCTTCACATTCCATGAAATCAATATTATTGTCCTTAATTTGAAAACAGTGGGACACAGAGTTGAAAAAACTGGTCTGATCCTATTGCCAGAACTGAATCTCAGAGCAACCCAATTCCAAAACACAAGATCCTTTTGTTTTGTTTTGTTTCTGCTTTTTATTTTTTTATTTTAATTTTTTAAATTTTATTTTTATATTCCCCATACAACCCCCCTATTTTGACCCCAATCCCTCCTTTCCCCACCCCTCCATAGTGTTTCTCTGGTTCATAGTTGTTGATTTTGATTTTTTCTTTCTTATAGTTATTCTTTTTCCTGGTCCCTTATTTAGATTTTCTAGATTCCTGCTATGAGTGAGACCATCCGGTATTTTTCTTTTTCTTTCTGGCTTATTTCGCTGAGCATGATCCCTTCCAGCGCCATCCATGTTGCTGCAAATTGCATGTGTTTATCTTTTTTGAATGCTGAGTAATATTCCATGGTGTATATGGACCACATCTTCTTGATCCAGTCATCTATTTTTGGGCATTTGGGTTGTTTCCAAAGCTTAGCTATTATAAATAGTGCTGCTATAAACATAGGGGTGGGCGCAGGTGCTCTTTGGAATTGATGTTTCTGTGTCCTTTGGGTAAATACCTAGGAGTGGAATTGCTGGATCATACAAAATATAAGATCTTAAGTAAGACCTTCTGCTGTATCCTTGATTCAACATATTCCTAGACGTCAAGACTTCTCTTAAAGGTACATATCACAGTCCAGACAGAAATGACTCCCAAATATGTTGCCAAAATGCTGATTCAAGAGGTGATGTTTCCAGGAACAAACAGTAAACTTTCATACTCCATTAAATCATCTGAAAAATACTCAAACATTAAGTGACCAGGATCTAACCATGATTTGAAGAGTACTTATCAAGGATTTCTAGCAGTAATTAACCTTGGCACAGTTAGCCTTGGGTACACAGAATTCCCTAGATATGCATTTCTCTGGAGAACAAAATCTTCTTTTAGAACGAAAAATGTCACAGGGAATGGTAATATCTTATTTACAACTAACAACTTAGGCATCCATGTCTTGATGATGTAACCAGACTCATGGAGGTATCTGAGGTGGGGGTGGGAAGAGTTCAGCTAAAATATCCGTGAAAATAATGCACAAGGGGAGGGTATCCTGGGCCCAGGCTAAACCAAAACATTGTTCACAGGATTGCTGAGTCAAAAAAGAAAGGTGAGGGAGGGAAAAGGATCAAAACAAGGGCGGGGAGAGCCCAGGGACTATGTTGATGTTGCATGGGTGAATTGGTGGTAGAAATTCTATGGGGACTATACCTAAAAAAGATAGCAAACACTGTATTAAAAAAAAAAAAAAAAAAAGGAGGCGTCCCCACATTGGCATTTTAGAACAGGGACCTTTCTTCAGTAGAGACTGCTTGAAACCGGCAGAAGGCTCCCGGAGGAGCCAGAGGTGAGCTGGGAGGCTAGCCCATGCCAGGCCCCTTCTGGCCTGCAGTCCAAGCCCAGAGGGGAGCAGCACCGACCACAGGGGCAGACGGGGCGCGCAGGGGAGCGCGTCCCCGCATCTACATTTTAGAACAGGGACCTTTCTTCAGTAAAGACTGCTTGAAACCGGCAGAAGGCTCCCAGAGGAGCCAGAGGTGAGCTGGGAAGTTCGCCCAAGATGCTGGCCAGTACCAGCAACACAGTGTCCCAAGGAATACGGCAAATTAGAAAACAGGCAGTAGGGAGTAGAAAAACCACATGCAACCCAGCAACTCCTTAGGAAAAAAGCACACCACAAAAAGAAAACCACCTACCACATTGCAACGACAGTAACTTGGAAGAACTTCTGAGACTTCCAGAAAGAGAATTTAAAATTGCCGTGATTAAAAAAACTGACAGAAGTCATAAAGGAAAACAATGATAAGGGAAAAATAATTTACGATCAGAAGAATGAAATTGAGTCCCTAAAAAGGGAAGTAAAAGAAATGCAGGAGATCAAAGAATTAATGGAGGTGCTAAAAACTCTGGGAAAAGCAATGAAAGCCGAATAGATGAAATGGAAGAATGAATAAGTACTCTTGAAGACACAGAAATAAAAAGAACTAAAACAGAAAAGGAAGAAGTACGAAGGAAAAAGACTGAAGAAAGACTTCGGGAACTATCTGACTCCATGAGGAAAGGAAATATAAGAATTATAGGAATCCCAGAAGGAGAAGAGAGAGATGTAGAAACGGAGAAAATATTCAAGTAAATAATTGAAGAGAACTTCCCAAATGTGAAGAAGGAGCTGAAAATTGATATACAAGAAGCAAGAAGAACACCAAACTTCCATGACGAAAGGAAAAATACAACAAGACACATAATAGTAAAGCTCCCAAGAATCCAAGACAAGAAAAAATAATGAGGCTGACAAGAGGGAAGAAACAGATAACATTCAAAGGAAAACCAATCAGACTGACATCGGACTTCTCCGAAGAAACACTATAGGCAAGGAAAGAGTGGAGGGACATAGTCAACAGACTCCAAGAAAACAGATGCCAAGCAAGAACACTCTATCCTGCAAAGCTCTCCTTCCTCTATGAAGAAAGAATAAGGACCTTCCCAGACAAACAGAAACTCTGGAATTTCATTACAACTAAACCCCCACTCCAAAAAATACTACAAGGAGTCCTAAAGCCAGAACCTCAGAGGGACGAATAACAACAAAAGAAGGCCAAAAAAAAAAGTTATTAAAAGAATAAATAAATAACATCAAAGGAAAGACAAACACAATGGCAAATACAGATGCTAACATATCAATATTAACTCTAAATGTAAATGGACTAAACTCTTCAATAAAAAGACACAGAGTTGCAGGCTGGATTAAGAAACAAAACCCAACCTTTTGCTGTCTCCAGGAAACATATTTAGCTACAAATGATAAAAATAGACTCAAAGTTAAAGGTGGAAAACAATCCTACAAGCAAATGGACCAAAAAAGAAAGCAGGAATAGCTATACTTATATCAGATAAAACAGATTTCAAACTCAAAAAGATAAAAAGAGACCCCAACGGTCACTACATTATGATCTAGGGGACAATACTTCAAGAAGAAATAACACTCATTAACATATAGTCACCAAATGAAGGAGCACCAAAATATATCAGACGACTATTGTTCATCTTTGAAAACAATCATCAGAGAAAACACATACGTAGTGGGAGACTTCAACACACCACTATCAACAATGGATAGATCAACGAGACAAAAAAATAAGTAACGACACTAAAGCTCTAAATAAGGATCTAGAGAGCTTGGGCTTAACAGGCATCTATAGAATACTATACCCAAAAAAAATCTGAGTACACATTTTTCTCAAGCACACACAGATCATTCTCCAGGATCGATCGCATACTGGGACACAAGACAAACATCAACAGATACACCAAGATTGAAATCATACCAACCATCTTTTCTGACCATGAAGGCATCAAACTAGAAATAAACCATAAAAAGAAGACAAGGTACTCTCCTATACCTCATGGAGATTGAAACCCACACTACTGGAAGTCCACTGGACTAACGATATCAAAGAAGAAATTAAAAAATTCTTGAATTGAATGACAAGGAGGACACCAATTTCCTAAATGTATGGGCTACAGCAAAAGCAGTAATAAGAGGAAAATATATAGCAATAGAGGCTCACATCAAGAAACAAGAAAGAACTCAAAGAAACAACTTAATCTCGAAGCCCAAAGATCTAGAAAAAGAACAACAAAAAACCCCAAAACCAGTAGAAGAAAAGAAATAATAAAAACCAAAGCAGAAATAAATGAAATCGAAATTAAAAAAACAATCCAAAAGATCAATGAAACCAAGGGCTGGTTCTTCGAAAAAATCAATAAAATAGACAAACCCCTAGCCAGGCTCACAAAGGAAAAAAGGGAGAAAGCACAAATAAACAGGATCATAAACTAAAGAGGAGAAATCACAACGGACACAGCAGAAATGAAAAGAATAATCAGTAACTACTATGAACAGTTATATGGAAACAAGTTCAACAATCTAGAGGAGATGGACAAATTCCTACAACTCTACAATCACCCAAAGCTAGATAAAGAAGAAATAGAACACCTAAACAGACCAATTACAAGCAGCGAAATTGAAATGGTAATCAAAAACCTCCCCAAAAACAAAAGCCCAGGACCTGATGGATTTACAAATGAATTCTACCAAACATTCAGATATGAATTAGTGCCTATCCTTCACAAACTTTTCCAAAAAAATTGAGAAGGAAAGGATAATACCAAACATGTTCTATGAAGCCAACATTACACTAATACCAAAACCGAACAAGGACAACACAAAAAAAGGAAACTACAGGCCAATCTCCCTAATGAACACTGATGCAAAAATCCTCAATAAAATTGTAGCTATCAGAATCCAACAATGTATCCATAAGATAATTCACCACAACCAAGTAGGATTCATTCCAGGGACACAAGGATGGTTCAACATCCGAAAATCAATCAACATTATCCAACACATCAACAAAAAGAAATATAAAAACCATATGATCATATCAATAGATGCTGAGAAAGCTTTCGACAAAGTGCAACACGCATTCATGATAAAAGCCCTTGAAATTCTTGGGATACAAGGAACATACCTCAAAATCATAAAGGCCATATACAAGTCAACAGCCAGTATCATTCTCAATGGTGAAAAGCTGAAAGCATTTCCATAAAGATCTGGAACAAGAAAAGGATGTCCACTCTGCTTTCAATATAATACTGGAAGTCCTAGCCAGAGCATTAAGACAAGAGAAAGACATACAAGGAATCCAAATAGGAAAAGAAGAAGTCAAACTATCACGAATTGCAGATGATATGATAATATACATAGAGAACCCCAAAAACTCCACAGAAAAACTAATTCAACTCATCAATCAATTCAGTAAAGTGGCAACATACAAAATCAACACTCAAAAGTCAGTAGCCTTCCTATACACAAACAATAAATCTGAAGAAGAAATCAAAAAAATCATCCCTTTTACTATCAAAACAAAAAAAAAATCAAATACTTGGGAATAAATCTAACAAAAGAAGTAAGGGACCTATACAAAGAAAACTATAAAACACTGTTAAAAGAAATAGAAGAAGACACAAAGAAATGGAAAGATATGCCCTGCTCATGGATTGGAAGAATAAACATTATTAAAATGGCCATCCTACAAAAGCAATATACAGATTCAATGCTATTCCAATAAAAATTTCAATGTCATTCTTCAAAGAAATAGATCAATTATTGATGAAATTCATATGGAATCACCAAAAACCCCGAATAGCCAAAGCTCTCCTGAAAAAAAAAGAAGTGAATGGAGGTATCACACTCCCAGACTTCAAACTATACTGCAAAGCCATAATCATCACAACAGCATGGTATTGGAACAAGAACAGACACACAGACCAATGGAACTGAATAGAAAATCCAGAAATAAACACACAGATTTATGGTCAACTAATCTTTGACAAAGGAGCAAAGACTATGCATTGGAGCAAAGAAAGTTTGTTCAATAAATGGTGCTGGGAAAACTGGGTTGCTACATGCAAAAGAACGAAGCTTGACTACTATCTCACACCATACACAAAAGCCAACTCAAAGTGGACTAAATAACTAGACATAAGACCTGAAATCATAAAATACATAGAAGGAAATATAGGCAAAACGCTACGTGATATGCACATCAAAGACATCTTTACAGCAGTGATAGTAAAGGCAAAGATCAACAGCTGGCACTACATCAAATTAAAGAGCTTCTGCACAGCAAAAGACACAATAACAAAACCAAAGAGAAACCCCACTGACTGGGAGAACATTTTTGCACACAACACTAATGATAAAGGACTGATCACAAAAATCTGCAAAGAGCTGATGAGACTCAACAACAACAAAGAAAATAATCCTGTCAAAAAATGGGCAGAAGAGCTAAAAAGAAACTTCTCTGAAGAGGAAATGCAAATGGCCAACAGGCATATGAAAAAATGTTCAACATCACTTGTAATTAGGGAAATGCAAATCAAAACTACCATGAGATACCATCTCACACCAGTGAGAATGGCACATATTAAAAAAACTAGCAACAACAAATGTTGGCGAGGGTATGGAGAAAAAGGAACTCTCCTGCACAGTTGGTGTGAGTGCAAACTGGTCCAACCACTATGGAGAGCTGTGTGGAGATTTCTTGACCTACTAAACATAGAGCTTCCATATGATCCAGCAATTTCACTCCTAGGTATTTACCCAAAGGACACAGAAACATCAATTCCAAAGAACACCTGCACCCCTATGTTTATAGCAGCACTGTTTACAATAGCTAAGCTTTGGAAACAACCCAAATGCCCAAAAATAGATGACTGGATCAAGAAGATGTGGTACATATACACCATGGAATATTACTCAGCATTCAAAAAAGATAAACACATGCAATTTGCAGCAACATGGATGGCGCTGGAAGGGATCATGCTCAGCGAAATAAGCCAGAAAGAAAAAGAAAAATACCAGATGGTCTCACTCATAGCAGGAATCTAGAAAACTTAAATAAGGGACCAGGAAAATGAATAACTATAAGAAAGTGAAAATCAAAATCAACAAACAACTATGAACCAGAGACACTCTATGGGGAGTGGGGAATGGGGAGGGGAGGGATTGGGGTCAAAATAAGGGGGTTGCAATTGTATGGGGAATATAAAAATAAAATTTATAAAAATAAATAAAATAAATAGCTTTAAAAAAGAAAAAAAAAGGACAATGCTGTAAAATGCATATAAATAAATAATTTAGAAAGAAAGAAAGGTGAGTTCAGTATCCAAGCAACTAGGCAGTTGAAAGCTAGAGGGACCCAAGTCAATAGTTTCAAATCCTAATGAATATAAAAATCATTTAGGGACTTTGTTGAGCTCTAGAGTCCTAGTCTCATCCCAGAGATCCTGACTTAGTAAATCTGCATTTTAACATGTATACCAGTGATGATGATGCAGATGGCCCATGGAACCACATGACTAGGCAACACCTAAATAAAAAACAGTTTGGAAAGTCTATGAGGATGGGCTTTGACAGAAAAGAATGAACTGTAATCCGGTGAATGGAGGGAATTCCTAACTTCCATAAGGTTTGCCATACTGGTCAAGGAGAACTTTCAGAGATCTGGGCTTAAGAAGCTGGTTGCAAACAAGGACCCAGGCCCAGTGTCAGGGGACAGGGTAAGTGGGGGAAGGTGTAGGAGGTTTCCATACAATCCATTTCTCAACTTTGCTCTCTGAGCCACCATTCCCAGCTTTTCCTCCAACATTATCTAAAACTATCTCTCCAACATAAAGAAGCTATTCCCACCCAACCTCCACCCATTTCAGTCTTCCTTCATGCAAGTTCATTCAAAATCAAAATCAAGGTACAAAATTATCCCTTTCCAATTCCTAGACTTGTGCCATAGCTACCAACTCCTGGGAGGCCCAGAGTTGAACAGTTCCCAACTCAGGATGGAATTGTTTGTTTTCCCTGCATTGTATTCCCAGCACATTTTCTGGGAAAGAACTTTATTTTTATACAGTCCTAACACTCAATCCAATTTTATGACTTTTTCAATTATTTACAACTTTCCCCTTATGTTCAACTCAGATTTATATCCAATCAGGGAAGAAGTCCAAGCCGGAGCATTTTGTTTATGTGTGCCATGAGAGTGGGGACAGAGGATGAAATATAACCAAGGCAAAAGCAGTAGAAATTGTATATATTTTCTTTTTAAAACAAGTAAAGAGACTATAAAACACAATTCTCCCCAGATTTGCCTTTTTTAGATTACAGTGCTGGGTTCCACTAGACACTGATAACAAAGGCAGCACTGATGCTGAGAGCGGGGCTGCAAACTCTGAATGTCCTTTTTGGCTACATAACAAGAGCATAGCTAATAATTTCCCTAGAAGCAACATTGGTGCTTTGATACTCTAGAACTAATTCCCGGTAGTCCCTGTGACAAGAATAAGAGACATCCTTCTGGTCCAAGGAGCCAGGTTCTTTGTTCATTCGCTTTTTGGTCTCCTACGTTACACCAGGCCCTGGGCTGGACCTGGAGAAGTAACAGTGGTCCCAACCTGCAAGCTCCTTCCAAGCTAATGGAAAGATATGCTAATCTACTAATCCCACAAGAGAGGGTATAATTAGAAACTGGGATAAGGAATGGCAAAGGAAGGAAAAGAGCCTATTAGAAAAGAACTGGCCCTGGCATTTGAGACAGGGAACCTCTGAGAAACTGAGACCCTGAGGAAGAGTGAGAATTAACTGGAGGAGGGAAGGAGCCCTGGGAATGGCACATTAAAAGGCCTGTGGTGAGGGGGAATATGACATATTCCAGGAATTGAAAAAGTAAGACCAATGTGCCTGGGAAGAGGGAGGAGAGAGTAGTGGAAGACGAGGCCAGAAAAGAGGGAGGTCTAAGGGTCTTGATAAGAACTTTAGTCTTCAGCTTTAAAGCAAAGCAAACCACCAAAAGATTTTGGAAGTAATCGGATCAATCTGGTTTTGGAAAAGATCACTCCAGCTGCAGGGAAACCAATATGAAGGTAACTGCTTTGGTTCAATAAAAGGACATGGGGATGTTGTTTATGGGCACAAGTGGATGGAATTAAGAAGGCTTTAGGGACAGTATGAGAAAATATTTATTTGGTGATGGATTGCACTTGTGGGGAAAGAGGAGGTTTCAAGATTGAATTAGATTTTCTTACTTGTGTAATTAGTTGGATGAAGATGCCATTTTCTAAAAGAGGGAACAATGGGATACTGAGCTTGGAAGAGGGAAGAGGCAGCAATATTTTGAGTTTTGAGTTTGACCTAATGTTGAATGTGAGATAACTCTGAGAGATCAAAGGAAATATCAAGGTGATAAAGAATAAGCAGTTGGGGGCCTCCCCCGGTGGCGCAGTGGTTGAGCCAGCACGAAGGGCTGAGAAGCTGCCTGCAGGCTCTGCAGCACCAGTTCAATCCCCAGCCACCGGCGAGGGTCCCACATGGTGCACAGACCTCTCCTGGCGCCCACTGCTCCCCTCAGCTGTGTATTTCGTCAGTCTGCCTGTTCTGTTCTCCGCTCTGGCTCTGGTGAATTCTCTCACCCTCCAGCACTTCTGACTGTAACCAGTGCTTGTATAAATAAATAAATAAATCTTTTGGAAAAAAAAAAAAAGAGTAAGCAGTTGGATATGCAAATTTGGAGTTAGGGAGCAGTCTGGGCTAAGGACATCAATCTGCAAGTCAATTATAGATGGCAGTTGATGCCATGGTCATGAATAAGGCTTGGCAAATGTATTAGTATTGGGTAATCAACTGCAACATTCAATAGCTGTGTAGAAGAGGAGTCAGATTATCCCTAGAGAGATAGGAAAAAAAGAAAATCAAACAAAATGGGGAATGTGGTATTGCAGAAGTCAGGAAAGAAAACGGTTTAAGATTTTTGTGATACTGAATGCTGCAAACAAGTAGAGAAAGAAGGGATCACTGAAAATGTCCACTGTGTTTAGTGATGAAAAGCTTAGTGATGAAAAAGATTATGTTAGCAAGAGTCACGGAAGTGGAGTCTAAACAGAAGCATGTCACAGTGAGCTGAAGATGAATGCTTAATGAAGAAATAGACCCAAATGCATAGAAATCCTTCAAAGAGGCTAGTTTGGAAGGAAAGGAAAAGAAGGTGGTAACTAAAAGGAATCTGGGACAATGGAAGGTATATTTAATATGTATTTGTTGTTTCATGGATAGAGACTTGGATAGACTTCAATAACCATAGGAATGATCCTTTTGAGAAGAAGCAATTGAATATCACAGAGAGAAAAGAAAATTGAAGCTAGCAATTTCTGGGAAAGCAGAATGGATGCAGAGACAAAGGGTAGAAGTAGATTAGGAGATTTGAAAGAAGAATATAAGAGAAATTCCTCTAGCTCATGGTCTTAATCTCTGAGAAGCAGAAAGTGAGATAATCTTCTGGTAATAAGGCAGGAAGTATTGGAACAGCGCTACAAGTAATGGATAGGGATGCAAATAGAAGATTTCAGACAGACATTCAGATTCCCCAGAAACCCTGAGTGAGTAGTTCTGGGGTGGTACTTCCAAATCTACAGTGTTAACAAACAACACAGCTTATTCTGATACAGATGATATGGGGACCAGGCTTTCAGAAATGCTGTTCAAGATTTTGGGACATGTCCCCTTTTGAGCCCCCAAGTAAAACTGACCATCAAGAATGGAAAAAGTGGGGCCTTCCTGGTGGCTCAAGGGGTTAAGATGCAGTACTACGAAGCTATCTGCAGCCACTGCAGCATGAGCTCGATCCCCAGCCAGGGAGGTGACCCACATGGTGCAGCAGACCTCTCCTATCTCGCCCACTGCGCCCCTCAGCAGTGTATTTCAGTCAATCTGCCTGTCCTGTTCCCCACTCTGTCTCTGGTGAATCCTCTCATCCCCCAAACCTCTGGTCCCTACCCCAGTTCTTGTATGCATAAACAAATAAATCTTTAAAAAAAAAGAGAGAGAGAATGAAAGAAGTGTTTCCAAGAAGACTGCATACTAGACATAATAATCTGCATGACTTGGTATCCCTGTGTGTCCCCTCTCCTCTGGGAGGGCCATTTTTGCTCTTATGTGAAATTTAATAAATCTTAATTCAGCTTTGAGGTAACTAAACATTAATTTGAACCAGTTGTTTACTTTAGTGCTAATAACCAGGATTTCATTTTGTCCCTAGAATCTTGTCCCTGATTTAACCCTTCCATTCCCAGAATTACATAAATTACTACATTATTTATTATATCTAGTTTATCTACAAGAATTTGAAGGTATGAACCTCAATATGTGAGAATGCACACAATTAATCTAAAAACTGAATATAATACTTACCTGAAAATTTCAAGCTAGATCAATCAGAACCAAATCTATCCAGTTTAATTTTGGAAAAAGAATTATGGTAGAAGTTTGAAAAACCATTGTAATGATACCAAGTTCATACATCTTCAAATATAGTTTCGGTCCATGAATTTGAAGCCTGAGGATAGACAGTAAACTCTAAATTGGGTTTTCCATCACTTTCTTAATGAACTTCCCTTGATGGCCATTTCTCTTGAAATGCCACTTTCTCAGAAATGTTTTCCCCCATCCCCAATGTTAACAGATCCCCAAAATAGACCCCCATTGTTACTCTCTCATATCACCCCGTTCTCTCCTTCATGGCACTGTCACAATCTGCAAGTATAGATTATTTGTATTTTTTGTTTGTTTATAATCTCAATTAGATTGTAAATCCTATGAGAAGTTCTATTTGTTTGTGTCATACAACCTACACTCATTTCTTAGAACAGTATTGCACAAAGGACTGATTTTAGATTAATTAGATTAGCTCAATAAATATCTATTGAATTAATAAGTGAATAGAATATGGAGATAGAATGGTGCTTAGTAGGAGTTAATATTATAGAATCTAAATATAAAATAATCTAAAGTCTATTTCTCATAGTTAAGTTTTAAATTAACAGACTCAAATCTGGACTGAAGTTAATAGCTGGATTTAACATTACTAGTAAGGGAGTGGCTCTATAATTAGGAACAAATAGTGGCTGCCCTGTTTGAAGATGTTTGTAAAACCCATTTTGAGTTTTTAATGAACATAAGGAGACCATATTGATTTAAATTTAGATGGTTCACAGTTTTATTCTAGTAAATATTGATTAACTGAATGTCTGGGGAAAAAAATTTATAGCATTTGCTGGTTTCTCTGGTGTAAATGCTACAACAAAAGTCAGCCTCAAACTATCAATAGTTTATTCGGCTCAGAACAGAAATTCAGTTCACTGAATTTCCAGAAATTAAGAATTAGCTCTCACAAGCTGGTATCAGCCATTACCGCAGACATTTGCTAGAGTGCTGAAATTCTTCTAAGTCACCTTCTTGCTGAAATTTAAAAAAAAAGAGAAGAAGAAAAGAAAAATCCTAGCTTTGCGCCAAAGTATCTCCATAGCTCTTCTTTGTATAGAGGTAGACTTACTTCCCTCTAGGGGAATATACTGGAGAAAACTTCCAACTGTACTAAAATTATACTGACTACCTCCAGTCATTTGGAGCATCACAGAATCCACATATACATTAGGAAATCAACAGGTAGAGACAAGCACAAGTCCACAAGTACTCCTTACTGGCTTCCAGAGCAACACACAGTGATAGCCCTCCAAGCTCTGATCATTCCCAATGACAGGGTGAAATCCAGGCAAGAGAAACTATGGCAGTGGCTCACGAGTCTTTTCTGACTGCCACTTAGGGAGAGAATGCTACTCTCATAAACAAAGAACCATAAGACAACACACTGGAACAAACACATTTTAAGAGGATCATACAGATACTAACTTTAGCAATACTGTTGATGCAAATATGACCCACAACCCACTGCAGGGAAACCAAAACCCTCAGAAAAATAAATAATACTTTAGAAACAAAAAAAATAGCTGTAATTGGAAAGCCTGATAAACTCTGGATACTGCTGACCTATGAACTAGTAACCAGCCATTGCCCTCTGGTCTCTATAGCATCATCAGGCGCTGTGGAGTAGCTGGACTTTTTGGAAGAATGCTGAATTAGGATCCTCAGGAAATCCTAGTGCAGTGTTAATATGATTTTTTAAATTCCAAATTTTAATAACCTTTGATAGGTCACATAGTGGTTACTAGTAAGCAACTTACTAAAAGTTTATGAGATTCCATGCCTTTTACCAGTAAGAACTTGGATTTTATTATTATTTTTATTATTATTATTACTTCCTTGTTTATCTGATGGATCCATGTTTACTGGATGACCAAGAACTGTATCTGAGATGCCCTCTATGTGGTGTGCGACCCAGCCACTTCTCTCAGGTCTCTACGTTCTATCCTATCATCCAATGGGGACACAAGAGCCCCCCACTTGGACTTTTAACTATGGTCCCTGTTGGCTACCTTCACTGAATTTACATCATGCACTTAGCTAAAGCTGTCTCTATCAACAACTATATAAAATCCACTTCTACATTTGCTATAAAAGTCACTGTATTATCTATCAAATGTTTCTATTATTACATAACTTTTATCTAATTTGTGAATGATCATGGTGATGATGACAGTTAATGTTTGCATTTACTGTGTGCCACTCACAATTCTAAAGGTTTAGAAGTTTGTTTTGCTTCATTTAATCTTTGCCAATCCCTAAGGAGAAAATTACTATTTAATTCTTTTATCCACAGTGTCAAACCATACTCCTTAATTTGTGCCGGAGTACTTCTTTCAGAGTTTACTGCCAGGAAAACTTTGACTCTACAGAGAAACTGATATTCCTCCTCCTTCATGGTCATGAATAGTGTTATGCTTATTGTTTGCCTTTAACCCCTGGATTCCAGGAAATGTGCAATAGAATTTGGGTCTCACACACGGGCTAGTGACTTCTTATCGTTAGTATACAAATTTCCACTTATTTGTCTAAGTACTGACTTTCTATTTCCATTTTATTTGCTTCGTCACATATGTCCTTGTTAAAAATTGCCTCAGAACTTTTTGGAAAAAGGAAAAGTAGAAATAACTTTAATTAAACAAACAAAAACTACATGCTTTGAATTTAGTCTTAAGAACACTGCGTCTGAGGAATCAGTGAATAGAGATTGAGAACAACCCAAACCACTTGAGATAAGTTTGAAACAATTCTGGAAGCCAAATATCTTTTCCTGGACCTTTCAGGATATGGTACTATTCATATATTTTAAGGAGAATGATGTTATTGAATCCCATCCAGGGAGAGTTCTGAGATCTATGAGAAAACTTTTGGCTGGAACATCAGAGATTTTAAAGAGAGTGGGAAACATCCTCCTATTACAGAAACCATGCTGGAAACAGCTCTTTGTACCTAAGCATCTATTATGTGTCTCTTACAATAACATAGGTACATTATTAAAAATTTGTAAATTATTAAAAATTTCAAAATATTTTATTTATAAAATGACTTGAATGTAAACATCCATGTGTTGCTAAGGGCCAGGATAATAACTGCTCTCTGTTTCCTCAGTTTCCCTTGGCAAATGAGCAGAGCTGTCCATATGAGGAAAATATAAAACAATAATGCATTAGAGTCAACAACGCAAATAAACAACCCCTTCCTTTTATCTAAAATGGTGTCAGTTTACTACAAGTGATGGGTCTAGAAATGCCAGGTATTTCATTTTAACAACTACCGTGACCACAGAAACATCTTTTCCTCCTTAAGATCCTTACATTTCCTTGGTGGGGTGGGGGGAAGAGGGAGGGGAGAGGGCAGGGGGAAGTTAAAGCTTAATAATAAATGGCACTTACTATCCACATTTCACCAGGAAAAAAGTATAAACACAAAGTAACTAAGACAGAAAGAGCCATAAACCTGCAGCTTATGGCTTATGGCTATCCACTTGGATAGCCATGCCTGCTGCCTTTCCACACAGACCTTCTAGAATCCTGGATAAGGGCAACTCTGTGATCATGCTAATGGCTCTACCTTTCTCAGTAGCAGTGCCTGCAATCTGAGTTTTGATTGCTCAGAATCTCAAGTTTTTGAGATTCAATTCTTTCTCTTGAAGCTCATGCTTCAGCTGATGAGTGTGATCTGTCATGAATTTGTGACATTAATATAAAACCTGAGGGCCCCTCTGGTGGCACAGGTGGTTGAACGCTGCACCATGAAGCTGTCTGCAGCCTCTGCAGTGCGGGTTTGATCCTGGCTGGCCTGCGAGAATCCCACATGGCGAAGCAGACCTCTCCTGTCTTGCCCGCTGCTCCCCTCAGCAGTGTATTTCTTCAGTCTGCCTGTTCTGCTCTTCACTCTGTCTCCGGTGAATCCTCTCACCCTCCCATGCATCTGGCCTGTACCCCAGTTCTTGTATAAAAATAAATAAATCTTTAAAATATATATATATATATATATATATATATATATATATATATATATATAACCTGATTTGTTCAGTTTACTTTCTTTTAAACTTTTGTATTCAGGATGCTTGATTAAGGTCTAAGAATGTGCATCTGGTTTAAAGAATTTCTTATCTCATGAGATACTCTAGCTTTTCTCTTTTTTTCCCCTTAATTTTCTTCTCTTCCTTAAAGCAAAAAGCATACCTATAGTCTTTGAAGGAAGAGATATAGTAAATGTCTGCATACTGGAAGCAATACCAAGACTGTGTTGATTGCACCTCTTCTATGCCAGTCGTTCTCAACTGCGGCGTGCTTATGAATTCCCTGAGCGCCTTGTTACAGTGCAGCACTGACCTAGCAGGGCTGGTGATGCTGGCAGTGGGGCTATCCATAGAGCCTGCAGCAGCATATCACACATGTAATTGTAAATGTACTAGCAGCCTCTTTGAAAAATTAAAAAGGAACAGACGGAAATAATTTAACAATCTATGTTATATAGTCCAACATATCCAAACATTTCATCTCAAAAGGTAATTGAAGCAAATATTACTGAAGTATTTTACACTCCTAAGTCTTCAAAATCTGGTGTATATTTTACATTAACAGCACATCTCAAATCACACCAGCCACAATTCGAGTGGCCACATGATACTTGTGGCTAATGCCGTTGAACAGAGCAGGTTCAGAGGATCTCATTCAGGAGAAAGTCTATCAGGTAATTCTTGTGCATTATGAAACTCTATAGGTGTCAGGCTTGAGAGCACCCCAGTTGACTTTCTTAAGAATGAAGGCATAGGGCCCCCCTGGTGGCGCAGGTGGTTGAGCGCCGCACTGTGAAGCTGTCCACAGCCTCTGCAGCGCGGGTTCCATCCCGGCTAGCTGGCGAGGGTCCCACATGGCGTGGCAGACCTCTCCTGTCTCTCCCGCTGCTCCCCTCAGCAGTGTATTTCATCAGTCTGCCTGTTCTGTTCCCTGCTCTGTCTCTGGTGAATCCTCTCACCCTCCCATGCATCTGTCCTATACCCTGGTTCTTGTATAAATAAATAAATCTTTAAAAAAAAAAAAAAGAGTGAAGGCATTATCTGAGTTTAGAATGGTACTTCTAACTTAGCAAATGCATTTGTTCAAAACCATTACTGCCTCCCTGGGTGATAACACCCTCTTCTGTTTAGGGTACATATAATCCTTAGCCTTGACACTTTCTGGTGGCAAGTGCACCACTATAAAAGAAGGCATAGAAGGTTTGAGAACTGGAAGTTCAGGAGGTTGGGTGAGATTGTGTGAGATAGGGAGTATTAAGCCAGGTGTGCTCAGGGGCCAGTAGTTCAGAAAGAAATTCTCACTCAGGAGTTTGAACTTAGTATCCTAAGAGTACAGGGGAATCACTGGAAGATTTTTAACCAAGAAAAGTGGTACAATCGAGTTTTCATTTTAGAAAGATCCTTTACCAACAACAGAAAAAAAATTCTGGAAGAAGACAAAATTGAAAGCAAGGAAAATAGTTAGAAACTTTTTCAGAAATCCAAGCATAAGGTGATAATGGCCTGAATTAGTTAGGATGTTAGTACTCGGTTAGGGGGAAAAAAATCGAAAAGAATTGTACTGCTATCTATGCCTGGGTGATAGATTACAGGCTGACAGATGAAGGTGAAAGGAGAATCCAGGATGATTCTGGCGCATATCAGGCAGGGGCCCTGGAGGAAACAAACCACACACTCAAATCAGGAGACGCTGATTTGAACATTGTTTACAAACGTGTAGACAGTAGTATAAAAGCCACAAGGAACCACAGGCGTTCCTAAGTGGTAGGGCTGATGACACTCCTAGGCTGAAGGCATGAGAGCAGAAAGTGGGCAGGGATCAGAAGGAGGCAGTTATATGGCAAGGGTGGCCTTGAGAGGAGCAGTGACCTTGGATTGAACAACACAGCCAGACTCAGGCAAACCAGCAGGGTGGGATGAGATTGAAAATTATGTGTATTTTAAATTTCTCTGGAAACTGCCAAGTTGCTGTTTTATTAATTCCCAAAAGGCTGTTCTGTGTTCTCTCCCACCAACCATATAGAAAAGAATATATCCCACTTCTTATGAACAATGTGCATTACCTATCGTGTAAAAGGTTTTTGCCTATTGTGATGGGTGATTTTATTTATTCACTTGCTAGCCACAGCATTCAAATATTAGTTCAAACAGCAGTTTGGTGTTGCCATGAGAGTAGTGTTAGATGAAACTGACATTTAAATCAGTAGCCCTTGAATAAGGCAGATTACCCTCCATAACACAGTAAGGCCTCATCCAATAAGTTACAAATCTTAAGCGAAAAAGACTGAGGTCCCCTGAGAAAAAGGGAGTCTGTCCTCAGGATGCCTCCAGACTTAGGCTGAAACATCAGTTCCTCTCTGGGTCTCCAGCCTGCAGGAGAGTTTGAACTTGCCAGTCTCTACACAATCACATGAGCCAATCCCTTAAAATACATCTACTATTACACACACACACACACACCCCATATTGCCATATTGGTACTGTTTCTCTGGAGAAACCTGACAATCACAATTATTTAGTAAAAAAAAAAATTATATCTCATCTTTGTTTCAGTTTGCACTTTTCTGATTACTAGCAATGTTCAATCATTTCTTGGCCTTACGGTTAAGATCAAGTGTACAAGCAAAGTTCAATGTTCTCTATATAAATTTCTATTTTACCATTTTCATTTCTTTTTCTGTGTCCATTTTCTAGTAGGGATTTTGACTTTTTCTTTTAGGAACACTATATATATTTGCATATTGATTATTCTTTCTTTTGTAAGTTGCAAATATTTCTCACGTCTGCCCCACCACTGATGTGGTGACTTTGTTGCCTCTGAGCTTCGCGGTGCTCCAGAGTCCACAGGAATGAGTCAACCTCACCTTTCTGTCCATTCACATCCAATTCTGTTTGAAGCTGCATTTTTCTCTATACTGTTTTCTCCATTGTTTGATTACATCTACTTGCTATCTTTTAGCAAATCTACAGTGCTGTTGCACATACATTCTTTTTTTATATACATTTCCTACCATCTCAACAAGATATGGCTGAACAAGGAGGTAAATGTGGGTGCTTAACTGACCATGCTGAACCAAAAACTCAGGAAATCATTTAACAATGAAAGCAGGGTGAGAATTTTCAAAGTATCTAGGATCCTGCTGGTTATGTATTTTTTAAACCTTTTCAAATGTAATAATAGAACTGAAAACCATATAATTTCCCCTAACTTCCCATGAAGAAAGTACAGTAGCATGCTCTTTTAAAAGTTCCAGTAAGTGCCTAATAAATGGGATTTGTAGAAAGGGGAACTATAGGAATATGCTTTAGAAAATCTAAACACTTACCATAGAGAAGTGGTGATACAATCACTGTAGGGAGTTAAAATAATATACAATTATGCATACAGTTGGGCTAATTTTTTATATAGAGTTCACTCATGGTTTTTATGAAACAGAAAGAACTACATTTGATTAAGAAAACACTACTTTTTATAGTATATATAATTTATAAACAAGAATTAGGTATATATTAACTCAGGGACATGTCTTCTCTGAATATCTTAATGTAGAAAAACTGCAAAAATTACAAATCCTAAGAGACAAATAGTAGTTTCCAAATACTGCCAACATGGGAAAAACAGCATTTAGGGGTAAGAGTAAATACAGGTATAAGATTTGCCTCCTAAGTTGGAAACAGATAGTCAATCCCACTTCCTCTATCTCCTAACAAATCTACTACCTAGAAGAATTCAAACATGGCTGCTATATCTGCCTATCTCCCATCTCAAACCCACTAGTTCTTTTTTAAATATTAATTTTTTATTTTTTTTACATTACTGTTCATTTTTAAACAATATTTGCTTCCCTCACCCCCTCAGGTGTAGTCCCCATGTAGTTTCCTTCACCAATGCACCCGTGCACCATCACCTCAGTCCCCTGTGCTCTTCCCTCCCTCCCTCTGATCCCTCTCTCTCCTCCTCCCCTGCAGGATGTCTCTGATTTATAATTGTCTTTTTTTGCTTTGTTGTGTTGTGTACTATTATTTTTTCATACTGCCATCTTGTTTGGTTCCCCTATATTCCTGCTATAAGTGAAACCACCCAACATTTTTCTTTTTCCTTCTGGCTTATTTCACTGAGCATAATTCCTTCTAGTTCCATCCATGTTGGTGTGAATGGCATGAGTTTATCTTTTTGGATTGCTGAATAATATTCCATTGTGTATATATACCACATCTTCTTGATCCAGTCATCTATTTTTGGGCATTTGGGTTGTTTCCAGGTTTTACCTATTATAAATAGTGCTGCAATAAACATACGTGTACAGGTGTTCTTTTGAATCAATGCTTTTGTGTCCTTTGGGTAGATCCCTAGGAGTGCAATTGCCGGGTCATATGGTAGCTCCATTTTTAGTAGACTGAGGGACCTCCAGATAGCTTTCCAAAGTGGTTTGACCAGTTGCAATCCCACCAGCAATATAGTAGAGTTCCTTTTTCACCACATCCTCACCAACACTTGTTGTTGCTTATTTTTTTGATATGTGCCATTCTTACTGGTGTAAGGTGGTATCTCTATGTGGTTTTGACTTGCATTTCCCTGACGATAAGGGATGTTGAACATTTTTTTCATATGCCTGTTGGTCATTTGCATTTCGTCTTTGAAGAAATGTCTTCTAAGTTCTTCTGCCCATTTCTTGACTAGATTGTTTATTTTGTTTTTGTTGAGTCATGTGAGCCAAACCCACTAGTTTTTATCAATTCTCCTTTGGAGAAAGTTTGGGCCAAGGGGTGAGGAGGTGGAGAACTGACAAGCAAGTTGCCCAGGCCCTCCTCTGACCAAGTGATAGGCACAAGACCCAGGTAGGTCCAGGCATGGTCACAAAATTCGCAGTGCAAAATGAAAATGCACTGATATGAAGTTGATATACAAAAGTGAATCGCTTTCCTACATACCAACTATGAACAAATGTAATTTGAAATTGAAAACATAGTGCCATTTACATCAGGATCCAAAAAAAGGAAATGCTTAGGGGCCTCCCCGGTGGCGCAGAGGTTGAGCGCTGGGTTGCGAGGCTGCCCACAGCCTCTGTAGCGCCAGTTCAATCCCCGGTCAGCTGCCGGAGAGGGTCCCACATGGCGTGCAGACCTCTCCTGCCGCCCACTGCTCCCCTCAGCAGTGTATTTCGTCAGTCTGCCTGCTCTGCTCTCCCCTCTGGCTCTGGTGGATTCTCTCACACTCCCACGCTTCTGACTATACCCAATGCTTATATAAATAAATAGATAAATCTTTAAAAAAAAAAAAAGGAAATGCTTAGTTATAAATCTAACAAAATGTATATAAGATCGATATGAGAAAAATCGCAAAACAATTAAGAATGAAATCAAAGAACTAACCAAATAAATTCCATGTCCATGGATAGAAAGACTCAATATTGTCATGATGCCAGTTCTTCCCACATTAATCTATAGATTCAATGTAATACCATTCAAAATTCCAGTAAGTTATTTTGTGTATATTAACAAAGTTATTTGAAATGTTATATGGTAAGGCAAAAGACCCAGAATTGATAATACTAAAGGAGTAAAACAAAGTTGGAAGACTGATACTACCTAATTTTAGGACTTAATATAAAACTACAGTAATCAAGATAGTATGGTATTGTTGAAAGAACAAGTAAATTAATGGAACAGAAAGAAAACCAGATATAATTCCCCATAAATACAATCAACTGATTTTTGACATAGTGAACAAAGGCAATATGGAACAAAATTAGTCTTTCAACAAATGGTGCTAGAACAGCTGGATACCATCATACAAAAAATATTAATATAGACACTCATCTCACAACCTTCACAAAAATTAATTCAAAATAGATCACAGATCTAAATGTAAAACACAAAAGTATATATATTTATGAGATTCACCAATGTTACTTTGGGAATAGACACAAAGGAAGATATTACTATTAGAATATGCAGGGTCTTGGATGCCATCCTAAAAACTTAAGTTTTTATTTCAAACCAGATGGAAAGCCAGGATGAGCAGAGGTTTTGAGCAGAGATGTGACCAACCCACTGACTGAAGTTTCTAAAGTTTCTTTCTGGCTATAGTGTTAAGACCAGCAAGTAGGGACACCCCGGTGAATGCATGGAAGCTAGTGAGATTTCTCCAAAGTCACAGCAAAGCGATGAGTGTGCAGGGGCTTGGAACTACCAGGATGGAGAGAAAAGATCTGCTTCTATATTTTGAAGGTAGAAACAAGTGAATTTACTGGGGAGGTCAGTGTGAGAAAGAGAAAAGACAATAATGACTGCAAAGTTTTGGCCTGAGTAAATGGAGAATAGAGCTGTCATCCTCTAAAATGAGGAAGGCTATAGAAGGAATATACTTGAGTCAGAGTATCAAAAACTTTGAGACATGTCAAATTTGAGATGACCAACAGTCATCCAAGTGGATACATCATATAATCTGTTATATGAATATGAAGTTCAAGGGAGAAGTCAAGAGCAAAGAATCAGCTTGAAAAGCTTTAGCATAGAGAGAGTATTTAAAGCCATCAATCTGTACTTAAGACTACCAAGGAAAGAAGAAGAAAAAGAGAAGATGACTGTGAGGCTGGCATCTGAGGTAAGGCTAAAGGGTGAGTAGGATCCCATAAGTTAAAAAGAGGGGGAAGGTTATGTGAATAATAATAGTAGTGGTTGACCAACTCTACATCTGTCTCTACACTAAGCCATCCATGTTCATAATTGCATCAACTCCCACAATAACCATATGTAGTAAGAAATATTTGCCATTCATTGCCATACTACAGATGAGAATATTCAGGCTTAGAAGAGTTAATATTTTTTCAGGGTCTGTACATAGTAGAGCTGAACTCCGAGTCCAGGCAATCAGGTTCCTAAGTACCATTCTATGCCAACTATCCACAGATAGTCTGAGCAGGGTTAACAAAATGAGTAAAGGTATGGAGATATAAACCAGATGTCCTGTCAAATATCAAAATAAAATGCTCAGTCCTCTAGTGCACATCAAGAAGGAAACTTGATCACCTCTAACATCCCAGGAGAGCTCACTTTTACATAGAACTGAATAAGATGCCACTCTAGACAAAAAAGCTTTAGGTCCTGACCAATGATGTCTTACAATTTTCTGAAGGGAGCAGGCCAGGAGCCTACGTGCATAGTTGGAATATAACCCCTATGCACATACCCAGAATAAGCTATTACACTGCTCTTCTCCTCCCTGCCTCATGGACTTATCCTTTAAATAACTCCTCCTCACTCCCTTCAAGGAACTGGGCTAAATTCTCCTTTCCAGCATTGGTTCCCTCAAATATGAGTCTCTAATAAACATTCATCCAGTTTAACTATACCTAGGCCTCTCTGGTGAATTCTTCCCCTGAGGGTAAAGAATCCAATCTTTTTAGTTGGCATCTATAACACATATGGGGTATGTGTGTGTGTGTGTGTGTGTGAATATATTGTATAATCTCTGCCTTGCCCTCACCATCTGGTCTAGCAGGCAAGAGAGCAACGTCATCTGCATAGACTTAAGAGTCAGAACAGGCTCTACCCTGTAGCTTACGCAGAAATTTGCTGCCTGTAGGTAAACCTAGCATTTGTACCCATGCTAGTGACCAAGAAGCCATATAAAGGATATTTTTTAACAATAGGTAAGTCATATTTGCATCCCCAGCTATTTTCAGTAATTTTTAGTCAGGAAAGTTGTTAAATTCTAGCATTTATATCACCTCCTTCCAGGTTCAAATCCTTACTCTTGATTCTTTGATAACCTTGCTTCATTTAGCTTGCCCCAATTTAAGCTGACATTAGTGTGTGTATATGTTAAGAAATACACATATATTCACATACATTTATATATGAAGAGACATATCTCTCACACACACACACACACACACACATGAATACCTACATAGCCTAATGGTTCTGTTTTCCTGGAGTCTCCTGAATTCTTTACCTGCAACCAGGGAGAACAGTGACAGGAGCTGTCAGCTATTTGGCTTGTTCTTTGAGTATCATTCTTCAGCAGACAGATGCTATGTTAATGGGATAGCTGGATGCAGAGTTGCGAATCTGGAGGCAACTGCATCATCATCTGTGAAGTTTCCCTTCAAACTACTTGGAATCCTTTTACTGTGAGGTCTTAATGATCCCATGGAACAGTTTGGAAACAGTCCAACTTAAGTGGTATTATAAGGTTCCAAATATTTTATCCTCACTTTTTATTACACGACCTATGGATCTATTTCTTTACTGTGGACTGTTGTATAATTTGTTGTTAAAATTCCAAAGATCAAAACGGATAGATTAGGTTTGAGATGTACTTTAGGAATTTTCCAGGGGGTCCCAGAGCCTAATGTAGTTACAACTTCCCTTCTACTACGGCATCATATCTCTTTTGGGTGTGTCAATACCCTCCAATCAAAGATCAGCAGGAACCCGCGGTAGTTGAACATAGAATTTATATCTCTTTGCACCAAAAGAGTATATAATCCACAGGTATTCATGGGGCATCTCAGTAAAAGTGAATGTTGGAAATAACCTGTTATAGAATTGGGGCTTTGGTTTAGTGATTTGGGGGAGAATTTAAAGAAGCAGAGATTCACTTAATGTCACTTAATGTCAGAAAGTTGCCTGAAAGTGTGGGCAGCTCTGTGATTGGGTAGCTCAATATAGCTGTTCTATAGGGAGCACAGACTAGAGCAGAACAAAGTTATAGCTGGGGGAAAGCAGGAATATATTTAATTTTATAACTGCAGTCTCTGATCCTCAGGATCGAATAGATCAAGAGTCTGAGAGGAAGAGCAATGTCTCCAAACAGTGTAAAGGGAACCAAGAGGATGACTTCCTCTGTCTCTAAGATATACACATACCAGGCCCACCTGATGGCCTAGGGGTTAAATCTCAGTGCTATCACCACTACCACCTGAGTTCTATCCCAAGCCAGGAGCTAACCCACAAATGGCGCAGCAGACCTCTACTGTCTCACCCGCTGCTCCCTTTAGCAGTGTATTTCAGTAAAACCACCTGTTCTGCTCCCCATTCTGTCTCTGGTAAAACCTCTTACCACCACCCCCACACCTCTAGTCTACACCCCAGTTCTCCTACACACACACACACAAAATAAGATAAACATGTGCCAGATGTTGCCATTGCAACAGGGGTATCCTACTGGAACACACACAACAAAATGGTTGCCAAAAAAACTTAACACCTGAGTGTTGAGAACAATGAAAAGTCATGTGATAAAGAAATCTAGTTAAACTTATTTAACCTCCATCACTAGAGCAATATCCATTAACATACCTCAGGACAATGGCAGTCCCCATCTCAAATATATCCCCTGTAAGGGCAGGAATGGTCACTGAGCAGGTTTTCTGATCCCATGCAGACCCGGTAAAGGAGGAGTCAGAGTCCTCAGTGGTTTTGCAGGCTTTTATTGGGATTACCAGGTACACGGCAGGCAGGGGCGCTGGCAGGCCTCCCAGCCCCCAGCAGATCTACACTCTGGGCTCCCTGGCTTTCTCTTGCCTTCTGCTTCTCTTACTTCTCTCTCAGCTTCTGCTGCTTCTTTCTCAGCTTCTGCTGCTTCTCTGCTTCTGCTGGCGTCCCCGTGAGGCCGCCCTTAAAAGCACAGCTTTAGCCCAGTGAGGCTGCCCTTAAAAGCATCTACCTATGCCCACACCCTACTCCAGGTGCCCGCCATCAGGCATGCATTCAGGACCGCAAGGATCCATCACCTATCCTGATGGCGGGAGGGCAGAAAAGCCTGACATTTTTCCTTACCCTACATCCCCCTTCCAGAAGGATGTTGTAGGGTAAGGTAAAAGGTATCAGGCTTTTCTGCACTCCTGCCATTAGGATAGATGACGGAACCCTGTGGTCCCGAATGCATGCCTGATGATGGGCACCTGGAGTAGGGTGTGGGCATATGTAGATGGGATTCACCTGGGCTAAGACTGGGCTTTTTAAGAGCGGCGTCACGGAGACGCCAGGAGAAGCAGAACAAACAGAAGTGAACCACGAGAGAAAGCGAAAGAGAATCAGAGACCACCAGAGATGGCGGGAGAGCCCAGAAGAGTGAAGACTTGCTGGGGGCTGGGAGGCCTGCCAGCCTCCGGGCCCCCTGGCACCCCTTGTCTGCCATGTACCAGGTAAATCCCAATAAAAGCCTGCAACAGCCACTGAGGGCTCCAGGACAGTCTCCTCCTTTACCCAGTCTGCATAGAATCATAGATAACCTGTACTGTGCCATTCCTGCCGTTACAGATGTGTTCAGTTGATCTTTCCTACCTAAAAATTCTACAGTCATCACTGCTTTTAAAATCTGTGTTCATGAATAAAAGTTAGGATAATTCTGGACAACTTCCAAAACAATGCTGAAAATTGGTTGCGATAAAACACATCTTTTGATAGATTAATGTTCATCTATTAAAGTAATATAATAGCTAATTCTGTTTTCCTTTTTTTTTTTTTTTGAATAGGCTAGCCAGACATATATTGGCTTTGTTTTTTAAGAATTTCCTCTTTTTATTTTTCAATTTTAAACTTTCTGTGGGTTATAATTTATTTATGCTTTTATCTTTACCATGTTTTCCTTCTGCTTTCCATGAATGTACACTGTCATCATCTTTTCTACCTTGGAAAGGCCCTCAGCTCCTCTATTTTCTTCAATATATCAAAATATATGGATTTAATCAAATGCTAAAATGCTCCATTACTAAGAAAGGAGAAAACAGAGAAAGGGGGGGGGAGATTAAATTCAGATTCATTCCTTCTAATAGAGGTAAGAATAGAGAACTACTAGCTTTCAACAACTTTGAGAAGTAAGGTATTGATAACCCAAGCACCCAACTTCCCTTGAATACGGAGCAAATCAAAGTCAGGTGAAAACCATGACGCACTCAGCTAGAAGGAACACACCATCATTGGCGGGTCTTCTGCAAATAAAGGTAGACCTTATCTTCCAATCAAAGTTGTCCTAAAATTTTAGACTCTGTTTTTTTAAGTCCCTCCAAAAGCCAACCGTGGAGCAAGAATTCCCAACTAAGTGATTTATTTGGGAAGCAATCCTTTGAAACACCACTCAAGGAGAGGGAAGTGAGTTAAGGAGGGAGGAAGTCAATAAAAGGAGCATCATCAGGTGACTCACTATCTCACTGTGCTCCTCTGGAACTTGACCCATTTATGGAACTCTGGGCACCAGAGTAGAGCACATTGTTCCAAGCCAAGGCTTGGAATATACTTGATGTGTATATACATCAAGTCCTATCAGTTGGGGGAAGGGGTGACTGAGAGGGTCCACTTCTGGCCTGCAGTTTACATAGGAAATACTCAAATAAGAGATTGTACTGTCAATCAGAAGTCAATCAGAAGTGCTGTCAATCATAAGTCAGACTAGCATACATTAAGTGATAAAGGGAAGGGAAAAGGAGGGGATGGTGTAGTGCCAGCAAGGCACTGGGCAGGTTCTCTATGGATCTGGGCAGACAGGTAAAGGTGGGGAGGAGGGACCTCCTAGGCCCCAGTGAATCTTCACTCTCTCCGGGCTCTCTCTGGAATCTCATGGTCTCTCCTTCTCATAGCTGTCGTCTTTCCACCCCTCTGTGCCACACCCTATCCTCTGTGACAATGCCCTTGTATGCTCCATCTCTCAGCTCAGGTGTGCCCACTTACACATGCCCACACCATACTCCAGGAGTCCACCATTAGGCACGCATACCCCAAGACCATGCTCCCAAGCTCCTCCCACAGTCAAGGCCACAGGTAATAGCCACAGAGGCCAAATGTGCAAAAGCCTGAAGAGAGGGGAGGGAGGAGGAGGGAGAGTGTCTTTCAGCTGCCATAGGGGCATTGAATTTCCTTCCTTTCAACCAGCCACAAATGTCTTACCAGGACTAACTTGCTTTCTGGGAGACAAAATTCCAAAAGGGATTTGCTTCAAATCTAGATGAGACTGTGACCTACTAACCTACAATAGACTCATCATCAAAGAAGCATCCTTTTTTTTTTAGGTTTTATTGATTCAGCACTAGTTTATATAGCTATATAATTTTGGGAATAGAACCTCACATCTATGTATATGAACATGATTCACTTACCCTCCCCCAAAGCTCCAGCCACATCCCTTCACTTCACTTCTCTCTATTCTCTCTCCTTCCCTCCCGTTCCCTCTGGTAACCAATATATTATTCCTAGAGGTTAAGAATTATTCTTGCTGCTATGCCAGTTTGCACTCTTTGATTATTTATATTTCACAAATGAGTGAGACCATCCTGTAACTGTCTTTCATCGTTTGACTTACTTCTGCATGGCATAATCACCTCAAGAACCACCCATTTTCACAGAAGATATTATTCATCTTTTTTTAATAGCTGAGCAGTATCCCACTGAGTATCTATTCCACACTTTCTTTTTCCAGTTGTCTGTTGATGGGCGTTTAGATTGGTTTCATGATTTTGATATTGTAAATCATGCTGCTACCAACGTAACAGTGCATAAATCCTTTCATATTCATGTTTTCATATTCTTTGGACACACATCTAACAGTGGTAAGGCTGGATCATATGACAGTTCCATTTTTATTTTTCAAGGAACCTCCATACCATTTTCCACAGAGGCTGTACCAAATTCCATTCCTACCAGCAGCTGATAAATGTTCCTTGTTCTCCACATCCTCAAAGAAGCATCTTTCAGAAATGCAACAAAAAAGAAACAAAGATTGAGCCTGTGGCTGATGTCAGGAATGGCAAAGCTTTTTGGAAACCCTGAACTAGACACATCCCTCTTCAAAGTTAAGAGACATGAGAGGCCTCTGGGGTTGTTAAAAGAATTCAGACTTCATGGTGATAAGGTAGACAGATAAGTAAAAAGGGCAGAGGAGACAAATTGTATCTTCATGATTATTTTATTAGCTTGATAATGGTTTCACTCTCCTAGGGACTCTTCTTGTTATAAGATTCCCAAACCATAGTTAAGAAAAACCATTATCTCTCCTAGCTCTAGTTCACTGTAAATGACCTTGACTCAACTTCTTCACCTCTAAATAGGGAGGGAAATAAAAACTGCTTCACCTGGAGAATAGTATCAACAACTGATTAAGTGTAGGGAAAGCCTTTTGATGAATAAGTGCTTGATAATAAAAGCAAGTAGTTCTCACAAGAATTTGCTCAGCTTAATTAGGGAGGCAATCTGTTCGAAGCACAATGCAAATGCAATAAAAATTAAAGGGATTTGACCCTATTTTTCACTGACAATTTCCGAGGTGTGGAGAATAATAAACTCGAGGTTCTAGTCAGCTCTGTTAAACTGATGTATTTACTCTCCAAAGTAATATTTTGAAAATTAAAATGTGTTTCCATCAATAACATGCCCTTTTAATAAATGTAGTCCTCTTCCATTCATTAGTTGAGTTTTATAAACTACTTTCTACAGCCACAGTAGAATAGTCACCGACAGTACTGGCCTTTATTTTGCTACATGGAACTAAATAGATAATATCAAAATGCTTTTCCTATGCAGAAAATATTTTACCTACGTCATCTTTACCTGTCTGCTTTTCTGGCGATTGGCTTCCTCAGCTAAAGCCCTCAAACAACAATTTCTACTGTTTTTTTCCTCATTTTTGGCGACAATTAGTTCCCATAAAACTCCTTTCCCGATTTCAACTTAAATTAAGAGACCACAGGAGCATTGTGTGGGGCTCGGTTTCTACATCACTCAGATCTACCCAAAGGCCTGGCCTCTCTGGTCCTAAGGACAAGCTTGTAGTGGTGAAAACAGGCCAATGCTGCTGCCACCACTGCCTCAGATGCCAAAGACCCACACAGAAGGCTCCCTCTGCCAACCAGCCAATTCCTTGGAGAAGAAGTAAGAAGCACTGTAGGGTAAGGTAAAAAGAAGCAGGTTTTTCTGCCCTCCTGCCATTAGGATAGATGAGGAAACCCTGTGGTCCTGAATGCATGCCTGATGGTGGGCACCTGAAGTGGGTACACTGAGAGACTGAGTTTATAAGGGCAGCGTCGCAGGGACGCCAGCAGAAGCCAAGAACGAACAGAAGCCGAGAGAAGATGAAGCCGAGAGAAGAAGAAGCCAAGAGAAGCAGAAGCCAAGAGAAGCAGAGAGAACGCGAGAGAAGGCCAGAGAGCCCAGAGTGAAGACTTGCTGGGGGCTGGGAGGCCTGCCAGCCTCCCGGTCCCCCCAGCACCCCTGCCTGCCATATGCCTGGTAAATCCCAATAAAATCCTGCAAAACCCACTGAGGGCTCCAGGATTCCTCCTTTACCCAGTCTGCTGGATCAGAAAACCTGCACTGTGTCCTTCCTGCCCCTACAAGCACCAAGCTACAAATGATGGGGCAGTTACACCCCATCAAGTGACTGAACAGTAGGAGACAAAGTGGAATTTGGAACTGGGAGATCATTTCTTTTCTCTTTTTTACCCCCAGATGGATAATTTGGAGATTCTGAAAATGTTCTACAAAATCAAGCAATTAACTGTGCTTGTTAAAACTCTAAGATCCACTAGGTAACACATCTCCTCGAATTTCTCTTTTTTCTTAAATCATGGTTAAAAAAATCCACATAACATAAAATTTACCATCTTAGCTATTCTTAAGGGTATACAGCACAGTAGGGTTAACTGTATACACATTGATTCAACAGATCTCTAGAATTTTGTCTTCTTGCAAAACTGAAACTCTATATCCATTGAACAACAACTCCCTTCTCCCACTCCCTTGAGAAGGGGGTGGTTTGATTTTCAAACAGTGGTTACTGTAGGGTAAGTAAATGATATCAGGCTTTTCTGCCCTTCTGCCATTAGGATTGATGATGGAGCTGCGGTCCTGAATGCATGCCTGATGTCGGGCATCTGGAATAGGATGTGGGCATATGTAGATGAGATTCACCTGGGCTGAGAGACTCGGCTTATAAGGGTGGCATCACGAGGACGCCAGCATAATAAACGGAAGAGAACGAAAGAGAGAAGAGAACGGAACAGCAGAGTGAAAGGAGTGGAGAAGCAGAGGCCACAAGAGAACACCAGAGAGCCCAGAAAGAATGAAGACTTGCTGGGGGCTGGGAGGCATGCTGGGAGCAACCTGGGCACCTCTGCCTGCCGCGTACATAGTAAATCCCAATAAAAGCCTACAAAAGCCACTGAGGGCTCCCGGACTCTCTCCTCCTTTACCCCGTCTGCTCGGGTCATAGAGAAAATGCACTGTGCACATTCCTGCTACTACACTACTTTAGCTACCTCATAGAAAAATCACATAGTGTTTGTCTTTTTGTGACTGACTTATTTCACATTATATAATGTGCTCAAGATTCATCTATTTTGTAGATATAGTAAGACAGGCCTTCCTTCTCTTTAAAGGCTGAAAAATACATGAGTTTCTTTATTCATTCATCCATTAATGGACAGTTAGTTTTTTTCCACCACTTGGATACTGTGAATAACACTGCAGTGGACATGGGTATTCGTGAGATTCTGTTTTCAGTTCATTTGAGCACACCTCCTTGTATATGAGCTGCCTCTCTTCCTGCCTCACTCCCCCTTTTCACCTCACTCCTAGTTCCCTTGGTGTACCCAGTCATGTGCTATTGCACTCAATAGCTGGCTCTCCTACCGTAGTCTCAACATAATGTGGGCTGATATTTTCACTTACATTAACAAGTAAGATGAAAGAGAATTATGAAGTTCATGTCTGAACTTCCCTCATTCACCAATGAGTTGCATGACCTACTTCTTTGCTGTACTAGCACAACTCAGTGATAGTGTAGGATTGGTTCTAGACCTTCACAACAAAGCAAATATTGCAATAAAGAACAATTCACACAAATTTTATTTCTCAATACACACAAAAGTTATGTTTACACTAAATTGTTGTTAATTAAGTGTGGCAGTTTCTTAAAATAAGACAATAAAAATGCTTATTGCATCAACTGATCCTTCCTATCATGAAAGAGTTCTCGATAACATGTGGTGCTATTTAACAGCATTTTACCCAGAGTAGGATTTCTTTAAAAACTGGGCTCAGAAACATTAATTCAAAAGGGCACCTACACCCCTATGTTTATAGCAGCACTATTTACAATAGCTAAGCTTCAGAAAGAACCCAAATGCCCAAAAATAGATGACTGGATCAAGAAGACGTGGTACATATACACCATGGAATAGTACTCAGCATTCAAAAAAGATAAACACATGCAATTTGCAGCAACATGGATAGAGCTGGAAGGGATCATGCTCAGCGAAATAAGCCAGAAAGAAAAAGAAAAATACCAGATGGTCTCACTCATAGCAGGAATCTAGAAAACCTAAATAAGGAACCAGGAAAAAGAATAACTATAACAAATAAAAAATCAAAATCAACTATAAACTATAAACTAGAGACACACTATGGGGGGGGTGGGGAGAGGAGGGACTGGGGTCAAAATAAGGGGGTTGTAATTGTATGGGGAATATAAAAAAATAAATCTTTAAAAAAAATTGGGCTCAGTACCCTCAAACCTTGATGCTGCCTGTAGGGTAAGTTATTATCAGGCTTTTCTGCCCTCCCGCCATTAGGATTAATGATGGATCCCTGTGGTCCTGAATGCATGCCTGATGGCAGGCACCTGGAATAGAGTGTGGGCATACATGGATGGGCACACCTGGGCTGAGACTGGCTTATATGGTGGCATCAAGGGATTCCAGAAGAACGGAAGAACAAGCAGAACAAGAGCAGAACCAACAGAGCAACAGAGAACGAGAAAGAGCAACAGAACAAGAGAACACCGGAGAGCCCAGGAAGAGTGAAGATTCATTGGGGGCCGGCAGGCCTCCCGGCCCCCCTGCCTGCCGTGTACCTGGTAAAATGCAAATAAAACCTTGAAAAGACCACCAAAGGCTCCAGGACTCTTCTTTACCTGTCTGCATAGAGTCATAGAAAATGTGCACTATGCCCTGCCTGCCTCTATCAACTAAGTGTATATACTGTTATAAATCCTTTGTTGTCATTTCAACCATGTTCACAACACCTTCACCAGGAGCAAATTCCATCTCAAGAATCTACTTTCTTTGCTTGTCCATAAGAAGCAACTCTATTCATTCAAGTTTTACAATAAAATTGCTCTCATGATAAATTCAGTCACATTATCAGGTCCCACTCCTAATTCTCTTGCTATTTCTATCACTATGCAGTTACTTCCTCCATATAGTCATTCATGAGTTAGAATAAACTTTTTAACTTCTGTTAATGTCTATTTTTTTAACCTCCCATGAGTCACAAATGTTCTTTTTTATTTATTTTTTTAATACAAGAACCAGGGTACAGGCCAGATGCACAGGAGGGTGAGAGGATTCAACAGAGACAGAGCAGGGAACAGAACAGGCAGACTGAAGAAATACACTGCTGAGGGGAGCAGCGGGCAGGACAGGAGAGGTCTGCTGCGCCACGTGGGACTCTCGCCAGCCGGCCGTGATAGAACCCGTGCCGCAGAGGCTGCAGACAGCCTCACCGTGCGGCGCTCAACCACCTGCACCACCAGGGAGGCCCACAAATGTTCTTAATGGCATCTAGAATGGTGGAATTTTCCAAAAGATTGACTTTACCCAGATCCATCAGAGCATTTAAGCACTTCAACTTAAAGTCATCAGTTGCATTATCAAGAGAGCCAGCCTGTCCTTTGAAGTTTGGAAATCAGGCATTAACTTCTCCTCTGTAACTATGAAGTCCTAGATGACATCTTCCAATCAAATACTGTTTGGTATACACTGAAAATCTGTTTAGTGTAGCCATCATCACTGATCTTAGCTAAATTCTGAATAATTTGCTTCTAGATCAGCACTTTCTGCTTGATCTTGTACTATTATGTTATGGCGATGGCTTCTTTCCTTAAGCCTTATGAGCCTCTCCTAGCATCAAGCCTTTCTTTGCAATTTCTTCACTTTTCTCAGCCTTCACTGATCGAAGGGAATTAGGACTTCGCTCTGCATTAGGCTTAGGCTTAAGGGACTGTTGAAGCAGATTTAATCAATCCAGGCCACTCAAACTTTCTACCTATCAGCAATAAGGTTGTTTCACTTTCTTATCATTGCATATTTGCTATAGTAGCACTTTTAGTTTCCTTCAAGAACTTTTCCTTTGCATTCACAGCTTGGCTAACTGGCCTAAGAAGCCTACTTTTCAGTCTGTCTCAGTTTTCAATGTGCCTCCCTCACTAAACTTAATCATTTCTAGCTTTTGACTTAAAGTGAGAGGTGTGTAACTGTGCCCTTCACTTCAGCACTGAGACGCCACAGTGAGGTTTATTAATTGACCTGCTTTCAAAATTGTTGTGCTTTGGGGAATAGGAAGGCCCAAGAAGCAAGAGAAAGACGGGGAAGGGGGTTGGTGGAGCAACTGGAACACATACATTTGTCCATTAAGTTCACCATATTGTATAGTTCTTGGTGCCCACAAACAATTACTATAGTAACATCAAAGACCCCTGATCACAAACCACCATAACAGATAAAATAATAATGAATAAGTCTAAAATATTGTGAGAATCACCAAGGTGTGACAGACACACAAAGTGAAAATATGCTGTTGGGAAAATGGTGCCTATAGACGTGCTCCTAGCAGAGTTCCACAAAACTTCAATTTGTTAAAAAAAAAAAAAAAAAAAAAAAGCCATATTGCTAACCACAATAAAGCAAAATGCAACAAAATAAGTCATGTCAGTATTAGATCATTTTCAAATGGAGGAAGAATATTTCCATTTTATATGGTATGCACAAAATAATGACTACAGACAAGACAGGCTTTTAAGTTTAATGGGCATTGTTAACCTTTTCTCCTTTACTTTCTTAACTCTACACAATGAGCAAGACTAGTCAAGCCCTGTGTTTTTTAATTTGCCTATTTCTGTGATGTGAGTACTCCCAGCATGGCTGATTTCATCATGTGACTGGGAATAGAGTGGAAAGGGGTGGGAAGTAACACACCACTATTTGGCATTTCTACCACATATATACAATAAATATAAGTAACTCAAAAGTACAAATAATTTTAAAATACAGTCATATAATTAGTAATGATGAGTTTGGGGTATTTATTACTTTTGTTTTTAATATAACTTATTTAATTGGACATTTATGTGTTTTAATTTTTAATGATAGTGTTCAACAACAATCCCTGAAAATTAAACAATCAGCTCTTGTGAGGCAGCACACTAGCTCCCGCACAGCCCTGGCTTGCATTCCAGTCAAAGTATTAGGCCATAAGCTTTTCCCTCAGGTTCTGCTTTTTAGGAAATGAGACCATGAGAATCACCCACAAAATAATTGTAAAGTGTTTTCTTGTTTCTATTTCATCTTGTCTTTTTTTCCCCTGTTGATCATCTTTATAAAACAGGAAAGGAGGGTAGGAGGGAGGGAGGGAGGAAATGAGGAAAGGAGGGAAGGAGTGAAGGGGAGAGAAAAGAAGAGAGGAAAGGAGGGAGGAAGAGAGGGAGGAGGGGATGGCTGCCTTTACTATTATATACTGGACGCTTAGACAATAGAAAATTATTCTCTCACAGTTCCGGAGACTGGAAGTCCATTATCTATGTGCCAGCAAATTTGGTTTCTGGTGAGAGTTATTTTCCTGGCTTGTAGACAGCCACCTACTATATCCTCACATAGCCTTTCTTCCAGGGATCAAACTCACTGTGGATAGCTTCATTGTGCTGTGCTTAAACCCTTGTGCCACCAGGGAGGCCCTATCTCTTCCTCTTCTTATATTCTAGTCCTATTAAGTTCCCACCCTTATAACATCATATAACACCCATATAACCTACTAATTCAGTCCACAGCAGACACAATTCCAGGGTCACAACCTGAAACATCACTTTTTAGAACTTACACACCAACCCTAAGTTCCTATCTGCAAGTTCTCCAGTTCCGTCATTCTCTCCACATCTGCTCTCTGGATTCTGGATTCTTCCATTTTTTTCTCTATCATTACTCCCTCGGCTCTTTGCTCACCTCACTTCTTTTTTCCTCTTATCTCAGATCCTACAATTGATACCACATAAGCCCCTGGTCTAGGAATTTCAAGATACCTGTAGTGGCAGGATAGCCACAGAGCAGGTTATCTATGATCCAAGCAGACTGGGTAAAGGAAGAGTCCTGGAGCCCTCGGTGGCTTTCTCAGGCTTTTACTGAGCTTTGCATGTAGTGTGACAAATAGGTACACAGAAGGCAGGGGTGCCTGGGGGCCAGGGAGCCGGCGGGCCTCCTAGTCCCCAGCAAGTATTCACTCTGAGCTTCTTTCTCTTTCTTCTGGCTTTCTTTCTCCTGTTGTCTCTCCTGCTTCTGCTTCTCTTGGTGACTATCTCAATACTCCTCCCATGGCCCACAGAAGTTAAAAAGACTCTAGCTTACAACAATGTAACAACTTCAGGTACCCCATCAGGCAGGGCAATGCTAATGGTGAGAGGGCAGAAAAGCCTGAAAACCATTTACATTGCAATACCTATGCATCACCACTTCTGCGACAGCTCCAAGGGACATGTTTGATATCACCCATTCTTAAAGAAGGTCCTCTTAGAGATGTACAGTAATTCAGGAGTTCATTGGGTGCGGCCAATAGCTCACCCCTCAATTCTCTGCCAGGACAGCAGCACAAGAAAGTAAGTCAAGGAGAGAACTAGCCCTCATTATCTAATGCAGACAGTGAATAGAATGGGCTCCCAATTCCCAACACTCCTTAACTACATTGCTGCCTGGAAAATTGAGTGACACTGAATGGAATGTTTACCTGCCCTCTTCCCCCTTCTATGCATCCTCAGTTAACTTCTTTCACTCTCAGTTTTCTCATATGTAAAAATGCAAAAGAAAGATACCTCTTAGGAGACAAAAGAAAATTACATCAAATAACATATGTAAACTAATATCAAGCCCAGTGGCTGAAACATAAAAGCTAGTTCTTGCCCCACAGCTTAGCAATGTTTTGAGTATTTGAAATTTTATGTATTTATTTTATATATTAAAAAAAATAGAAACATCACATTGGGTGAAATATAAAAATAAAAATTCACCAGTAATTCCACCACATTAACATAGCTATTTCCCATTTTGTGTATTCCCTTTAATTCTTTGATTATATGATTATGTGTTTTTAGGGCACTTCAATCAAGAGTGTGCAAAAAATTTCACATCATTATGTTCCTGTGTTGCTGTCATTCCATAATTAAAAATTTCACGACCGCATAATATTTCATCAAGGGAATATAATATGATTTAATTAATCATCTTCCTATCACTGACGAGTTAAATTAGTTTCAATGTTTCCCTATTATAATAAGAATGGGGTACAATAAATGTTTTTGTGTTTATTACTTTGTTTTCTTATTTGGGGTTATTTCTTTCTAATTTCTCCCTCGATGTGAAATTTCTATGTTAGAACATACAAACATTTTTAGAGTTCCTGATGCATTTTTGCCAAGTCGCCTCCCAAAGCATTTCCAGCGGTCTCAACCACTACTAGAAGCACTTGAGTGGGAGTACTGGCATTTTTAACAGGACATGTGTTATTCTCCAATTCTAAGTGCTTAGCCACCTAAAGAATTTAGACCAGGAGTGGCCAATTCCCTCAGACCACTTGACCCAAAGGGGAAGGCAATGTGCATTTAGCTCCATTTTCATATACTGTTTTCTCTAAAATCCTTATTCTCTAGAGAAATAGTATCTTCTCGCCTCCTTTTTGGCAGTAACTCTGAATTCTGATCTCTTAGCACAGGCTGTCATGTTGATCATGTAAACATAATAGCCTTAGACATTAGCTCCATTTCATGGATACTGTAGGATACTAATACTACAGACTCTGGATTATTAGTAGTAGTAGTATACTAATAATACAGAGGAAGAGGGACATCAGAAGAAGCAGGTGGACAAGGCCTCCTCCCTTGATGACACTTTAGTGGGGTCTTCAGAATCCAGGAAAAGGTTTTTAATTTTGAAAGTTCACAAAATTCAATTTTGCCTGATCTCCTGCCCTAGGGGAAAAAAAAAAGAAAAAAATTAACTTGCTCAAACCAAATCCAGGCAAAGGGGTGACTTTCTGTTAATGATTAAGAATGCAAATAATAAATTTGAGATGTGTTCCCCAAAAAGGACCTGAATGTAGTAAAACAGATCAGAATTGGGTTAGTCTGAAGGGATGGAGAAACTAGGAGCTACCCATTAGGTAAACTGGTGAGATAGAGTAACCAGGGAGCTAAAGACTTAGGAGTAGAAACATGAGTAGGTGGGGAAGGCAGGATAAAAGTGAGGAGCTTGCATGGTGGATGAGGAGTGTTGGGGAGGTGCTGACACTGGTATGAGGGTACAAGGACAAGGTAGACTGGAATGTCCGTGAAAAGGACATTCAGGCTGAAGGAGTTTGTACAGCAGTAGCTTTCCTCTGGTGCCAGGTGGTCTGCTCCCCTGGCTTTTCCCCTCCTGAGATATAGCTGCAGATGGGTGGGGCTTATACTGGGATGGCACTGCCATTCACACCAAGGGCCTTGAGAAAACATGGAGGCCAAAGTGTGCCAGCTGTAACTCAGGTGTACAGTGTGGAGGGGAGAGAATAGGAAATTAAGGAAGTATGATTTTTTCAAGAGGACATCACACCCCGAAGGAGCATTATGACCACATGCCCTTGTGCCTATGTAAAGAAGAGAAAATAATCCTGACATTTGGTAGATTGTTGTTTGGGGGAGTTCTGGGATAGTAATGAATATAGTCATTGCTTGGGTTGCCGGGCCTAGCCTCAATCTGTGGGCAGAGGTCAAAGTGGACAGTGTCCTCAGAGTGCCAAGAGGACGAATACCTCATGTAGCAGCCTAAGAGGTACCACTTCTGCTGGGATGCAGGTTAAGGATGTAGGTGTGAATCTTGCCGGCCAACATTTTGATCCATGCACCCCAGCCTTAGACAGATCTTCCAGGCATTCTGTAACTTCTTAAGCTCCCTGGGAGAACTTCCTCCCAGGAGCTCCCAGAACTTCCTATGTTGGTTAGTGGTGCTTACGTGTCCTCCAGGGTTGGTAATTCTATACTTGTAGGGGGAAGGTTTGGGGCTGAGGAATTTCTCAGAGATAAGTTGCCTTATTCTCTCTTTCCAGGATGGAGCATCTGCCTGTTGGTTCAGTCTACGTGAAATTCAGCAGATGGCACACAATTCCCAATTGGCAAAACCTCCAGCAGGAATTGGACAGAGAAAGTGAATCAACTGGGAAGAAACAATTGGCATTTAAATAGGATAATTTGCTTAGGAGGACCCCAGTCACCCATAATAAAATCATTCTCCTCCTTGAGGTAAAAGTCAAAACATCAGAGACTTCTCTAGGCTACTTCCAGTCACCACGGACTTCTTCCTGGAATGGCCATCTTTCTGAATGTAGGGGCTTAGTGTGGCTATTTCTTAGGGTGATCCTCTTTTTTTTGTTTTTTAGAGAATTCTGAGGTTGTGATAAGGACATTTCTGTCAGCTGAAATATTTATTCATTAGACATTCCAGCCATGTCTCAGACATTGTAGTAGTATATCAGTTTAAATGCATTTGGCTGCCAGTTACAAAATCTTTGGAAGATGGTGGCTTAGATGATGAAGACATTTAATTATCTCACAAAACCAGAAGTTTAGACACAGTGCCAGGATTGGTACAGCAGCTCAAGCATGCCAGCAGGAACACAGGATCCTCCAATCTCCCTGCCATGGTAAGTCAGCTTTGACTCCCCTCAATGTTTAGATATGGCCTCCACAGCTCTAAGTTTCTCAACTTTGCATGATGTTATGGACTGAGTATTTCTGATCCTCCAAAATTCATAATTTGAAGCTAAATCCCCAATGTGATGATATTAGCAGGCAGGACGTTTGGAAAGTAATTAGGTCATGAGGGTGAAGCTCTCATAAATGGGATTAGTGTCCTTATAAGAAATATGAGAAAGATGTGGTATATATACTCAATGGAATATTATTCAGCAATCAAAAAAAAAGATAAACTCATGCCATTTGCAGCAACATGGATAAAGCTAGAAGGAATTATGCTCAGTGAAATAAGCCAGAAGGGAAAAGAAAAATATCGCATGGTTTCACTTATAGCAGGAATATAGGGGAACCGAATAAGACATCAGTGTCAAAAAATAATAACAGTACAAAACACAACAAAGCAAAATCAGAGACATCCTGCAGGGGAGGAGGAGGGAGAGGGATCAGAGGAAGGGAGGGAGGAGCACAGGGGACTGTGGTGATGGTGCACTGGTGAAGGAAATTCTATGGGGACTACACCTGAGGGGGTTGGGGGAAGCAAATATTGTTTAAAAATGAACAATGATGTAAAAAAATTTTAAAAATAATGAAAAAAAAAAAAGAAGAAACATGAGAGATTCTGTCTCCCCTACCTTACCTCCCACCTTATGAGGACACTGCAAACCAGGATGCAGTCCTTCAGGAACCGATTTGTCTAGCAATTTGATCTTGGACTTCCCAATCTTTAGAATTATGAGAAATAAATGTTTGTTGTTTAAATCACCCAATATGATATATTTCTTATGGCAGCTGGAGCAGAATAAGACATATGACAATGTCTCAAGGAAGAAGCAAAATATCAGAGGCAAAAGTGATTTTTGCCTCACATGCATTGCTATTTTCACTAAGGGGGAGATATTTCCAGAACTAGGTCATATGTACATCTGTAGATGGATGAACACAATACCCTGGGTACAGCACTGAAATTCAAGGTAGAGCAAGTGGTAGGAAGCTACTCACAATACTCTCCACAGCCAAGCATGAGCAACAAGGTGATGAACATGATGGAAGTTGCCTCTGCCCTCATGGACATACAACTCAGTGATGGAGAGAGGTGGGAAACAACCATTAAATTTATGATCTCAAATTTCATTAAGTTTATGTATGAAAGTAAGATTTTATGAAACAAAACCTCATTGGGATGAGAAGGCAAGGTAACCTTTATCATCCATTATATCCATCTTCTATTGTGTGACAAAAGGGTGGTATTTCAAGGCACCTGTTTCAGATTAAGTCCTCTGGTTTAAATCCAGCATGGTAAGGAGAATAATGCCCCCACCCAAAATTTAAAAAAAAAAAAAAGATGACCATGCCTTAGTTCCTAGAACCTATGAAATGTTATACTACAAAGGAAACTTTGAAGATGTGATAAAGTTAAGGATCTAAAATGGGAGATTACCTTGGATTATGCATGTGGGCCCAATATAATTAGAAAGGTTCTTATAAGACAAAGAAAGGAGGGTCAAAGACAGATAAGATTTGATGATAGAAGCAGAGTAGAGACTGATGAGGTCACCAGCTAAGACATTTGGACAACCTCTAAAAGCTAGAAAAGCCCAGGAACAAATTCTCCCTAAAGCCTCCAAAAGGATTTGAGCCCCACAAGACACTATTTCAAACTTCTAATCTCCATAACTCTAAGATAAAAAACTGGTGTTGTTTAAAGTCACTAAGGTGGGGCCTCCCCGGTGGCGCAGTGGTTGAGCGCTGGGTTGCCAAGCTGCCCGCGGCCTCTGGTGGCACCAGTTCGATCCCCGGCTGCTCCCCGGCCACCAGAGGAGGGTCCCACATGGTGCGCAGACCTCTCCTGCCACCCGCTGCTCCCCTCAGCAGTGTACTTCGGTCCTTCTGCCTGCTCTGCTCCCCGCTCTGGCTCTGGTGAATTCTCTCACCCTCCCGCGCTTCTGACTGTACCCAGTGCTTGTATAAACAAATAAACAAATAAATAAATAAACATGCCTCTAAAAAAAAAAATAAAAAAAAAAAAATGAAGTCACTAAGGTGGTGGTAATTTGTTACAGCAGCAAAAGGAAACCAATATATCCAGGGAGGCTGAGTTAGAAACTTCACATCTATGTCCACCTATAAAAGCCAGTGATGAAAGCCAGAGGGAATATATTACCTGGAAACTTAGGGGAAGAGATCATGTCAATTATTTTGAACAGCTTTAATCTAAGAGTAGGTGACATAGAAGGAATTGCTATAATATCTTTATGAATCTTTCCTCTTCCTCCCTCTAAAGAGACAATAAAGGGAAGCTTAGTTCTATCCACATAGTCTGTGAAATGCAATCTGAAGAGTATATTTTTCTCTCTAAGCTGAGGTTCCCAAATACTCATCATCACGTGTACATAAAGAGATCATGATTTAAGATCAGAGTTTTCCTCTTAGAGAAACATAAGGAAAAAAAAAAAAAAACAGCTAACAGTATTTCTCCAGAGCTGATGCTGGTGCTGGGTATAATTTGTCTCCAGAGAATTCTGACCTGCAGGTCTTCTGTGAATCACTAGTGCAAGTCAATTTTGAGGAGTCCTATGTGAGCTGACATCAAGACCCAGTAGTGAGTGCTAAGAATGTCTTTGTAGATTCAGGAAGAAAATGAGTAAGAGAAAAAGAAGTCAACCACCATCATTTGGGGAGAGAAACTATATACTTCTCAGATTGCATTTCAGAGCCTAGGTAGATAGTACTAAGCTTCCCTTTATTCTCTTTAGAGGAAGGAACAGGAAGGATTCATAAAAATATTATAGCAAGCCTAAAGATGATAAAATAAGCAAAACGTGAACATTTAAATAAAAATTTTAAAAACAGGTAATATGAAAAAATGCCAAATTCCAATGTGCAAATACTCCTATCTAGGACTCAAAAGGCCATTTTGAGGTGACAGAGATTTGTACCTTAAAGGGTTAAAATGTCTAATAAGAAACAAATGATAATAAAGATGGCTCAAATTTTTAAAATGCTATTTTATGGAATTTAAATGGCAAGCAAAAGTTTTTATCTCCTCTCCAGGACGCTTTTCTGCCCATCTCTATGCCACTGCCTTGGCATGTGCTCTTGGTATCTCTTGCCTAGATGATGCAAAGGCTTTATAACTCATCTCTCTCCCTCATCACTTTCCACTCCATTTTCTACACTGCTGCCAGGGTTGATTTTAAAAACATATATCTTATCAAATCACTTTCCTGCTAAAAAATTTCCTGACTTCTAATACTAGGCACCTGGTAGAAATGTATGACATATATACATGGCACATATATCCCGAAATAAGCTAGCCCATATTTCATTCACACTTTCCTTACCTGCAGTCTACAGGTCAACCATATTGAGCTGCCTGAGCACACCCTGCTTTTTTTTAAGACTCCATACATTCACACGTGCTCTCTCACCTGTCTAAAATGCCCCTTTCTCCCACTCCACCTTAAATCCACCTAGTGAAATCCAACTCATTTTTTTCTAATAGTGAAAAAAAATTTCATTTAGTTAGCCAGTTGGACTCAGTTTAAAAGACCCCAATTTTGTTGGCAACATCCAAAGTATCTTAGTCAGGAGTCAGTCGAACATATGCTGCCTTTGCTCCATCTGATCAGGGGGTTGACCTCAGCCATGTCAATATCATAGAGCTCCTTCACAGTCTGTTTGATCTGGTGCTTGTTGGCCTTGACATCCACAGCGAACACAAGTGAGTTGTTATCTTCTATCTTCTTCCTGGCTGACTCAGTGGCTGGGGGAGCAGATGACAGCGCAGTGGTCAAGCTTGTTTCTCCTAGAGGTGCTCTTCCAAGGATATTTGAGTTACCTTCAGAGCTGCAGTGTTTGGGGCCACTAGAATGTGGGTGACATGCAGATCTTTTCATGGCTGTGGACACCTTTCAGCACAGCTTTCTTGGACGTCAAAGTTTTTTGCGTTGTCTTTGGCTTTGGGAGAGGCAGGACCTTACTTCATCACTTTCAATGTCATCTTTGTGAAAAGCTCAATGCATTCTTTAAGCCAGAATACAAACACTCCTCAGTGGTCTGCCAGCCCAGTCAGAGTTGATCTTCCCCGACCACTGGTGCTTCTCTATAGTAGCTGCATTACTATTATTTTTCATCTATCTGCCTTCTCAAACTGAACACCACCTTCCTGAAAAATGGACTCTGGCTTAGTCACCATTTTATCTCTGACAGTCAACACAGAATCAGGTACTCAATAAATGTTTATTGAAAGCAAAGCAATGATAGGTTGTGTTTGTGTTATAACAGAGACACAAACATAAATTTGTGGGAATTATTTTTTTTCTTGCATACTCAAAACACCTGGGGATTGGAAGTCCAAAGCTGCTGCTGTAGCAGTGCCACAGAGGCATTAGTGCCCCAGCTCCCTTCTACCTTTCTGTTTCTCTTCCCTGAACTTAGTCACATCAAGTAGTCTAAAGTCTGCTATCCATGCCATGAAGCAAGAAAGAGAAGGATGTGGCAAAGATGAAAGGAGTTTTGCCTACATCATGAAAGCAAATCTTTCCAAAATATCCCTAATGCACTGTTAACAACTCATTGACCATAACTATTACATGGCCATTCAGTTATAAAGGACAACAGGGAAATGTAGTTTGTCCCCTGGGCACACTGCCACCTTGAGTAAAATTAAAAAGACACAATGAATGAATTGGGCATGTAATGAGCACAGGATGCATGCAGAGGATCATGCACGAGAAACAGAGCCTTAACAAGGCACTTAATAATACCTTTGTAAGGACACAAAAACATTAATTCAAAAGGAAACCTAAACTTCTATGTTTATTGCAGCACTACTTGCAATAGCAAAGATATGAAAACAACCCAAATGCCCCCAAATAGACAAATGGATCAAAAAGTTGTGCTATATTTATACAACAGAATATTACTCAACAATCCAAAAAAACAAATTCATACCATTTGCAACAACATGGATGAAGTCAGAAGGGATAATGCTAGCCAAAATTAGAAGGAAAAAGATAAATACCACTTATATATGGAATATAGAGAAAGCAAACAAAAGGTCAAGAAAAACTCAAAACTAGCAAGCTGGTCATAGAAATAAGGCAAACAGCAAAGAAAGAGGTGGGGGGTGCAAAACAGGGGAGGAATGAACACAAGGGACTATGGTGATGGTTCATGGGTGATACAGTGGCAAGAGAACTATGTGGACTACAATGATGTAAGAAAAAAATTGATTTAATTAATAAATATATAAACATATATATCACAAACAAAAAATACCTTTGTAAAAGGTGTACTGAGAGATTAACACTTTTCAAGATCATGCTGAGTCCAGGATCAAGCAGACAGAACATTTAGTCCAATTGTTTTCACCCCAATTGCAATTTTAAATGTCCAAGTTCAACCCTGTGCCATAGAACAGAATCTCAGAGGTTGGCACTCCCAACAATTCTCAGAATCAGATCCTCCATAAACAGTTAGAACCATATGGCATGGCTGTGACATGTGTGGCTGACATGTGTGGCTTTGAATGCTCTATAAACATTGCTACTACACCGTTAGGGTTCAGCTTCTGCCTCAGACTTTTGCCCTTTGGTTTAAGCCAAAAAGTCAAACCTGAAATGGGAAAACAGGAGTATAATAAAGTGGTTAAGCACAGAAGCACTGAAGTCAGACTGCCCTAGCTTCCCTTAGCAGATAAACAATAGTAAGTAAGTTAGTTGATGTACATCATTTTCTCATTTTTAAAATGGGATAATGATTGTACATATCACATTGGGTTATCAAGAAGATCAAATGGAATTATATCTGTTCAGAACTTGGATTGAAGGTTGATACATAGTAAGCATTCATAGTTGTTAGGTAATGATAATCCTAGATCTGTGAGCCAAGAGTAAAAAAGATTTCATTCAACTGGTTTTTTAAAGATGACTTTTATCATGTTGAAGAAATTTCCTTCTATTTCTACCTCACTAAGAGTTTTTAATCACAAATGACTGCTAAACTGTGTCAAATTTTCTCTGCACTACTGAACTAAGGTTGAATTTTTCTCTTAATGTGATTATTAGTTCATTGATTTTTTTTTTAATGTTAAATCAAACTTGCATTCCAACTTGGTCATGATATATTATCCTTTTTTATGTTGTTGGATTTGATTTGCTAATTATCAAGTAATTTTGTGACTATTTCAGAGGGATATTGATCTGTAGGTTATTTTTTTTTCCTTGTAATGTCTGACTGATTGTGGTTATCAGTGTAATGCAGACTTCATAAAATGAGTTGGAAAATAGAACTCATCTATTTTCTGAGAGAGTTCATACATAATTGGTATGGTTTCTGCCTTAAATATTTACAATAAATAACTAGAAAAACATTTGGACAATTAATTTTTGTAAGACTGTGATCATGTATGCAATTTATTGAGAAATGCAGGGCTAGTGATTTCATTCCGCTGAAAATAAAAATCTCAGTATTCATGAAGATCCAGCATAGCGCCCCTGGGCTAAGCCTTGCTACATAGAACCATACTGCCTGCTGCAACACTGTTCACTGAGCCCAGGGTCACTGGTTAGATTCCACCTGAACTAAAAGAAGCAGGCCAAAATGCAGCTTCTCAGCAGCTTGGTTCATGTGGAGGAAAGATCATCCAGGAGGCTGAAAATAGGTGCAAATGGGCCACTACTAGGGTGACGGGCTGACTGAACACACACAATATTGCTCAACTCTAGGGGGCATCATTTGCATTAAGATATAGTAATTTTCCTATTTGTTACAGCAGTTTTCCTGCAGATTTCAGGGACCAGCCTTGAAAGTGTGCTGGCCTCATCTGAAACAGTAGATGGAGTCAACCAACACATTCATTCAGTCATTCAACAACTTCATATGGTGTACCTCCTATGTGTCATATACTATTCTAGAACCCAGTGTTTTCCAGGTGCATGTTAGGAAAATAATTTCATCCCAAAGTAAACACAGATATATTACTAGGTCAATATCACAATTCATAAAAACTTTTAAGGTTAGGGGCCTCCCTGGTGGCACAGCGGGTTGAATGCTGCGCTGTGGAGCTGTCCACAGCCTCTGCAGCACATGTTCGATTCCTGGCCGTCCCGGGAGATTCCCACATGGTGCAGCAGACCTGCCGCGCCCACTGCTCCCCTCAGCAGCATATTTTAGTCCGTCTGCCTGGTCTGTTCACCGCTCTGTCTCTGGTGAATCCTCTCGCCCTCCCACGCCTCTAGCCTGTACCCCAGCTCTTGTATGAAAATAAATAAATCTTAAAAAAAAATATTTTAAGGTTAAAAGGACTTTCAATAATATTATGCTCCCCCACCCAACCTTGGACCTCTAGATACCACCCCTTACAGGGCTATATAATCCTTCCTTTAAATCAATTAATCCTTTAAGGAAATAATCATGCACAACAATATCAAAAGTTTGTGGCAGTCAGCCATCAACTGCAGCATATGTTTTTTTCAAATACACATAGAACATCTGCCAAAATTGAAAATACACCAGACCATAAAATAAGTCCCAATGTCAAATGTTTGAAGTCATACAGAAAATGTCCTCTAACCACCATGGAATTCTTTTAGGAAGAAAATAATTAATAAAAATTTAAGAACAAAAAGGGGCTCCCAGGCCCCATCCCCTAGAGCTTCAGATAGAGTAGGTCTGGGGTAGGGTCTCCAACTATGCATTTTTAACAAGTTCCCAGATTACGCTGATGATGCTGGTCTCCCACCACACTTTAAACAGCTCTGGAGTGGTGGGCTTATTATATAACAAGCACTCAAGAACTGTTAGCTATGTTTATTTTAGAAGAAAAGGGAAGAAAAGATTATAGGCAGTTTTTTTTTTTTTAAAGATTTATTTATTTATTTAGTTATTTATGCAAGCACTGGGTACAGTCAGAAGCGTGGGAGGGCGAGAGAATTCACCAGAGCCAGAGCGGGGAGCAGAGCAGGCAGAAGGACCGAAGTACACTGCCGAGGGGAGCAGCGGGCGGCAGGAGAGGTCCGCGCGCCATGTGGGACCCTCCTCCGGCGGGGAGCAGCCGGGGATCGAACCGGCACTGCAGAGGCTGCGGGCAGCCTCGCAACCCAGCGCTCAACCCCTGCGCCACCGGGGAGGCCCGATTATAGGCAGTTTTGCTATGTAGGCCTAAAGGTACAGGAAGTAATGTTTATTGTCTTTTGCCCCCTGAAAGAGAGTTCATAGGTATAAAAAATGTTGCAAAGTGAGACTAAATGAGAGGAGAAACCATCTCATGCTGCATTTTGTTGAGGGTCAGTCAATAAGAAAGCCCTCCTTGAGAAAGGGTGTTGAGCATTAAATGGTGAAGGGTGGATAGAAACTAGGCAAAGTGGGGAATGCCTTCCAGGTAGGGGAAATGCATGAACAGATATTCTTCAGTCATAGCCACTGTGCATGCTGATTAATAGATTATTATTTTTAAGCAGGCAGTGTGACAACTGTAAAGGAATAATAGAATATTCATTCTGACCCATCCCCAGGCCTCCCTACCTCATTTTTCTCATCTAGAATCAGGAAGCTAAGCTTTGTCAGATTCGTGGTTTCATCATCTTGGGCCTCTGCAAGTTGTCATGGTAACAGAATACCCTCATCCCTCTTGTTTTTTTTTCTTTCCACAAACTGTTCAAAAGAAGAAAATGCCATGACACTAGGATCTCTCCTATTTCTCTGCAATTTCTTTGAAAACTGCCTGTTCTCAAGAACTGCTTCAAGTTCTCAGGGTTAGACCCTCTTTTATGAGCAATCCTTGTCAGAAATGCCTTTTGTGTTCTGAAGCAACCTAAACTTTGCATTTCACCTCGTAGACCTTGAATTTTGCAGATTGAACCCCATGTTTCCTGGGGCTTGGAATGTATCTCTGTTTTTACTCAGTGAGTATAGGATAAACGGTTTTCAGGCTTTTCTGCCCTCCAACTATTAGCATTGCCCTGCCTGATGGGGCACCTGCACTTGTTACATTGTTGTAAGCTGTATTGCTTAGTTCTGTGGGCCATGGCGGCAGTATTGAGATAGTCACCAAAAGAAGCAGAAGAAGAAAGAGGCAGGAGAGAGAAGGGGAGAAATAACACCAGAGAAGCCCAGAGTGAAGACTTGCCTGGGGTTTGGAGGCCTACCGGCCTCCTGGCCAGCCCCCCTCACCCCCCCTACCCCAGCACCCCTGCCTGCTGTGTACCTGGCTGCTGCACTACATGTAAAAGCTCGATAAAAGCCTGAGAAAGCCACCAAAGATCCATACATATCCTGCTCTGTGCTCATTCTGGCACTACAATGAGAAAAAAGTGTAAACAGTTTTAATACTAAATTTACTTGAGCCTTATGCCACATCTCTCAGCTCAATAGACTTTCAGATCCTCTAAGAATTGATCAGAGCATTTTTTTGAGCCAATGCTCATATTTTCAAATATTGTTCGACGTTATGTTAATTAGATCACCTGTGCAAATGGTTCTCACACTTGAACCTGCATCAGAATCTCCTAGGAGCCTCATCAAAACACACACTGCTGGCATTTCTGATTCAGCAGTTATGGAATGGGATCTGAGAATTTATATTTCTGACAAGTTCCTAGGTGATGTTGATGCTATTGATCTAGGACCACACTTTGAGAGAATCATTGATTGTCACCAAGCCTGGTTAATAGGCTGTGAATTACAATTGGCACACTCCTGGTGAGACCTCCGGTTATAAGCAGGAGCTTATTGAAAAGCAAGGGCAGGTGGAGAAAGGGTTCCCACAGTTCTTACAGGTAGAAGATAGCTTTTCCACATCTGCACTCACCTGACTAAATAATGGGTCACTTTAGGCAAGTCATGAAAGTTCTCTAACCCTTAACTGATCTTAAAAAAAAAAAAAAAACAGCCTTACTTAACCTTGCAACATTATTGTTCCAATTAAATAAGACAAAGTATGTGAGGCTCCTCCATCAGTGCTGAACTGCATACAAACATAAGTTGCCTCCAAGACTAGTTATTATCATAACCATGGAAGTGAAATTCTATCCATTCCTCAAGGCCACCTCAGAGGTCCACCTAAGGGATATGGTTCCTATTCCTCATTGACAGGATTGATCCTTTTCTTGACAAAACTCTCACATTACTCGGTTATACCTCTCTCTGGGCATAATTTTTGTCAGATTGTAAAATGTAGCAGGTTATATGCCTGTCTCCACCAGAGTTAGAACTCTTCAAATATGGGGCACCAGGGGTCTCCTTGGTGGCACAATGGCTTAAGACACAGCACTATGAAGCTATCCACAGCCACTGCAGCACAAGTTCGATCCCTAGCCAGGGAGCTACCCACATGGCATGGCAGACCTCTCCTGACTCGCCCTTTGCTCCCCTCAGCAGTGTATTTCAGTCAATCCATCTGTTCTGTTTCCCACTCTGTCTCTGGTGAATTCTCTCACCCCCTCCCCTACCTTTGCCCTATACCCCAGTTCTTGTATGCATAAATAATTAAATCTTTAAAAAAATAAAGACAGAGCACAAATCTTTCTTGATCTTTCTGTACTCCACACCCCATCTTCATTCTAAGCTTAGTCTTATGCAATTTTAGGCATTCAATAAATTCAATTTATTAGTTATTTAAACTAATAAATGAATAAGTAAAAAACATAAGAGTACATATCCCTGACTTCAGATGACAGTAAACAAGATGCCTGCCTGCATTCCCTCATCCCTCCCACACAGCCTCACCATCCAAAAATATATAATATATGTGCTGCATTAATTACATCATAGTATATATAAATACACAAGCACATACATAAAGAGTGAACTCACAGTACTAAAAATTGTGGCCCAGATGGTTCACCTGGGCTGGGTTTCCAGGTCTAGTGTAGTTTTCCCAGTTGCTTAGCCCTTTAGGTTCAGGGCACCTTAAGGTTGACTCATTGGAAGATGAAAGTAACTCCCATTCCCAGGAGGACTGACCTCTAACAGGAATAGTTGCCTGCCAAGAGAGGCAGCTACAAGACAGAGATTCCTCCCCCCAGCCCCCGCCACCCCCAATACTGTGCTGTGCATTGGTCTTAACCATACAAGCCAGAGAAGCTAGAGTTAGTAAGGACCTGTATGTTTTCAGATACGTTAACCACAATAATTCTGCAACTGTAGAACTCCATCCCACTCCTTTCTTTCTTGAGGACCCTGGTTCTGAGAGAAGACTAGGTGGGAAGTGAGGAAGAAAGCACCTCATGAAACACATCCAAGAATTACTAGATGCCTTGTTAGCATCTTAGCTAGATCCTTCCCATGAGCAAATGTTGATGACTTGCCAATAACCTTGGTCTCAAGCTCAGAAGTAAGTGCTAGATTCATTGCACACTCCTAAATATAATGGGGGTCATGTCTCCCTCTCCATAGTGAAGATTATCTCCCCCTAGGAATCCTAGGCATGGAGGACTTTCTGGGGTTTCTAATGAAGATAGATTCTGATAAGAAACCTAAGCATCTAGTCCTTCCTTTCCCGCCCCTCCCCCCCCACCCCGGTAGTGTGTCTCTGGTTTATAGTTGCTTGTCAATTTTGATTTTTACTTTGTATTGATTAGTCTTTTTCCTGGTCTCTTATTTAGGTTTTCTAAATTCCTGCTATGAGTGAGACCATCCGGTATTTTTCTTTTTCTTTCTGACTTATTTTGCTGAGCATGATCCCTTCTAGCTCCATCCATGTTGCTGCAAACTGCATGAATTTATCTTTTTTGATTGCTGAGTAATATTCCATTGTGTATATGTACCACATCTTCTTGATCCAGTCATCTATTTTTGGGCATTTGGGTTGTTTCCATAGCTTAGCTATTGCAAATAGTGCTGCTATAAACATAGGTGTGCAGGTGCCCTTTGGAATTACTGTATCTGTGTCATTTGGGTAAATACCTAGGAGTGGAATTGCTGGATCATATGGAAGCTCTATGTTTAGTAGGTCAAGAAATCTCCACATAGCAAAATAAGGGGGGGGTGCAAATGTATGGGGAATATAACCAAAATGAAAATGCATACATTGTGCGAAGATGAAAAAAGATGTAAGAATTATATAAAATAAATATTTAAATAAAAATTAATTTAAAAAATAGAGAAAAAAAAAAAGAAACCTAAGCATGCTGGCTACAGATCTTTGAAATGAAGTAGGAGACATGGGTCCTTCAATTGAACCAACCAGGCAGTTCCAGTCAAAGGAAACCATGGAAGGACCAAAGAGGATAGACCCAGGGTGGTGGGAGTGAGTAACAGACTGCACTGATGCTCAGCCTGGCCACAGCCCTATGCAGGAACGACCCTGCAGGGATACAGAGCGTCTGCATGCTATGTCTCCTGTAAAGGTGGTTTATACTAAACTGACTGAATTTCTGACACAGTGAAAACCTAGCATGGATGTTATGGTCCAACACCTCATGGCCCTGACTTGAACACCTAGATGGCCGTCCACCTCTTCTCTCCACTTCTAGCCTCTTTAATGTCAACACTGAGCAGCAAATATTTAAACAAAAACTTACAAATTTAATTTACATTTTTAAAATATTTTAATCAACCCTGGTTTTTATAATCTGAAGTTGAATGCCTCTTTATTATTGTGTAGATATTCCCAGAAATACATTTCCTCATTTAAAATACTAGAGAAAATTAAACGCCTAGGAGAGCTGTCATTTGTAACTGTCACTCAACCCTTCAAAGTCCAGCAAGATAAATGTGTTATGGAGAATTTTCTTTATGTTATGCACCTTTAGTGTCTGCTCAACTAAAATAATTTTTGCTCTGTGCTATAGGATATGAAGAAAGAAAATGTTCTGGTTATCTTTTAAAGTGCATTTCTGGGGCCCCCCCAGTGGCGCAAGGGATAGTCTCAGCACTACGAAGTTATCCACAGCCACTGCAACACGAGTTCGATCCCTGGCTAGAGAGCTGACCCACAAATGGCGCAGCAGACCTCTACTGTCTCGCCCGCTGCTCCCCTCAGCAGTGTATTTCAGTCAATCTGCCTGTTCCACTCCCCACTCTCTCTGCACCTCTGGCCTACACCCCAGCTATTGTATGCATAAATAAATCTTTCTTTTAAAATAAATAAATAAAATGCATGTCTGGTGATATTCAATACAGAAATCCCCATAAACTTTTTCTTCTTCCTCCTCTGAAAATATGTTGTCTGGAACCCTGCGTGACTTTTATAATCCCCTTCATTATCCAGTGTACTGTCATTTGTTCAATTTTGGCAGACGTGTTCACTGCAGCCACACCAGTCATCAGATTAGTAGCCCCCCCTGGGATATCATTTATAACCTTCTGGGATGTCAATTACTATTTCTGCTTAAGGGAGACCAGGGTAAGGATCAGAGGAATCTGGCACATCACCCAGTATACCTCAGAGCAAGTAGTTTGGTCCTTAGAAACCCTCCTGTTTAATGCTTCTGTCTTACGTATTGTACAGTATACTTTTCCTCAGGTCCCTCTCCATGAGTTTAATTAAAGATGGAACATAGTTGGGAATGGAGAGAGATCATGGACAGGGCAAGTACAGTGCAAAAAGGATGGCGCTAAGTGGCTCAGCATGTAGGCAATGAACTGAAGTGTCAGGAGCATGCCTGAGGCCAGTGTATGAGCACTGGATCAGCCCCAATGACTTCAGCTAAACAGAGGATGACAGGTTGTCAAGATCTAACCAGAAGATTCTAAGAAACATGGAATTTACTGACAAATGGGTGATGCTATTCTAGCAAGCACCCAAATAATGGTGTTAACATTAATGCAATCCACTGATGGGACTGGCCTTCCTTCTCTCATTTAATTTATCAATCTCATTTTATACTCTACAGTCAAGCTTAACTTTCTGAATTTGCAAGTGTAAACAAATAAGAAGCAAACATTTAGGGGAGGAGACCAAACATTTTAAAAGCAAACATAAGACCAAATCACAGAGCACAAGCTGAGGGCATTTGGAATAGGGTTAAATTGCTATAACAGTAGCTTCTGTCACTGGCAAAGCTGACAGATCCCGTAGCTTCTGGTAATTAACACACAGAATGATAAATTATTTCCAGTATTCTCATAGACTTGTCCAACATAGTAATTCAGAGATGACAGATACTGGTTTTTGTACTAAGCTGTATTGCTCTTTTGTTTTGTTTTATTATGCTAACCTTAAAGAAAGGAGAAGGAAGCTGTTCCCTCTCTCAAGATCTGATGATGTTCTGACTTTTGCATCTAAAAAATCCTGCAAAATGATGACCCAGTCGCAGAAAGTGGAATGGACATCACCTGGACTGCAGGGAAGGAGAAGTGGGGAGTTAGTGCTTCATGGATACATAATTTCTGTCCAAGGTGATGAAAAAATTGTGGAAATGGATAATGGTGAAGCTCATATGATTGTAATATAGTTAGTACCAACCACTAATTTGTACACTTAAAATGCTCAAAATGGTAAAATTGATTATATATTATCACAATAAAATTAATTAATTAATTAAAGATGAAAGGGTGGCTTAGTCAAGGCACAAAAGACATAGGTGGGGAAGAAAGAAACCTCCAGTAAGGAATGCTGGGAGGCATGAGCTCTGTCATGTAGCTTGAATTTTGCTTCTCTGCATTGTAATTACTATCTTTACCAAGTCTTCAGTAAAGCCTACTTCACACTATTCTTTGGGGAGAAAAAGGTCACTCTTGGACTGTAACATAGCAGAGCACACAGAGGTCACCAAGAGAAACCATAATGAGAAGCTGAGACCAGCAGAGTAACTGTCCTGGAGCCAAAAGCCTGGCTGAGGCTGTAAGTAGGAATGAGATGATATGGAGGACACATAAGCCTCTCAGAGACAGCAGGGGGAATATGCTAATATGCTGGACCCCAACAGGCTGTGAGGCAGATGCTAAAGGCTGAACCACTAGCTACCACCCTAACCTCTTCCCTGACGCCAGCATCTTCTGCAATTCCTACCCAGCCTGGGCCCTGCTGCCTGCATACAGCACTGGCAGCCTCTTGGGGGTGCTTTGGAACTGAATCCAACATTGCGCTGCCCTCCTGTAATTGAAACATTCTGGTCAGCTTCCCAGTCATCTCATCTGTCCACCTGTCCCCGCTCTCATTCCTGGCCCCTCCTAGAGTCCTCACCACCTTCACTTCTGGGATACCCACTGAAGCCAGCTTCACTGTACCCCAGGACAAATCACAGTGTAAACTGTGACCATCACCTCTTCCTCAAGCACAGAGCTGCTCCTGCTGGCTCAGAGCTCCTCTAATACAACCTTCTCAGCAATTTTGGTCACCAGGGGCTAATGCACACCAGAAGCCCCTCATTGCCCAGGTATTATCACCATCCTTCATCTACATTCCAGCCCTCAGAGTCCACAGTATGGGGCTAACGGACCCCTGGTACCACTCTGTGTGACCCCCTCCTGGATATGGCAGAAGGCTCTATCAGGCAGCTTCGGGTGTTGCTTAATCACTTTTCCTACTCTTCACAACCCACTGGACACAGTCAGTCAGGTCCCAGCATATAAGCCAAGATGGAACAAACAACTGCAGATAATTCGAGGACAGTTTACAGAGGAACTATTTACAAAGGTAAAGGCAAGGAGTAAGGAACTCACAAGGAAGAGTGTGGTATCCCAAAGATAAGGGAGAAAGGAAAGCAGATTAAAGATTTGAGCAAGATTTCTGGATCACAGTCTAAAGCCACCTGCACCATGTACAAATCGCTCCCTCATTCCTTAGTCATTCACTAACAGGCTGATTCCCACTCAAAAACATAGCAAGCGACAGAATTTTTAAAATCAAATCAATAGGCAGTTTATAGAAAAAGAAATAAGAATAATGATATAAACATATGAAGAAGTTCAATCTCATAATTTATGCACTGTCAAGGCACTATTTTTTTAACCTCTCATAGTGGCAAAGATTAAAACATATGATGATACATAATATCTGCATGGTTATGAGAAAACTATTGGTGGCAATATAAATTGGTGCAACTTCTTCCCAGGATCATAAATTTAAGACTTGCATATTGGTTAATTTAGTAAACTTACTTCCAGAAACATTTTCAATAGATACCTCCTGTGTGCAAACAAAAAACTTTTTGCAACATTGCATGACAAATCAAGGACTGGAAAAATCCTATTTACTAACAGAGAAATGGCTAAGTAAATATTATTTGAAAATACAATGGTTTATCATCTAACAGACTTAAAAATAAGTACATGTGTATGCTGGTAAGGAAATGTCTCAAAGATACATTTTTAGGTAAAAATCAAGTATAGAACAGTGGGTATAGTATGGCCCTATTTTTGGTTTGGAAGGGAGGTGTTTTTTGATGGTGTCAGAATCAGTTGGAACAGGGTCCATGAGGAAAGTTCATTCTTTCACACCTTTCTGTTGAAATTCACCCAGTGAATGCAGCATCTCCCCACTCCAGGATGACATTGCTGGCAATGTCTCATAGGGTTTCAGCCACTCCTAGATCATTTTAAAGCCCCTAATCATATTCAGTTAGAAGAAAAACCTAATTTTAGTGATTTAACAGTCCATCTACAGTCATAGCTAAAACTCTAGTCTCATCCAAATAAAAAGGATCCCTTCCCTGTCAGTCTAGGCCTGCTGTCTACAAATTGTCACTGCTGGAAGTGTGGTTAGGAAAGGCTGCTTCTCGTCCTCATTTACTTCCTCCAACATTTGTACCCACCTTAGAGGGCAGGGTAAGAGGCCTGGGAGGATAGGGTAGTCTTCTGTGGATGGTGCAGAGTTAATGGATCTGGTGTCTCTGAGTAGAAAAATGCAGTTTCCAGATGTTTATTTTGGGTTTTTGGGTTTGATTTTTGAGTTTTGATCTTTCATTCTCCCACCCTACTTTTGGAGCTTCTCTACTGGGGACTGATGTCTATGGATCCCTTGCAACTGAAATTCCTCTCATCTGGCTGTGAAGAGCCGCTCCCACAGGTCTGCAAACTCACTCTCTTGGAATCACATGGTCCCACCAGGAAATCCTCTTGAATGGGACCCAAGACAACCCAGGCAGGCTGTTCCCCAAACCTAACAGAATTCATATCCAGTTGCCCCAAAACATGTGCCTTAGATCCATAGCTACTGAAAATGCAGCTCAATTCCAGGGCAGCAACCACCCTTCACTCAAATTCCAGGCAGATAACCCAAAACAGCCTTTTCACCTTTTCCAGTACTATCTTTATTTCTAACAAATGCCAGACAACAGGGGCCAGCTTTTTGGGAATTGCCTTGAGCCCCTGCTTACTTGACCAAGCACACTGACTGCACTCTCCAAAGAAATCTCCCAGCCTCTACAACCTCTACTACTCTTATTGGCCAGAGGAAGGGGAGTTAAGGCAGCCAAATCCACTCTTACAGTTTCTTAGCATGGCTACAATGGCAGTTGAGCCTGTGGACATGTAAGTCATGTACAGAGCTGTTGCAGGTCTTTTAGCCTCACCCAAAAGGGAGAAAGAATACCACTTCAACATCTTGCTGCATAAAGAGTACAGATACCCAAACGTAAGCCAAAAAAAAGTTCTGGAAGGATTATACAGGAAATAACCTGTAGTGCTAAACTCTGTTTATGATCCTTTTCATTGTAAACCCTTTTACATTTTTAATCATGTTTATAATGTCAAGTATTTTAAAACTAAACAAAAATCTAATCAACACATTTTGAAATATGAAGGAGATCTGTACATAATAAGATCAAAAAGACTTCATTGACACAATAGTAAGTGAAACACTAGTTACAAAATATAATAGAAAAAAATGATCTCATTTGGAATAGCAACCAAAGAGATAAAATATAAGATATGGGCAAAATCTGTAAGAAGTAAACTTTTAAATTCTATTGAGGGACATAAAAAGAATAATTGGATAAATGGAAACGCATACTGTGTTCTTAAAAGACTCACTAATTTAAAGATGTCAATATTCCCCTAAATTAGATTACAAATTTAATAAGGTCTCAGTAAAATAGTGGGTTTGACAGAAATGAAAGGGGGTGGAGACAGGGGTGAGACCAAGCAAGCTGATAATAAAATTCATACGAAAAACTTAAAATGAAAGATGGACCAGAAAAACTTTTTAGACACATCAGCAAAACATTTTGTAGCTTTCCAATAATTAAAATCATATAGGAGACTTCTGAGCAACATTATTCCTGGAGATACCACCACAAGGACAATGAAATCGTAAACAAAAATGTACACCAAAAATCTAAAGAGAGGGGGGCCTCCCTGGTGGCTCAGCAGTTGAGCGCTGGGTTGTGAAGCTGCCCGCAGCCTCTGCAGCGCTGGTTCAATCCCCGGCTGCTCCCCGGCCACCAGAGGAGGGTCCCACATGGCGCGCAGACCTCTCCTGCCGCCCGCTGCTCCCCTCAGCAGTGTACTTCGGTCTGCCTGCTCTGCTCCCTGCTCTGGATTTGGTGCATTCTCTCACCATCCTGCGCTTCTGACTGTACCCAGTGCTTGTATAAATAAATAAAAATAAATCTTAAAAAAAAATCTAAAGAGAAGGGGAGGAATAGAGGAAGATATAAACTGGATGTCTTTATCAAGTAGAGGGAGGTAAAACTGAAGGAGGGATTTGCCCTACAGACTGCAGAAAACCTCAGAACACAAAGAAACAATGTTCTGGAAAGTAGGGCTGAGGCAAGGGACTTAAAACATGGTGGAGTTTAGTAGAAAGTATATTTATAGGGAGATTAGAATCCCTTGGGAAGGGACCCTAGCCAAGGATAAAAAAAAAGCCAAGGTAAATAATAGACCCTACTCTCACAGTAGATAACACTGCTTCATTCTATGGACAACAGAAGTTAAAAATTAAAATTGATTTTCAACCTAGCATCTAGCCTGTAATCAAACTATGAAGTCAACGTAAGGCTAGAATAAAGAAATTTTCAGACAAGCAAAGATTCAGAGGACACCCTGCCCTGAAGAAATGCATCTCATTCTTTCCTGTACATAGGAACCATTTGAGGATCTTATTATCTGGTATTTCTCATTCAGAGAGTGTCAGAATTTACATTTCTAATGGGTCCTGGTGATACTGGGGCTGCTGGTCCAAGGGACAATACTTTGAGTAGTAGATACCACAGCAGCAGTTTTCAAAGTGTGACTGAAGGACCTCTAGGGTCCCTGGGAACCTTTCCGAGATCAGCAAGACCTTCACTTTTTCCTACATATCTGTGTGGAGACCAGATTTTCTTCATATGTCAACTAAAATAATACATTGCAACAGCTATAAACAACCAGCTACCTTCTATTTAGCCAGTCCTGAAGGAGCTTTGCAAAAATGTAAAACAATGCCTCTCTTTGCAGAAATTATTCTTTCATAAAACAATTTTCACAAAGAATGTTACTTATGTTAATGTGGAATATGTTTTGTTATTGTTATTTTGAAATGAATTAATGAATTCATAAAAGATCTCTCAACATAATAATAGATATCAATAGATATAACCACATCAAGAAACATTCCTGAGACCACAATGTTTCAGAACAGCTATATAAGAGAATATGCTCCTGGAGAAAGACAATCAAGAAAATGAGGACTCCAACACAGGAAAGATGAGAGCAAAGCCTACAGTAATCACTATACTAGTTTTCTTTTGCTGATAAAGAAATTTGTGGCTTAAAACATTAGTTAATTATTCCTCAATTTCTGCAGAAGTATGGATACTGCATGGCTTAGCTAGTTCTCTACACACACACACACACACACATATACACATATATTTATTTAAATTAACTACATGAATATGAAAACACAAAAAGGCTGGCAAACTGGTAACTGGTTACCTATGGAGACTGGAAGTTTAATGATGGAGTTGAACTATTGGGAACTTACATTTTCTAATCTACTTTCCAAGTTGTTTAAATATTTTAAAATAATCATAGATTCACTATGATCTAAATTATAAATCTTTTACCACAATTTTTTCCAAACAAATCTTTTACTTTTCTTGCACTGAAGCCTGAGTGAGCCACTGAGGCTATACCAGTGAAGCAGAAAGACCCTGTCCCTACCATAAAGCTGCAATCCAATGAGGAAAAGACACTGACACAACAGTGTGGTGAGCCCTGTGATAGGGAGACAGGAGAGTGGGAATGGCACCTACCCTCACCTAGAGGTTGGCCAGGAAAAGGTTCCCATCCCTTAGACTTAAACAACGAATAGAGGTCAGATAAGCAGCATGAGCAGAGCAATGGAGGAGGCAGAGGGGAGAGCACCTGCCCAGCCAAGACACCATGGCCTCTTCAGGAAACCCAGCATGGCCAGGGCACAGGAGGAGGAGGGAGAAGAAACAAGCAGGGAGAGAAGGACAGAGTCCCATCACAAAGACCTTCTAAGAAAGGCCTTGCAAAGTCATATTCAACAGGTTGGACTCTATCCTGAGGTCCAATAGGTGGCCACAAAGGGCTTTAAACAGAAAGGGGTGATCAGACTTGCCCTTTAGCATGGTCAGCTTTCAGCATTTCCTCCTCCAGATTACATTAGCTGTGAAGCAAGGCATTTTCATTCTCTGTGTCTCACAAATGCACAATGTTCTCATCTAACACTGAATAGTGTTTTTAGGGTGTCAACTGAAGAAGGACCATCCATCCATCTATTCCCATCTTGTGACTACTGGTGTTACTCCAACTTTAACAGGCACTTTTCCCAAAGCCAGCATCCCTAAGCCACTAGCTACTGAATCCCAGGAAAAACCAAGCCCTTTCCAGAAAGGGTAGAGGGAAGGAATCCCTTTGTGAAATCCTCCACAGGCAGGTATCATCAGCCACTTCAGGGCCCCAAGCCACATACGTGAATCTTACACATACCACCATCAAAACCTCAACTTGTCCTTGTTAGCACAGATACCAATATGCTGACACCTGCTGGCATATTCACTCTCCTCTTCCCAGTTCCCTGTGCCAAATCTAGCTTAGGCCTTCCTCACGCCTGCCCAATCTTCTGCTTTTATGCCACAGTCTATCTCCCAAGCTCTTAGCTCAAGGTTTTCCCATGACAATGCACTCTCATTGGACTTTTCTGTTGCTGATTCTGCTAAGCCTGACATTTTACTCTATTATGACTCACATTCTGACTTACAGACCTTTTCAAGGCTACAAACTGCTCTGTGAACTCACCATGGATCCTGTCACTAGTAATTAGGAATGACAGTAAGGAGAAAAACTAATTGAACTTCTTGCTCTGGCATGTACCATAGTCACAATGACAAGAGGGAATCCAGAAATGATTGATAAATTATAATAAATGTATAATTATAAATTATCCCTATGATTTTTATCCAGCACTATTTTTACCATTTCTAAACATTGAAGACACAAAGCTTCTTTTAGCAGATAAGGTAAATAAGAAATACTAGAGCCTAGTGTTCTTACATATAGTTTTACAGTTGTTTTTGATGAAATGGCACATTTCTTGGGACACATTGAGAATCTTCAGTGATTTTATAATCTTTACTTGTGTAATCAAGGAAGTCAAAAGTGGACCTCTGCCTTGTGATGCTTGGCTGTGACATCCTCATGATAAGGACAGATGATTTCTATGAGATTCACAGCTCTGCAGCATCCAACCAGTCTCTATCTTCTCCAATAAGATAGAGTGTGCTCATTCTTAACTCATCAAGAAAACACCATGAAGTATCTGACACAGACATCTTTTTAAAAACATCTTTCTCTGCTTACCTCATTCAAGGGAGTAGGAAGCAGAACAGATATGTTTTCTGTCATGGGTGAAAGTTCTCCAGTATTTCCAAAGAGGCCCTGCATGATGACATTAATAATCTCAGTGTGACTCAGGCTAAGAAATCTGGATTGACAGTATATCAAAATGAACCTTCTTATCAGAAGTAAACACTTATTAACCAAGTTCAATGTCTGATATGCAGAAACATCTCCTTTTATGGTGTTTCCCTGTGTATGCTTGGAAGAGCCCTCATTTGTTAACATAGGCAAGGCACATTCAGAATAGGAAGGGCAGGGTTCAGTAGGCATCACTGGAGACTGACATGGGAGTTGACTAAGCTACAGTAACAGTATAGTGTGCTGACTTAGTTTTATGTGTCCAGCACTGTGGTGAGGGTTCTATTTCATTGTGACTTACACAATAATTTTATGAAGTAGTAAGATTAATATCACCAGGGCCTAGAAATACTAATGTGCCCATAGACCCACAGAGTCACAAAAACGAGCTGCTATGACTGAGACTTCTAGACATCCACCAAAACCTGCCATCACTTGACCATAATAATAGTGTTGTAGTTGGTCACATGGCTCCCTGGCCAGAAACAGTATTTCCAGACTGTCTTAGCAAGTAGGCATGGACATTTTACTAAGTATGGGCCAATGGGATTTGAAATAAAGTTATGTGAGCAACTTCAACTTAAAAGAAAGCTCTTTTGCCTACTAACATTGTCTCCCTTCCCCCGATGAACTGCAGCCGGACACAGTGACTGGACGCAGATCACTCCTAAGGCGAGCAGCAGCTGGAATCATGAAATGACAATTCTGCACTTGGCACCCAAGAGAGCCGAAGCTCAGTCTTGTAATACCTCTGGGACTATTTCTTCCTCTCTGAAGTGGGAATAATAATGCATGAGAGAACCTAGTAAACTATGGCACCCTACAAATAGATTTTTATTACCTTTGGGGCTCTAGCTCCTGTATTGGTACAAGGATCCTTATCCACAGAGATGTTGCCTCTCAGGTCTCAGAAAACTCAGAAAATACAAAATTTAGTTTGGTTTCCAGAAAATCGCAAGTTTTTATCACTCTTGGGAAACCAAGAGGAAATACATGGGCAAACAATTTCAAGGCCATCTCAGTGATTTTAGTAAATAGTACCAATCAATATCAAAAATAGTTTTTCAATCTCTTCCTAATTTTGGTCCCTCCTTACATCATAACAATTTGCATCACATGATAGGCAAAGAAAATATAAACAGATAAAAAATTTATTTTTTTTCTAAGTAGAAATAGCCATCATTAACATTAGGTGAAAATCACCTAAGAAAAAAATTAACAGGCAACTATAAATCAGAAACATTCTGCAGGGGAGGAGGTGGAGAGGGATGAAAACAGCGGAGGGAAGAGCACAAGGGACTGTGGTGATGGAGCATGGGTGAATTGGTGGTGGGAATTTTACAGGGACTACACCTGAGAGGAAAAAGTACACATTGTACAAAAAATGAAGAATGATGTAAAATATATATAAATAACAGAAAAAGTTTTCCAAAAAATAAAATGTGTGAAGGATTTAGGAAGGTCAAGCAAAAAAAAAAAAAAAATCACCCAACAGAAAGATACGCAGAATGAATAGATAATAGAAATACTTACATAAAATAATATTAATATTATTTTCATTTAAAAATACTAAGTACGCTTTCATTAAAATTTGACAGAAGGAAAAAACTCCATGAAAATGAACTTTAATTATGTTGAACATCAAATGGCTCTTCAGTGTGAGAAAAATTGTTTCCTAAAACATTTCTCTAAGGTTAAGAAGAGAGATTGCAAACTCTTACCATTTGCAGCAACAGGAATGGAACTGGAAGGGACTATGCTAAGCTAAATAAGTCAGGAGAAAGACAAAACACAGATTATTTTACTTATATGCATTAATACAGAGAAACCAAACAAAGAGTCAGATAAAGCTAAACTAAAAGGCTAATCTTGGAAAGTTGACTACAAAACTGAAGCAAATAGAGGGGGTGGGGGAGGAGGAGCAGCAAGAACAAAGTGGGGAGGAACACAATAGACTATGGAGGTCGACAATGGGTGCCCTGCTGGTAGGTGCACTATGGTAACAACACCTAAAAGGTGGGGGGGGGATTCTTACAACAATATAAACAACAATGTAAACCCTTACTTCTATTAAAAATATAATTTTACATATTGATTACATGTTGAAATGATAATGTTTTAGATATAAAGTTAAATAAAGCTCAATACTAAATTGAAAGATTGGAAAAAATACAAGTTTTTTTTAAATTATTGTGTAGAACTAGGGTGTGGCCAGAGATGGGGGGTGGTGAGAGGATTCACCAGACACAGAGTAGGGAGTAGAATAGGCAGATCTATTGAAACACACTGCTGAGGGGAGCAGTGGGCGAGACAGAAGAGGTCTGCTGTGCCATGTGGGTCAGCTCCCTGCCCAGGGATAGAACTCAGTCCTCAGGGATGATATTGCTGAGATTGAACCCTTAGGCCACCAGGAAGGCCTATCGCAATTTTTTAAATTAGTATTTCATTTTATATAGTACAAAACTGGTTACGGGCAATTTAAAGTAAGATCTATAACCTCTCATTTCATTAATGTAGTGCTTTAACTCTTACTGAATTAATATTATGTTATTCTATATCCAAAATATTCATGAGCCCCTGCTGCAAGCCCGCAGGGACAAGGGCAGCAGTGAGATTGAGCAGAGCACAGGGTGAGGAATGACAGGTCACCATTGTTCAGCTGTGCAGTGGCTGGGTGCCTGTGCTCATCAGCTCCATCCGACAGGCCAGAGAGATTGTCAGGCCCAGAGGAACTCAAAACTCCATCAGAGTATGATGACACATTTGCCAAGAACTTCAAGGTGATCTCTTTTATTCTCATTTTCTTATATTATTGTTATTTTTGGGCACACATACACCCTGAGCCATTTCCTAATGGAATACCAGGAGCCCCTGGAACTGGCTCAAGGCTCTTCCAGGGTCTTACTGAGGAAAACTGATGAGGTACTACTCAGTAAACATCGAGAGGCCACATGAACCATAGGATTTCAAATCCAAAGTCAACCATCTAGGCCATGCCAGTGAGGCCCCTGTTAAGACACGGAGGCTCTCACGGAGGCAGCAGATACTCCTCCAAGTGGCAAGTCCACCAAAAATGAGAGATTCTCCAGCAGATAGGAAGATTATTCAGAGCTAGAAGAGGTCCCCCCCAATCTCCTTTAGAAACAGTTTGTGAAGATGGACACTTTTGGTCCTGTGTCATGGGAGAGGATGGGGGAGGACGGACATGATGTGAGCTTTCAGAGCTGTGGCAAAAGGCTCTTCTCTAACAGATACTACAACTCAGAATGGAAAAGGAAAATCAGAAGCTTCACGCTTCTGAAAATGACTTGCTGAATAGGGCCTAAAGCTTATGAAGAATTCACTCATCTTAAAGGAGTGACCAGCTCAAGAACAGTCCAGCCTCTATAGTGTCCCTTGGTTTCTCATTATGCTTGCCTCTTAGTTCCCCCTGGGATTCATAGCCAGAGTGTGTGATATGATCTTTCTTCAGAAATCAGAGGTCATATTTAAAGTGGCTTTACCAGCAGAGGCTCCTGAAGGAGCTAGTGGCCAGCTGGGGAGTTTGCCCACACCGGGCCCCTTCCGAACAAGTAGTCTGAGCCCACAGGGAGAGCGAGCACCCACAGCCGGGGCAGACCAGGTGCGCAGAAGAGTGTGCCTGAGACCAGACACGCAGGGAGTGTGTCCCACATCACCATTTTAGAACAGGGACATTTCTTCAGTAAAGACTACCTGCAGAAGGCTTCCTCAGGAGCCAGAGGTGAGCGGGGGAAGTTCGCCCACGCCAGACCCCCTCTGGCCTGCAGTCCAAGCCCAGAGGGGAGCAAGAACCCACCGCCGGGGCAGACCAGGCGCACAGGGGAGTGTGTCCCCACATCGGCATTTTAGAACAGGGACCTTTCTCCAGTAAAGACTGCTTGAAACTGACAGATGACTCCTGGAAGAACCAGAGGGGAACAGAGAAGCCCACCCAAGATGCCGGCCAGTCCCAACTACACAGTGTCCCAACGCATACGGCAAATTAGAAAACAGACAGTAGGGAAGAGAAGAACCACACGCAACCTAGCAACTCTCCAGAGAAAAAGCACACCACAAAAAGAAAGCCAGCCCCCAGATTGCAAAGACAATAACTTGGAAGAATTTCTGAGCCTTCCAGAAAGAGAATTTAAAATTGCCGTGATTAAAAAACTAACAGAAGTCATAAAGGAAAACAATGATAAGGGAAAAATAATCAACGATCAGAAGAATGCAATTGAGTCCCTAGAGAGGGAAAACAATGGTCAGAAGAAAGAAATTGAGTCCCTAAAGAGGGAAATAAAAGAAATGCAGGAGATCAAAGAATTAATGGAAGAACTAAAGAATTCTGGGAAAAGCAATGAAAGCAGAATAGATGAAATGGAAGAACGAATAAGTAATCTTGAAGACACAGAAATAAAAAGAACCAAAACAGAAAAGGAAAGAGAAGTACGAAGGAAAAAGAACGAAGAAAGACTTCGGGAACTATCTGACTCCATGAGGAAAGGAAATATAAGAGTTATAGGAATACCAGAAGGAGAGGAGAGAGATGTAGGAACAGAGAAAATATTCAAAGAGATAATTGAAGAGAACTTCCCAAATGTGAAGAAGGAGCTGAAAATTGATATACAAGAAGCAAGAAGAACACCAAACTTCCACGACGAAAGGAAAAATACAGCAAGACACATAATAGTAAAGCTCCCAAGAATCCAGGACAAGGAAAAAATAATGAAGCTGGCAAGAGGGAAGAAACAGATAACATTCAAAGGAAAACCAATCAGGCTGACATCAGACTTCTCCGAAGAAACACTACGGGCAAGGAGAGAGTGGAGGGACATAGTCAACAGACTCCAAGAAAACAGATGCCAACCAAGAATACTCTATCCCGCAAAGCTCTCCTTCCTCTTTGAAGAAAGAATATGGACCTTTCCAGACAAACAGAAACTCCGGAATTTCATTGCAACTAAACCCCCACTCCAAAAAATACTACAAGGAGTCCTAAAGCCAGAACCTCAGAGGGACGAATAACAACGAAAGAAGGCCAAAAAAAAAAGTTATTAAAAGAATAAATAAATAAAATCAAAGGAAAGACAAACACAATGGCAAATACAGATGTTAACATATCAATAATAACTCTGAATGTAAATGGACTAAACTCTTCAATAAAAAGACACAGAGTTGCAGCCTGGATTAAGAAACAAAACCCAACCTTTAGCTGTCTCCAGGAAACACATTTAGCTACAAAAGATAAAAATAGGCTCAAAGTTAAAGGATGGAAAACAATCCTACAAGCAAATGGACCAAAAAAGAAAGCAGGAACAGCTATACTTATATCAGATAAAACAGATTTCAAACTCAAAAAGATAAAAAGAGACCCCAAGGGTCACTACATTATGATCAAGGGGACAATACTTCAAGAAGAAATAACACTCATTAACATATACTCACCAAACGAAGGAGCACCAAAATATATCAGACAACTGTTGTCCTCTCTGAAAACAGACATCAGAGAAAACACATACGTAGTGGGAGACTTCAACACACCACTATCAACAATGGATAGATCAACAAGACAAAAAATAAGTAAAGAAACTAAAGCTCTAAATAAGGACCTAGAGCAATTGGGCTTAACAGACATCTATAGAACACTAAACCCCAAAAAAACGGAGTACACATTTTTCTCAAGCGCACACGGATCATTCTCCAGGATCGATCACATACTGGGGCACAAGACAAACATCAACAGATACACCAAGATTGAAATCATATCAACCATCTTTTCTGACCATGAAGGCATCAAACTAGAAATAAACCATAAAAAGAAGGCAAGGAACTTTCCTACCTCATGGAGATTAAAAACCACACTACTGGAAGACCATTGGACTAATGAGGAGATCAAAGAAGAAATTAAAAAATTTTTTGAATTGAACGACAAGGAGGACACCAATATCCTAAATGTATGGGATGCAGCAAAAGCAGTAATAAGAGGAAAATATATAGCAATAGAAGCTCACATCAAGAAACAAGAAAGAACGCAAAGAAACAACCTAATCTCGAAGCTCAAAGATCTAGAAAAAGAACAACAAAAAAACCCCAAAACCAGTAGAAGAAAAGAAATAATAAAAACCAAAGCAGAAATAAATGAAATTGAAACTAAAAAAACAATCCAAAAGATCAATGAAACCAAGAGCTGGTTCTTTGAAAAAATCAATAAAATAGACAAACCCCTAGCCAGGCTCACAAAGGAAAAAAGGGAGAAAGCACAAATAAACAGGATCATCAATGAAAGAGGAGAAATCACAACGGACACAGCAGAAATCAAAAGAATAATCAGTAACTACTATGAACAGTTATATGGAAACAAGTTCAACAATCTAGAGGAGATGGACAAATTCCTACAACTCTACAATCACCCAAAGCTAGATAAAGAAGAAATAGAACACCTAAACAGACCAATTACAATTAGCGAAATTGAAATGGTAATAAAAAACCTCCCCAAAAACAAAAGCCCAGGACCTGATGGATTTACAAATGAATTCTACCAAACATTCAGAGACGAATTAGTGCCTATCCTTCACAAACTCTTCCAAAAAATTGAGAAGGAAGGGACAATACCAAACACGTTTTATGAAGCCAACATTACACTAATACCAAAAGCGAACAAGGACAACACAAAAAAGGAAAACTACAGGCCAATCTCCCTAATGAACACTGATGCAAAAATCCTCAATAAAATTTTAGCTATCAGAATCCAACAATGTATCCATAAGATAATTCACCACGACCAAGTTGGATTCATTCCAGGGGCACAAGGATGGTTTAACATCCGAAAATCAATCAACGTTATCCAACACATCAACAAAAAGAAATATAAAAACCATATGATAATATCAATAGATGCTGAGAAAGCTTTCGACAAAGTGCAACACCCATTCATGATAAAAGCCCTTGAAATTCTTGGGATACAAGGAACATACCTCAACATCATAAAGGCCATCTATGACAAGCCAACAGCCAGTATCATTCTCAATGGTGAAAAGCTGAAAGCAATTCCATTAAGATCTGGAACAAGACAAGGATGTCCACTCTCACCATTGCTTTTCAATATAATACTGGAAGTCCTAGCCAGGGCAATAAGACAAGAGAAAGACATCCAAGGAATCCAAATAGGAAAAGAAGAAGTCAAACTATCACTATTTGCAGACGATATGATATTATATATAGAGAACCCCAAAAACTCCACAGAAAAGCTAATTCAACTCATCAATCAGTTCAGTAAAGTGGCAGGATACAAAATCAACACGCAAAAGTCAGTAGCCTTCCTATACACAAACAATAAATCCGAAGAAGAAGAAATCAAAAAGACCATCCCTTTTGTTATTGAAACAAAAAAAAATCAAATATTTGGGAATAAATCTAACAAAAGAGGTAAAGGACCTATACAAAGAAAACTATAAAACGCTGTTAAAAGACATAGAAGAAGACACAAAGAAATGGAGAGACATCCCCTGCTCATGGATTGGAAGAATAAACATTATTAAAATGGCCATCCTTCCAAAAGCAATATACAGATTCAATGCTATTCCAATCAAAATTTCAATGTCATTCTTCAAAGAAATAGAACAATTATTGATGAAATTCATATGGAATCACAAAAAACCCCGAATAGCCAAAGCTCTCCTGAAAAAAAAAGAAGGGAATGGAGGCATCAGACTCCCAGACTTCAAACTATACTACAAAGCCATAATCATCAAAACTGCATGGTATTGGAACAAGAACAGACATACAGACCAATGGAATCGAATAGAAAATCCAGAAATAAACCCACAGATTTATGGTCAACTAATCTTTGACAAAGGAGCAAAGACTATGCATTGGAGCAAAGAAAGTTTGTTCAATAAATGGTGCTGGGAAAACTGGGTCGCTACATGCAAAAGAATGAAGCTTGACCACCACCTCACACCATACACAAAAATCAACTCAAAATGGATTAAAGAACTAGACATAAGACCTGAAACCATAAAATATATAGAAGGAAATATAGGCGAAACACTACGTGATTTGCACATCAAAGACATCTTTACAGACACATCACCCAAAGCAGTGATAGTGAAGGCAAAGATAAACAGCTGGGACTACATCAAATTAAAGAGCTTTTGCACAGCAAAAGAGACAATAACAAAAACAAAGAGAAACCCCACCAACTGGGAGAACATTTTTGCACCCAACACTAATGATAAAGGACTGATCACAAAAATCTGCAAAGAGCTGATGAGACTCAACAACAACAAAGAAAATAATCCAGTCAAAAAATGGGCAGAAGAGCTTAAAAGAAACTTCTCTGAAGAGGAAATGCAAATGGCCAACAGGCATATGAAAAAATGTTCAACATCACTTGTCATCAGGGAAATGCAAATCAAAACTACCATGAGATACCATCTTACACCAGTGAGAATGGCACATATTAAAAAAACTAGCAACAACAAATGTTGGCGAGGGTGTGGAGAAAAAGGAACTCTTCTGCACTGTTGGTGGGAGTGCAAACTGGTCCAACCACTGTGGAAAGCTGTGTGGAGATTTCTGGACCTACTAAACATAGAGCTTCCATATGATCCAGCAATTCCACTCCTAGGTATTTACCCAAAGGACACAGAAACATCAATTCCAAAGAACACCTGCACCCCTATGTTTATAGCAGCACTGTTTACAATAGCTAAGCTTTGGAAACAACCCAAATGCCCAAAAATAGATGACTGGATCAAGAAGATGTGGTACATATATACCATGGAATATTACTCAGCATTCAAAAAAGATAAACACATGCAATTTGCAGCAACATGGATGGCGCTGGAAGGGATCATGCTCAGCGAAATAAGCCAAAAAGAAAAAGAAAAATACCGGATGGTCTCACTCATAGCAGGAATCTAGAAAACTTAAATAAGGGACCAGGAAAATGAATAACTATAAGATAGTGAAAATCAAAATCAACAAAAAACTATGAACCAGAGACACTTTTAGGGGGGCGGGAGGGGAGGGATTGGGGTCAGAATGGGGGGGCTGCAATTGTATGGGGAATATAACAATAAAATTTATTTAAAAAAAAAAAAAAAAAAAAAAGAAAGAAAAAAAAAAAAAATAAAGTGGCTTTAAGTCTGTTGGGAAGCCATAAGTCCTTGATTCAGTAACATGAGATCCTAGGAACCATACTTAACTTTATAAAACCACACTACTCAACCTGAGCTTGGTGCAGTGGAAAAGACCATCAATCAGATGTTTGAGATGCATACCTCTAAACAGTTACAAGCTTATGGAGTACCACATACTTCAAGAACAATTTACCAGTTCCGCTCTTCTCAGTAACAACCAAAGAATGGAAAATTTAGAGAAAACCAGCAGCTTACACGAACAAAACCTTGACCTCCTTCAACAACTGCAAATGGCAGACTCTAAAGCCACAGTTGAGAAGCTCCTGATGAGTGAAAGCAAACTGAAGCAGGTTACTCTTGTCTTGGAACTGACACCCTACTGAATGAGAGAAATTATCTGCACATCATACATATATTTGACTGATATCAAAGATCTACAAAGAGCTCATACAACTCAACAAAAACAACCCAGTCAAAAACTAGGCAGAAAAGATAAGCAGGCATTTCTCCAAAGATGACTGATGGCCAACAGACACATGAAAAAATGGTCATCATCACTTACCATTGGGGAAATGAAAATCAACATGAGGAGATATCACCTCTCTCCTCGGAGAATGGCCCACATCAAAACAACCAAAAGCAAGTGCTGGTATGGATGTGGAGAAAAAAAGAAATCTCTTACACTGAAGGGGGAGACCATAGACTTCTAAAGTACAATGGTATAAACCAACATCACCTCAATAAAGTAATTTTAAATGTAAATAAAAAATAAAAATAGGAAAATGGGAGCAGACTTTTCACCAAAGAAGTCATAGAGTGATAAACACACATGAAAAAAAAGGCTGAACATACTACGCCTATAGGGAAATGCAAATTAAAACCACAGTGGGACACCACTATATACTTGTTACATTTTTTTTCATTTTTTTTAATATCAAGAGCTTGCAAGAGTGCAGAAAAACTGAAATTCTCAAACACTGCTGGTAAAATGCAAAATTGCATAGCCATTTTGAAATTAGATAGGTATTTTTAAATTTAAGATTTATTTCTAGGTATCTACCCAAAGACTACAAAAACACTAATTCAAAGGGGTATCATATGTCCTTGCATATTCATTGCAGCACTATCTACAGTAGCCAAGTTATGGAAACAACCTAAGTGTCTAGTGACATGATTAGATTAAGAAGATGTGGTGTGTGTGCATACACACAATAGAACACTACTCAGTTATTTTAAAAAGTGGAAAAAGATGAAATCTTGTCATTTACAAAAAAATGGATGGAACTAGTTGGGATTATGTTAAGTGTAACAAGTCAGGAGAAAGACAAAGGATGATTTCACTCATATACAGAATACAAAGGAACAGATGAAATCAAATCCAATCAAGACCTAGAAATCTGAATATAGAAATTAAGGTGGTCAGGGGGGTCATTTGACTGTGGAGGATTATGAGTGCTTTGGTGGTGGATATGGTGTGGTAAGATACATCTGAAGAGATGTGAACCTGTTAGGGGGAAAAGGATGTCCTAAAGCTAATTCCATACAGGCTTTGCAGACTTCACCCCCCAACTCCAGACCAAAGCCAGACATGTGGGCTTTGGAGAGGATCCCCCATTTTGACTCTCCGCCAGCTCGCAGTATCCGGCCAGCTCTGAGAGTGCCTTTGGATTTCCAGGTCAGTGGATCGGGTAGGACGCATTAAAGACTTTATTTCCCTATTTTCTCCCTGAGTTGTACATTTCCTTAATTCCCTTTCCCTTGTAAATAAACCTTTTATTAACCTTTTGTGTGTGCCTGTAATGGAGTATTAATAAGTCCCTTTTAAGCGCGCAGGTGAGGACCCACAGCCAGGCAACCGTTTTATTTTATATCGGGGTTGCCCTATAACAAACCTATATCCATAAATACAGTGTTAAAAAGCAATGTCATTTCAGTTTTTAAAAAAATACAATTTTAAAAATATCTTCCTTTAAGATGATTTAAATTTTTTTTATTTAAAAATTACATGAGAGGATCAACATGGCAGTGGGGAAACGCTATAAGTCCTCCCATTAAAAAAAAGTCATAGGGAAGAAAAGCAGCAGGTCCCTGTGAGAACCAGGACATGGAAGATAAACAGGCAACACTGCCTGAAGAGGAAAGTTGCCATAAAGGAGGACAAGAAGAGAGGAAAGCGCAGAACCCTGCTACCCTCCTCCATGCACAAAGCCGGCACACTTCGACCAATAGAAAGGAAGGAGAAAAAACACAAAAACAACAACAAAAACAGAACAAAAACAAAAACAAACAAACAAAAAAAAAACAACAACAACAGACCAAGTGGGACAGTGAGTGTAAAGGAACTACTGCAGGCATCCCACCCCGCAAACAGGTACTGTGGAGAACCATGCGGGAATCACCACGGACATGAGCAAATAGCTCAGGGTGGCCATTAGAGGAAGATAAGGACTCCCGCAGAGAGACCTGCAAATAGCTCAAGGCCAGCTGGTAAGCTTGTGCAGAAAAGCACAGGCGCTGGAAAAGCATACGCGGATCGCGGCTGCCCAGGTCCCCGTGCCCACGACCTAGGTTCATGGGGAGATGCATGGGAACAGTCACTGAGTTGAATGACCCTCACTGAGTAATCAAAAACCAGGCGCCCAGGTACGGGTGCGGGGTGCAAAAGGCACCATTTCTGCGGACACTGAACTGGGCTACCACCCGCGTCCCAAATCTGAGGGTTTCGGAACTGAGAACCAGGGCACAAAGTTCGGGGCCTGGGAGCCCCACAGCGGCAGGGCACAGGGCAGACACAGCTCCCCCACACAGCTTGAGGGGCTCCATGCCACCCCCCACTCTATTCCCCAGAGACCCACTGGGTGGGGCGGGGGGAACACAGTTCTGGAAGGATACTAGTAAAGATCTCTGACGCCACCTAGTGACCAGAACAAAATCACCAACTTCCTGACAGTTGGGTGCCAGGGATCCCAAAGCCACCCTCAGGCTCTGAGAGAGGGTGGGCCATGCAAACGGGGCTAAGAAAGGAAACAAGGTGTGGAGCAAGACCCCATTCTGGAACTGAGAGCCAGGCGCAGGATGCGGGGCATGGGACATGCCATAACAGTGGGCACTGCACAGGGTGACAGCAAGCATTTGGATCTGATAGCATTTGGATCTGGAACTGAGACCTAGAGAGCAGAATTCAGGGCAGGGGCTCCATACAGCTGCAGGCACAGCACTGGGTGAACACAGGGCAGACACAGCACCCAGCTTGAACAAGAGCCCCTGTCTTGAGGTGCTCCTCTTCCCCCACCCGTTTCTCAGAGAACCACTGGGAAAAAGCACAGGTCAGCAAGTACAGGTCTCTGGCACCACCTAGGGACCAGAACAAAATCACCAATTAGCTGATTCCCTGCTGGAACTGAGTAAATACAGAGGGAGGGAACTGCAAGGAACAATGCCAAGCAACACATCAACACCCTAGTGGAGTTTGGGTATACAGTACTGGACTCGGTCTGGTAAACAGTATCCGACCCCAAAGAGATGCCCGCCAACACCAGTGGCAAAATGTCCCAATGCACAGAGCTAATTAGAAAGCAAACAGCAGGGAGAAGGAAAAATATAAACAACAAAGCAAGCCCACAGCGGGACGATATGCCACCAAGAAAAAACATCATCAGAGCTCAACAATGACATGGAAGGACTTCTCAGCCTGTCAAATAGAGAATTGATGATCATCATGATTAAAAAGCAGAAAGAAAATGAAAAGGGAAAAAATGATTTAAGACAAATAATCACTGAACTGAAGAACAAAATTGAGACCTCAAGAAAGAAAAGAAAAGAAATACAGAAGATTAAAAGATTACTAGAGGAGATAAAGAACTCTGGGGAAAGCAATGAAAACAGAATCAATGAAATGGAAGAACAGATCAGTACTCTCGAAGATACAGAAACAAAAAGAGCCAAAAGAGAAAAGGAGAGAGAAGTGCAAAGGAAGAAGTATGAAGACATTATTCGACAATTATCAGAGTCCACGGAGAGGAAATGTAAGAGTTATAGGCATTCCAGAAGGTGAGAGAGACAAAAGAACTGAGAAACTATTCAAGTAGATAACTGAAGAAAACTTCCCAAGCATGAAAAAGGAGACAAATATAGACATACAAGAAGCATGAAGAACACCCAATTACCACAATGAAAAGAAAACTACAGCAAGACACATAATAGTAAAGCTTGCTAGAGTCCAAGACAAGGAAAAAATAATGAAACTGGCAAGGGGGAAGAAACAGATAAAAGGGAAAACAAATCAGGTTAACTTCAGACTACTCCGAAGAAATACTATGGGCAAGAAGAGAGTGGAGTAACATACTCAACAAACTTCAACACAGCAAATGCCAACCAAGAATACTTTACCCTGCAAAGCTCTCCTTCCTCTATGAAGAAAAAATATGGACCTTCTCAGACAAACAGAAACTCCAGAAATTCATTACAACTAAACCTCCACTCCAAAAAATTCTACAAGTCCTAAAGCCAAAACCAACAAAGGAATGAACAAGAAGAACAGAATAAAGCAAGTAATAAAATCACAAAGACAAACAACATGGCAAATACAGATGCCAATATAGCAATATTAACTTTAAATGTAAATGTATTAAATTCATCAATAAAAAGACACAGAGTAGCAGGCTGGATTAAAAAACAAAATCCAACCTTCTGCTGTCTCCAGGAAACACATTTAGCCACAAAAGATAAACACAGACTGAAAGTAAAAGGTTGGAAAAGAATCCTACAAGCAAATGGACTAAAAAAGAAGGCAGGAACAGCTATACTTAAAGCAGATGAAATAGACTTAAATTAAAAAAGGTAAAAAGAGACAAAGATGGATACTACATTATGATCAAGGGGACAGTACACCAGGAACAAATAACAATCATCAACATATACTCACCAAATGAAGGAGCACCAAAATATATTAGACAATTATTATCAGCTCTGAAAACAGACATTAAAAAAAAAATACATATATAGTGGGAGACTTCAACACCCCACTCTCACCAATGGACAGATCAACAAGACAAAAAATAATCAAAGACACTAGAGCCCTAAATAAATACACAGAACTCATGGACTTAACAGACATCTATAGGACACTGAACCTAAAAAAATCCAAGTACACATTTTTCTCAAGCGCACATGGATCATTCTCCAGAACTGATCACACACTGGGCCACAATACAAACATCAACAGATACATGAGGATCAAAATCATTCTAACTACATTCTCCATTCGTAAAGGCATCAAACTAGAAATAAATCATGAAAAGGAAACAAGGAACCCACCCACTTCATGGAGATTGAAATCCACACTACTGGAACACCACTGGACTGAGATCAAAGAAGAAATTAAAAAATACTTTGAGTTGAACGACAAGGAGGATACCACTTTCCAGAGTGTATGGGATGAAGCAAATGCAGTAATAAGAGGAAAATATATAGCAATAGAGGCTTACATCAAGAAACAAAAAAGAACTCAAACAACCTAATCTCACATCTCAAAGAACTAGGAAAAAAAAAACAACAAAACCCTAAAGCCAGTAGAAGAAAGGAAATAATAAAAATCAAAGCAGAAATAAACAAAATGGAAATTAAAAAAAAAAAAAATCCAAAAGATCAGTGAAACCAAAAGTTGGTTGTTAGAAAAAATAAACAAAACAGACAAACCTCTAGCTAGGCTCACAAAGGAAAAATGGGAGAAAACAAATATAAATAGGATTCTAAATGAAAGAGAAGAAATCACAACAGACTCAGTAGAAATCAAAAGAATAATCATAGATTACTATTAACACTTACATGAAAACAAATTCAACAACCTAGGAGATGGACAAATTCCTAGAACAATATAATCACCCAAAGCTGGACAAAGAAGAAATAGCACAACTAAATAGACCAATTACAAGCAGTGAAATTGAGGCAGTAATCAAAGCTCTCCCCAAAAACAAAAGCCCAGGTCCAGATGGCTTCACAAATGTATTCTACCAAACATTCAGCAGTGTACTAGTGCCTATCCTACACAAATTCTTTCAAAAAATTGAAAAAGAAGGAATACTACCAAATATGTTCTACGAAGCCAACATTACACTAATACCAAAACCAAACAAAGACAGCACACAAAAAAGAAAATTACAGGTCAGTCTCCCTAATGAACACTGATGCAAAAATCGTCAACAAAAAATAACAATGATGGGGCCTCCCCGGTGGCGCAGCGGTTGAGCACTGGGTTGCAAAGCTGCCTGCGGCCTCTGCAGCGCCAGTTCGATCCCCGGCCACCGGAGGAGGGTCCTACATGGCGCACAGACCTCACCTGCTGCCCGCTGCTCCCCTCAGCAGTGTACTTCATCACTCTCTCTATTCTGCTCTCCGCTCTGGCTCTGGTGAATTCTCTCAACCTCCCGCACCTCTGACTGTACCCAGTGCTTGTATAAATAAATAAATAAATAAAAATCTTTTAAAAAAAATAAATATCAATGATGTAAAAAATAAAAAATACATTAAAAAAAGAACAATGATGTTACATATATATATATATAAATAAGTAAACTATATTAAAAAAAAATAAAAAGGGTGAAATGAAAAAAAATCCTTAACAAAATCCTTGCCAACAGATTCCAACAATGCATCAAAGGGATAATACACCACGATCAAATGGGATTCATCCCAGGGGAACAAGGATGGTTCAACATATGAAAATCGATCAATGTAATCCAACACATAAACAAAAAGAAAACCACATAATCATATCAATAGATGCTGAGAAAGCATTCGACAAAGTCCAACATCCATTTATGATGAAGGCCCTTGAAATTCTCAGGACAGAAGGAACATATCTTAACATGATAAAAGCCATATATGACAAACCCACTGCCAATAGTATTTTCAATGGCAAAAAGCTGAAGGCCTTCCCTTTAAGATCAGAACAAGACAATGATGTCCTCTCTCACCACTGCTCTTCAATATAATATTGGCGGTCCTACTCAGGGTAATAAGACAAGAGAAAGACATACAAGAAATCCAAATAGGGAAAGAAGAAGTAAAATTATTGCTATTTGCAGACGATATGATAATATACATACAGAACCCTAAAAACTCCACAGAAAAACTACTTGAAATAATCAACCAGTTCAGTAAAGTAGGATACAAAATCAAAACGCAAAAATCAGTAGCTTTCCTAGACACACTCAATCTGAAGAAGAAGAAATCAAGAAAACCATCCCTTTTATAACTGAAACAAAAAAAATCAAACACTTGGGAATAAACCTAACAAAAGAGGTGAAAGACCTTTACAAAGAAAATTATAAAACACTGTTAAAAGAAACAGAAGACACAAAGAAATGGAAAGACATCTCCTGCTCATGGATTGGAATTAACATTATTAAAATGTCCATCCTACCAAAAGCAATATACAGATTCAATGCTATTCCAATAAAAATCTCAATGACATTCTTCAAAGAAATAGAACAAATACTGATGAAATTCATATGGAACCACAAAATAACACGAATAGCCAAAGCCTTACTGATGAAAACGGATTTCAAAGGAGGTATCACACTTCGAAACTTCAAGCTATGCTACAAAGCCATAATAATTAAAAGTTTGGTATTGGAACAAAAACAGACACATAGACCAATGGAACCAAATAGAGAGCCCAGAAATAAAACCACACTTATATGGACAACTGATCTTTGACAAAGAAGCAAAGAACATGCAATGGAACACAGACAGTTTGTTCAATAAATGGTGCTGGGAAAACGGACCATCACCTGCAAAAAAAAGAAACTAGACCACTACCTCTCACCATGCACAAAAATCAACTCAAAATGGATGAGAGAACTGGACATAAGACCTGAAACCATAAAATATATAGAAGAAAATACAGGTAAAACACTTACAAGACATACATCTTTAAAGACTCATCACCCAAAGCAAACATAGTCAAGGAAAAGATAAACACCCGGGATTACATCAAACTGAAAAGATTCTGTATAGTGAAAAAGACATTAACCAAAACAGAGAGACACCCCACTGATAGGGAAAAAATCGTAACACTCCAGTCAACTGATAAGGGACTGATCACAAAGATATACAAAGAACTCACAGGACTCAACAAAAAACAAAATAAACAATCCTGTCAAGAAATGGGCAGAAGAACTTAAAAGGTATTTCTCCAAAGAGGAAATGCAAATGGCCAAAGGCACATGAAAAAATGTTCAACATCCCTTATAATCCGGAAATGCAAATCAAAACTACAATGAGATACCACCTTACACCAGTAAGAATGGCACATATCAAAAAAACAAGCAGTAACAAATGTTGGCAAGGATGAGGTGAAAAAGGAACTCTCCTACATTGCTGGTGGGAGTACAAACTGGTCCAACCACTGTGGAAAGCTGTCTGGAGGTTCCTCAGTCTACTAAAAATGGAGCTACCATATGACCTGGCAATTTCACTCCTAGGGATCTACCCAAAGGACACAAAAACATTGATTCAAAAGAACACCTGTACATGTATGTTTACTGCAGCACTATTTACAATAGGTAAAACCTGGAAACAACCCAAATGCCCAAAAATAGATGACTGGATCAAGAAGATATGGTATATATACACAATGGAATATTATTCAGCAATCAAAAAAGATAAACTCATGCCATTCGCAGCAATGTGGTATGGAGCTAGAAGGAATTATGCTCAGGAAATAAGCCAGAGGAAAAAGAAAAATATTGCATGGCTTCACTTACAGTACAAAACAAATAATAACAGTACAAAACACAACAAAGCAAAAACAGATAATTATAAATCAGAGACATACTGCAGGGGAGGAGGAGGGAGAGGGATGGAGGGGAGGAGCACAGGGGTCTGAGGTGATGGTGCACAGGTGCACTGGTGAAGGAAACTCTATGGGGACTACACCTGAGGGGGTGGGGGAAGCAAATACTGTTTAAAAATGAACAGTGATGTAAATTTTTTTTTAATTTTTTAAATAGTAAAAAAAATAAAAATTACATGTGCCTTTCACCAGATTCCCCACTCCTAAATATTTACCCAAATGAAAACTTGTATTCACACACAAAAATAAACATGTACACAAATGTTTAAAGCAACTTTATTCATAATCACAAAACACTGGAAACAATCAAAATATTCCTCAAATGAGAATGGATGTGGAAAACATATTCCACCTGGTGGAATATTACTCAGCAATAAAAAGGAACAAACTATTGATACACACAACATGTATGAATTTCAAATGCATTATCCTAAAGAACTTAGACACAGAAGTCTACATACTGTATGATTTATGAAAGCAAAAGTATAGGGGCAATAAACAGATCCATGGTTACCAGGGGCTAGGTGGGAGACCGAGGGGAGAAAGCACTATAAAGAGGCAGCATGTAGAAATTTTTATGGTCATATGTCTTCATAAACATGAAAGAAATAGTAATTACATGCACTTATTAAAACAGAACTATACAATAAATGGAGTGAAATTTGCTTTAATAAAAAATAATTCATAAAAGAAAAACATGTTATATGGAAAAAATTTTAGAATAACCCACTCAACTGATTAGATGAGTAGCAGGAATGGGTAAGATGAGAAGTCTCTTGACCCCCATTCTAGGATCCTTGCCACAAAAGCAGTAATTTTCAATTTTTGTTTTTTTAAAACCTTGACTCCAAGTAAAAAATACATCATTACCACAAACCTGGCAGCTTAAAACAATATTTATTTTCACAGTTTTGCAGGTCAGAAGTCTGGCACAGCTGGCTGGATTCTCTGCTCAAAATGAAGGTGTTGGTTAGCTGGACTCTATATGGAGATCGGTGGAGAAAATCCAGTCTCTAGACCAACCATACATGTCACTTGCAGAATTCGGTCTAATGCCATTGTAGAAGTCACTTTTTTGCTGTCATTCAGAGGTTGTCCACATTCCTTGGCTCACAGCCCTCTCCAATGTCACAGTTGGCAATAGTTAGTTGTCTTTTTGATGCATTAAATCTTTCTGACATCCTCTTCTGCCGCATCTCTGTAACTTCCTCTTCTATCCTCAGCCAAAGAGAAGGTTCTGCTTTTAAGGTTTCTGTGATTACTTTGCCCAGATAATGGAGGATAATCTATTTTAAAGCCAACTGACTAGCTGGATCTGCAACAGCTGTTGTCATGCTACGTAACATATCCACAACAGGTATGAAACCAGGAGTGAAGGTAAAGGGGGGCCCCAAATTCTGTGTAACATACACTTCACACAATTACCTATTAAAGATACATATAAATGAAACAAAAATATTTTATTCAAAACTCTGATGCTTCTAACATATCTTAAAATGCCAGTGGTGACATACTGGGTAGCATGGTCCAATAATGGGTAGCAACCTCTGAGTTTATCTTGAACGAAGGCCAGCATGTCCTTTAAAATTCCATTTGCAATAATAATTAGACCCTGAGTCTCTTCCAAGACTTCAGGATCTAAGATCCTCTGAAACCATACTCAAAGTTGTGGGACTAACCAATCAAAAGATAAACCCATTTGAGATGACATTCCGTAAGATTAGTGCTACTCAAAGCTATCAAGTTCACCAAAAGCGCAAAAAGACCAAAAATTAAAACAGACCACAGGAGACTGAAAAGATAGCACATGTAAAGTAATATCCTGAATTGGGTCTTGGTAAAGAAAAAGGGAATTAATATGAAAATTGGAGAGATTCCAATAAAGTCTGACTAGTTAATAGTCCTATAAAGATTAGTTTCATAGTTTTGACAAATAAACCTGGTAATCTAAAATGTTAACAATGAAGAAATTAGGCGAGGAGTTTACAAGAACTTTGTACTATCTTTGCAGTTTTTCTTTCATTCTAGTGTTACTCTAAAATAAAATTTACTCATGAAACATTACAGGAATGAGCATCTTTGCATTTTTCTAGGGAGATGTATCAACTTTGTTATCTTCAATCTATAATCCAAAAATAATTAAGACCCACCATCTTAGGCTTCTTAACTACTACTTTCCAAATACTCTGCCTCCTTTCTACTAGGTCCCCCTCACTCTTTCTCAGAAACCAAAATTTAGCCACTGCCTGAGAGAGGGGAACAATGAGGAGTTATTGTTTAATAAATACAGAATTTCAGTTTGGTGAGATGAAAAATGTTCTGGAGATGAATGATGACAATGAATGCAAAACAATGCAAATGTACAACAATCCACTTAAAAATACTTAAAACAACTTTTGTTATGTATATTTTACCACAATCTAAAAATAAAGGACACTAACACATGCTATAATATAAAACTTGAAAACATCATCTACATGACAGAAGCCAGACACAAAATACCACATAGTATGATTCCACTCAAATGAAAATGTTCTAAACTTGATAGTTCCAATATTAGTATAGTCACTAAAAACTACTGAAATGTGTCCACTTTAAAATGGATTAATTGTAAGGCGTGTAAATTGTGTCTCAATAAAGTTGCTAAAAAATTTAGTTAGTTGTATATTTATTACCACAATTTATTTGAACTTAAGACCTTAAGTGGCACCCAATAAATTCTGGAACCACATTCTGAATGACATGGTGCAAAGATGAAAATCAAATGAGAAGACTAAGATTTGGAATAACTGGCAGGAAACATAGGACAGTCTGTGACTAGGTATGGTAATTCTCCAGTCATAGAGGCAAAGACAAACACAAAGTTACAAAACACACTAGGTTGAAGTTGATCAGAGACCTTTATTCTGGCCCTCATCATTTATTAGGCAACCTACACAAAACATTTTTTTTTATCTCTGCCACAAGCAGCAACACAGCTTGTATCCCAGGCCTGAAATCAAAGACACAAGTAGTGGAAGACCTTGTAGAAAAAAATCTAACAAATGAGATCTCCGCTTATCCCGGCTTAGATGAAGGTAGAACAGGAAAGTGTAAGTACAATAATCCAGACTGTCTTCAAAGCTGAGGCCTGAAGGATGCAGGTGAAGGGTCACAGAACTGCCCAGCTGAGTAATCAATCCAAAGTACCTAGAAATACAAAGAGCAACGTGTAAAGCAAGGTGCCTCAAGAGCTGGATGAGTGTAACAATCTGGGCAAAGTTAAAATGGAAGCTGTTCTAGCACTGACAGTTTTCTAAGATCGAAATACTCATTTAGAAGAATATCCATCCAAAAGATACTTGGGGGGAAAACATGTCATCACAGAAGGTAGTCAGTTAGGAATTAAGCACAGTGATCTGCAGAGTTAGAAGTGAGAAAAGGGGTAAGTTGCATCAATGAGCACTGTAGAAACCATAAAAGGGTAAGTGATTAAAAAAAACCCATGAGATAAATTCTCTGTGCGAAGTTTATAATCTTTTTAGAAGTGCCAGTTCAAGGTGGGTGACTGACCGATAAGTTCATGGACTCTCCCACGCAAGATTCCATTCAATAGAAAAAAACAGTTCAAAAAAAATTTAATCTACATCAAAGAATAGGTGTCACTAGCAGTTGAGACTTTAACAAAGAACTGAATAATACAAATATGACTTAATCTTATTTATAAAACCATCTTGGGAAGAAAGAACCAGAGGACTTTCTTCTAAAAAACTAAATGAATTAATGGGATAGAACTAGAGCAGCTTTTGAAAATGCCTATTTGTCACAGTAAAGTTTTCTGCGTTCTGGCCCTTGGTGGTCCCCAGCATGATATGTGGTCCAACTCTGCCCACTCTAAACTGTTACATAAAGAGGACACAAACGCACGCACACACACATTTTCCCAAGTCTTCTAATTCCCTCATTTTTAAATAGAATGAAAATTACCAGGCATTTGAAGAAAACCTACACAGTGAGAAACCAAAATTTCTATTTTTTAAAGTGGTAATACAAATTACTGCTGGGACCAACTGACAAAACTATTTTTAAAATGAAAATCCTTTAGACATTGAAGAAGCATCAAGAAAAGGCAAATCCGAAATCTAGAAAAGACAAGAACATTAAGTCCCACCCTGCAAAGCAGCTTCTGGCATTGAGGGTATTTTCCAACCTAAAAGAAAGAGCCGAGAAACTGCTATGGCTTTGGCAGACTGAGAGAATCAAGAGTCAAATGCCCGAATCCTTCCAAGAGGGAAGGATCTTATAACCTCTCTTTTAAAAGCTAGAGTACCAAATGGCTAAACTCTCAGAGTAAAGCAGAATCAGAACTAAATTAGCCCCCTCTCAGATCCTGCAGTTAGGGTTTATTTGCATTTACCACAGTGATCCAAGAATCTGCAAGTCTTGGATTTGAAATAAGGATATTTTGCACTGATAAATGCCCATAGGTGCATTGCAGAAGAAAATTGAAAAAAGAAGTAGCAGTGTACATATACAACGGAATGTTTTTCAGTCATAAAAAATAAGAAAATTCTACCGTTTGCAACATGGATGGACCCTGAAGGTTAAACGAAGTAAGTCAAAGAAGAACAAATACTGTGATTTCACTTATATTTGGACTCTTAAAAAAAAAAAAAAAACCCACCAAACTCACAGAAAGAGAGCTCAGACTTGTGTGCTAACATCAGGCTTTGATAAATTAAAGATGCATGAAGCAACTGAGAATAACAATTAAAAGAATAACAGAAAGAGTATATAACTTCCAAAATGACAGAGGAGAAAATGGAATAAACTCTACTCCAAATAGAAAAAATCAGAAGCTAAAGAAAAAAAAAGTAATACAGGCCAAAAAAACCAGAAATCACAGATGATAGATTTAAACCTACACAAATGACTAATAACATAAAATATAAATAAAGTTCCCATTAAAGACAGTCTGAACTCTTAAAAATAATCCAATTACATGCCATTTACAAAGATGTGAAAGGTAAAAATGGAAAAACATACCATACAAATACTAACATAAAAAAGATAGTAACCTTTAATGTTAGACAAAATAGATTTTTAAGGCAAGAAGCACTACAAAAGTAATCACCAATGATGCCTAACACTAAATTTACATATACCTAATCACATGGTCTTATAATAAATAAAGAAAAAATAGACACAGAAATATAAGTAGAAATAGTCTACAATTGTAGTAGGAGACTTTAGTACACAACTCTTAAAAATTGATTAAGCAGACTAAAAAGATACTCAGTAAGAACACAAATAATCTAAATTGCAGTAACTACAGGTTATATCTCTTCTTTGAGGACAGAAAGAATAGTCATAAGGTTGATCATATACTGGGGCCTTAAAGAAAATTTCAAATATTCCAAAGTACAAAAATAATAAAGTATATTTTCTGAACATAATGTGATTATCATTAATAACAGTAAAAAGAGAACTATAAAATTCTCATGTTTTTGGAAATTAAGAAATATTCATTTAAATAACCCAAGTTCCTCAGAACTTGAAGGTCAACAACAAAAAAAAAATTAAAAATATTTCAAACAAATGATTATAAAAATATTTTCTATTAAAACTTGTGAGACACTAATGCAAAACTTTGTGGAAATTTTACAATGAAAATGTATACAGAAGAAACAAAGTCTAAAGGTTACAAAAGAGAAGGATAGTAAACTTGAAAAAAGTGAAAGAAATAAGAGCAGAAATCAAGTAATATGAAACAAAAATATATATACCAGAGAGAATCAACAAAGCCAAATGTTGGTTCTTTGAAAAGTGACAACTTTCTAGTGAAGTAATCAGCAAAAAAGGCTGTGATTAAGTTTTAAAAGTTACCAAAAAGCCTCGATAGCTGCATTACTAAACTCCACAAACATTCACAATAAAAGTAATGCAATTTTGCAGGAAGTTTCCCAGAGAACAGATAAAGCAGATATATTCTCCAACTAATTTGTATGAAGCTCACACACAGTATGAAAGAAAATGCTAATCTCTCTTACAAATAATGATACAACATTTACTAAGTTAAAATTAATCTGCCAAAAATCTATGGTATTTATAATTACTGGGGAATATCAAAAGTTCTCTGAAATCAAGATAATGGCTATCACCATTTCTAGTGTAGCATAGCAAGAAAAAAGAAATTTAAAAGGATTGGGGAAAATGTCACAGAACTGTCACACTGGCAGATAATTAAGGAAATCCAAAAGAATCAATAGGCAAGTCATGAGAAATAATAAGTGTTGAGCAACATGGTAGATGTAACATTAACATATAAAAATCAGTTATGTTTCCATAACTAGCAACATTTAGAAAATACAATTTTTTTCTAGTAAGATACCATTAATAAAAGCCTCAAAAATAGGAGGTATTTAGAAGAACACATCTAACAAAATATGTCAAGATTTCATCAGGAAAATAAATTTTTTTTTTTTAAATTAAAGACTTAAATAAATGGGGAACTATATCACATTCATGAACTGGAAGATTCATTATTGTAAATATCATTTCTCCCCTAAAGTAATCTATAGGTGTAATGCCATCTCAATCAAAGGTTCTTTTTGTGCAACTTAACAAGCAGCTTCTAAAATGTACAAGAAAATGCAATGAATTGTAAACACACTTAAAGAACAAGGTGGGAAGATTTGCTGTTTCAGATAAAATTAACTGTAATTGAGAAAGTGTGGTACTGACATAGGACTAGACAAACAGATCAATAGGCGAGAAAAGAAAAGCTCAGAAACAATCTTGATTTGAAGCAAAGGTAGCAATGCTAAACAAATGGTTATGGACAAGTGGATAGCTGATAAAGAAGGCAAAAAAAAAATGAAACTAGACCCTATCTCAATTCGATACACAAAAAGTCCACTCCAGCTTTACAAAAGACAAAAGTATAAAGATGTTAGAAGAAGAGAGCAATTTCCTATTAAGCAGGACACAGCCCTAGCTATAAATTAAAAAAATACATGTGACTACTTTTAAGAACTCATGTTTATCAAAAGATATTCTAAAAAGTCATAAAGCAGGAAAACATACTTGCTTCCCATATACTGAAAAAGATTCCTATTCAGAATATGTATTTTTAGGAATAAGAAAAAATGATGAAATATCCAAGCGAACTTAACAACCCCACCCTCAAAATGGAGATACATATGAAAAGATGACCAATGTTTCCAGTAATGAGGGCAATGCAAATTAAAACTACAATGCAGCTGTCATTATACACTCCTATCACAATCAAAAATTGATAGCAAAATAAAAACCTGACAATGCCAAGTGTTGGTGAGAATGAAGAGCAATGGGAACTATACACTGCTGGTAGAAATGTGAAATACAGAAAGATGGCCAGCACCTAATACACAGCCTATGCTCAACAATTTCATACACTCACACACACCAACTTTGTGGAAAATGTACAAGAATATTCTCAGCAAATTGTTCGTAACAACAACAGGATATATTAAACAACAGAATCCAACAAAGGAACATTAAAATGGTTTCACTGCATTATTGTCACATAATGGTACACCATACAGCAGAGAAAAGAACTATCTATAGATATGTGCAGCACATAGCTCAATCTAAAGAAAAAAGCTGTGGGACAGATGCTGCCCAATAAAGAAAGACAGGGTACTTCCATTTTATAAAGTTAAAAAAAAAAAAACTATAAAAGTGATGCATTCTTATATGGTACAACCAGAAAGAAAATCAAGAAAGGTATAAGTCACTATACTATTAGATCAAGAAAGGGATGGAAAGACATGATGAAAAAGAAATACACAGAACTAGAATACTCCTACAGTGCCCTACTTCTAGGCCTAACTGGTGGTTATTATGGTGTTCATTTTATTACCTCTTGATTTCAATTCTATTCTTTGTGTTACAAGGAAAAGCTTAGAAAATATACACTTAAGAAAAAAAATGTGTTACTATGTATGATGATGAATGCTACCTAGACTTATTGTGATCACTTCAAATATATACAAATGTACTGTAAAGTTGTACATCTGAAACTAATGTTATGTCAATTTATACCACAATAAAATAAAGATATACATATACAGACATATTTGCATAACGAAACTAATAGCTGCCTGCAGGAAGGAAATCTGTATGAGGGATGAGTGTGTGTAGAGGAAGACTGTCCACAGCACTGCTAGTATCTACACTCAACCTATACATAAAGCATGGAAGATTTAACTCTGCTAAGATACAGATGTTAAAAGCCCTGACAATGTCAAAGTATAGATGACACAAAATGAGAGCTAAAAGTAGGCTAAAAATGGGAAAGGAAGGAATAGATACACTAACAATTATACCTATATAACAATAGATACACTAACAATTAAGAAGTAGGAGGTCAAGAAATAAGCTGAAAATTGGGTACACAAAAAAATGGACATTTTAGTATGTCATATAAACTGTAAGGTAACAAAGGAACTAAAATTATGATGCAACTACCAAAAAATAGAAAGGAAGAAATGGATTTAATGGGGTAACAGACTAATCAAATCTTCATTTATCATAGCAGGAAATTAACAGATAACATTTTCGGTAAATAGATCACATTTACAAGGATGAAACATATTACTTACACATATTTAAGTTGCTACCAAAAAAGCTAAAGCCAGAAACAATAAACGGATGAGGCTGCATTTCCTTATAAGCCATCAGGTAATTATTTGATGTTTAAGAATGAATATATATTTGTTTGATTAAAAAAGAAAAAAAAACTATTTTCTACTTAGAATATACACATCTAAGTGCATAAGAACATTTATTTTACCAGGTACAAAATAATACTTCCTGAATCCACAAGAGCTAAAATAGCAAAATTCCAATCTATTAAGTAGCATACAGCAGAGAAATTTAAATACTAATATTCCATCAGAAGATAAAAGTGAACATATCTACCACTCAGTAAATGGGCATTTACTAAAAATCCAAGGTAAGTATTATCCCACGGAGTTAAAAATCCAAACTAAGCAGTATGCCATAAAATAGGATAGAGTCAAAAACGATATAAACTCCCCCCACTTCTATTTCAGGCACCCAATTTATTATGTACAGGGTGGTAATATTTGAATACAAATTTGATATCAGTCATCTCTTTGAAAAGCTGGTAATTAAAAATGAGCAATAAAGTAGGCTCCAAAGATTTATTTATTTATGCATACAAGGTATATGCTCTGGGTGTAGGCCAGAGGTGGTGTGGGTAAAGAATGGGTGAAAGGATTCACCAGAGACAGTGTGGGGAGCAGAACAGGCAGATCTACTGAAATTCACTTTTGAGGGGAGCAGCAGAGAGGCAAGAAAGGTCAGCTGTGCCATGTGGATTAGCTCCCTGGACTGGCATTGAGCTCATGCCACAGTGGTTGGCAACAGCCTGACAGCGCTGAGACTTAACCCCTGTACCACCAGGAAGACCTGGCTCCAACCATTTTAGACTGGAGAACTTAACAAGAAGTCAGTCACAAGTAATTGCCTGCCCTTGGTAGGCAGCTAACAAGTTATTTTTAAGAAAAGTGAGTAAGTAGAAAGATAAGCTTGGGAAAGATCTACAAATTAAGAGACTACCCAATAACATAGGTTTAAAGGTAATCATGGGAAAGCATCTTAAAAGAATATATAAAAAGGGCCAGGAACCTAGATTGATACAGAGTTACAGAACAATAGAGCAGCAACAATGAAATAAATTTTTAAAATATGAAGGTAAGAAGGCCTGAGGATGATATGAGAATACCTTGGTGAAGGTTATTTGCTTTGCAAAACTGTTCCACGAGAATGTATGTAATGGAAGAGTAAAATGTCAAATTTAGTTAGGTAGTAGAAATAGCTCAGAGAGTAGATAAAATGAGGTACTTCAAATATTTGCTATTTCAGTAACATGATTAAGCTATCATCCATGTTAACGTAAAATTACTAAGAACAAATACAGGCAAGCACAGAATCTCACTGCAGCAAAACAATCACTTTTCCAAACTATGAAAAAGAAAAAGGCACAAAAAGTAACCTTTCAATGTTGGCAACTGCTTCTGATCTCTAGTATTCTGATAAGGGGAAAGATTTATACCCAGAGACAGAGATCAAAGCAGGAAACAAATTTCTGAATCTACCTAATTCCTCCCCATTTCCCTCCCACTTCTTTATGGTTAGCAATTTTCAAGTAGAAGCGCAAATTCCTCAAGGAAATTAGAATTGCTATATCTCACCAGTTTTTCTTATCTTAATAGGAAGCAGTGAGGAAAAAAATATTCCTATACAAACAAGGAAGAACCAGGCATCCATTTTCACAAGTCTCTGAGCTTAGATCATTTGCATGGAAAAGACAGGTGGAAAGGATTACCCACTGATCCAGACTCACCTTCCAGAAAAGCAAATTCATCCACAGCTTCTATTGCATTATCTGAAACAAGGTAAAAAGACACCTGACTGACTAGTCATTTGGCCATCAGCCCCAAAAAATACACTGCCCACACTGAAAGGAGGTCTAGCAAATAAGAGTGTTTATAAAATTTGCTCTTTGCAGTCTTGAGATCCATTTCTACTCCACCACTAAATCTTGCACTTCAACAGTCTCTTCTACAAGAGTAGAAGTCTGTGCAAATAAATACTATTCAGCAGGAGGAACTACTTCTTTGAAAGTTACTAAGATGTGTTTGGCAATACAGCAGGGTGCAAATATGGTAAATGAAAGGTTACACACGTGGGTAGGCTGAATCAGGTATCAACCTATTCCCCACCCCCACCCCACCCAAGTCTAAGCAGAAAACAAATATCAAGTCTGGTGAAGTAAAATTTAAAGAACAGGGGCCTCCCCGATGGCGCAGCGGTTGAGCGCTGGGTTGCAAAGCTGACCGCTGCCTCTGCAGCGCTGGTTCGATCCCCAACCACTGGCTGAGGGACCCACATGGCGCGCAGACCTCTCCTGCCGCCCGCTGCTCCCCTCAGCAGTGTGTTTCGTCAGTGTCAGTCTGCCTGTTCTGTTCCCCGCTCTGACTCTGGTGAATTCTCTCACCCTCCCGCGCTTCTGACTGTACCCAGTGCTTGTATAAATAAATAAATAAATAAATAAATCTTTAAAAAAAGAAAGAAAGAAAGAAAGAACAGCCGCTTGGCAGCACCTACACTCCTTTCATTCTCTGTCCCACCACCCCTTCAGTCACTCAAATCAGAGACTAACTGGTATTGTGGTAGTCCCAAAGATGATAACACAGAGAGACCCACTGGCAACTCTCAACTTAGTGACTGATACCTTATCAACCAGTGAAAAGTAAAGCTCTCTCCCCGCCCACCCCCCCAATACAAGTTATCACAGTGACACTACCCAAATCTCTCCTCTGGAGCGTTTTCCTCTTTCCTTGTTGAGCACAGCAGTACGCATCTTTTGCAATGGTCTCCACGAACAATTCCTGCGAAACAAACAAATATAGGTGTATCGATGGGCTCTCACAGTTCCCAAGAGCGCTCAAGTTTGTGAGTGAAGCGAAGGGGGTGAAAGGGAGCTCGGGTATGTAGTAGATGTTATCGGGAAGGTCGGGATGTATCTCGAAAATCCATCCCACTCATACTCTAAAGTCTCTTACAACTTCTGTGTGTTTAACACTGGAGATGCAAACTTAAGCCGTCCAAGTCCTCAAGAAGAGGCAGAAGTACTAAACCAGTGCAACTGCTGTGGATACGCCTCCTGTCGTCCCTTCCCACACTCACGTCTCAAAATCCCCGCCCAGCCCCTCTGGCCCCGCCGTCGTCAGCGCACCCCGCCCAGACCCTCCTCTTCCCGCTGCAGGTCCAAACCCGGCCAAAACCACCGCCGAGCACCGCCTTCAGCCCGGCTCCCCGCCCCCGCGTCCCCGCCGCGCTCCCCGCGCCCCCGCCGCACCGCGGCTCGCGCCAGAATGAAGATGGCTTCCTGCCCCGCGAGCGTCACGTCGGGGTCCGCCTTCACTAAGGCCTTCACTCGCGCTAGGGGCAGCCTCGAGAGACGAGCCCCAGGCGCATTAGTCGGGGCTTGGGGCTGCGGGGTCGCGGCCTCCCCACCAGGCCCCTCCTCTTCCCGGGGCGTCCCGCTTCCAGCCGCCGCCGCCATGCGGGCCCAGAGCGAGTGGCGCGCGGCCGCTGACTGCGCGCGCAAGTGGCGCCGGCCCCTTTCCCGCGCGCGCTGGAGGCTCCGCCCCCCGTGGGCACGTGGCCCCGCCCCTCGTGGACACGTGGCCCCGCCTCTCCTGCTGTGGGCCGGGATCGGGCCGGGGCGTGGCGGCTGTCAGCTTTCCACCGTGCCTCGCAGCCGCGGGGCTCCTGGACAGTCCCTCACAGTTTCCCGGGCCTCACCGGCCTTCCGCCCTACTTGAGACCAGGCATCTACACTTAGTCAAAGCATATGGTGGGTGGGCCGGGTTGGAGCCGGGAGTTACCCCCATTCCCGCCCAATCTAGAGAAACCCAGACCCGGCCAGCCACGGGTCAAGTGGCCCAGGGAGGCCTGCACGTTCCCCCCTCTCCCAACCCAGCATCCGGAAAGGAGTGCAAGCTCTTGACCAGCTAATAGGAGGACAAGATGCTTTTGAATGAGGGGTAGAACTGCAGGTGGAAGTACAGTGTAGACAACCATAAGAAAAAGGTGTGGAGGTTGGAAGCAAGATGTAGTTATCACAAGGGCCCACATTCTTTCAGCCACAAGTTGCACCAGCACACAGAGTTCTCAGACTGTTCACAAGATCCCTAAATTGTAGAGGACCCCAAGGAACTTTTTTGAAGGCTGTATCGATATTTTTATCGCATTAGAAATTAAAGCTTTAAAACACTCAAAATACCAAACACATTACAAGTTGACGTAAATAACATTTTGTTGACAACTTTACAAAACCAAATAATTTAGTGAGAAAGGTCTCTGATGTCTGGCTTCATAGAAGCCAAATGGAAGGCCACTGGATTTTCTAGCTGCTTCTGTATGTTAATGTTTAAAATTGCATTAAAATCTGCTTTTCCAGAGCACATAGCTCTGGAAAATTGCATCTTCTTAAGAGTAAGGATGTAAATAACCTAGTATTATCAAGAAAATATTTTTTTTAAAAAGTTGTTACTTCACGGATCCCTTAAGATGGTCACTCAGAACACATACATCACAGGATTTATTTCCTTGTGATAAGAAAAGGAGAGAGTAAAACTAGTGTTTCCAAAGAAATTGTCTCCTAGTGGGGACAGTGAGCTGAAGTTACATGTTGTTTAGTGTGGCAGAGGGGGCTTCAGGAATGTCTTTGTTTCCGTGCTGGTTCCATTCCTTACAACCAGCCTCTTCAAACATTCATTTTTTTCATGAGAAGTTTGCATTTTACCCACTCACCAACCTCTACCCTCTGGAATAGGGAAATAGGACTGAAGTGGAACTTAAGGAGATGTTACAAATAAAGATTAAAGTGGCAATTTGGTATCATATCATGGGCTACCTGCTGGCCTGGGGACCATTTTCCAGAATGACTTCCCCAAAGATTGGGGATTCTGCCTACTGGGACAACCTGGGCTTCCCACTAGGCCTTACTGGGGTCATCTTCATCATTCCATGGAAGATGTGCAATGGCACAGAACTCATTACATAAAGTTCCTGTGCTTTTAACTCTGTCATTGTGTCCGGTAAAAACTCTCTTGCCAGCTTCAATTATGAACAACTTTACAGTCTTACTATAACATTAACTCAAGGATTGCAAACCTGATTACCTTCACTAATTGCCACATATGACTGACCCAGTCCCACTAAACCCACCATCCCCCAGCCTTGTGGACTCCTCCTCAAGGTCCTCTCCATTTACAACCATGAAGCAAGATGCTGCAAAAAGTTCTCATAGTTCTGATAATGTCATTTGTAGGTGTAGATATTATTTTCCTAGAACTGAATAACAAAGTCAAGAGGTTCAGGTGAAAGAAATTCAGCCTTGGGAAACTACTTGGGATGCTGAAAAGGCCTCTCGGAGGAAAAAAATCTCCTATGTATTTGGTCAAGGACCTCCCCTCACAATATATATGGCTTCATTTCTCTGTCCCCTTACAGAGTTATGGTCCAAGTCAGATAAAATATTATTTGTAAACACAATAGCTAAGCTTTGGAAACAACCCAAATGCCCAAAAATAGATGACTGGATCAAGAAGATGTGGTACATATACACCATGGAATATTACTCAGCATTCAAAAAAGATAAACACATGCAATTTTCAACAACATGGATGGCGCTGGAAGGGATCATGCTCAGCAAAATAGCTAAAAAGAAAAAGAAAAATACCGGATGGTTTTCACTCATAGCAGGAATCTAGAAAACTTAAATAAGGGACCAGGAAAATGAATAACTATAAGAAAGTGAAAATCAAAATCAACAAAAACTATGAACCAGAGACACTCTATGGGGGTTGGGGGGCAGGGCGGGGAGGGATTGGGGTCAAAATAAGGGGGTTGCAATTGTATGGGGAATATAAAAATAAAATTTATTTAAAAAAATTATTATTTGTAAACAAAGTTAGTAGTGAGTTTACTAAAACAAACTATATGATTATCATGACATTAAGGTAAAATAGCAGAAAAGAGATTAAGAAGTAGAATAAATAATAGAAAATATGAAAAATTTAAAAACAGAAGTTTAATAGCTAAAAGAAGCGGTGGGGGCCCATCAGCTGGTGATGAACAGTTACTGGACATTTGGTGGTGGGTGTGTTGTGATCTGGACAGTTGTTTGAGGTGAGAAACTATATACCGAAAACCTATACCATGTTGTAAATTGAAGTTGCCTCAATTTAAAACAAACCTGAAGATGGGGTGTAGGCTAGAGAGAGATGGTGGGAAGGCTAGTATTATTGCAATAAAAATAAAATAGATCAATAAATAACAGTTCTAAAAAATAAAGAAGATGACATAAGAAAAAATTAGCTAAATAAAATACAAAGAAGACAAAAAGAAGGCAAAATTAAAGGTAATAACATTATGGAACACAGAGCTAATAGTCTATAACAGGGCACACAGATGAGTCCTCTGGGCTATGGACCTAGCAAGTTTCCCACTTGACTGACCTCCAGGGGTGACAGCCACTGACCACACTCCCTGAGGATCTATTTTCTGGGGAGAATTCCCCAGGTCAGTAATCCCAGCCAGGGCAATAAGCTGTTTTTAAAATCTTACTGTTTGGCTCAAGTTGATAAGGGGCTTTTGGTCACAGCTGAGATTTATGTCTTTTACCTTTGAAGGGAGAAAGACAAACACAGAATTGAGCATATTTGTATTTTAATTATATTTATACTTTACATCAAACCACAGGATTATTAGAACTCAAAAGACTTTAATTAAATTAGAAAATCTTCAGAGAGCAGATCAGAGCTGAGATGGACAAAATCATCGTAAAGAGGCAGAATAAGTCTGAAAGCTTAGCAAGGAAAAAGATGAATCAACAGGGCAGGGCAGGGCAGCCAAGAAAGCTTAGAAAAATGAGTCTCATGATGGTGACCGTCAGCAGAGCCCATCTGAGAAAGCCTGATGGAGAGGGCCCCTCAGCCAATGGCTTGAATATTCTGTTCCCATTGGCGAGGGCATTCTTACAGTAAGAATGGCCGTGTCAGGCTCTCCCAGCCTGATGCCATTAAACATCTGAATGAATCATGGAACTTGCTCTCCACATTTGGATGCTATGTTCACTAAGCAACCTTCTGATAATTTGGCTTCCTTGGAGGTCTGTCTTCAGTGAAAGAATATGCAAGCCATGTGGAGACAATATTCCAGACACAGAAGCAGCCCTCTTGTGAGTCAATAAAAACACATTCTGGTCTCACCTGTCAACTCTGAGCTTAAATAACAAGAATTAAAGTTCAGAGATGACTGCACTGTGGATGCTGGCAGATTCAGTTTCTAAGCCTTGTGGTAAAGACCAGACTCTCTGCAAAATGGGAATGCCAAATACTCTCATGTCCCCACATTGCCTGAGGCAATGAAACTCCCCTCAGCTTTCTGTCTGCTCACTCTGACAGCATTGATTTTTAGGGAAAGAACCCAATGTGGGCTGGCAAACCTCTGGCCCTGATTAGAGAAAGGGTCCTAGAGTGAAATCAGAGCAGATATGACCCTTTTCAATAAGCAACTAAAGCAACTTCTAATGTAGTTGATGCCTGAAAATGTTAGTTGATCCTAATAGATTTTCAATTAATTTTGGTTAATGTAATGCTATTTGTGTTTCTGGGCTGTGAATATTAAGTATCTTTTCATAGCTGTTAATTTTCTCCAGTATAAAATGAGGATAATGATGCCATCATGTTGATTTATTAACCATTCATTCATACAACAAATACTTATTGAGTGTCATGGTAAAAGGTACCATATAAGGCACTAGTGATACTGGGGAAACAGAAATGCATGGTTTCTAATGGGGAAGACATAATTTAAAACAATTCTATTCATATGCTTGGGCTTCTATAATAAGATACCATAAACTGGATAGCTTAAACAACAGAAATATCTCTCTCACCATTGTGGAGGCCAAGTCCAAGATCAAGGTGTCAGTTGTTTCAGTTCCTAGGAGAGCTTTCTTCCAGCTTGTAGACAGCCACCATCTCACCATGTACTCCCATGACCTCTTCTTTGTGCTCGTATACTAGAGGAAAGCTCTCTGGTTCATGTCTTGTAAGGACACTACTCCTAGGGGCCCAACATTTATGGCCTCACTTAACCTGAATTATTAGAGAAAAGGTCCCACATCCAAATACAGTCACATTGGGGGTCAGAGCTTCAATACATAAATTTGGAAGGGGCACAGACATCAATAGTGGCAATTGATTAATTAATGAGTTGTTGTGGTCAGAATTGCAAAGAAACCTTTTCAGGAAGATAAAATGTGATCCTCTTCTTGCTTCTTTGCCCACCTCACTTATTCGAGAGGGTCCATTGTCAAAGATCAGGAGGAGACTGGCACAATCTCATACCAACTTATCCAATGTGCTTCTACTTGAAACTATGAACGAAGCTCCTGTTGGGATAAACAATTGATCACAATAGCCAAGACTGTACAAATGATGCAGCATGGGCCATGCCCTCCTCATGGCAGAGAGCAGAAGCTCAAGAGAGATAAATAGAAACATGTTGTCTCATAAATGCTGCTGAGAATAGGCACTCTCCTATTTCGACCCATGTTCTATGGATCAAATCAACTGTCATGGCCAAGATCCAAATCAATGGAGCAGAGATGGACACTTCCCTAGAGGAAGGATGGGCAAGGCCCATGTTGGGCATGGTTTTGTCATTCTGTTACAGAGAGGGGATAACAGTTAAGAACAATAGTTCATTCACAGTCAGTTAAAAAATACATATATTTACATACATGTATATATACATATAAATGTATTTGTGTATATATAGGCATATGTGTGTGTGTGTGTGTGTATATATATATATATATATATATATATTAGGAATGTGTCTGCAAATGCAAATAGAGCAGTAACCAGAGGAAGATAAAGCATAAGTATGGGTGCCGCTTTGTTTTCTTTTTTAAGTGAAGCTTGAACAAACATATGCTACTGAAGAAGGAGACATAAAGCAGAAACAATAAAAATACAAGAGATGGCACTTTAACAATTCTTTCCTCTCTCTCATGACAAAACCACAACTGTACCAATTAGGGTCCAATTAGGAAACAGAAAGCACACTGAGCTTGAGTAGGGAAAGTAGTTTGAATAGAAAAGTTCATACAAAAATTTCTAGCTCTAACAGGGGTAAAGAGATGTGTAGGGCCTCCCTGGTGGCACAAGGGGTTAAGACGCAACCTATGAAGATATCCGCAGCCACTGCAGCACAAGTTCGATCCCCAGCCAGGGAGCTACCCACATGGCGCAGCAGACCTCGCCTGTCTCGCCCTCTGCTCCCCTCAGTGTATTTCGGTCATTCCTCCCGTTCTGCTCCCCACTCTGTCTCCGGTGAATCCTCTTGCCCCCCACACCTCTGGCCTGTATCCCAGTTTTTGTATGCAAAATAAATAAATCTTTTTTAAAAAGGGAGAGAGAGAGAGAGAGAGATGTCTAAAGAATAGAGGATTTGCATGTATAGGGAGCAGCCACTACCTCCAGGGCTGAGGTAGAACACCTCTGGAGGGAATGAATGTGGGAAAGCAATCCTCCCCCTAGAGCTGAGATCTAGAAGACCTTGTTGGAGAGGATGAAGCCACAACTCAGTGAGCAGGGAAGTCCCTGGGGTGGCCACTGCGGGCCTTGCCGGCAATTCACCTTCTGCGGTGCTTTGGGATGATGCCTATAGAGACAAGCTACACATTCACAAACATCTTAAACTTTACATCTCACGCTTAAAAATGGACTCTGGATTTTATCTTTTACCTGTATCAGCAAGTTCTTCCCCTAGTTTTTCAAATAAAAAAAAATGGCTACAGTCTCCACACAGATTCTCAAGCATTTCTTCTTACGTAGCTTCCTTTCCCTCACTCCCACCCTCAGCTAATCAATCCTTTCCATTCTTTCCACCATTTCTCAAGTGCATCTACTGCTCTTCCACTCTAATGCCAACATTCTTGCTCAAGTTATCAATACCTCTCCTCTGAACTGCTCCAGCAGTGTGCTAACTGGCTCCTCCTGGTCTTATATCACCTCATGTCATGCTCTGTGGAACAACTGGAAGATCCTTTCAAGATGTGAATACACATCTTAAATCTTCTAATAGCCCCAGCTGTACACAGACCAGAATTCAAATGCCTATAACTACATAATATGGTCCTGTCAGCTCTAATCTCACACTCCCTCTCCCCCCCCCCCACTTACTGCACTTCAGCCTTACTGGTCTTTCATTTCCTTAAACACATCAAACATTTTCCATTCCCAATGTCTTTACATACTAGACCTCTTCCTGGAATGTTCTTCCGCTACTTTCTTCATCAGGTCATACCTTCGGCAGGTCCTGTGACAATCATTCTCTGATTTTGTACATACCAAAAGTAGAAACTAATTCCCCAACCTTTGAAGATGGACTGGTCTTAGTGACTTTCTCCTAGTAAATAAAATGCTGGAAAGATGGCTCTATAACACTTCTAAGACTAGGTCTAAAAGGTGACACAGTTTCCAATCTGAATCTCTCTCTTGGGAAGTTCACCCTTGGAACCAAGCTACCTTGCTATGACAAAGATAAGCAGCCAGAGAAAGAGGACATATGCAGGTGTCTCAGCTGACAATCCCAGCTGAAGGCCCTGCCAACAGCCAGTATGACCACTACACATGTACGTGAGGAAGACTTCAGGCAAGCCCAGCCCCAACCTCCAAGCTCCCTTAGCTAATGCTGGGTAGAGCAGAGTCCTGCCTAACTTGCAGATTTATGAACAAAATAACTACCATCACTGTTTTAAGTCACTCAATTTGGGGTGGTTTGTTACATAACAAGATTCTTGGAACACAGCTGATAATGTTCCCTTCTCAGAACTGATCTTCCTAGTTAAGTGTTCACTGGTTCCATCCACTACGGATAAGTGATTTATTATTATTAACCCCACTACCCAGTCTAGTGCCTGGCACACAGTAGGTGGTCAATGAATATCATCAAATGACTGAATAAGTGAGTGAATCCTTCTATCAATTTGAAGTTATCCATCATTAGTAAGACGGAGGTTTGTGTAATCACTGGCATGTCAATTCAGATAATGAATTGCACGTGGAGAGTGGCAGACTTGATGAACACCAGTCAGGGACCTAGACGACCAGAATCACTAGGCTCTGGAAAGGTAAGTGGAGCACCCAGAAATACTAGTCCTGGCATCGACAGAGCAGAAAGTCTGTTTTATGTTTTGTTGAGGAAGCAAGTGACTCTCTTTGTCATCTGGCAAGCCTGCCAGCACATGTCTTTCTCAGAGGTAGGCATATTCTCAATTTGGGAAACAGAAGACAGGGGGTGGAGCAGGAGAAGTTTCAGAGAATCATTCTTGCAAGAGACGCTGCTCTTTGGCAGAGTTGGTAACGATAAACATGTCAGACAACTGAGTTTTAAGCTGGCTCCTGGGGGCCCTGTTTATCACTTTCTGCTCTGACGTGCGGTTTCCTTGGTGACAGGACGGGTGCTGGGTGGACAGCAGCTTTGGGGCCACCTGACTAGCTCTGAGCTAACTGGCTCTGACAGCTTTGATTGGGATGAAAAGATTTAGGGTCCCTACTGGCTTTCTTAAATTAAACACTCCCTCCTGGAGTGAGTTTGTTTATAAACGTTGCATTAGATTAGGAAAATTTTCCTATGACAAGAGTTCCTTTACCATAGAGACAGACTTACTGGAGCTGCTGGCAGGGTTTCTGAGGTGAGGCTCCCTGAAGCAACCCAGCCAGGCAAGTTCACACCCTCACCTGCTTCCCAGGCAATACCTCTGAGGGATGTGTACCACCCAGGTGAACAGGAGTCATGCCAGTTATTTCAACAGAGGGAATTTAATCTAAGCAATATGTGAAGCAGGTATTAGAGGCTTAAAAGAGAATGTAAAAATGAACACAGAGGCAATAACTGCAGGAAACAGCTCCGCTGCTGGAATCAGATAACAAAGGGAAGTGGTTGGAGTTCTAACCACTCTGGAGGGTGGATGAGGGGCCCTGAAGATCTGGGACCCAGACCCCTAAGGAGTGATAGCCTATTATGCCAGAGGTTGGTGCTGGAAGTATCGGGGAAAAAACTGGAAATTGGACTCCATTGCTATTGGGATGAACTGTCACTGCATGGTGAAGCTGCTGCTGAGGTGATGCTCACAGGGATAAGGGACATAGAAGTTCAAGTCCCTCCTCCCACCTTGCATTCCACTCTACACCCCTTATTGACAGAGCCTATCTTAGGTCAGGTGGCCATAAAGAATTGTGGTTTGCAGCATCCCAGCCTCAGTAGCAGAGTCTCCTCTGCTAGAAAGTATAGAAGGTGGATCTGAGCTTAGGGAAGACAGCTTTGTAACTAGCACAGGGTGTCTGAACACAGTAGATGAAGCTAGAACACCCAGCCACAAATAACCACACCTACCGTTTCACTGGTAGAAACCACCTTGGCATATTACAGAGCTTCCTGCATTGTCTTGTTTCAGGACAGATGATGACAACAGGAGAGAATGGGAGACTATCCAGTGTCCAGCACTGGTTCCCTTTGTCCTTTCTTGCCTCTGAGCTCCTGTTCCAGGGCCTGTAACAGCCCGGTGCACCCCAAACTGTGCACCCAAATATTCTCTCATCTAGTGCATTTCCCTAGATCTAGAAGTTTTCCACTTGTTCCTTGGGAACAGGCATGTTTTAGCCTGAATAACTCCACGGCATTTGTTTCTCATTTTAGGTCTCCAGAGCAGTTTGCATTTGAAGAGGAGGTTTTGTAGGGAACAATAGCAGGAAACCCCTTACCCCAGAGAGAGATGCCGTCAACCTGCCAGTTGCCAAGTGAGCCAACAAGGTTCCCTTTCTCTTAGATAGCCTCTGTCCCTACCAGTCTGAGGCAGATTATCAGTCCCTGTTTATCCTCAGGGGCTAACGCTCCCCACTCCCCTTCATAGCATCCCTTCAAAGACATGTTGGCAGGTGGCCTGCTGAATGCCCAGTCCCTGGGACTGAGTCCATTTGTATGTAGGTATAGTGTGAGGTACTCTTTTTCATTCATTTGTTGGTTGATGTGTTTTTCTGCAAAAAGTCTTTTAACCCACCTTGAAGAAGGAAAAGTTGGGAAAGAGAAAACTCAGCAGGAAGGAAGGAATAGTATTTTTCCTTTCCTAAATGAGCCCTGGGCCCACACCTGCTGTGACATTTACCAGAGTAGAAATGGACACAGATGGTCCACACTCCCAACTTCTCTTCCCACACCCAACTCCACAACAGACATTGAACAAACACCTCAACTCAATGTTAAATTCTACCTAAAGGTCCACTACAAACTTATGAGGCCTAGACAAGCCCACCATGATGGGACAACTGGGAAGTGACCCATGCAGCCCTGGAAGAAGCTAGGCTGGGAATTTTGGACCCTGGATCCTAACCATGGTCTAAACAGAGGGCTGACCCTAACTGGCGCACAGACTCAGTCCACGAACTTCTCCTCCTATGGGAGAGGTCTATCAGGTCCACAGCAGAACTCCTGAAATCATGGTCCAGGACTGCAGCCTGAGAAAACAAGAGAGGCCGTCTGGGAGAGAACAGAGCCCGGGAGTCAGGGATCACCATAGAACCAGCCTTCCTGTGAAGCCCAGACCCAGGCCAGCACTCTCTCTCGGGATAGAGGTTACAGAAGTCAAGGTAAGGGGTCAGGGCTCACCAGCAGCGTCGGTTAGCAGAGAGTGCAGGAATTGCCACCATGCAGGATGGCCAGGGCCCCCTTCCTGAGAAAGAAGTCTGGGGGAGCTCCATTCCAGCCCACACAGGGGCCCTGGGGTCCCAGTAAAGCATATGAAGGAGGCGGGCTCCCAAGAGAGGGACTCTGGGCCCCACCCCACCCAGGCTGAAGTTATAGGGAAAGGCAGGGGAAAACAGCAGGTTACAATTAATCCTAGAAAAGCAGAAATGTGGTGTTTTCTTACCACTGCTGTCCTCACCTGCTCCATCCCTGGCTACCCCAACTCCTACAAACAGAGGCCTTGGGTCAACTGCCCCTCATTTTAGCACCTATCATATTTCTAAGTTTTCCTATGGAGAAGTTTGGACAAAAGAGTACAGTGAGCCCCACGTGCCCACCACCAAGGTTCAGCAATCATCAGCGCAGTCTTGCTCCAGCCAAACTCCACCTGTTTCTCCCCTTCTGCATTATTTTGAGGCAAGTCCAAAATGTGATTTGGTTTCATCAATTAATATTTCAGTGTATAATTCCTAAAAATGATTCTTTTTAGGGGCCTCCCTGGTGGCGCAAGGGGTTAAGACGCAACCTATGAAGCTATCCGCAGCCTCTGCAGCACGAGTTCAATCCCCGATCAGGGAGCTACCCACATGGCGCAGCAGACCTCTCCTGACTCACCCGCTGCTCCCCTCAGCAGTGTATTTCAGTCAATCTGCCTGTTCTGTTCCCCACTCTGTCTCTGGCAAATTCTCTCAGCTCCCCAACCTCTCACCTGTACCCCAGTTCTTGTATACATAAATAAATAAATCTTTAAAAAAAATGATTCTTTTTAAAAATGTAACTTCAATACTTTAACCACACCTATAAAAATTCCTTCACGTCACCAAACATCCAGGCAGTATTCCCATCTCCAAGTGTCTCCTAAATATCACTGGCGTGCCACAGGAGGGAGGGGCACCAGCAGGCACCGGCAGAGATACGCCAGCAGGTGGACCTGGCTGAGGCCCAGATCACGGCCCCTGAGAGATGCCAAGGCAAGGCATGATGCAGAGCCGAGGGGGACAGAATCCTCTCCCTTTCTTTCCCAACAAGATGGAGGAGGGTGAAATTTGTCAGGTAACAGTCAAATGAATTTGCCTTCTTAAAGCTGGGTAATTTCTATTATCACTGAGAGAAGTGTCAGCTCGGCAGGTTCTACGGATGAGACTGAATTTCCTCAGGAGATTATCAGTGTGATGGTGATATAGGAAAGGAAGAGGCAGGAAGAAGGGCTGGGTTTGGTTGTGAGTAAGTGTCAAGACCTAGGCTTGCCCCTTTGGAGGGTGAGATATAAAGGGAAAGGCACGTAGCCTTTGCCCTCACAACAACCTGATAAAAGCCTGCCACTACCAGTTACTGCTTGCATTAACTGAGCATGCTGCCTAACCTTTCTAAGCCTACTCTCTCATCTCTAAAATTATAAAATGGGGAAAGCAAAAGCTCCTTAACAGAACAGATTCAGGAGCATTTGTCCAATGGGCATCAACACCTGGCCCGAGAGGGAACTCAGCAGCCTGTTGGCTTTTCTGTTCCCTCCTTTACCTTGAGTCTAGATCCAGCCATACTTGCAGCCTTGTCTACCATACTTTGTGTTGCAGATGGTTTTCATCTGGTGGGCATTCCAGTCTTTCTCTTCCATTCAGGAAAGTCTTTCAGAATGCATATGAGGTTGGAGGGATGTTGTCCTGAACCAGGGTTTTAAGGGATAGCTAAGGACAGCAGCAGGACTAGCCAACAGGAATAGTAGCAGAGATAGCAAGTCTAGGACACCCAGCCCCTGCTGATTATTAGAGGAAAAACAAAGAGGACTGATTATTAGAGGAAAAACAAAGAGGCTAGGTCTTCAGCCTGCAGGTCTTCCGGACACCACTATTGGAATAGATGTGGTATTATGGATGGAGAGCTGGGGCTCGACGATTTCATTGGTAGAGCAGATGGTGAGGCCAGACTAGGGCCTTGGGAAGTAGTAGCTATTGATGGTGGGGCCAAGATGGCGATGGGAAAATGTGGGAAGAACGTGGCCATGTCAACTGGTTGTCTAATAGTCAAATGGAGCTAATCCTTGATGTTCAGTGTTCTGGGCAGCAGGTGGCCCCTGTAAGGACAAGGGTCTCTGCATGGTGCAGAAGACCAAAGTAGGGGACTGCTGAGCCCTGACAGGTTTCTAGCACCAAGACCAGAGCACTATTGGACAAAAATGAAGGTCAGTAGGAATGGAGAACACATACACACACAAAACCAAGTGTACTGCCTGGGAGGACATGAAAAGGCTGGCATCTCCCTTTCCCACACTTTCTGGGACACCTACGTGGCACACCCCCTCCCAAGATTTGGTCACCCTTGACAGCTGGAGGCTCCTGAAAGGGAGACTTTTTCTCCTACACCTGGTCATCCCCAACACAAAGTCCCAAGTATCTGGACACAGCGGGCTGGACACTAGCTGACTGGACTGCTGGATGGCCACTCAACTTAATGGTCAGAGGGAAGAGGGTCCCTGCATGGTGCTGAGCAGAAAGCCTGCAGGCACAGGCACCCTACCCCTGGCTCCCTGATAAATTGCAAGCTTGGCCAAGTTAATTCACCTGAGTTTCCTCACTAGAAATGAACAGTTTCTAATAATATTGTGTACCTTTGAGTTAATATATATATATAAGCACTTAGATCAGTGCTTGGCACCTAGTAAGTGTGCTGGACAAGCCACACCCTTGTTATTGTGTGTGCGAGCCTGTGTGCTTTGCAGCCCTCAGCCCCAGATATATGACTCCCCAACCTGCACCACCAGAGGCTTACATACTCCCTGAGAGGAATCTCCCTCTGCTTTCTGCTCTCCCCCTATTAACATTCCTAAAATATGTTTGAGGATACCCAAGAGCTCAGGGAGGTAAAGCACCCCAGGTGCCAACTGGGCATCCACAGGAGGAAGTGCGTCTCCCCATCCCATCAACACATCACCCATTATGGGGATCTTGCCTGGAACCAGGCAGGTGAGGCTGAACTACAGACGCTGGCACCTTTGAGTAGTTGGCGTCACCTAGAGGCCATATTGATATCTGCAGAAATGCCATGTGCACTTGGGAAAAGGGTGGTATCCTCTCACTCTACTTTATCCTTTAAACAATTATTAAGTCACTGCTGCGTGTTAAACCCTAGTGACATTGGTAGGAGCAAGCATAGTGTCTCATCTCCCATGGCATTCACAATATGAAGGAGAAAGTCTTCTCCTGAACAAATAATTCAATACGTAACCTAAGGGCTGGAAAGATCATTACAAAGGAGAGAATTAATTCCGTTATTCCCCATGGAGTTTACTGGTGGCAGGCGCTGCTGAAGGCATCAAAAACAAAGAAAGGGACAAAAGAGAACTCCTGCTCCCAAGGACCTGATCTCCTGGAGGACTGTCAGGCTACCTTAGAGGTAAGGAGCCCGCGGTGTTCAGAGCTGAGGGGAGTCAGGGAAATCCTCCAGGAAAACATATTACTTACATTGAATCTTCAGGAACATGCAGGGTGTCTCCAGGCTGGGAGGTGGGGGGAGGATTATCTAAGTTAAGGTTTGAAAGCAAAAAGAAAGGGTCTGTGTTTGGAGAGTGGCAAGTTTCTGTCTGAAATACAGGAACATAGAAAGAAACGCTGGGATATGGGACCGGATACAGCATTTGGGGCCAAATGTGAAGAGCTTGGTTTGACCAGTGAAGAAGTTCAAACCAGATCCAGGAGGTGGCAGGGAGCATCAGAGGTTCTAAAGCAGAGAGCAGAGCCATAGAAAGCTCCTCCTGAGGACAGATGAGACTATTAACAGCTCAGACTCCTATGAAGGAGGGACCTACTGAATGCTTGACACTTACTATATTTATTTTAACCCTCTAAATGGGCCTATAGGGCAAATATTATTAGTAGTCTGCTTCCCCTCTCCTCCCTCATGGAAGAACAGGCAGCCACCAAATGCTCCTTAGATTCAAGTGAGGCCCCAACTCCATTTAGCCAGCTGAGGAGCATGAGCTTTTCCTGCGTGTTGAAGCAGAGCCAGGAGCCTGGCAGAGGCAGCTCTGAGGTTAGAGGAGACCCCTCTAGAGCCAAGACCCCCTTAGTGCATGGAATCAACAATCAACTTAATGACTGTCCAGATCTGCAAGATGAAGAATTGCAAAGAGATGATGATAAGATTATAATGAACAGTGCATTTATGAGATAATGAATTTTTAAGCCTAAAAAATCCTTATTGATCATCTAGAACAACCCCCTGTTCTACCCAAGATCCCAGCACGGCATCCATCCCTGTCTGTGCCTTCAATTCCACACACTCTCCCTTCCATAAAAGACGAACATGTAGGTTGCCAAGTGCGAGCCTCTGCTGATCCACTTCATCCACTGGCCCCTGAACAATTTTTTATCTTTCTTCCTACTCAGCCATCTCTTTGAAAATACATACTTACTATCATTTCCATCATCTTAAATTAAAAAAACCACCACACCATTCTATTACTTCAATCTTTTTCAAAAGGGTTCACTATACTCAGACTGCAACTTTCTCTCCTCTTCTTTCTTTAACCCACTTCAATCAGTTTCACTCACAACTCCACCAAAACTGTTCCTGTTGAGGTCACAAGTCACCCCTACCTTGCAATCTCAAGTCAACCAAGAGTCTTCACCTTACAGGACCCACCAGGAGCATTCAGTACAGTTGAGTCTTGTTACTTGGTGCCTTAACATGACCTCCACTCTCCTCTGCCTGTGCCAGGGATCTCACCAGGCCTCACACTTAAAACTCCCAAATGTGTACCTCTCGTGTGACTTCTCCCAAACTCAGACCTGTGTCTCCAGTTGCCAACTCAACATTTGTCTTGGGATGCCCAGTATGACCTTCAAGCTTACCATGTCCAAAAACAGACTCCTAATCATCCCTCAAAACCTGTTTCACCCACATACTCTCCCATTTCAAGAAACGAAACCCCAATCTTCAGGTTGCTCAAACAAACCTTTTCATCCTATTACCTCTACTTGTCCTGGTAAGTATGGTTATGTTGTTGTAACACAGAACCCCCAAATCTCAGTAGTTTAACACAATAAACATTGCTTTTGTTGTTCATGCCCAACCTGAGTTGATTGGAGCTCTACTCATCATGTTCACTTATGGTCATGACCAAATTCCACTCTTTCAGGCACGAGAAGGAGCCTGTAAGACCATGTCAGGGTCTTACAGACTCCTGACACATTCTTCTGCTCACATTTTGTTGTGCAAAGCAGCCACACCTAACTTAAGAGATAAAAGGAAATGCAAAACTACTGTATGCCCAAATAAAAAATTTTTGGTAGACAGTCATTGCTTGAATGACAACCATCAACCTCGGCTTCTCTCCCCTTCCCACCGCACATGCAAGCTGCCAGTAGCCTTGTCTTACTTTCAAAAGTTATCCAGAGTTTGGCCTCTTCTCAGATCTCTACCAAAACACCAACAGCTTTTACCAGGATAATTGCAAGGGTCTCTTTACTGGACTTTCTGCTTCAGCCCTGCCCCCCTCGGCCTGTTATCCATACGGTATCTGAGTGATTGCTTTAAACAGGGAACTTCTCAAGGTTTCCCATCTGAAAAAAGCAGAAAAGCCAGACTCCTTACAGTGAATCATGAGGCATGTAGCCTGCCCACCTGGCTCCCTTTCTCAAACCTCATCTACCCTGGGTGGTTTCTAGGATACCAAGCATGTTTGGCCTCAAGGCCTTTACACCTGCTATTCCTTCTGCCAGGAACACCCTCACCAGGTAACAATGTGCCTTTCTAGTCCAGGTCTCTGCCCAAATATTTCCTCTTAGAGGTATTCCCTGACCAGCTATAAAATCAATCAATCAATCTCTCTCTCTCTCTCTCTCTCTCTCTCTCTCTCTCTCTCTCTCTCTCTCACACACACACACACACACACACACACACAAAGGCAAACACACACACTACTCTCCAGCCTCATTCTTCTGTATTTCTCTTCAGAGAACTTGTCACGGCCTGGCCAATTATATATTTGGTATAACTAAATACATGTTGAATGTTAAATCTTTAAAGATTCAACTCTGCTCACTGTCTCTAGTCTCTTCTGCCTTCTGGAATCCACACCGTCCCCAAACCACTCTGGTCCAGGTCACCAACGGCACAGTTAACTCTCAGTGCACATCCGACTTAACCCTGCACAGCAAAGTGACACAAGCTGAGGATGCCCCAACTTGACACAGTGATGACACGCCATCTCACTGGGCCCCCACTCTCCACCCCCTCCTCCCCGATCACAGCCACGTAGCCCTGTCTTCTGCCTCCTCTTCCAGATCTCTCAGTCTTGGAAATCCTCAAGATTTCATCTGTAGTACCTTTCCTCTTATTTATAGTCACTTTTAAGATGATCTCGTCCACTTTAAACATCTAAAAGTTTACATCTGAAAGTTTATAACTCCTTAATACTTGTCTCTAGCCTTAGACCCATGTACTCCACATATCTGTGTGGACTTCACAGCAGCAACTGAAACGTCACAAAACAAAATTAATTTTGCCCAAAACAAAATTTGTCTCCTTTCTTCTCCCTTCCTATCCTTCTTCCCTTCCTTCCTTCCTTTCTGCCTCTCTTTTTATAGTGTATCTCTTCTTTTTTTTCTTTGCTTCTTACAATGAGGAATTTCAAACACTCACAGGCGACAAACTAGTATGGCAAAGCCCTGTCTACCCATCACACAGATTCAACAACTACGAACTTATGGCCAATCTTCCCTCCACAGTGTATTAGGCTTCATTTTTCAACATAATCATCACACTATTATTGCATCCATGAAAAAAAATAACAATTCCTTAGTATCACCTAAAAGTCTAAGAGTATCATCTAATATCCACCGAAAAGTTTCAAATTTCTGGTTGTTTCATATACTTTTTTTTTTGTTTACATCAAGCTCCAAACAAGATCTACAAGGTGTGATGGTTTGATACATTTTTAAAGTCTCCTTTAATCTATAGGTGTTCCTTCCCCCCCCTTTTTTTTTTCCTTTTCAATTTAACTGTTGAAAGAGGCCATTTGTCCTAAGAGTCTCCCTCAATTTGGATTTTGCTGTAGGCACCCCCTGGTGCAGTTTAACGTGTTCACCCTACAATTATTACTTACAAATCAGTATTTAGATCCTAGAGGTGGCGGTGGAGCTTTCCACAGGGAGGAACATAATGTCTGCTTCTCTCTTTTTTTTGTCAAGTTCCGAGCAGTTTATGCTCACTGCCTTGGGCCCATTCCCTTATTAAATTGCCAACTGGTGATATTCAAGTCCTGTCACTCACCCTCACTCATTAGCTGGGATACTTCCATAAGGAGTACAGACCTTCTACTGTGTGGTTACCCTAGGGTCTAGTTTGTCTGGGAAAGGCAAGATAAAAGCTTGATTCTTTCCCTCTATTAGCCAGTTTTCAAAAATAATGAGTTGGTTCCCTATCATTCTCCAAGACAAACCTATTAAGAGACCCAATTTACTATCATCATAAGCTCATGGATTTAAACTTTGATGATGTCTCCATCCATCGAGTTTTCTCCTTATTAATGCTCTCACTGCTCCATCTTTAGCAAGTGGGAGCTCTTCTACTTGGCTGTCTTTCCCTTTTGACAGGACCCTAATTAACACAGAGTGGAGAGAGAAACAAATAGCTCCCTCACTATCTGGAATTTCAAGACACTTCAGGATCATCTGATGCTTTTCCTGCGGCAGACCTGGGATCAGCACATCTAGGCAATGGATTTCAAGACCACAGTGTGGGTGCTAGGGTGCTCACTGCTTCTAAATTGGTTCTAAATAGATCTTTTGATTTTCTCATCAAGACAACTCCTTTCCCAGTATCCCCATCTCAGAGGATAACAGTTCCATTCTGCCAGTTACTCAGGGCACAGATCTTGGAGTCAGTTTTTTGTTTTTTTTTTTAAAGATTTATTTATTTATTTGTTTGTTTATACAAGAACCAGGGTACAGGCCAGATTCACGGGAGGGTGCGAGGATTCACTAGAGACAGAGCGGGGAACAGAACAGGCAGACTGACTGAAATACACTGCGGAGGGGAGCAGCGGGCGTGACAGGAGAGGTCTGCTGCATCATGTGGGACCCTTGCCGGCTGGCCGGGATCGAACCGGCGCTGCAGAGGCTGCAGACAGCTTCACAGCGTGGCGCTCAACTGCCTGCACCACTAGGAGAGGCCCCTTAGAGTCAGTTTTGATCCTCTTCACACTTCCTTCTGTTAGCAAGTCTGCTGACTCTATATTCAGACTCCGACAGCTCCTTACCCCTGACACTGCTGCTGCCTGCTCTATCATCTCTCATCTGGTTTATTGCAATCGCCTCATAATTGGTTTTTCAGTGTCTGCCTGTTCTCTACATGGCAGCTAATATGGTCTTCTTAAAAACCTAACTCAGATCTTAGCATTACACTGGCTAAAAACCATTTCCAATGACTTCTCATTTCACCTGGAGCAAATTCCAAAAGCATTGCAACAATTTGTAAGGCCTTACATAACCTAGCTTCCCACTTCCTACTTACTTTGTCTGCTTCCCTCTTCCCTTTGCACATTCTGCCAGCCACATAGGCCTCCTTGGCCCTCTCAACAGCGCCTGCCCTCTCCCCACATGTGCACAGGCTCTTTATCTTGCAGTGCATAAAATAGCCACACTGCCTCACACCACCACTCTCTACCTTCTTACCCTGTTATACTTTCTAGAGCAAAGCAAGTGACATAATACAGCTTAGGTGCTCACTCTCTCACTACAAGGATATAGGGCAGGAATTTATTTGTTTTGGTCACTACTACATCCCCAATATCAAAAACAATGGTCCCAGAAATTGTGCAAATAATATTTGTTGAATGAATAAGTAGACTATGGCAAGGAAGAGGAATGACCATCTGTAGATGAGGTTGGACATTTGGGATGTGGAATTCCAGTGGGCACAGGCTGAGAGGAGCAAGGAGTAAACGATTAGTTCAGGGAAAGACAGTAGAGCAAGCTGAGCATGTGTGGCCATAGGAGAGGGAAGGGGCCCAGGGAAGACATGTTTGTACCACCCACTGAAGAAATCAGGGGTGCCATGCGAGCTGATTTTCACTCTGACCCTAAGCAGGACAGATGCTGAACATAATGGGCAAAAGAATAATGAGCAGAAGATTTGGCTCGCCTGTATGGGGTGGACATGTGCAGTGAGAGGCCTAAGGCCTCTCATGTAGCCTTAGGTGGGGTTGACCCCTCACCTCACTCTTCCTGGTGAAGTCATCTCATAGAGCTGCCAATAGGCCACATCATAAAGCTCTCCCCATCCCAAATGTTCTGATTAAAATGCCCCTTCTAGTCTACACAAGTATTCTTCCTTCAACTTTTAAACAAGTACTGCACTACAAGCAAGAAATTATTCCAGAGAGCTGAAGGAACTGATATTAAAATGAAAAAAAATAGTGTGAGCAGGAGGAAATCACACTCCTGAGTTTCTATAACCACAAGACAGCAAGAGTACCCAGACACATCTGCATCCAGCTGGATGCCAGTGGAAGCTCAGTGAGGCTGCTGGGAGCATCCCAGGGAGAGGCCCAGGCTGCATGCACACAGTGCCATCTTCACAGCCAGACGGCGCTCCCCACACACCACAGCATTAAGGTGGGAAATTAAAATCACTGATTTACAACAAACCTGGTTATTAATTATTTAATTATTAAATAATTGATTTACAATAAGTATCTGTGGCTTCTCTCTTAAACAGTGCAGTGTGGGCCTCCTGCCTTGGGAAGTCTGGCCATCTTTTTACGACAATAAACTCTCTTCACTTGTAGACCTCTGCAGGCACCAATGCAGAATGGAGATCTAGAGGTACTAGGGGTGATGGTATCCTAAGCATGGAATGGACAATGCCTTGGACACACATGCTGGACAAGTCATCTGCCTATTGTCCATACATATCACCACCCTCGCCCCTGCTTCCCTGTCCATCTGCTGGGTGTTTAAGCCTTACTTAGCGACTTTTCCCTATACCTTTACCCTTCCACTCCTCCCAGAAATAATGTCTATAGCACAAGATACAAAGGAAACACACATGATTTTAAACTAATCTGCTTGAGGGAATTTAAAGGAAAAACGCTTATTCAATGTCTAAGGTTGGAGCAGCCTCCAGCCTTTAAGATGAGTCAGAGACACAAAGAGTTTTGGATGCGAACACTCAAGACTGGAGGCACTCTCGCAGGTGGCTCTGGACTGTGTCACCCTCAGGAGTGCTGCTCCATCCTGGAAAGAAGAGCCACACCCCAATAATAGCTGATATTGAATACTTCATCCTCTAAGAATGGGAGGACTCAGAGTTGATTTAATTTGGTTTCAGTGCTTTGACATTTCTTGCATCCAAGTGTTATGAAGCAAATTCATAATCACTTCATGCATTATGCATATAAATGAATAATATACATGCATAAATGCCATTTTCCCATTATTTTGTCTCTATGGAGCATGGGAAAATGACCACAGGGCAACATCTAGGGTTCAGAAATGTACGGAAAGTTGCAAAGAAATGTTGGCTTGGTCCCCCTGGAACAGAAACTAAGCTGATACCCTGGGGTGATTCTGGCATCACAAGCTGAGGGCATTCCTGGCAACACTGAGAAAAGGGAAAATGGAAACTTCAGAGGCCCACTGGTACACCCTCCCATTTCCCGGGGTCAGCAGGAGGCTACAAATGGATCTGGCTTATTAAGACAGAAAACACTTAATAAAAGGGAAGTGCACACTGTCCCTTTGCCTGAGGGGCTCAGTTTATCTCTCAGGGGGCCAGAAGTCCTGGCATTGCCAAGAGCACTGACTCCTGTTAATTTCACTGCTCTATGCATCTTTCAAGTCTGCTTTCCCTAAAAATGGGTTTACAGCTTGGAGAACAGAAAGCAGGTGGGAGAAAGAAGTGCTATTGCTAAATGTAGGAAGGAGAAAGCCCACATGGTCTGACAGTGCAGTGAGGAAGGCCCTACCCCTCTCTGGGGAGAGCAGAATTACACACTCCCTCCATGTGAGGTCTCCTGCCTTGCTGGCACCGGAGCCTGGACCACAGCCCATGATCCCAAGATTTTCAGTCACAGATGGAGCTTATAAATAACAGAATATAAATGCTCAAGCTGGGCAGACACTGCAATCCCCTTACTTTAGAAAGAAGGATGGCAGGCCAGGAAGGGTGGGTGAGTCACCCACGCCATCTACATGGCAATCATTCTTTCTCCATACCAGTGTTCTTACCCACCAGGCAATGCGCACCATGTGAAATCTTTGACATCAATTTCAAGAATGTCTGGAAACACAGATAAGCAAAAGTAACTGCTGTACACAAAGAAGAAAATAAAAGGTCACCTGAGGAATATTAAAAATAACTTCAGTTAATGCTTATAATACACCCACAGTCACTCTGCCTCTGTACTTGACTCTCACCTCTTCACCCTCTCTCCATCTAATTCTATATCCAACACCAGAGAACACATAGACTTTAGGGCTACAGCAGTGTCTGTATCCTAGGCAGCATAGATGTCTTGATAAAATTCCAAAGATTCAGTATCAAACAGATCATGTTTCCATAATGCCAAAAAAAAACAGAAATCAAAACAAAGAGATAGTCTAAAAACCATATTATTAGAAACTAAATAAGAAACTATACCCCAGTTTTTGGATGCATAAATACAATAAATCTTAATAAAAAAAAAAAAGTTGGAACCAGAACAAAAGAGCAAGTTCAAGAAATGAGAAGGGGGGAAAAAAAAAAAACAGTGCAAAAAGTCACTTTAAGGGAAAAGGAGAAAAAATGACAAGGCCAAAAGCCATTTCTCTAAAAAGATTAAAGAAATAAAATTCTGGCAAAACTCATCAAGAAAAGGAGTGAGAAAGAAATTTTACCTTAAAATATACAAACATAATGAAAGGAGAGGGGACAATTACTGACACAACAAAGAAGAAAGAATAACGCAGGAACAACAGCCAACAGCCTTTTTGAAGTTGTCTTGCTAAATTATCAAACCTACATATGGTCAAGAGTTGAGATTAAACTACCAATTTATAGGAATGCAGAGGACTGGAAGATGTCAAACCACAAATGTAGTCCCGGGGAACTAGACAGGATTTCTTCAAAAGAGAGCAAAACAGTTGGAGTGGAGCGAAAGATTATGAGAGATTGAAGACAGGTTACCCCAGTGTAATGTTTGGATTCAAATTTTTTAAATTATTTTATGAAACAATGGAAGTTTAAACAGTGACTAGGGGATTTCTTGAGCAATTATTAGTATTTGGGAGGAGGTGATGGCATTGCAGATACGTTTAAAGACAAACCTTGTCTTGTGAACATAGGCAATGTATGAAGTTTGCTTTAAAAAAATATAAAACAGCATGGGGTAAAAACTAAACTAGCTAAATATCAGAGCACAGAAGATTCACTAATGTCTCTCCTCTACTTTTGTATGTATTGAGGATTTCAAGATTTAATGTTTTAAACATATTATGAACACTAAACAATGTGAAAATTTGGACATTCTTGATAAATTTCTAGGGAATACGTATGTCAGGGTATAGAATACTTGACTAGACCAATAAGCATCAAAGGAATTGAAATGGTAATCCCTCTTGAAAACAGCAGGCCCAGAAAGCTTTACATATGTGTGTGTTCTACCCACCTTGGATAAGACAGATAATCTTACTACAATTTTTTCTCAGAAAAAAAGAGAGACAACTGCCCAATCTTTTTTTGTGAAGTTAATGAAATCCTGATTCAAAACTTAATCTAAATTATATAAAGAGGGGAAAAAAAGGTTCATTTCACTTAGGAATGAAAATGCAAAAAAATAAAATACCAGCTGAATGAATCCAACAATACACAGATATAATTTGTCCAAGAGCTAAAGGAAGATTTACCAGAAAATGCACTGACATTATTCATCACAGTAAAAACTAAAGGAGAAAACTCATTTACCTCTTAATAATTTAGTAAAAAATGCCCCATGCAATATTTGGGACAAAATACTGGGCATCGGTATTCCATGTGGCAATTCTATCCCCAGGGTACAAATGGCAACTTCTGAAGACATTTTGTCACAACCGGTATCTGACCGGTGTAAGCCAGGGATCCTAAACCCCTGCGCCTGGGCGAGCCCCCAGTTCCAGCTTCCCCTGCCCCAAACCAGTAGGGGGCAAGGGAGAAATACCCTGCTTTCCACCTGCAGTAGCCAACCAGAAAAATATAATAAAAATCAGAGACCACAAGTATAAACCATCTGAGGATTAACTTAATGAAGAATTCACAAAACCTCCATAGAGAAAACTTTAAAATTTCGAGGAAACACCTCAAATATTATCTGAATACACAAACATTGGTGCTCTGGGAATACACAAAATGTCGGTTCTATTCCTAAAATCGGAATATTTGTTGCAACTCTACTCAAAATTTAAGGTGATTTTTTTCAGATTCAATAAACATATTCTAAAATTCACTCAGAAGAATAAAGGGCCACGAATGGCACAATCACATTTAGGCAAAAAAGGCGTGTGGGGGGGAGACTTGCCCCACTAGATACTGAAGCACTTTGGAATGAGACGGTGATGGAACAGCCTGTTACTGGTCCAAAAACAAACAAACGAGAACAACGGGCAGAAAGGAGACTCTTGCAAACTTATAGGTCAGAAAAGCTGTGACAAAAGACTAACGACATAAATGAAAAAAGAAAACTGGACCTTACCTGATATTATATAGGAAGATGGACTCCCAAAGGGTTTTACATTCACCCCCTGAGGTAAAACTAGAATTGACAGAAGACAGTGTCGGAGGGCTCAGGGGTGGGAAGGACCAAAGCACCGAGGTTCGCCTCGAGCCGCCCGCAAGATGGCGGCGCCCATGTTGCAGCGCTTTTCGCGGGGGCCGCGGGCTCGGTACCTCAGGCTGCTCAGGAGTGTCGACCCTGGGACAAGGAGGCGTTCAGAAGTAGTCGGTGGTGCAGAAGCTGGGGGTCTGTTCGAGGAGTTCTGCCCCCAGAGAGGTATGTAGAGTCCCCAGAGCTCTCTGACTGTGGCACTGTGGGCAACGTTGTTCCTCCAACCACGTACTGCCCCTGACTCGCTTCATGTGGGGTTTCTGGCATTGCTGGGCCTGTTTCACTACCAGGGAGAGGACCACGACGTTGTCACGCTGGCGGGAGGCTCCACGGGAGGCGGGGCCATGAGCAGGAGCCAGACACAGGGCGGGTGAGGAGCAGCGCACACCCTGGCCCGAGGGCCCCGGGCTTTCCCCACCCCCGCCTGATGGGAGGACCTGCACTGCTTGAAGATGCTGGACAACCCGGCCTCGGGAGCCGCTTCTCATGGACACCCTGCTGGAACAACTCAATGGCCAGACTCAGCTCAAGAGCCCTGGGGGCATTATTTTGGTCAAATTCTTCTACCAGGTATTTCAGGCTGCTGACATCTACCAGTTTCGACGTGAGGGATGTCATGTCCAGCAGGGCAGATCTGATCGACTGGGCAATATCAGATAGCAGTTCATCCACAAATTGACTGGTGATGTATTTGGAATCACTGCCCCTCTCATTTAGCGGGAGCTAAACTGGGAATGTCAGCTGCCAGTGCAATTTGGCTAAACAAGAGATAAAGACATGTCCATTTGAACTGTGTTAGTTTGGTGGGGGGGTTATTTGTTTGTCAAGCAGTCAGATGACTCGGTAGAAATTAGGGAGGGCTAGTGATACCTAACAGTGGGAGCAGCATCCTGGCCGAGGGCTGGAATGCCAACCACACAGCCTTCTGCTCCAAATCCTGGCCTGGTGCCTCCACTCAGGGTGCCACCAGAGGAGGGCAAGGGGGTTATCTGAGGAGCTGTTGAGGAATGGGTCTGAGGCCTCTAAGAATCCAGTGAGGCAGAGGAGACATTCTGGTAATACATTATACCTTGAATGTCATATAATAATTTCTCAACAAATTCAGTCATCAGATTATTCTGTAAGAAACTTTTGGCATGAAGCAACACACTTGTCAACACTTACTGTGATAGTAAATATTCATCTCTAACACTGTCATGGTTTTGTTGGGTACATACCAGTTCCTTAGTGCTGAGCTCCAGGCCCCACCTGCTCTGCTCTGCATCAGAAGTACACTTGCCTGGCTCCTTTGCCAGATCCTGTAGGTTCCAGCCAGTGGGCCATACTGTAGAAAACTAGGGTCTAATTTTAATTTCTTTTCCTTCACCAGTGAAGGTGAATCTTGTGTTTTGGCCTTCTCTGGTGTCTTTTTGGCCTTAGTTGACTTCCTAGCCTCAGTGACATTAAGCAAAGCCATGTCAGTGTTATTGGTTATCAACTAGGAACATAAGAAACTTATTTCCCAAGTTTGCATTTTACTTATTAGGGAGAGAAGGGAGAGATTTATAGGGAAAGGTCAGTAGCGAGTGCTTTTTAGATATGCATATAATCAAGGGCTGTATATTCTGAATGTGAATCACATATGTGTATACAGGCACCAGCCAAGTTTCTCCTGAAGGTTCTGCTCAAACTGTTTAAATAACAGACAGCTGGGCCAGTAGTTGCTCCTCAGTGGTGCTTGAAATCTAGAGATTCAAAAATGGCCTAGTATTATAAAAGTCATCTTCCAGTTCCCTTGGGACTGAGTTTTGGGGAAGGGAAATATCTGAGATTGAGGTCAAGTCTTGGCCACATGCCTGTCAAACACATACAGTCACCATCAAGGAACCCATCAATTATTCAGATTGGCCAAGAAGCATTAATGCCCCAAAAGATGACTCCACTCTTGAAAATGCTCATGAACCACACATTAAATATTTTGAAAAATGTTAAAATTTATTAATATTTAACATCACATAGTTAATTCTACTAGCTTAGGTATCTTCCACATCTTCACTAGACTGAGTGCTCAAGAATTTGAGATGATCCGCTATCCAACACATCCCAGTCAAAGATTAAGATTCATTGTATTTACATCAGGCAAAGCAGCATCAGCAAGGAATTGTCACCTAATTGTGGGAACACAAACATTCAAAATGCACTGTATAGTCTGTATTCCTTTTTAGAAACCAACAAAACATCTTTAATAGCCATACACAACTCTTTTTTTAAAAAATATGCAATTTCATAGATGGTGCCTAATTTTCAACTTTAAAAGTTAAAACCCATCTCTATTTCTTGGCCATCCTGTAGTGATACACAAACCTGACATAGTTCTCAGTACAGATTTGACAAATGTGCAAAAAAAAGGTGGGGGTGCTATTGACTTGTGTCTTTTCATCTTTCTGTTTTGATCCTTGTATCCCAAGTCAATAGTGTTACAAGGCCATTAGCACTTTACCGAGTAGTTTTCAGATTTAATGTACGTGGCTGTGCAGATTTTAGTGCAGAAGTGGGCTTTCATATTTAGAATTAACCACACTCTTACAAAGTAGAGCATGGAAATTTTTCCATATGCCATTCCTACCCCTACCCCCAGCAATTTGAAATAAATACTGCATATAAAAACTGTTCAGCCCAGGGAAGTCCTTGAAAAACTGTTCTCCTAAAACATTTACAAAACAAACTCACAGTAAAATTTGCTGGGAGGGCACAGATCCACCGAAAGTATTGTCCCTGAGGTTCTGTTTGATTGTTTCATTGTCTTGTTTTGGTTTGCTGTCGACAGTTACACACAATTTTTTTTAAAAAAATGTTTTTGGTGGCTTCCTTTATCTTATTAGAGAGCTTTAAAAAACTACTGACCGCCCTAAAAAGGAAGATTTCTAAACAATGAGTCTATTTGAAATGATTCCCGTTTCCTTTGGTTAACATCCCATATAATATTGCCCCAGGAAAGTCTTTAGACAGAGCAGCCAGTTGCTGTGGTTTCTTCAATCCATTGGCCCAGCCTCCTCCATTCTGTCCCTGACTTCCCCATGTCTTTCACCTTCTGAGTCTGCAGGGACAGGAGGAGCCAGGAAGGAGCTGCTCTCTCATCACTCACCCTGAAGAGGCTTCCCTTCTCTTCCCAAAGGCGAATGAGGTATTTCTAGTAACCAGTCAGCATCTCCACCTTCCACCCTTTAACTCTACAGATCTACATCTATGGATGAGGCTGAGTCTGAGGAGACCCTGTGTATCTGTACACATAACAAACTGACATATAAATATATTACGTACAACTATTATTACATACAGTGTCAAGATGAAGAAGCTGATGTACTTCATGAACTAAATAAACGTCAAACATAAATTAAAATGAAAATACAGTGTTTCCACTTCTGCAGGAAAAATTTAAAAACAAACCAGAAAGTCCCCCCTTCCCCAAAAGTCCACTGCCCATGGATGATTCATGAACCCACAAGGAGATTCAACAATAAGCCCACTGGCAGGATGGATCAGCTGTTGGCTTTGGCTTGCTTGCTTAGACTCAGGTTGCTTTGATTCCAAGAACAGCAGCTGCTGGAACCTGCTGGGCAAATCCTTGACGATGAGGCTGAAGAGTGGTTGTCATGACCTGCCACCCCTCTTCCCCCCAAGTCTGCCTGTGGGAGAATCAGGCTCAAATTAGTGGAGACCTCCTAGATCTCCTGATAGGAGAAAAAGCAACCTTCGAGATCGAGATAGGGGATGTTCTCCACCTAGAAATGTCATTTTGGGCTCCAAGGTAAAGCAACCGTACCTTTTTCATTAGTATCCCCATCCTGTATGCTTATACAGGAATACACAGGAATTTGGCAAGAAGATTACTAGGGTTACATTTTATGTTTTAAGAGAACCAGTGGGAATGGTTGTGGTGTGAACAAATCCTTACTTCAAATTGCATTAAAATCAGAAGCGCCAAACCTTGGGCACTGAACTCTACTGTGAGTGTACACAGAGACGAAGCCCAGTTCTACCAGGTCCTCTCTGCTAAGAAAAAGTCAAGGGGTCTGTCTCTGACACAAGGGGATGGCATCTTATAATTTGGAGCGGGAAGAGGGGGACCCAGAGGAAGTCTCTTCCAATTTCTGGAACTCTATCGTTGTCCAGCCTCACGGATGCGGCAGGCCACAGCAGTGATGAGAGCAGCCCCCTTCCCGCTGCCGTCCTCTGACTCCAGGAAGGACACGTCACACTTTGGAGCCAGGTCCTTCACGGTCTCATGCATGACTTTAGCAAAGCTGGAAAAGTTGAGAGGAAGACACAGGGAAAAAAACAGCTTAGTCATGACTGATTTGCGCCTTCAAAGGTGAGACCCTAAGAAGTGATGCTAGAAGCCCAGGAATGGATGAGGCAGAAGATGACAGCCACCATGCAGGGACACAATGTGTTAAGTATCAGGAAACTGAAACTTGGAGAGGCTAGCTACGTGCCCAAGTTCTACATCACGGAGGATGAGTGAGAAAATAATTACCTCTGGGACTCAACCTCAAATGTCTGAGGTTCGGGCAAGTTTTGTTCTTAAAAATTAGTCAGAGAAAAAGAAGGTGGAGAGTCAAGTATGCCCTGCAGCAGTGTATAATGTGTTTATGGAGATAAGTACCAAGCCCCACACGTGTAATATTTTATTTTCCAGGGGTATTGACTCATCTCAGACACAGCTAATCCGAAATGCCATTTAAAGACAAAAGGAGGGCCTCCCCGGTGGCGCAGCGGGTTGAGCGCTGTGCTGTGAAGCTGTCCGCAGCCTCGACAGCGCGGGTTCGATCCCAGCCGGTGAGAATCCCACACGGTGCCACAGACCTCTCCTGTTGCGCTCGCTGTTCGCCTCAGCAGTGTGTGTTTCTGTCATCTGCCCGTTCTGCTCCCCACTCTGTCTCCGGTGAATCCTCTTACCCTCCCACGCCTCTGGCCTATACCCCAGCTCTTGTATAAAAATAAATAAATCTTAAAGACAAAAGGAGCCAACTAAGGGGGTTTTCACAGGGCAACATTATGATGATCACAGATCCCTTCAATGTGGGACAAGAAAAAAATATCATCATTGGATCCAACACAGTAGGGTCTCACCTTCTGTAAAGCCTAGAACTGAGGCTCCTTATACCAAATCCTAGTGCTAATGGTTGGACTTCTGTCCTGCTCTGAACCCTCACCTAGAACTGAGGCTCCTATTTTCACAATGACAGGTCTACTTTTGATTAGTAATCTTGCAGTTATAATATATACATTATATTATACTCTTTATAATGTACATTATACTCTTTGAAATGCCTAGTAATTTGCTATGAAATTAAAAAAAGAAAGAGAAGGGAAGCAAAGAAAGAATGAAGAGACAGGAAGAAAGATGGACAGGGAGGGTAGAGGCCAGGAACTCACTGAGGATGTAACTTGTAGAGGGTTCCATCCACACCCACTGTCACTTTTAGGGTGTCTAGTCCACGGTTTTCTCGTATTTTGTCCACCACGGCAGCCATGCCTGCACCACAGAGCTGGGCTGCCCGCCGTGCCACCACGGTGCACACCTCCTTGACAATGATGCTGTCATCACAGGTGCTCTCCAGCCCCAAATGGCGCAGGATGGCGCGGACCTGCAGCAGGGCCAGGCAGTCACTGGGGTGAGAGAAAGACAGCAAGAGGTCAGTCCTATGCCAAGAGGGGCTGGTGGCCTGCCACTCCAGGGACCTGGTTCCTTTATCATGGGGGCATGGCCATCTGATGGAGGCCTGGACATCCGGGAGTGGGGCATAAAACCCATGCCCCTAGGAGATGGCTCCTATTCTTGAACTCAGTTCAGAACCAGTGCTCATGCCACTGGCCCACTTGGACTCCTCCTGCAGGTGACAGGAATAGGAAGAAACAGCTCCCTAGTGCATTTTGCCAGACAAGGCAGGGTGTGGCTACTACAAAACTGATACTCAAAACAAAAGGAAAGTCACTGCCTATGTATTCCACTCATTTGGAAATCATCATCAAGGCAGTGATAATGCCTGTATATGCCAGTTTCAGTTGCAAAGCTCTTTCATGTTCATTCTCTCATTGCCATTCATGGGTCAGCAGGACAAGCATCACCAACCAATGCTAGATCCCTGTTCTATTTCTAACCCCCCCCCACCCCCTGTAGTCTAAAATCTATGTGTGCACACTTGTGGAATAAATGTAAATTGGATTTCAGGGAAGAAATGAACCACTATTATATTATATATTATACTACTTGAGAACCCTGGAATCTTCTTGTGCATTAATAGAACATATTCTTTCCATTCACTGGTGCAGACAGCCTAGGGGCCCACTCATGTCAGTATTCCAATTCCTGTTTTTCTGTGTGGCTGAGAGTAATGACACAGTATTAAATTTTAAAGGGCTGATTTTTCACTGTTCTAATTTGGAGCAGACTTTTCCACCATTAGACTGGAGGAGGAAGGTTTTGCTTTAATGAGCTGACATACACAAGTTTCTGCATTGCCTGATGTGCAAACTTTCATTGATCCTGGTTGCTTTATTACTGCAGTCAGCAGTTAAGAACTCTCCAGCTGAGAATAGGGCTTTAACAGGTCATCTTTCTCTGTGTATATCAATTTGCATCCTATAAGGTGTCTTGCTACATTTGATATATGGTTTAAAATCCAACATGGAATCATGCGAGCTTGGAGTGATTTTTCATGAGAATATTACATATTTTCCCATAAAACGTCAATTGTCCATAAGGTATTTTAAATTATAAACACTATAGACATGAATGTGTTAGCTACTAAACTGACTTTATGTAAGTCTGATATTGAGTAGTGGAAATTCCTTAGCTTCTTTACTCACAATCAGAAAGGACACTGTCCCCCATTTCCCCTGACCCTAGATACTCACCTCTCAATCTGAGAGAGAAATTTGGTTTCAAAGATTCCCGGTGTCTTGAGTCGCTCTGAGATGCGGCCCCGGAAGAGTAGTCCACGCTTGGTGAAATCCATGAGGATGTTACGGACAATCTCACCCAAGTACATGCCACTGATCATTTTCTCAAACCTGCAATGTGTGTTACATTAGTGGAGGTTAAATAGGAAGGTGATGGGATGTGTCAAGACGTGACAAGCTTAGTCACCCCCAACATGTTAGAAAACAGAGAGCACTCAGGTTCCCTTTAGTGGGAACAGAAATGCTACTTGATTCATTTGGGCAGGACGCCTGGTGTCTGCACATTCTGACCCACGGCCTTTGGTGAATTGACCACAGTGCCCGAGGCCCACAGGCTTCCCACCTGCTGGGCTTATTTCTCTCCAAGGCTTATCCCTGTCTCCTCAAGATGGAACATACACCTAAACCCCACACTTCCAGAAGGGTCAGATGCTGAGTTTTAATCTTTAACTTCACTTAGCGTGCTTTCTCTCCAACCTGATCATTATCACTCAAGTAACCAGTATGAGCTGGAGACCACCCTGTCTGAGCCACTAGAACTGCATATAACTACACGGTGGCTTCAGGATCTTTTGGCCTTGCACAGAACCTTAAAAATTTTGTGGTCCCTATTGTCAACCAAGACTACATCTTGTCTTACCCCAGCCAGCTTCCTTCATTAATAAACATGTGTAGGCCTAGTGGTATTTTATAAAAGCCTTTGACCTCCACTCTAGACAAATGTTTTGCAAGTATAATCTTGTAGGACTATGGCCCCTGATTAATCCAATTAGGAAACCTTACATACAACTCCTTATTGGAGAGGGTGTGGGGTTTTACTCTCGCTCTCTCAGCCCTGAGCCCCCAACACTATACATGAGGCTTGGTGATGCTGGGACTGGCCCCTTGCCCAGTAATGACAATAATGGGTCCACGAACTGGGTGGAAGGGGGAGGAAGAGACTTGCTTCTGTTTGCTTCCTCTTCCTGTCTGGGTCACCCGAACAACACTTCACCCTGAGGGCAGCAGGTATTTCAACTTTCTACTTGTTTTTCCTCACAGTCCCAGACCAAGGTTTAAGACCTTCTCATCAGTCCTCTTGGCAAAAGCCATGTCTCATACATATTAACTCTGTGTTCTTCAGTGTCCCTGTTTTGTCTTTTCATCCCTCTAAAGCCTGTGGGACCAATTCCCTAGATGAAATTCTCCTTGCAACATTAACTGCTGTCATTTGTTTTTCCAACTAGACTTTGAAAGTGCCTCAGTCCAGCAGTAAGAAAAAATGACTTAACATAGAACTTTCTTTAAAAAAAAAAAGGGGAGGGGCCTCCCTGATGGCGCAAGGGGTTAAGACGTAACCTATGAAGGTATCCACAGCCACTGCAGCATGACTTCGGTCCCAGGCCGGCTAAAGAGCTACCCACATGGCACAGTAGACCTCTCCTGACTTGCCCGCTGCTCCCCTCAGCAGTGTATTTCAGTAGATCTGCCTGTTCTGTTCCCCACTCTGGTGAACCCTCTCACCCCCCACAACTCTGGCCTGTACCCCAGTTCTGTATGTATAATTAAGTAAATCTTAAAAAAATAATATTAAAAAAAGAAAAAAACCCACAGAACTTTCTAGGAGTAGCTGACGAGAAAGCCTCTCCAAAGAAATCTCTTCTGTTCACATCTCTAGGGATGGAACATTCTGGAATCACTGTTGTAGAGGATCACTCATCACTGTCCAGTCCTAGGCTACGTGTAACCACACGCACACACACAAACACACACACGTGCCTACCTTTGTTTGCCAGGGTTGAGGGAGAGCTCATCCACAGCCACATCAAATTTTGTGCGGAAGTCATCTAGGCAGCCATTGTCCCCAAAAGCCCCCCATTCCATGTTGATACACATCTGTCCCTCTTCCCCTTCCACCAGCTCAATGTTCCGCATCTCTTCCATGTAGCAGGCGTTGCTGCCCGTGCCTGCCAATCACAGAGATGCCAGGGTCTCAGCACCATCCTCCCACCCATCTGAAGCTGAGGGACCCCACACAGCAGCACAGCTGGGTCCTTACCAACAATGAGGCCGACTTCACAGTGAGGGTCTTCATAGCCACAAGTCATCATAGTCCCGACTGTGTCATTCACCACCGCGACCACATCCAGGTCAAACTCCTAAGAGGGCAAGAGCAGACACCCCAGTCCACAAGTGAGCCACAACATTCTCCCTTCAGACACTTGCAAAGGAGACGTATATGTACATAAAATGTCTATTATACAGATGATGTGACTCTCATTCTCTCTTTTCATTTTCTGTTCTAATATCACCTCCTCGAAGACCTTCCCTGGTTACGTGCAGTATGTAAAAGAGTGCCCTTTCTCCAGCCCACTCTGTCCTCACCCAGCTTACCTCTTGACCACTTCATGGCAGCTGACGTTAGCTCATGGGTTTGTTTATAGAACAAGAGCTGTTGTGCTCACTCCTGAACACCCAGTGCCAAGAGCACTGTTTGACACACAGTGGACAGTCAATAACTGCTGAAGGGCTCCATTAATTTTCCCCCTAAGCAAAATCAACTGTACTCAGCAAGTCCCCACTTTCTGAACACACATCATTTCAGGTCTCATGCCATGTCTCTCCTACCTCTCGCCGGTGGATGGCTTCCTTCAGCAGGGTGACCACGTCCTCGCCCTCGCAACCAGATGCCTTGAAGCCTTTTGTCCACTTGAGGAGGATGCTCTAAAAATTACACATGAGCAGAGATGACGGTATTAAAGAAGGGCTCCTGGGTCATTCTCAGGGGGCTGAGCTGTGCTCCTAGCTTTCAACTTCAGAGGCTACAGATTCCCTTTAGTTGCCAATCATCTCACTCACAAAAGATTCTGAGCCCATTAGACTTGGATTTCTTGAGCACTTACTTTGTACCATGTACTGGGCTAACCACATCAAATGCATTACATCATTTAATCCTCACAGCAACCCTGTGAAGTATTTATCACTACCATACCCACTTTACAGGTATCTGAGGCTCTAGAGTAACTTGCCCAAGGCCTGCATCTTGGAGGAGAGGAGCAGGACTCACTCCTAAACCCGCTGACTCCAACAGATAAGCTCACAAGCACCAAAGAACTGCCCAAGCCAGAGAACTAACTTCCATGGCTTCTCCCTTCACTGGGAAAAGCAGTTTGCACTGTTCTGTCTTGTCCTGTATTTACACCAGAAGGGTCAGTGTGTAGCTCTTAATTTTCAAGTTTCAGTGTGAACAGTCCCCTGCCCGTAGTAGGGATGATGTCACAGCTGCAGCACCACCCCAGTGAGAAAAGCACACCAGGCTCCCCATAAGCCCCGCGTTTAATGTGACCCTTTACTGTGTTAACATAGGGCCCTCCAGGAGCAGCATGGCATTGGACATGGGAGAACTGTTTAAAGTGTACTGATGCCTGGTTTCCACTTTGCTGCCCAGCCCATCAGGAAACAAGCATCATGACTCTCAGGCCCCCGCCTGCGAGGCCAGAATCTACACATAGGCTATGAACAGATAGCTGCCTAATTGCATGGCTTCTCCTTGCTAGGTTGCTCATGCCCATCAGCATGGCATCTTATTGCCCTGGAGTTTGGTATCACTGGTCAACCTGGATGTGTCACCCTTTGTTCAGACCCGGGAGAAACAAGCACATCCCAGCACTGGCCTGGCTTACATGCCTACATCAAAATAGCTATGTGTGCATTTCCACCAGTTCTCTTGTCTTCAAATTAGCTTTATGTATCTGGCAACATTTTGTATGTGGCTCTTTCAAGTTTACAGAATGTTTAAATAACATTATTTCAGGTGATTCCTAATAACAAGACAAGCAGAGGCCCCAACTGCTGGGGTGAGGAGCCCAGGCCCCCTACTGGTGAAGGCTGTCTGAGGCCTCTGGGCCTGGGCATTTGCTGATTTCCCCTCCACAGGGTGATGTCCCCAGAGCAGAACCGGGGAGAACAGAGAGAACCCAGCTTCTGCTTTATTTGCTCTCCATATTTACAAACCTCCTTACAGAAACCTAAAACCTACAGAATACAATCTAATACGGGGCTTCCCTAGTGGCACAGGGGTTAAGTCTCAGCACTATCACGTTATTACTGCTGTGGCCTAAGTTTGAACCACAACCAAGGAGCTGCCCACATGGCGGAGCAGATCTCCTCTGTCTCGCCAGCTGCTCCCCTCAGCAGTGTATTTCAGTAGATCTGCCTGTTCTGCTCCCTACTCTCTCTGGTGAATCTTCTCACCCCCACCCCACCCACAACACCTCTGGCCTGTATTTAAATAAATAAATCTTAAAACAAAAATAAATAAATCTTAAAACAAATAAAAAAATAAATAAATCTTAAAACAAAAAAAGGAAGGCCTCCCCGGTGGCGCAGCAGTTGAGCGCTGGGTTGCGAAGCTGCCCGCAGCCTCTGCAGCGCCAGTTCGATCCCCGGCCGGTTAGATCCCCGGCCGCCGGCGAGGGTGCCACATGGTGCGCAGACCTCTCCTGCCACCTGCTGCTCCCCTCAGCAGTGTACTTCCTCGGTCTGCCTGTTCTGTTCCCCGCTCTGGCTCTGGTAAATTCTCTCACCCTCCCGCGCTTCTGACTGTACCCAGTGCTTGCATAAATAAATAAATATTTTTTTTTAAAGGAATACAATCTAATACAATGACCTAGAATCTTAAAATTCAAGCAAAAACATGTCTTGGGGCCACCTGACAAATGTATAAGGACATACATACATTCTGTCATGAACAGTCAGTCTTTGTTTAAAAACATTCCAGTAAAAAAGTCTGGTAGTATATACCGTGAGGGATTTTATTTCCCTTTCTATTTATCCCATTTTTATATGTATCTATATGATCAAAATTATACTTTTCTTTAAAAAAAATTTCCCCATACCACTATTATTTTCCCTTTTCGAGATTTCTGCCAGAAAACTAGTCACAATACAAGGCAGTAAATGGCTTATAATCTATTAACTTTTTCCTGACAATGAGTGATTAGGTTTGTTTCTAATGTCTTTGTTATAACAGATAATGTTTCATTAAGTAACACATTAAATATTCATCCACATATTGGATAATTCCCTTTGATAAACTGATGCACATAAGAAGCCTTTGAAAACCCAGTGTACTGACAATGAAAAATAGAATGGGTGTAGAAGCACCAATAGGTGTTGAGAAATACTGGATCAGGCCATATTTTTATTGCAGGGCTTTCCCAACCTAAATATACCAGTGCACAGGGTGAATTTAACTGCCAGAGGGGCAAAAAAAGCATTTATAAAACTCATTGGCAGCGTGGGGGTTGCCATTCTGGGAAACCTGTGGCCTTTCTTCCACCCAAGACCAAAGTCACTGAACTACACTGTCCCTCCCTATACAGCCTCCTCCACAGCCAAGTCAACCTGTCTTTTGCATCCACTCATTCTTTTGGCTTGGCTGAGTCAAGTATTCCTCATGCCCTCTGTGTACTCAGATTAGCATCACAAGGTAGATCCCCAAGGCTTCAGCATCTCCTTGGTGCCACATTCCAAACAGCAGGTCTTGCTTTTCTGAGCTTGAGTCATCAGCCCAGTTTATAAGAACCCAAAGCAGGAGCAACGACTTTTTTACCCTTGCAACTCTGTATAACACACTGCCTACTTGTAACATGCATAGAAGCATCTAGATATACGATGGGGACAGAGAGAAACAACTGCTTAAATAACAGCAATCTGATCTCTAACTTACCAAGAGTGACCCAGATGAAACCCAAACATCACCTATTCAGCTCTCCCACAGAGTTCAACTCCACCAGCATTGACTTACTCATTCTCATCAATGGGCCCCCCTCATGTCTGGTCACCCAAGCCCTTCTTTTTCTCCTCTCTGCTCAACTTTCTCCCCATGTCCAGAGAATCTGGGAGCACCAGCTCTCTACCCACCTGCTTCGTTCATCCAAAGAAAATTGAAAGGGGATGAAAAGCAAAAGGTGAGACTGGATAAGAGCCAGAGCATCCAGGAGATAAATGAAAATATCTCCTGCACCCAGACAAGGGCCTCAGGAGCATGTAAACTTAATTGAGAGTATGGGCTCAGGTGTTGGGAAACAAATTCAAATCACAGCTTGGCATCTCCCAAGCAGCCTGAGGCAAATACTTGGCATCTCCATAAGCCTTATTTTCCTTTCTGCACAATGAGTATACAAACACCTACCTTTATGGTTGCTGTGAGAATTAATTGAGATAATGCATAGCATACTACCTGGCATAAAGTGCTTTAAAAATGCTAGTTAATATTTTGATTAGCATCATTACTATCATCATCCCAAAGATTATTACAGCTGAGCCAACTTGCTTAACCTCCACCAAGCCTGACTTACTCATTCTCATCAATGGGCCCCCCTCATGTCTGGTCACTCAGGCCCTTCTTTTCCTCCTCTCTGCTCAACTTTCTCCTCTACGCCAATCTCTAGCTGGTTTAGAACCAATAAAGCCCATTAGGAGAGCCCTCAGGAGGGCACTGTTACCTTATCCAGGCTGTTCTGCTGGCAGGGGAAGGAGAAGGTGAAACCCAGAGGAAGGGACACACCCTTCATGCCCATGTACTCCAGGAAGTCAGCAATGCACTGGACAATGTGGTCAAAGAGCTGCAAAGAGAAGTTGGGGTACTGAAGAAAGGGGGCCGTAGGCAGGGCAGGACCTGAGCATGAGTTTTAGGTCTCCATCCAGGAGAGATGCAAACTTGGGCACAGTCCCGGTTAAAGCCAGACCAGGGTCACGTCCACGGAGCTCTCCCTGAGACTATGAATGAGCAGAGAAATCTCTGCCCTCCCAGGCAAGAAGTGGGTGTCTACTGGGGCCCCCTCCCAGAAGTGCCACCTTGCCTCACCTCATCCCCTGTGCCATGCATGACCTCCTGTGGGATGGCGTAGATCTTGTTGTGCATCTCCACTCCCCGCCGCTTCCCGTTCCGCACACGGACCAGCAGGACCCGGAAATTTGTTCCCCCAAGGTCTAAGGCCAGGAAGTCACCTTTCTCTGGAAAAGAAACCCAGGAGGATGATGAACTGGGGCATCACCACTTCATCACAGCAAAGTGGCAAAGCCTAAAGCACCTTCTCCTAAAACAGGGAGCTCTCCTGGGCCACCTAACAGTAAAGAATAAGATTCCAGAAACCTGAGAAATACTGACTCTTTAGCAGTTTTCAGATGAATTCAGGAGGCGGAGCCCCGGAAATCACAATGGGCTCTGCAGAATACAGGAAATACACTCAAAAATATCCAAACACACCACCCAAGCTAAATCAAAGGCCACCTTATGTTAGGGTCTAGACTGCAGAAGGAACAGCATAGTTCCACTCCTTAAAGGAAACGGAAGTGAAATCTTTTAAATGAGAAAACTCTCTTTAGTGGGGCAATCACATTGAGCTGCATGCCTCACAAACAATCCTCATGTGATCTATGGGCAGCACTGAGAGGGAAGCATGGCATTCCCCTCTGATGGAGGAGGGTGACCCTGGCTCAGCTAAGTTGAGTCATTTACCAGGGCCACACAGCTAAGCAGGGTAGAACAGCAAACAAATCCTAGTCTCTACTTCTAGAACCTGTTGCAATTATGCTATCCTGAGCCTGGTCAATGATCGTTTCTCTGAATTGGGAAAAGACCACCATTTCTTAGAAGACATACCAGCAATCTTTTTCAGAAAAGGGGTGGGTAGTAACAGTTCAGGTCCGTGAACCATAGTCTTTGCTGCAACCATACAAGTTTGCCATGGTAATACAAAGTAGCCATAACAATGTGTAGACAACTGGACATGGTTGTGCACTAATAAAACTTCATTTACAAAAACAGGCAGTGGGCCAGATTTGGTCCATGGGCCATAGTTTGCGAACCTCTGACCCAGGAATACACGAGCTGGCCCTGGAACCAAAATTCCTGGGTTTGAATAGCAGTTCTGTCATTTTCTAGCTATGTGAACTTGGGAAGGTTTTTAGACCCTGTGCCTCAGTTTTGTGCCAAACATCAAATTTGCTGATAAAATTACCTACTAACCTCCATTAGTGGCTAGAGATTAGATGAAAATTAATAAGTATAAAATGCTCAGAGAGGTGCTGACACATAGAAAGTATTCAGTAAGTATTGACTACTATCAACTTTTAACAGAGGAATACCTTATTTGAGTTTATTAAACATTAGAATTTCCTAGTTAAATAGTTGAAAAACATATGCTGGCCCAAATGTCCAATGCTAAGGCTAAGAAGTCCGCTGGGCATATCTACACCAGGACAAAGTTCCTAAGTGGTGGGATGGGTGTAACCCTGCCACATACCTGTGCCATCAGGGGTGGCACACACGTAGGTCGGCAGCATCTTGACAGGGGCCATGGCGTGAGTCTCCTTTCTCAGACCTCGCTCCATTTCTACCTTCATCCTCGCCTTGACCTCCAGCAGCTGCTCACGGCTCAGCTTCAGAGACTCAAGAATATTCTGGCGAACTCGGTGTTGGTCGGCCAGCCGATGGGCCACTGCTGTTACCATGGCTGCCCCCTTGCCACTGCCATCCTCAGAGCGGAGGAAGCGGACATCACAATCGGGCACCAGACGCCGCACAGCCTTGTGAAGTCGCTTGGCAAAACTGTGGTGATAGAGATGGGGGTAAGAGACCACAGTTAAGGTCAACAGTACTAATGGAGCCACAGCAGCTCACTGCCTTGGCCCAAATGCCAGGAGGTACCTGCAGGAGCAGATGCTGCCCCAAGCACCCTCTCCTCATTCTTCCCCAAGTTAGGAGTCACTGTGTCAAAGCTCAGATAGTCAGCTGTGACTCAACAACTGCCAAAAGGAAAAGGCGCTTTCAAGGAAGCCACAGTCCCCTGCATGCAGTCACATAAGACCTCTTTCTCCTAATCAGTCTAGGCCACTGGCCTCTCTCCTCTGCCCAGCCTCTTGCTGGAGCAGCCCACTGGAATCAGGTGATAGGTGCAGCAACTACTATTCACATTTCATCATTCATTTCACTAGCAGCTGCCAGGGAAAGACCCAAAACAGAAAAAGTAGAAATACTCTTCTTCTGGACTTTGGCCTCTCTATGGCCATTTTCTGCCAATGATCACAAAGGTGTCTGAACAACTAAAGCTATGTTCACTAAGAAGTTCTGGAGACGTGGTCTCTGGGGTCTCACTGCTCCAAGTAGCCTGTGAACCAGCAGCATCACTGGGGACTGTTAGAGATACAGCTCAGGCTGACCCCAGGCCTTCTGAATCTACTTCCAAACAAGATGATGTATGTGTGCACTTGAACATTTTTGAAGCACTGGGCTAGAAGACTAGGGGATGATGGGGCTAGGACCTTCTGCATCAACCAATTCAGTTAATGAAAGCCCACTGATCTGGCACTCATATTGGCATTCAAATTAAGTGAAAAGGATGGGATAACAAGTGGGCACAATACAGAGATATCTTCCATGCCCCAACTAAAATATGAATATATTGCACTGATGACCCAAGGGAGCAAAACATGGAGGGAAGGGCAGATCAATTCAATACCAAGGTAACCAGAGAGGCTGGTAACCCACTGGGCTGGGGAGGTCTCTGCCAGAGGACACAGGATCTGAAGGGACCACCAATAAGCATGAGAGTCAAAGATAGAAACACTGACTCCTTAACAAAATGGTGGCATGAAAAGCTCCCAGTGGCCATGGGGAGTTCTGAGTTGAGCCCTCGCCATTGGCCATCTTCAGAAATCGCCTCCACCCATGCTAGGGACAGCACCTTCCTTGCTCCCACTTGCCCAGGTGGGAACTTTTATTTTACAAAGACCTTCATCAAGATGGTCCCTCTCTACCACCCCCAGAATGCAATGTAGTGCTGGCTCATGAAGTCACTGAGCTCTCTCTCAAGGCTGTCATCAGTTTAGGGGCTCCATCTTATGGGTTCCAAAGGCTGACTCACTGAGGGTGTTTCTTGTAGACAGAGCCGTCAACCCCAATGGTAGAGCGCAGCCTCTCTTCGCCCTTGTTCTCCTTGATGCGCCGCAGGACGGCCGCCAGGGTGGCTGCACACAGGCTGGCTGAGCGAGTGGATACAATCTGGCAGATCCGGTGAGTGGCCACACAGTCTTCATGTGTGGGGTTTATGCCCAATCGCACCAAGACCTCTTGAGCCTTCCGTATGCCATCCTTTTCCCTAAGAAACAGATAGTATGCCACCTGTGTCCTGCCCACTGTGGCCAGTGGGAGAGGTATGAGGTGAGCACTGACAAGGAAACCCCTCAGATGCAGCAAATGCCATCTCCCAAAGAGGACAGCCACTCACTTCACTGTTCTGCCCACACTGGGGGCCCCAGGAGTGGAGGGAGGGGAAGGGAGCTGTGGTTGAACAAGGGAGGAGAAAACACAGCAGAGCCAACCTGAGGCTTCTCTTCTAGACAGACACCACACACACACACACACACACACACTCACACACACACCCCTGCAGGTGCCCCTTTATCCAGGTGCCTAGTTTGTAGTGAGAAAAACTATTATCTCTTATGCACATACTACATAAGGGCAGGGCCTGTTCTTGGGCTCTGAGTTGTGTGTATGACTTTGTGCTATATTTGCTTGTCTTAAGGTAAAAGGGCAGTGTCTCCGCCACTACCACCCTGTGAAGCCCACCCTTCTTACTCTCTGTAAATCAGTCAAGAGTTGTCTGTACTTCAGGAAGGAGCAGGTACTGCTTTCACTAGTGCTAGAGATGGCGATAAAGGGCTGGTGCCGTGAGATTAGCACCCTTCTTAGGGAACTAAGTGCCTCACAAATATGAGAACTTTCTTCCCCTCCGGGTTAAACAAGTAGGCACAGTTCCTTCAAGAGTTTCCACTTAAAATCATCTGAACTGTTGTAGTGTTCCTGTTAACATCAAAGTCACCTCCTCTCCACTACCTGCTCCCTGAAATAACAGGGCCTCCTCAAGCAACAAGAGGAAGTCTCAAAAACAGAAACTAGGTCCAATTCTTTGGGGGTCATTAACTGACAAACAGTGGCTGACTGTCCTCAACTCCTACCCCCGCCACTCTGTGAAAATGCAGGCCTCAGCTCTGCCTATTAGAACTAAATTGGTAGATCTCTGGGTTATCCAAGGAGTTACTTTTCTATTATGAAGCAGAGGTCAAGATAGAGTCCTTTCTGAGAATCACCAACAGAGAATCACCTCCAGAGAAAGGACAGGAAGTAGATGCAAATGACTCATTAAGGGGCCCACTGGGCGTCTCCAGCCTTACACCAAGAACCCCCCATCCACATGCATGCTGGAACTGCACAACATCCCTTGGGGGTAGGGGGACAATTATTCCAGCATTGTGAGTCACTTTGATAGTCAGCAGGACAAGTATGGAGACAGATCTGGTAAGTGAAGCAGGCCCACCATGGCCCATGTTAGGAGAGACCCTCTTGCCATTCTTATTTGAAAGGTCATATTGAAAGGTCAATGCCCCTTCCTCACTCCCAGCTGCCTGCTATCCCTCTGGGGATCCAGTGAATAGAGAAGAGCCTGGAAGCTTACCCTTCGATATCTGAAACATCTTTGGTCTCAAAACGGCCTGTGGCAAGGAGTTCTGGGCTGAGCTTCCCCCCGAAAAGCAGCTCCTCCTTAGCCATCTTCACCAGGATAAGTCTCACCAGTTCCCCCATGTACATTCCACTGATCATCTTCTCAAATCTGCAGGAGATACAGACCAAAAAAGAGAAAAAGTCCCCGCTGTCAATGAACTCACAAGTTTCCTGTGGTGACAACACACACATATATGAAACCTCAACATGCATTAGAGGCCAGTGCACAATTCAGTGTTCACGGGTGTGGCACTGACATGGAATGAAACGTGAGAAAAGAAAAACAGCTGGGTGGGGGCTGGTCTGGAGAAGGAAAGCTCAGGCTGTCTCTGCAGCTGGGATGGTTTTGAACTATGGAGAATGAATAGGCCTTTTGCAGTCAGACTAAACATCCAGGGAACATGGAACATTCTGGAACAACAAGTTTTAGCTAAAGTGAATTATGTGTAGGGTAATGGTTTTTAAATTTTTTCTCTAGTAAAGAAATGCTTTTTTAAACTGCAACCTCATGTAGAACAACTTCAATACCTATTTACAAGAGGGAAAAAAAAAAGACAAAACAGATTTTATTTGGGGCTTAGGCCAATTATCACCTCACACTGCCCCTCCCCTTATGGGTCAGGCATGGATTCCTAAGGAAACAACCAGGGTATAGGGGGCTGATGGAGCAAGTTTAGAAAGGCAGGTAGGGACAGATGAGAAAGAGCTCTAAATGCCAGGGGGTCTCAGGAATCTGAGAGTGAGACATGTTGGAAGTGTCTGAGCAGGCAGGTGACAAGATAAAGTCTTACTTTGGAATGACAAACAGCCACCAAGCAGAGGGTAGTCAGGTAATTTATTTTTTCAACACTAGGTGACACTGTTTACTTCAATGACAGTCAAAAGACTGGTTCAGATTATGTCACAGGAGAAACTAAGTCCTTATCAATTTTTGGCAAAGAAAGCCAGTTTCTTGGTAGCTCAGAAAGGATCTAGGCCTAAAGAAAGCAGGCACCCAGGACCTGCAGGTACTAGTTAGCCTATGGAAGGGATCTGAAGTCACTTGGTAGAATCTACAGAAGAGGTGGTCAGGTCCCTAGGTAGTCACTTGCTCCAGACCTAAGGCCAGATATTGGAGCTAAGTGGAGAGCTGGCAAAATCCATTAGGCCTAGGGTACATTTAAAATGCTTAAGCAGGGCCTCCCTGGTTGCACAGGGGGTTAAGCACCGCACTATAAAGCAATCCGTGGCCTCTGCAGCACGAGTTCAATCCCTGGCCAGCCAGAGAGCAACCCACATGGCAAAGCAGACCTCCCCTGTCTCGCCCGCTGCTCCCCTCAACAGTGGATTTCAGTCAGTCTGCCTGTTCTGTTCCCCAATCTGTCTCTGGTGAATCCTTTCACCCCCTGCATCTCTGGCCTGTACCCCAGCTCTTGTATGCATAAATAAATAAATCTTTTAAAAAAAGAAAAAAAGAAAATGCTTAAGCACCAGCATAGGCTCAATGCCTGGGAGGTAGCCTGGCTCCAACAGTATGGAACATGTTTGTTTGCTTCTGCACCTTCTCTGAAATAGCTGGTTCTATGGCACATAGGGTAAGGGGACCAGTGGGGCCCTAAAGTGTGGGTGGGTTTTATACGTTTTTATTCCATAGAGAAGCAAAACAAAGTGTCAGACAAAACCAAACCAAAAACAAACCCTAGAAATCTGATTGTAAAATTGAGGCTAACAGAGAGGATGGGGAAAATGGAGAGCAAAGTGTGAGGGGATGCAACGGACGATGGTGGAGGACTATGGGTGCCTTGGTGGAGGGTGTGGTGTGGTGACATACATCTGAAGGTGTGCCTGTATTCCTCTGAATCATATACAGCATTGTAAACCAATGGTACCTCAATTTAAAAAAAAAAGGAAAAATAATAAATATACCCAAAACATAAATAAACAAAAATCCTAAAAGTGAAGGGAAAACATTTTTTTGTTCCAATTTTCTTAACACTTTACTTCAGTCAATGCCCATACAGATGTTGGCTTATGATGCACACCTGAAATTTATATAATGCACTATTACTTCAATCAAAAATCATTTTTTAAAGAGGTGGGGAGAAGAATTCCTAATGGAGCCTGGTAATGACTTTGGGACTACCATGGCTGACGCTCTGGCATATGTCCGCCCAGGCTTTGATTTGCCTGAAGCTAAGCCAGAGGTGCGTTGCCAAGGCCTGGCTGGCAATTCTGTCTTCTGACACTTTAAAGGGCAAGCATGTGGCTCCTTGGAATGGCGTGGGTTTACTTCATCATGGAGGCAGGCATTGAGTGAGTGACTTTTCAGTCTATAAATTTTTCACCACCCATGGAAGACACTGCCAGTATGTTCCTCTGAACGTTACAAGTAAGTGGACTCACATTTCAACATGTGAGAGAAGTGTATGACTTAAGCCATGCTTTCAGGAAGCAAGGATGCTTCTCTCTGTAAGGAAGAAGGCTGCCTGCACCTCGCTGGCTGACAAGGATGGCTGGATGTCCCTCTCTAGGCAGAGATGTGTGCTAAAAGCTTTGTTGCAAGAGTCATAGCAACAAGAAGACCAGAGAGGGCCTGTATTGCTCAAAATGTTTTGTAACTGCCTTCAGAGCTTGCTGCAATTCTTCTTTCAAGATCATTAAGAGGGAGGGACATTTGCAAAGGTTTGTAAGAGGGAAATCCTGTTTTGAAAGAGTCAAAGTAACTAAAACCAAGTCTGGCCAGACTGGAGAATGCAACATTCTGGGCCCAAAATGTTGTGCCAGTGCCCTCCCAGGCCCCCAACTGGGTCACAGGGAAGGCAGACAGGAGGGTTCTTGGCCAGCTTCTCCATGGGCCTTGGGTCTGCTTACAGCTTGGACAGGAGACCCTGGACTCCGTGGGGTCCAGCCTAGATCACAGGCAAACCCACCAGAGGTCTAAATCAGAGCCTCAGCCAGGAACGAGGATCCATCCAGTGTCACAGTCTTGTCTTCCGGGTAGTGACAGGGGTGGGAGCTACAAAAGGAGTTTTCAAAGACCTTTATCTTGCCATCCCAACGCCATTTATGTGGCTCATGACCTATTTCCATGAACAACTTACAAAGTGAAGGTGGAAAGAGCAGGGACTGCTCTAAAGCTTATAACCAAATTGTTACTTATTGTCTAGTTTGTCTGCTGGCTCTGTAGCCCCATCACCAGTGGATGCCTTGGCAGTCTTTTGGGGATATTAGATGTAAAGCAAACACAGAATCTGCCTGGCCCTTGCCAGCCCCACTTCAGCTCTTGAACCCACTCCTGAGCACAGAACAAATGCAGGACCTACTCACAGTTGCTTCCCGGGGTTCAGGGAGCCCATGTCAATCTCCTGGTCAAATTCAGTGCGGAAGTCATCGAGTGTGCCGTCATCCCCAAAGGCCCCCCACTCCATGTTGATACACATCCGCCCCTCATCACCTTCCACCGTGTCAATGTGACGCATCTCTTCCATGTAGCAGGCGTTGCTGCCCGTACCTGGCCAAAGCAAGGGACTGTTCAGCATCTACCCATATCACCCTCTCCCCAGTCCCCACTTCCCTCTTCCCATTATCCTGAGACTGCCAGGGTGGCTGGAGTTCTTTATTGCAGGTTCCTGGGGCATTCTAATGTGGTACGATCCACTACCACCCCCAGTTCCACAAGTACTGGCTTAGCCCTCCACAGTGATAAACCATTTTCTTCTAATATGAAGTACAAAAGAACACCCAGGTCATGGAGTCCTCTTCTTTTTCCAGCCCACACACCCCCCTCACACTCACCCACAATGAGGGCAATTTCACAGTTTTGGTCATCATAACCACAGGTCATCATGGTCCCAACTGTGTCATTCACCACGGCCACAATGTCAATATCAAAGTCCTGGAGGGATGAAAGAGGTAGGGGGCTCTGACCTTCACCATCATAGGAAGGTCACACTCGCAAAGATGGAGAGAAAGAGTAACAAGACACACCTCAAGTGCTACAGGACTTTACTAGCCCTACTTGGAGCCAAAGGTCAGAACTGGAAATGAGGTTCAGATCCAATCTAACAGCAGCAGCTGGCTCCCCACCCTGCTTGCCCTCGTCATGGGGAGCTGCCTGGGGTCTAGTTTATATGCAGCACTGCATTGAGAGCACATCTTGGCATCAGTGTCTCCTTTTCTTTCTCTGTCCCTCCCTTCCTATAACCCTGTGACAAGACCTTTATCTTAACCTCTCCCTGCCCCATTCCACTCTCATGTCAGCAGCACCCCAACTTTCTGACTTGAAAATAAAATTCGGATCTTCTTCAAGTTAAGAACTAGGATTTTCTTGCACCACCCAGGTTAAGATTATTTATCCAGCATGCAATTTGAGGAGTCCAAAGACATCTAATATAAGATTATTGGTGTGATAGTCATTTAGCAATATATGCATGCCAAGGTATTATGAGGTACATTGTAAACACAGAGCTGTGTGTCAATTACATCTCAGTAAAATGGAAATAAAATTAAAAAGTAATGGGTAAACATACCAGGGAAGAAGAAAAGTTTTCATGCTGACTTGAGGATAAACTGGGAAAAGACTTCAGAGTGGACCACAAGAGGAATGTAAAGAGCCTCCAGACCTCACCTCCTGCCTCCCTATCCCCACCATCCCTACTCACCCCTCTTCTCTGGATGGCGTTCCGGATCAGATTAACCACATCTCTGCCTTCCACGCCACTGCACTTGAACCCCTTGGTCCATGAGACCAGGACACTCTGAAAAGGATCCAAGAATAAATATTGATTCCTCTAAAACACAGACCACTGATAATGATGTCCGCCACGGGCTAAACTGAAGTCGTGCTTGAATGTGTCTATTGCTTCCAGATCATCCTAGGAAGGAGCTACTCAGGTCAGGTCCCATCAAAAACCCAAGAAGGAGAGCAAATGAAAATGATTCCTTTATGATCCACTGCCCCCAAGAAGTGGAAAGAGCAGGCTGTAGAACTGCTAAACTAATATTTGTAGCCTCTCACCATTAACCCCAAGGTGTCTTTCTTTCAAAGATCTTTATCATAACACTTTAGATCAAAGGAGCTCTGGGCTAATTTCTCATTCTTGTTTCCCTAAGAAAGATAAAGACAATGCGCAATATATGTGGGGTTGCACATTGTCCTGCAAGGGTGATAAAGACACCCCCCTTATCTGATATTTCTTCACCATCCCCCAGACATACAAACACTCATCCAAAAGGACAGGACTCTCAGTACTCAAACCTCAGCACTGAACTGGCAGTGCCACCTCCAACGCCACAGCAGCTGGTGGCTCTGAGATCTTCCCAGTCCCCCCAGCCTAAAGAACTAAGCAACAAGAGTGTGCAATATCTTACCTCATCTAGCTTTGTCTGATGGCAGGGGAACGAGAAGGTAAAACCCAAGGGGAGCTTCTTGTCTTTGATTTGTAACTTCTCCATGAAGTTAGCCAGGCATTCAGCAATGTGGTCAAACAGCTAAGGACACACAACACAGACAATGAGCAGGGAAGCAAAAAGGGCATAGAGATCAAGAGTATGGACTTCTGGCCCAGAAACCTCGCTGGATGTGTGCAAGATATATAATCCCTCTGATATTTCCATTTGCCCATTTATTAAATAGGGGGATACCTATCCTTGCCCTCACAAAGTTAATGAAAGAAATTTTAAAAAAACATAGAAAAATGCATTATGCCTTTTCTGATAACCCTATACACACACACTTACACAGAGATGTATACATACACATGCACACATATATGTATATATAACCCTGTGAGGCAGGGGAAATCATAGCCAAAGTCAGGGCCCCCTGACATGGATGCACAGCTGGCTATTTTACCAGGAAGAGCAGCTCATCTACTGCCAAGAGGCACTTTAGTATTCCCACCTCTTGTGATTAGGGGAGAGTCTGGGACATTTTCTGCTGGCATTCTATGAACTAACTTAACAAAAATAAGTAACATTTATGTTTCTTCTCCCTTCTAGAAAACTAATTTCCTGGGGGCAATTCAAAGGACTTATCTTTGTTTTCTAACATCAAAATGGAATACCCAGGGAGTGGCTCAAACTAATTAGGGTTTTGTGGATAGGCAGTCTCACATTCGTGACCATGCTGACATGATCCACAGCACCCATACCTAAGAAAAAGCTGTATTCACAACAATCTAGCTTTCAATCAGCCCCAAAGCCCGCAGTCCCACGGCATCTTTCTTGCCCATTCAACATCCTCAAAGAGAAGCTGATGACCCTTCCAAATGTTTAGAGGCTGAGGTCACGGTCATTCTGGTACAAAAAATAAGCAGAGGCCAAAGGGACTGAGCAGATTCCAAGGGCCAAGTTGGTCTGAAGGCAAAATTTAAAAGCCAACTGGGTCAGGGTTGGGGGAAGAATGCTTTTCTTTTTTCTTATACAGGAGGTACAAGAACAAGGAAGATTCCACTAAACCAGGTGTTCCCAAAGTGTGGGAACATCTTAGAAATGCAAATCCTAGGGCTCTATTCCAACTAAATCAGAATTAGTGGGAGTGGAGCCCTCTAGGTGATCCTGATGCACTGGTTTGAGAACTAAACCACAAAAAGTGTTTGCATTTTCAAAGGAAAGGAGAGATTGGGGGGAGCAAGGTAGGCTGAGAGGCTTACTGGCTCCCCAGATGTCTGTGGTATATATGCTCAGTGGGCAGGATCCAGGAAGACAAGCTACCCCCTCTAGAAGATAGACAGCTCTAATTTAACTTCCAGCAGCCATCCTGTTCCTCTGTCTGATCATAGAATTATTTATAATTAATGGATTAATCATAGCTAATGCTGAAACAATCACAGCTGCCAAATTAATCACAACTGATGCTGAAACTCTCAATCTCCCAATCAAAACATTCTCAAGGGCAAAGTTAGGGCAATGAAAAGACCCTCTCAGAGGAGGATCACCTGTGCACCTGAGCCAACTCCTGTGCGCAAAGGTCAAGTATTTGCACATGTAAATAGGGTTTCTAGGTAAAATATTCAGTAAGTTCTGTTTTCTGCTGAAAAGTCGATCAGAGACAAAACTCGCAATATGGTGAAGCAAACTCCCAGCCCCTTTCTTAGTCAAAATGATTGTTAGTACATATAGTTTTTTTAATCCAGAAAAAGGAAGTTGCGGATGCTGTCCAAAGAGACACAGCCAATCATTACCTGTGCGGGTAAGGGGGGTTTTAGAAGGAGGAAAAGCAACTGCGTCATCCTGACTACTGCTCCCTCTCCAGCTGCATTGCCAACAGGGGGAGACAGAGGAAAAGTAGGTAGTGATGAGGTATTGAATAATGCGCTGCCCGATACAGTAACCATTCTGTCTCTATTTTTATTTTTTTAAATGTTTCCTTTTTTTTTTTTTTAAGATTTATTTATTTATTTATACAAGCACTGGGTACAGTCAGAAGCGCGGGAGGGCGAGAGAATTCACCAGAGCCAGAGCGGGGAGCAGAGCAGGCAGAAGGACCGAAGCACACTGCTGAGGGGAGCAGCGGGCGGCAGGAGAGGTCTGCGCGCCATGTGGGACCCTCCTCCAGTGGCCGGGGAGCAGCCGGGGATCTAACCCGCGCCGCAGAAGCTGCGGGCAGCCTTGCAACCCAGCGCTCAACCGCCGTGCCACCGGGGAGGCCCTGTCTCTATTTTTAATTAAATTTTTAAATAATTAGAAATTCACTTCTTCAGGTATACTTGCCACATTTAAGTTGTCAATACCACAAGTGGCTGGTGGCTACCAGGTGGTACACTGCAGACAGAGAACAGACCTACCATTGCAAAAAGTTTTATTTCCAGGGCCTCCCGGGTGGCTCAAGAGGTTAAAATGCAACCTATGACACTAGCGCAGCCACTGCAGCATGAGTTCGACCAGGGAGATACCCACATGGTACAGCAGACCTCTCCTGACTTGCCCGCTGCTCCCCTTTGCAGTGTGTTTCAGTAGATCTGTCTGTTCTGTTCCCCACTCTGTCTCTGGTGAATCCTCTCACCCCCCACACCTCTGGTCTGTACCCCAGTTCCTGTGTGTATAAATAAATAATTTTTTTTAAAGTTTATTTTCAGTAGTTAGAAAAACCTATACCTTTACCTACACCTCTTTAAAAGTGGTTAGAAGAACCTACACCTATATCTCTTTAAAAGTGGAGCACATCTGCTTCCATAATCAGAAGGCTATCTCCTTTTCTGTTAGTTTATGATGTAAGGACAAGATGCTGGGAAGAAGAGCTAACACATTCTGCCATAAAGAAAGCTCAAAGGGCATCTTTGTATAGACATTAGTTCCTTTTCCTTATTGGTCTGACAATCTGCTCATTCCTCTTCCCACAAGATACACTGAAAAATCTTAAGTGGTCCTATTACCATTTGTAATACCCTGCTCTTCAGTGGCAGATCAAGTGCTAGGAAACAGGTTCCCAGGGACTCACACTGCCCGCGGTTCACAGATCTTGAAAAGCCTTTACAGGTTTTGGGTTTGGGGATTTGGTTTGAACTTAGATTAATTTCACTTTTATAATCCATTTGTTTTTCTGTAATTAACAAATTGATATCTAAGATTCCATCCCCAGACCCAACCAAAAAGGGAGACGAGCACTTAGAATTCTACCACTGCAATAACAACTCTGAATTTCCTTCCATTTTAAGTGGCACACTTAATGTAGCATATAAGATGTTGATTTAGAATGATGCACACCTGAAACATATAATGTTATAATGCAATGTTACTTCAATTAAAAAATATATATATATAGGGCCTCCCCGGTGGTGCAGCGGTTGAACGCTGGGTTGCAAAGCTGCCTGCAGCCTCTGCAGCGCTAGTTCGATCCCCAGCTGCTCTCAGTCACTGGAGGAGGGTCCCGCATGGCGCGCAGACCTCTCCTGCCGCCCGCTGCTCCCCTCAGCAGTGTACTTCGGTCCTTCTGCCTGCTCTGCTCCCCGCTCTGGCTCTGGTTAATTCTCTCACCCTCCTGCTCTTCTGACTGTACCCAGTGCTTATATAAATAAATAAATAAATCTTAAAAATATATATATATAAATATATATATATATTAAAATATATATATATAAAATAAAAGCATTTCCTACCAGGTTTTTCTAGCAGTAGTTTCCTGCTGCTTTTAGACACACAGTATTATTTCCCTTTCTTGGGGTGAGGTAAGCACATATTTTCTTCTAGTTTTTGGTTTGTTTCATTTTTATATGACATTTTTTCCATTTATTCAAGATCTTTTGAATATCATAATAGTTTTATAGCTTTTTTCCAGGTGGGTTTCATAAATTTCTTTTTAATTTGGACTAAAACATTTTTTATGTATCCTGCAGCTGTGTGACCACCTCAATGGAGCTTAAGTCTCAGGGACTTAGCCTCCCTTGACCAATTCCGGCATTAAAGGAGGGAAAGGAAGCTTTACCCTCAGGGCCAGGCCCAAGTGCATATAAGGGGTCTAAAAATATTTCCAGGACAGGTACCCCTTCCCAGGAGGTAGTCAGGAGAGGTGAGAACAGTGGGCTAGAAATAGCTTTACACCAGTTGTGCTGGCAGGAACGTGTTCAGGGAGTCTCTGCATGGACAGACAGCAGCTAGAGAAGGGGCAGAAAGAACATCCCAAAGAAGGTTTCTAAACAGCAAGTGAAAGGGGAAAAAGTTCTCCTGGAACCCAAGAAAAGGGAATGATGACTGGACCTGTGGCCGTAACTCATTAACCAGCCAGATCTTCAGGTGTGGGGGCAGAGAGTGCCCCCTCTCTAGTCGGGTTCTCTTGTAGGAACTCTAAAAAGGGAGAGGCCACACACAGGATCTTATATTTGCAGAACCACCAGAGACCCTTTGGGGAGTACCTCCCAATCTGCAAATAGAAGCAGGTGGTCAGGATGCAGGGCAATCATGGTGCAAGGAGCAGCACACCCATAAGCCACATCGTGCAGCCTACCAAGTAGACGGATCCCCCCAGACCTGTGCAAACACAGGCTCTGGTCATATCAAACTGACTTTGTATCTCACTGCTGGCCCTCCCTACCCATGTGATCTAAGGCCATGTCAATCTTTCAAAGCCCAAGTCTACATTTACAAAGCCGAGATAACAAGACCAGACTCACAGGGCTTGAGTAAGGGTAAAAAAGGGGAAATCCCCACAAAGTGTGTCTGTCCACCCAGACACACAACAGATCATGAGTCAGCCCCAGCCCCTGATGACTGCCCATCCTTTTCAATACAAGGCTGAATTGAAGTGTTTTGGAGGGGGGAAGGGTAAGTGAGGAAATACCTGGTCATCCAGGTAGACTTCAAGCCTGGAGGGAAAGGACCAGAAATTTGATTCTCAGCAAGGAGCAGTGCCCAGTGCTCATGGCAATTCCACCCCTGATGTTTATCTTTCTGGCTATTACTGAGGATTCTCTCTTGGCTTTCACATTTCTTCTCCATTCACCCCTTTTATGGTATAGTTGTTGAGAACAACCTGACTCTAGAAGCCACTGAGGTATGAGGATAACTAAACATGATTTAGAGCCAACGTGGAGGCACGAAAAACCAACTGCAATGCCAGATGGGATAGATACCCCAAAGCTGGGTTTTTGGTGTTTTCTCAACAGAGTCTCATCCCTGTGTACAAAACCTCTTCTGTTTTAGACAGTCAAAAGGGAGACGGGCAGGTTTCACTGCCGTGAGATGCAATGGAGCAATCACGAGTGAAAGAGGGCTGTATGGGTGACCACAGTGGCTAGTGGAAGTGTCAGACCACAGCTGTATTCTAGGGGTCCACAGAGGGCAGATCTCACCACCACAGGTGACCAGCCACCTGACAGTGGGCTTTATATAACAAGCAGGGCATGCAAGCAGACCTCATAAAAGATGGCAAATCAGAATACCCCCTGCTGCAGCACATCCAAAACCCAGGGACTCAATAACATGTTCCCTGGTCCATTTGTACCTCTCATGACCAAGGTCCCCGAGCCCCACTTCCAGGCATGTAAGGGGACAAAAAGGCAGAGAGAGGCCAGGAAATGTGAGTTTCAAGAAAGGCCTCAGTCCACACAGGAGAAATGTTTACTTCTGAGGGGCATAGAGCCCCCAAGAGCACCCTGAGAGAAGGGTCAGACCTGGGTCCCGCTGCCTCGCATGATGTCCTCAGGGATGGCGTAGATCTGGTTCTTCATCTCAACAGTCTGGAGCCCATTGTCTGGTACTCTCACCCAAAGCACACGGAAGTTGGTGCCTCCAAGGTCCAGAGCCAGGAACTCTCCATGTTCTGCAGAGAGAGGAATGGCTAGTAAGTTCTGGGAAAAACAGCAAGACCAAGACTTAAAATTTATGAAGTCCCAGCAAAATCACTGGATGCCCCTGGATGACAGGGTGGCCAGTAGGTCTTACGTTTTTCTACACACATTTATTTATTATCGGATTCTTTTCCTCAACACTAAGCACTCTTATATTACATTTACAATTCGCATATGTGAGACAGTTTCACAACCAGTCATGGAATACCCACCTCCACACAAGGGCCGTGTTCCTAAGCGCCCTCAGCCAAGGCCCTATTGAGTTCTCAGGGCCCATCAAGCCCAGCACCAAAAGTCCAGGCCTCCATTTGTTCTTCATTCCCCCAGGTCACCCAGCACACTGCTACAGGTCTGTGAGCCTTCTGCCAGATTATGATCCTGATACAAAATTTACTTTTTAATATTTGCATATGATGGTAACAGTGTTCTACAGCAGGATGAGAGAGGCTCACGTGGGGTGGAATGGAGTCCAATTGGCTCTAAATTAAGAGGCCTAGGAAATAAGCCAAGTGGAGAATGCAGACCTCAAGGTATGTAATACAAGAGTCAGCTGTTTCACTCAACTGTTCCATTCAGACAAGCCACAGAGCTAGGGCAGAAGTGGGAGAGCAAAACTCCACAAACAGGTCAAGATCTTCAGGTGTCGCCCCTAAGGTACACAAGGAAGGCCCTACCTTCCAGGAAACAGGAGTGCAGACAGGAAACATCCAGATTCTAGACAACAATACTGCTGGCTAGTAGTCCATTGAATGACACAGAATGAAAGTGCTAAAAGGGAACAGGGGCCAGAGCCAGGGTTGGGCCCTAACACCACAGACCAGGGCAGAGGGGGAGGCGAGCTCACCCCTATGGCTGCCCCCTCAATCAGTACTGGCTCCATCAGACTTCTGCTGCTCTACCTTGAATCTTCTCTAAGACACAGGGTCATTTCCTGGGGGATTCATTTAACTGCATGTTTTTCAACATTTAGCCCCTTTCCCAATGGGACTCTGATGCTGAAATAAGGTAAAATGGATGAGAGGATGAGGGAAATACCCTGAATAAATAGGTCAACAAGGGTTTATTCTGTCCTCTGTAGCTCTAGCAATTTGGTCCTGAGAAAAGCCACGCTTCCCCAGTTCCCCGAGGGTATCACCCACAGCCCCTACAGTACAGGGCAGCAACTTGGTGAATATCACCCACCCTAGAGACAGTGGGACTCACCTCTACCTTGGTGGTTGGATAAATGGAGACTGGCCTGGGGCCCATATGACCTTTGTGAGACCACCAGCCACATTTTAACTGCAGCAATTTCCTGAGCCTCAGGCCTGGGAACATGGTCCCTCACAGGGTTGTCATGAGGGAAGAAAGAAAATAATGTACCTCAAGCACCCAGCACAGAGCCAAGAACTTAGGACATGTTCAATAAGTGCTAGAAACTTTCCATCCAGGCTCTTGGCAGACACAGCCTAACACCCTCCTTGAGTTTTCCAGGCCCAGTGTTACAGAGAGCACAGACTGACAGGCTAGGGGAGACTGAAGAAATCTGTCCCAAAACAGCCATTGAATCTGCTCCAGTGATTTCGGCATACCTCCTCAGAGGTACTAACTTTCCATTCCCTCCCTGGCATGTGGAATGCCCCCTCCACTAGCTGCAGTAGTTAGACAGCTAGAGTGACCTCAGACCCCTCTGGGGTGACTCTGCCCTCCCCGTGGCCACAAGCAACTATTCCAGGCACTCAGGTTCTGAGCCTCCCCTGTAAAAGGGAGCTCAGCCAAGCTGTATGGAAAACTATGTAGTAGTTGTCATGAGGATTGAAAAGGAAAATTCAAGATGAACTGGCTGCATCAGCACTCTGAAGCCCAGGATACATGCAGTCTGCTGAACTGGCAACAGAGGGGAACTGAGGCAACTGAAGCTGACCCTTGTTGGTCATGATTCAAGGCCAGTCCAGCTGGATTTACTAAGGAGCTCAGCTCCATCAAGAGTGGTGGTTTGGCTTATTTTCTGATGGGATGAAGGGAAACCACAAATAATAATGTGCTGTTGATAATTCCATTCCTAGGAAGGAATGCCATTCCCTGGCTTTCCTTTCAGATCTGCCAGAATCGACATTCCTCTGCATCCCTCCTCCCCAGCACACCCTCCACAAATATACAAGAACACAGCTACCATAGCCAAGGGCTATATTCCTTCCAGAGTCCAAAATCTGAGGCAGACTCAGCACCGTGTCTCCTGGAGCTAAATCCTAAGGTGACCCCTCAGGACAGTGAATCTCTTCTCCTAGTACCCACCTCCACATGAGAGGCCCTCAGAAAGAATGGTCAAGAGATGGGTGGGCAGACTGTGATTTGAATCTGACTCGCTGCTTCCCTGCCTGTGTGGCCTTCCCTGAGCATGTCACCTCACCTGTAGAGCACAGCTCACACTGCTGACTTTTCCTGGGGTCCTGAGGCTTGCGTGAAATACAGAACAGAATGTGAATATGCACATGGCAAGCAGTCAAGAAATGAAAGTACACAAGCCTCACAGCAGAGAGTCCTGGAGGCCCAGAGAGATTATTTTGCTGGATGATTATAGTTGAGATTTGAGGCAATATATTAAGGTAACATCCGTATTGTTTTTGTTTTGTTAAACAAAATATTTAAGTGCCAACTGTGGGATTTATATATGAGACCATCAGGTAAAGTGCTTTTTTTTTTAATGCTAAACATGCTGTTATATCTAGAAAATAATTTCAATTTTTTTAAATATAAACATATAAAATATAAACATCTGATTTTTTACAGGTTCAAACAATACAGAAGTGGAAAAGATAAAAAGCAAACATTTCTTTTTTCTCCACCTCCCCAAAATAACCATGAAAAGATGCAATTGTTTTATAAAGACAGTGGATACTATAACAGACACAGCCCCCAAAATATGGTTTGAATCATTGATTTTTAGAATGTGCATTTGGAAGAGATTGCCAAATTCGCTTCCTCGAGGTTCTCAGCAATTTCTACACAAACCAACAGGTGGATTTCACTCTCTTCATGTCCCTTGTGATTTGGAATTACTGTTTGCCATTTCCTAGGTCAAAATGGTGTCTCATTTTTTTTCACTTGCTTTCTTTCATTTGTGTAAGGTTAGATTCTGAATACTGACCAGCCTTTTGAATTCCTTTTTCTGTTCATTTCCTGTTCATCTCTTTTGCCTTTAAAAAAAAAAAATCTTCATTATTTTTTCAACAACGTAAAAGAGTTCTTTGCATATTAAGGAAAACAATTTTGTTGGTTGTGTATTTGCAATGACTTTTTTCCAACTAGGTGTTTGTCTTTCAGTTTTGTTCATGGTGTTTCAGTCACACAGAAATGTGTTTTATGTTCTCAAAATATTAGTGGTTTCTAAATTATTTCTTGTGTCTGTAGAAAGTCTGAAGAGGATTCTAAATGTCTCCAACTCCTTCTAAATATGGCCACCATCGTGGCTAATATAAAGGAAGCAAGATTTCACTATAGGATTTGTTCAAATATCAAGTCCATCTTCATGTGACTTTTTTGAAAAATGAAGCCCAGAAACTGGTCTGTATCGCTCTTGTTCCCAGAACAGAGTTTGGACTTTCTCACTGACATATGAATTATTATGGTAACAAAATAATGGAAAGACAGAAGCAGGTATGGGAGGATTTAGCTGACTGAAGGCTCAATGTGTAGATGTGTTTAGCAGATGAGAATTTAACTTCTGTTAAGTGATGGTCACTTTGTCTGTAAGCATCTCATTAATCCTCAACAACTTTGTCAGCAGTATATACCAACTTTCTGGATGACAAAACCCAGGCTCAGGTCAAGTAATTAAAACCAAGCTTCTACTCTCAGTCTGACTCTGTAGCAGCTTTGCACAGCAATGAGCAAAGAAGCTGCTCATGAAAAAGTTATAAACCTCAAATAAGAAATTCTTCAGTGACAATGCCAAAAACATAAAACTAGAGGTGACCTTCAACCTCCAAGCTGGCCTGGGTGGCAGAGGAAGTGACACTACAATTAAGAAGTTGAGTTACTTGGTTAAGGTCATGCAGCAGTAAATGACCCTGGGTTTGAATCCAAATCCATCTGACCCCAAAGCCTATGCCTGTCCTATTGCACCACACCCAGATATCTCAAAGTTCTAATTCTTAGAAGCTGAGGATTATCTGGCATAGAATCTGGGATGGGAGCAAATCAGATATAAAGTGGTAAAAACTAAAGCAAAGACACCCTAACCTTTATCAGTAACTGCAGCCCATTTCCTGGGCTTATTGATGGGCCAAGTGTCCTCAGACTGGAGCGGAAAGTGGCAGACACATTCACCTGGCAAGAGGAACTCAGGGCCTACTAAAGTTTGTTGGTGCAGCCTTTTTCCATAGCCACAAATTAGTGCCATCTTATATAATTATAGTGTACAATTTGCAAGCCCTTGCTGGTAACCCTCTCCAAAAATAGACAAGAGAAGGGCTATCAATCCTTTACTGAAAGAAAAAAGTATTCAAACAAGTAATGCTGGCTCACAGTGAAGAGGAATTGGCACTAAGAGTATAAAAAGTCAAGCCACCCTCCATTAAATTGCCCAACAATTAAGAATCAAGTTGTTCTCTCTGGAGTTTGCTGACTCATTTCCCATCCTGGACTACCATTCTAACAACTTTCAGTAAGACGTTATCAAATAAGGAAGGTCAGCAAGATAAGGATTTCAGTTTCTCCTGGGAACTAACCTGTCCCAGAGAAAGGCTAAAGAGGACTAAAATGGCATTTGACTAACTGCTAGAACATAAAAGTTACTGTCATCTTAGTTGACTTGGCACCAGTAGTGAATCTGAGCAGGCTCTAACTCCAGCATTGTTAAAACCATACACTAATGGTGGCCTGGTACCTGACAATGTCCCAACTCATCTTTGAGGGGTGAAAGGCAAGGGCCAATTGAATTTTACAACAGGGTCTATTTCCAATCATTATTAACTTGCAGCTAATTAAAATAGATAGCCACCTATTCATCTCATCAGGCATTTGGAGCAATGTGCCAACCAGCACACTACAGTGACTTGCAAACAGGTTTGGTTTGGTTTGGTTTTTGTTTGTTGTTTTTTTTTGGGTTTTTTTGTTTTTTTTAATTTTTAAGCAGCAGTGCCATTTCATCCAAGGCAAGTGTTCAAAAGTGGCAGTGCCCTGCCTGGTTAAGGATAGAGCCTCACCCCAGGACTTCATCACCACAAGTTCCAGAAGACCCTCATACCTTTTATTTTTTATTTATTTATTGTTGCTGCAGAAAACCTTAGGAAGGCACAGGCTGACTTGTTCCATGGAGTTAAAGACTGAAGAGCAAGGGAATCACAGCTGTTAGAAAAGGAAAGCATCAAAGAAATCTACCTGCCCTTTGCAGCTGCTATTCCCTAAACCTGGAATGGAGGCCCTCACTCACACACACAACAGATATCTATTTCTCTATATTCAAGGCCCAAATACTATCTGGTCTCAGGAAAAGAGAAAGCCCCCTCTGCACATAACCTCTCATACCATGCTCCTCACATTATGTGGTCATCATTTCCCTAGGCCACTGGGCTGTGAATAGGGCCAATTGTATCTTAGCAGCTTCTCCAGCAACTCCCTGGACCTCAAGTCCAGAGCTTGAGTGTGTGTGATGGGGGAAGGATTGATTAGAGGGGTGGACCCCACCTCAGGCAGGTACCAATCCAGGATCAGAGGCTATTGCTATCCTCTCCCCTATCTACCGCTAATGCCCCCGTGCCCCAGGCTCCTTCCTTACAGTCACCCTTGGGTCAGGATCTTCCTTCATCCCCACTTACAATGGGGCCTCATACCTGGCTAGCTGGACGCTGTTGGATACTTTCCAGCCAAGTGGCGGTCAAGGCACAGGGCTCCTCAAAAAAAAATTGACAACACAAGACTGCCAGGTCTTAGTGGATGGGTATGAGGTCATCAAGCTGAGCAACAGAGACATATACAGAAGTGTGGAAGTTCATCAATGACATACTGAGAGAATGGTATGTCCAGAGTGTCTGCAGCATATAACACTTGTGACATGGCCACAAGTCCTTGCAAAGGCCAAGGACTTCGGGTTTATAAGCAGAATTCCAAATTTGTGTTTCCAAAGGGGCTCCAGTAGCACCATAGAAGATACATCTAGAACCAGGGAGGCTAGTTTGGAGGCTGCTGTGACAGACTCAAGCCAAACAGTGATTAAGACCTGGGTCCCAGGGTGGTCAACCACCCCAGCTATCCCAAGACCAACATGGAACTTTCAGTGCTAAAACCCAGAGCAAGTCACAGATAACCAGGATAGCTTGTCACCCTAGGGCCATGTTAAATCCAGTCACTGAACCATTAGTTCTTCCTTGTTACCCAATACCCAAGACATGCAATCTTGACCCCTGAAGTCAAAGACACACATTCAAAATTTCACATCTAGTTTCTTAAGTCCCTATAATTCACTGCCCCTAAAGGAATCTGCTCCTAGCTACTCTACACTTGAAGAAACATTTTTGGGGACACCAGGTGATGGCACCATATGTTCCAATCTTCCTGCATAAAGTCACTCTGGATTGGAGGGGACTTTGTTAATTCTTTAGTTTTCAAGTGCTTGCTGGGACACCACAGTGGAGCACTCTAAGAATGTAAGGCATGAATTCCAATTGAGAGGACAACTAAAAAAGAAAAATGTCCAGGTCATGGGTAGGTAATCAGCAAAATAACCTTTGGCAGACATGGGTCTCAAAGAACGAATTTCCCACGTACCTGGAACCACCAATTACTACCACCTCTGGAGGCTTCTTCTTATGCTTCAGGATGCCCACTACTCCATTATTATAATATCAATTTCTACTCAATAACACAGGAATAAAGAAGTGACTTCATGTTATTAAAGTATCAATTCACACAGTCAGTTAATGCAGGTATCTGGCATAGCCAAGGAATGGGATAATCTGATCTCCTAAATGATTGGTTTTCAAACCATTTTAAGCAATGGATGCCCAATGTCAAAGTGTAGCAATAGATAAAAATGGAGCTGCTCCAATTGAAGGGAGGAACCAAGAATATAAATGCATTGTAAATACCCCCAAAGCTCCCAGCACACCACAAGAAAGCCGCCTCCTGGTACTTCTATACTCAGGAAATGTTTCCTAGTCTCCAAATGTGCCAGTCACAAGAGGTATTACAATAGCTCCACAGATGTGAAACCATTCTTCAAAAGACAAAAATAAGATTATATTTCAATATTGTAGAGGCATTGACTGTGTTAAGATTTCCAAGCAGGCAGACCTGCATTCAAATCCCATTTTGACAGATAATAGCTAAATGACTTGGGGTAAATGATTAGAAATCTGATAACCAGATTTTACCATCATTTATTTATTTTTTTAAAAGATTTATTTATTTATGCATACAATAGCTAGAGTACAGGCCAGAGGTGTGGGGGCTGAGAGGATTCATCACAGACAGAATGGGGAACAGAACAGGAAGATTGACTGAAATACACTGCTGAGGGGAGCAGCGGGTGAGCCAGGAGAGGTCTGCAGCGCCATGTGGGTATCTACCTGGCCGGGGATAGATCTCGTGCTGCAGAGGCTACAGACAGCTTCATAGGTTGTGTCTTAACCTCTTGCAACACCCGGAAGGCCCTTACCATCATTTAAAAGGGAAAAGTAATAACTCATCTCTAGCCAGCACCTTCTCCCCTTCACTTCCCAGGACACAGAGACACACATACAGTTTTTGGTCAAGATTCAATCCAACAAATGCATAACGTGTTTGGCACAATGCCTGGTGCTTGTAAATGTTTAATAGACTAGCTGCTATATATACATTTGTTATAAATACAATATTCAGTTTATAATGTAGGCATCAAATAAGCCCTCTTGTTAACCTGTGTGTATACTGGTTATTGCTCTATCTCCATTACATGACTGTTATCATAATGCTAGGCTACCGCGATAAGGGCTTCTCTAAGGTTTTATCTGCTTCTATATAACCTTTCACCAATCTAGTCTATCATATTGTGTGCCTGCTTTATACGACCCAGTATCATTCTGTAATCATTTCATCTGTGAAAGCAATATCTCCCCAGAACAATTTTCACTCTTCAAAGGCAGAGTGCAATGCAGCTTGGCACATAGCTGCTCCAAAGAGGACCAACGTTCCAACTCTGCCTCAGAGGGGATTCTGTTAAACTGGTTAAACTAAACAACGAGCCTGAGTTATGAATGGGAGAATTAATTCATTGGGTAGCAGTATGTGGGGTATATAAGCATAAAATACGCCATAGGTGATGTACCTAAGGGCCCAGACACTGGCAAACAAACCAAACCTTCTACTTTCTCCCATGTGACTTTGGGAAAGTTGCCTGATCTCTCTAAATCTAGTTTCTTTTTTCATAAACAGGGCTCATAGTGCCTACCACTGTGAGGATAAATAAAATCACTTGAATACAGTGCTCACCGGCATTTAGCAGCCCTGCACTATTTAAATATCATCATTGCCATCACCATCATCATTCCCTGCTCTCTAGGAAATTAAATCTGGCTAGAGGGTGGAGATATACTCACCTGTGACAGTAATTCCAATTCAGGGAAGTGTGGAATGGCCAATGAAGCAAACTCTTCATCTTACTCTGCCTTGTAAGACATCTATCTAAACACTCTAGTCAAGACAAGGGTGATAAAGACACTACAAAGATATTTACGTCTAAACTGGAATAGTTATAGATTTTCAGATGGGTTGTACTTGAGCTTCTTATTATAACTGTACAAAGCCAACTCACATTTATGATCTATTAAAAAACATCACTCAATTTGTTCTACAAATGTCTGTGCAGCAACATTGGCCAATGTAAACTATAAATTTTATGGTCACAGTGTCAGGACTACATTAAAGTCCCAACTCTGCTACTAACTGGTCACAGGTGACCTTGGCAAATACCATTCAATCCTTGTTTAGCCTCAACTGCCTTATTTTTAAATCAGGAATGTCTTTCTTGTAGCATCTGCATGGAAAGTAAAACAGATTATTTATGCAAATAGGCTAGCGCAGATTATGTATGTAAATAGGGGCTCATCAAATGGTGTCAATTATTCCTGTATTTTCTCTTGAGATGGAAGTGCCCCTCTGTAAGTCAGGTCTCTGACTTTGTGGAGAGACCCTGACAGGACTGTGTCTGGAGCTGGTACTGCTGTCACATGCAGGTGAGGACTGCCTACATAGAGGTTCCTGGCAGATACAAATGAATGATTTCTTTACTCAACTCTGCACTGCAGGGAGGGGTACAGACAAGACATACTGGTGAAAGAGGAACTCCTCACACATTGTTGGTGGGAGCATAAAATGGTTCAACCACTTCAGAAAAAAAGATCTAGCCATTTATTATAAATTAAGCACACACCAAACTCTGTGATTCAGCAATTCCACTCCTAGTTGTTTACCCAAGAAATTAAAAACATGTGTCCACAAAGAGACTTGTGCAAAAAAAAAAAAAAATTAAAGATATATATATATGTTTATAGCAGCTTTAGTCATAATAGGCAAAAACTGGAAAGAGCTCAGGTGTCCACCAATATTCATGTTACATAGGATTCCAATCACACCTTGGAATCAGCAACCAAAAGGAATAAACTACTTATACATACAACATAAATAAAGCACACACATTAGGATGAGTAAATGAAGACTTGTATGAAAAGGAAATGCTGTAAGACAGTATTTATTGGAAGTTATAGAACAGGCAAAACTAATATGCATAAAAATTTTAAAACAGACCCCACCCCACCCCCGCCCCGGGGGTTAGGGACAGGGATTTCCTGGGAAGAGGCACAAGGGAACTTTCTGGACTAATGATAATGTTCTTTATCGTGGTGGGGTTGTATTAAACAGGTGTACGTAATTGTCTACTCATCAGACAATACTTAAGATTTGTTATCTCACTGTATATAAATTTTAAACAAAGAAAAAAGTAAATATAGGACTCAATTTAATAAGCTACATACTGAAGTTTTACAATTGAAATAAACTGGTTTCTGCAACTTACTTGGTAAATGCATCAGATAAAACACAATGAGCTGATAGATGGCCAGAGTATGATAAAGCCAGTCTAGTAAAATACCAGTGTAGAACCTAGGTAGCCTATATGCATGTTCATTATACATTTCTTTCAACTTCTTTAAATTGGAAAAAAAAATCCAGAGCATTTTTTAAACATACCCTGGCAGACACCAAACTTAATCACCTGATTAAGATATTTTTGAACCATACATGTATGGCCCAATTATATAATTTCATTTGCATCTGTGCCAACCACCTTTCTTCACACTCAATGGTCCACAACATCTATGAAGTGCAGGTATTTTAGAATCAGCTCCCATGAGGCTTGGTGGCTGTTGACATTCCCTTCCTTCTCACAGAGAACTCAAATCATGACCTGGAGGTCATTTTTCTTTAATATAATGGAGATTCTGTCATAAATGGGAGAACTGAAGCCAACTGAAGCCTCCTGAAATCTCCCCATTTTCTATCAGGACTTTAACATTAGACGGGTGGGATATGCAGAGAAGAGAGCTGGGACCTGGTCCTCACTCCATAATGCAGGGCCTCTGGCTGATGGGAGTGACCCTCATACCTGCTCCCTCCAAAAGAAAGGACCTGGGAGGCTTACTTGCTTTCTTGGTAAAACAGGTGCTGGGCATGCCTCTTGCTGTGGCTCACCGCAGCTGTGTGGAGCTGTATTTTTAGCACACATGAGAAGGTCATCTGTTCAATTCTCCCCTATAGTCTCAATTAGCCAACCCCAGGAGGTTTCCTCTTTTGCAAATGAGGAAATGCAGGATCAGGGCATAATTGAACTGCTCAAAAGCAAACAGCTTGAATTTAACCCCATTTACACCTAGCGTTCTCATCCTCAATCCTCACATGGAACTACTTCTCAACCCTGGCACTACATAGCCAATTTTGCAATGCTAGTCTAGGACCAGACTGGGAGGGGGTCATTTAAAGCAGCAGCTTTCTATATAACTAAAGGCTGGAAAAGAAATGAGTGGGATCCTGACTAAAACCCTTTTTAAATTTACTCTCTTTAGAAAAGAATAATAGATTGGGTCACATTACATTTAAGAATAAACATTGAGGGCCTCCCCGGTGGTGCAGCGGTTGAGCGCTGGGCCTCTGCAGCACCGGTTCAATCCCCAGCTGCTCCCCGGCCACCAAAGGAGGGTCCCAAAAGGCGCGCAGACCTCTCCTGCCGCCCGCTGCTCCCCTCAGCAGTGTACGTCTGTCCTTCTGCCTGCTCTGCTCCCGGCTCTGGCTCTGGTGAATTCTCTCACCCTCCCGCGCTTCTGACTGTACCCAGTGCTTGTATAAATAAATAAATAAATCTTTAAAAAAAAAAAAAAAAGAATAAACATTGAAATCTGTTTCAATTGTATATAAATATCTGTGTTTGTTTCTTGGCATGAGTATGTAATACAGAAAAGCTAGAAAGTCACTGATTTAAAGATTAGGTCCCTCTAGATTAGAAACTTAGATCAGAGATTTACTTTCCCAGATTAGAAAAGTAGCACTGGAAAGGACTGAGCTGAGAAAGATCAGCATTGAGCAGACACCACTAAAGTAAAGTTCTCTTGCTTTCTATGGGAGAGCCGCTGCGGCCAGCAGCTTCAGCCACAAAGCCCAGACCGACCTGGGTCAGGAAGCAGATGCATCAGCAAGGCCCAGGGTCTGCGTGATCACATCCAGGAGAAAGGCCAGCAGTCCCTGCACGAAAGTGCGCCCTCAGTCTCCTGTCTCAGCACTTTACTGGGATACTAATAACAAAGGAGAATTTCCACTTTTGACAGCAGGACTTTTCTATTGAATAGTCATCAATCCTCACTGCTAACATGCCATAACTCATAGTCCGAACTGACAAAAACTAAAATTGCTAGCCTTGATGTTGACCACTTTCAATTACATTCCCTCACATTCCTCTCCCAAATTCCATTTCCTTTTCTGTCTCCAAAAGCTACTCCTATCATTTATCTTCTGTACATTCTCCAACTTATGTCCCAGTAATTTTGTGATGTGTGTGTATCCATAAACAATATACAGCTTTGCTTTGAGGGCTTTTTTTTAAAATCTATATTCAACTACTGAGGTACATGTTCTTCACTCATTGTTTTTCAGATATATAAATATTCATATATGTTCACTCATGCAACTGTGCTGTATAGTATTCTGTCAAGTAGCTATTCCATAAACTGTTTCCAATGTGCAGTGTTCCAAGCAACACTGTTATAAACATACTTAGGCATGTCTCCTTGCGTTCATATTAGAGTTTGTTGAAGATATAGTTGGAAGCAGAATTGCTGGGCTGTCAACCCACACATTTCAGCTTTACTAGTTATTGCCAACTAACTAATAACAACTATCAGTAATTTGGTGTATATACTTTATATACCAGTACACACACACATATATAAATGACTTTACAAAATATAGATATATCTACTTCATGTTTTATACTAGGTCACAGAGGACTGCTTTCTGCACTAACTAATCAGTGTCCAGCTGTGGACTTTGTAAAGGTTTTAAGAATTTTCTTAGTGTGTAAATACACTAACACACTAGCTCTAGTACACGGGCAGATCAGGCTGAGACTGCCAGATACACATCTGATTTTACAAAGAAGAAGAGGCTGAGTTCCAGAGAGCAGGGGTGAGGAGCTGGCCCACAAGCCCCCAGCCAGTGCAAAGGAAGCAGGGCTGGGGTCTGGGCTTCCTATAGTCTGTCTACAGTCCTCAGGGGCACTTGCTCTGCTTCAATGAATAAACCATCCCAATACATGCTATTCCTTTTCCACGCCATCACCATTTATACAGTAGAATTTGAGGTTACAAAAAGGCCCCCTGGGTATCGCAAAAGTGTAAAAGGAGAAAAGGGGTCAAGTCCTGCCCCAGACCCTTCCATCCCAGAACCTGCAGGATCAGCCTCTGGTTCCTGTACTCAGTCTAGGTAACTCACATTCAGAGGCCAAATGCCTACCTATGCACTTCAACACAGGGCAGAGATGGAATGCCAATGCTCCCAGGGCGCTGGCCTGAAGTCAGGGAAGGAGACTCAATGCCGCACTGTGCAGGGCTGCAGCAAACGTCAAGAGGCAGAGAGAGATCTCAGTGCCTCTGATGTCATGAAAGTAAGGAGAAGAGGAAACTGCCTGTCCCATACCTGGTTCTTCCCAACAAACCGATCCACCGCCTGTAATACAGGCCAGATATACAGACAACCCCACTTCAAAACAGTTCAGCTGAGCGTGTGCTGCATGTGGCCACACACCTGCCACAGCTCCAGAGCAGCCTTGATACGTGGCCCTTGGCATAAATGAGCATGAATCCTGACTCAGCCTCTCATTAGCTACATGATCTTAGGTAAGTATTTGACTATCCAGCTTCAAGTTCTTCATCTTTAAAAAAATGTAGATAAAATCTACACCTACCTTAGAGAGTTTTGTGAAAAGTCAAAGAATTACTACACTTAGGTGCTCAAAAAAGCTCTTAGTCCATACGTATTTAGCAAATATTTAGGGTACTTGTTTATTGCTAGTGCATGAAATAAAGACAAATTATCTGGCTAATTGGGGAGCTAGTAAATTTATCAGAATGTCAAGTGGGAACAATAGAAGTGGGCATGGTCAGAGTCAGAGGGAGTGACAGGAACAGTAAATGTGCCTATCTAAAGGACACAGGAATTGGACCCAGGCCCCTCACTCAGCTCAAAGAGCTCTTTGAAGGACTGAGACTCACACACTCAGAGAGTAATGCAGAGCAAGGTCATACCCTCTGGGTCCAGGCTGAGTGGCCAGACTTTAGTAAACAAAGACTTATCTTAGGAATCTATCTTAGAAAGATGCCAAGTCTTGTTAGGATAGACCAGGCCCCTAGAGGTTCCCGCACAGTAAGGCTCAAGGACACAGATATGCTGCAAAGACCAAGGCCATCTGGTGCCCTCCCCCACCCCCAGTTCATGACTTTTCTGCATCCGTACCAGCACCAGCACCAGCATCAGCAGGCTTCTTGGTGTTTTTGGCTGCCTCAGGCTCTCAGACTCTGGTTCCAGGTTCTTCTACTGCCCTGCAACTGCCCCTTGCACTCTTTCTCCCATCCTTTAGATGTGGTAGCTGTCCCCCATCCCCCACCTCTCAAGGCCCCCAAAGGTACCCCTCATTTCTAAAATGGAGCATTTTATGAGGCTTAAACAAGACAAGCTATGTGAAAACGGTGACACAACTTGGTTCCTTTTCCCTCTCTGAAGATGTTACCACCACCAAACCCCCTTCCCAGGGAGCCGTGCTCAATACCCTGGCATCACATTAGTCCTCTCCCTGCCCTGTCCACTGTATCTCACCAGGACCCCTTTCTGTGCTCTACCAACAGCCATCACTGCCCCCTTCCACGCCACATACTGCTGATAGTATGCATTTCCAAGACAGTTCTGCTCACATCCCTCAAAATTTTCCAGTTACTCCTCAATGTTTACTGAAGAAAGACTATGTTTTAGGCTTACATGCAAGGCCTTCTGTAATCAAGTCCCAGTCAACTCTTCAATTTTAGTCTCCACCATGGCCCTTTTCTCTGGTTTGATTAAATCACTTGCTGGCTATGTCTTGAAATAAACACACTGTGTCCAAACAAGGGAATTAAACAAGCTTAACAAACTCTCAGTGCACAACTTCAGAGCTTTTACTATCATAACGTGCATACCTTAATGTGCACTGAGCTCTTCCCACACTCCCATATTTGAACTCCTCATTCTCTTTTTATGGAAGCTTTATGAAGTTCAAGAAACAATCTAGGACAATCTGTATCACACTGTTTCTCAAGTATGTCTGCAGAATGGGCCAGTTAGGAGGTCCAGACAGGAATTTCCATGGCCTATGGCTGTGACCATATTAGTCATATTTACTAGGACCAAAAAATCCCAAACTGAGCCAAGCCACCTTTCTCAGCACATGGATGGAAAAAAAAAAAATGGGTGACGGCGTTGGTTCCTAAGGTTTTGAAAGCAAAAAACTTCACTGACATATCCTTCTTTGGATCCCTGAGCAAAGCCACCCAAATCCGCCCCCTGCCCCCCCCAGCCAGAGGAATCAATGGAGCACCCAGAGCTAGCTCCCCCAGGCACAGTACCTGTCCCATCTGGAGTGGACCTTACAAAGGTGGGCAGCATTTTTACTGAGGCAGTGGGGTGGGTGTTGGCTCCAAGTCCCTTCTCCATTTCCTTGCGGAACCGTTTAGAGATGTCTAGAAGCTGCTCATCAGAAAGGCGCATATGGTAGAGATACTGGTCAACCTGGAAGAGGTGGGAAACAAGAGTGGAGACCTATAGGTTAAATATATTACAGTGTATCTGTGTCATGGAACATCACTCAGCCCTCCCACAGAAAAGAATCTGTTAAGTCTGTACATATTATTAAAGGCCATTTAACAGGAATTGGACAGGACCTTGTCTTTTTTTAAAAAAGCAAAAAATTGAATTTAGAAAAATTGGTTTAATTTTATTTCTAGAGCATGGTGAAGATCAGGAAAAAGACATATTTGGGGAGAAGAGAGTTCTTTTCAGAAAGGTTGAGTTTCTAAACCTGTGGCAACCTCCCTGGAACTGGAGTTCATTATTGAACCTCCTATCTTGTTCCCCCTCACCTCCCAAGACAGTCATGTCCATTCTAGCGCCACTCAGCGCAGCCAAGCAGCCATCACCTCTTGACCAGACATATACAATCCCTAATTCTACCTTTACCTCTTCCATCTACTTTATACTCTGAGCCAGGGTCTGCTACTCCCCTGCTTAAAACCTTTCCATGACTTCCCATAAGAACCAAACCCAAAATCCTTCCAAGGTTCTGTATGATCTGGCCTCTACTCACCTTCTCATTGCATTGATGGCTCCCCATTCCTTGTAGTCTCAACTGCCCTTGATTCAGTTCTCCAACTCACCCTTCCCTGACTTAAGCCCACTCACACAGGCTCTGCAGAAGGCAAGCACCTCCCTTTTGGTGCAAAGAGAGACAAATCTCTGGTGATTGCAGATCCAGAGAAATTTTAATGGCCTCAGCAATATCCTGTTTTGTTGTTGTTGTTGTTGTTGTTTTGTTGTTTTTTTTAATGTACTTTTTTTTTTTTTAAAGATTTATTTATTTATACAAGCACTGGGTACAGTCAGAAGCATGGGAGGGTGAGAGAATTCACCAGAGCCAGAGCTGGGAGCAGAGCAGGCAGAAGGACAGAAGTACACTGCTGAGGGGAGCAGCGGGCAGCAGGAGAGGTCTGCACACCCTGCGGGACCCTCCTCTGGTGGCCGGGGAGCAGCCAGGCATCGAACCGGCGTTGCAGAGGTTGCGGGCAGCTTCGCAAGCCAGCGCTCAACCACTGCGCCACTGGGGAGGCCCAGTATTCTGTTTTATATATGCAGTGACACCTGGGCTGGCCCAAGAATGCTATCTCATGGCTTATGCATCTCGGTGCTAATGTTCAAAGTTCAGGGTCACCAGACCAGAAGCCAATGCCAGGCCAGTTCTGGGAATAATTTAAGATGTCATCGTAGGCAATAGCACTAACAGTAAACCCTGATGTGGCACTAACAGTAAACCCTATCCTCAACCATCATACTGTATTAACTCATTTACTCCTCACAACAGCCCTGTGAGGGAGGCAATATTTTTTCCTCCACTCTACCAAAAGCAGTGTGCCCAAAGTCACACAAACACAAAAGGTCAAACCCCCTCTGTAGACAGCAGCGGGTCTATACAGACCAAATGGCAATGTAGTACATTCAGGCCTTTAAAAGGCCAACTTCTATTCCAGCCATTCCCCAAAACAGAAACAAAGCAACAAGCTGAGGGCATGATCCACAAGGCTGGCAGGCAGGTTGGAGAGTAACAGGGGCTTCAGACATGTCTCCAAACACTGGCATGAGTTTAGACACATGATAGTATTGCAACTCCCACATGACTGCTTTCCAGAGAGAAGGAAAGGGCCAGGAGCCTCACACTGCCACCCCCACCTCCCATGGATGGCCCTGGATGTTGCAAAGGAGGCAGGAGAGCTCCTGCAGAGTGGACAGAGCCTGTACCACCTTGCACAGACACTCTTGGAATATGAGCGGCACACACAAAAACGAAGTGGTCACAATTCCACAGTAGCCATTCTTAGTGTAACATCTGTGTTTTAGGTGCTACAGTATTGACTGGAAATCCAGCCAATATTTCTTATTCTAACCCTCAAAGAATTTAACAAGTTAAACAGCCCAGCCTTTACTCGAGTCATGTTGCCCTTATAATCATATTTTAGTGTTCAATGACAGGTGGAAACGATGATGATGATAATTACAATAGCTAGACAATTACCAAGCCAGACACCATCCTATGGCTTTACTAACTTGACCTCATTGCCATTTTGCAAAACTTCTAAATCCCTTCGACACTCAAACCCCTACGGTGGTGAGAAGAAAAGCTAGGGTTCAAACTGAGGTGTATCTGGCTCTAAATTCAAGCCCTTGGAACAAATCCGCTTGCTCATGTTTTATTGAATGACTCCAAGGGCTTGGTTTCCTCTCTGTCACGTGAGACCAAGAGAAAGGATATGGAACAGCTGTAGGAAATGCAGGTATGTACATCTGGATCCAAACTTCCCCTCTTTGACAGCATGATGATGTATTCATCCTGAGTTTATTAGGGACACTCAGAAAGGGAGGATGAATTCTCTAATGTCATAGCCTCCTAAATACACCACAGGGGGCCCCCCTAGCCCTGGCTGGCACTTGTGTGTTGGGTGAAGGGTGGCCAAGGGAAGCAGAAGTCAGAAACAAAAAGCAGTCTCCATACAAAGACAGGTTTTCCTGGCTTGGGGAGGAAGTGAATGCACTTTGCAGAATCGTGCCAACTTTATCCCCGAGGCAACTGGGGGGATGGGGGAAGCACCAGGTCCAAAGTCATTGGAGAAAGTCATTTAGGAGATACCAAATGTACACGGGACAGTAGGCCATTTCTTAACCCTACTTAGTCACTTGGGTTAACAAAACAGAGGTGGTTCCTCTTTGATTGTTCCTTCTCTCTCTGTGGTGGGTGTGTGGCTTATCACACTGGGCTATTTCTCTTTCAGTCTCTATCAGGGAGGAAGAGGGGGAGAAGGGGGCACTCAAGTTGGGGAGACAGGCAGGATGGGAACAAAGCCAAACTGAGGTGTGAGTTCACCTGCCTGAGGGAAGGGTGTGTATTAAAGAAAGAGCAGTTTTAGGACATCTATTTAGCAATCTTGAAAAGATTAGGACTTCCTTATTGGGCAATTTTGGTCAGTTTCTTTCTTTCCCTAACACTCCAGTCTGATATGCAGCTTCCTCTACAGAATTATGGGAAGATCCTGGAGAAACTCTAAACAGAAATTAACCCCATCCTCCTCTTGAAACAAAACAATAACCCAAATGGAAAACTCATCTCCTTAAGTGCCCACATGTTCTTCCAGACTAACACTCACAAAGAACGGGAAACTGAAGCCAAGCAATGATGCAAGGAATGCAGGAGCAAAAAAGGTTGCCCTCATACGGACTTCACTTCAGAATGTGCAGTGGTTCGCTGAGACAGCAAGCCCCAAACAGATATGGGAAAACCCTGAAAGCAAAGGCCTGGAGAGGAGAGCCAAAAAGGGACCTCAAGCAAAGAGGTTAAGAGACTGTGTCAACCAAGGTCACACAGTTGAGACTACAGTTGTCAGAAATTATAAATAATCCTACTGCTGGTCCAGAGGGTCCATCTCATCTTGCAGGCCAATTCCAGCTGAATGACAAGTGACCACTGGCTGGATCCTGGGGCCACTCTATCTGGCTCCATGGGAAAATGATCCTGACCATTTCATTATTTATATCTAGGCAAGCACAACATTCCAATCTGAACAGTTTGTTCTATAAAGCACTATAAATGCTACCTTGAATACTTTACGAGGTTTTAAAGAGAAGTGTGAAAGCTTAAATTTCAATGTCTAAATCTATAAGATTCATATCATCTAATTCCTGAATCCCTGACCACTACTGGGACCCCAGTTTTTTCCATTTTCTGACCATTATTGAAAGCCAATTATATGCAAAGCACTGGAGTGAAACTGGTACAAAATTTTATTTTTTTAGATTTATTTATTTATTTGTTTGTTTATTTATTTATACAAGCACTGGGTACAGTCAGAAGCGCGGGAGGGTGGGAGAATTCACGGGAGCCAGAGCGGGGAACAGAACAGGCAGACTGACGAAATACACTGCTGAGGGGAGCAGCGGGCGGCAGGAGAGGTCTGCGCACCAAGTGGGACCCTCACCTGCGGTCAGGGATTGAACCGGTGCTGCAGAGGCTGCAGGCAGCTTCGCAGCCCAGCTCTCAACCACTGCGCCACCAGGGGAGGCCCAGTACAAAATTTTAAAAGAAAAATTCTGGAGCTAGATTGTGGTGCTGCTGTCACAACAATGTGAATGTACTTAATGCCATTGAATTGTATGCTTTAAAATGGTTGCAGTGGTAAATTTCATGATATATATATATATGTATATATCCACAATTAAAAAGAACATTACAGGAAAACTCAACTCATATTACAGATGCAATAAATGTCTCTGAAATGGAGGCATGGGTCTGAGCAGATAAGAAAACTCCATGCAAGACAGACCACAGGAAATATCTCGCATGTGAGTAAATGATCTGTGAAACTGGCATTCAGGGAAACTGTTTTCTGAGCTAAGAGCATACGGCAGGTCCATTTCATTCATCAACATTTATTTTAACATTGATGAGGGGAAAAAAATCCCAGCCAACATTAACACTAAAACAAAGTTCTCTGAAGACCTGGTTTCAGTATGTTGTTTCTCTCCTAGTCATAGTTTCCAAGAACATGTGAATGACATTAAGTGAGAACTTACTGTACATATACAACATGTGTGGCTTGGTGGATGTATGTTGACCTAGAGACAGTTGGAAGATCGTGTAAAATGGTTCGGGAGAAGTGAGCAAACCTAAAATCCTGCAAGGTGACGAATTCTGGATCAGAAAGCTACTTACCTCACTGCCTTGCTCTGGCTCTCTGACTTCTATTAGTATGACTCTCAGTCCTATCACTTTTTATCAAGGGATCACAGGAAGGGAGGATCATAAAGATTGCCCCACCATGGATGATTGCTTTGTTGTTCACTGGCCAATCAATTCTCTGTGGTCTAGTGTCAGGAGAAAGTCTGGCTGCGCACGTTCACTGTGCTTCCTACATGGGCCAAGGAAAATTAGGCCAACTCCAAAAGAGTTGTCCTTTTGCCTTCACTGTCAGGAGTCTCAGAGCTCTAGCCTCAATCCAGTAAATTATCTTTAGTCCCAGTTTTTGGGTTTTTTTTGTGTGTTTTTTTGTATGTTTTTTTGTTTGTTTGTTTGTTTTTGTAATAATCCCTGTCTGTTCCATGACTCTTGTTCTAGAAATTCTTTTACTGCAAGCTGAACCACATTACCTAATCCTTTTGGTAAGCAGATAAATAATACACAATGGAGCAATGCTCATCAGTCATCCTTACAGGACACACCCTCCTGGGAGAGGGTGAATTCAGTGACTCCACAAATATAAGCATTAGGGCCAAGGACACAAAGACACCTGACTCCAGCTGGACTTCCTTTCTCCCATCTTTGGATATTTCTAATTTAGTACCTAGCATCCTCTCTCTCTCTCTCTCTCTCTCTCTCTCTCGGACCTGCCAGATGAATACTAGTTTTAGCTTCTAATAGATTCTCAACAGAACAATTGACTGAATGTGGGCTTCCCCAGCACTCAATCGGGACATGGGTATATTAGGCCACGTCCAACCTGACCTCCTTGAAAGAAATTTAGGAAGGACCTCTCCCTCTTGAAAGTGACGGTCTTTAACTAGATTCACCTACTTTAATTCAAAATAGTGTTGTGGGACAGAGGCAGGGATGATCTACAGTAATAACAACACACCACCTACCACCATAAGGAACATATATAGAAGAAATCGCAAGATAAAATGTTGGGTGAAAGAAGCAAGACACAAAAAGGGACATTCTGAGCCCACTTATATTAAGTCCAGACACAGACATATGTTGGTAGAAGTCAGGGTTGTGCTACACTTAGTTGGGGTTAGTGCCAGTGGCTACTGGTAACAACCTGTTGCTGAATCTAAGTGGTAGTAACCTGATGTGCTGTTTCCTATGTATATTATACTTTATTCCTATGTATATTATACTCTATTTTGTAAAAATAGAGAGGGAGAGAAAGAAACAAAAGCAAGGCACTGACTAGCCCCTAGTCTACCCAATACACATGGTCAGAGGGTCAAAGGAGATCAAAGTCAAAAGAGATCAAACCAGAGGAGAAGGTCACAATGTAAACACAACCACATGTAGCCTTTCATCGACTGAGCTAGCTCTTGAGTTAGTTTCAAAATGAATTTCATATTTTTGCATCATTCTTTTGCTAGTGTTTTACCATAACTCTTTGAAAGGAAACCAAGGTTTAGAGAAGCTTCCCCAAAACCACAGGTCAAGTCCCTGGCAGGACCCACCATATCCAGGGGCCAGCAGAGTGCTCTAATCTGGGGCACAGGTGTCCCCATATGGGGAAAGCCAGACAAGTGTTGTCAGCGACCTCATTAGTAATAAAGCCTTCATAGACTTCTCCTGGGAGGACCAAGGCTGTGCAGAGAGCAGCAAGTTTACCTTGTAAAGGTTCAAGGCAAAGCCAGGTGTTTCTGATAAGAAATTATAAAGAAAGAAACCGATCTGCCAAAATACTTCCTTCAGTGGGAACACAGAGGGCCCTCCCTAGGACCAGTGCACCACCTTGGGGAGAATCCAGCTCTGAGGCAGGAAGGGCGCGCTCACAAGCCTGGGGTGGCAGGTGAGTGTGGAGCTGACCTCCAAGGCTCAAAGGCTCAGGCCACTCCTCCAGGATCCTGTTGCACGGTCCTGAGTCACAGGGTTTCCTGTTCTTCCAGTTCTGCTCTCAGCCACGGAGTTACAGCCCAGCAGGATTCAGGGAACAGCACCCAGCAGGGCTCCAGGAGATGGGCATTGGGGATGCCCTTCTGGGGATGCTCCTGTCCTCAGACATTTTGTCCCAATTGCGGGGCAGCAGTGCAAGGGACTAATATCCCAGATGTGCACAGACCCTGGCACAGTTCATTTACCAACAGACATTGATTGCACATACCAAGCACTCAGGACATTTAGATAATGGAGGCCTCAGTCTTTGCCTGGAAGGGGCCCCGTCTACTGGCTGGTGGGAGGTAAATATATCAACAAGTAATTACAAATTTAAGGTGAGGGTAGATAGTAGGCAGTTTCTCACAGTAATAAAATACAGATTTGCAATCATTTAAACCATGCACATCAATACCAAGAGATATTTATCTGGAAATATAGAAACATGTATGTGTTGATTCCATGCCTAGAATGTTCCCCTCCTCTGGGGAATTCCCACTTGCCCTTCAGGGCCCAGAGGGAATGTCCTCTCCCCAAATCCCTTTCCCAATTCCTGTGCCAATGATGCCAATGCACTCTTGACACCTTGGATTTCTTGTCCCCACTGATCTGAGGGGACTAGAGGCACTGCACAAATGAGCCTGAAAGGACACAGGACTGAGACAGAGGAAACATGTTCCAGCTCTAGGGTCTGCCCAGTGGAAGCAGAGACTGGTCCCTTTGTACCTGGTACTTCATCTGTAAAATGAAGGGTTTTTTGGCCTAAACATCCCAAAGGTCCCTTCCTAACCGATACCTGACTCATCACCCCTGAAACTGCAATATCCACATTCACTGCCCCAGGAAGCCCCATGCTGGGGTGAGGGCCTGGGGTCCAGAGTCAGGCTTCCTGGGTCTGAATTCTGGCTTTCCCTTGAGCAAAGTTCTGTCCCCATGCTGTGTTCCCTCCCTGTGCCTTCATCTGAATGATCAGTAATAACTATGTCTAGCCTGGAGGTCTGCTTGAGGATGGCCTAGTTACAGGAGGGTACTAGACAGAGTCTAGCATTTAAGACACACTGCATGTGTTTGTGGTTTTAAGACCTTTGAGGATTAAAGGGGAGAAAGGAGTCAATGAACATGGCTGGAAGGCTTCACAGAAAGGGTTGAGAAAGGAAAATTTGGGAGGAAACAGGAAGCAGGGGGAGGAAGTCCCTCAAATGGGAAAAGGAAAGGTGGCAGCTTCAAATGCCCTCATTTAACCCTAATTAAAACTGTCAGGTGGCTTATCTGGCTTCATTCCTTCATTTATCAGAAGAGTAGAAAGATGCCAGAAGGAAGAGGTTGGGAATAAGGACTTTTAAGAACATGGCCCACCTCCAGGCCTCCAGGGCAGGGATGCTGAGCAGAGCGTGAGGAGAGCCAGGAAGACAGGTGGGCAGTGGGCTCCAAAGGCCCCGGGGCTGGGTCCCACTCACCTTTGGCATAGGCCATGCCAGGGAAGGAATGTCAAGGAAATGCTTAGAGATCCACGGATGTCAGTACAAAAAGTATGATCAACCCCCAAAATAAAAGTAGAACTTAAGGAGAAATGAAATTCTCTGGCTCCTGTTCCCACAGGAATAGTCAAGACTCCTAACTCAGTTATCACAAGACAAAGGCTGTACATGGATGGGGAGTTGTGGGAAGTGAGGAGGGAGCAGAGTGTGGGTTCCACACAGATGATCCCCTGGAGCTTTGTCAAGAACCCTGGGCACCCCTGTCAAGAACCTTGACCTGCTGTGTCAAGAGGAGCCACAGTGTGTGGCCCCAGAGTGTGTATCTGAGAGGCAAAGAGCTCTCTGCTGAGTCCCAGGATGACCAGGGATCCCCCACTCATGTGCAAAAACAACGTGGGAGCAAATTACTGTTCCCTTCAGCGAAACTCCAGGGTCAGTGAAACCAAAACCCACCATCACCTGATTTTATGACTTGAACACACAGGCACCTCAAACAGTTTCCCCAGTGGAAAGGCGGAATCTGGGTAGATGTGGGGGAGGGTGATAAGCATCTAATTGGCCCAGTCTAGCATACATGGCCTCAGCGACTGCTGGGAGCCTCTGCCCTTCTGCTCTTAGGAGGAAGCACTGACCGCAAACAGATCAGATTTCTGCAGCAACAGGGGGCTAAGCTAAAGCTGTCATTTTTCAGAAGCTGTGTCTCTCATGATGGTCCATGGAGAACACTTCAACCTGAGGTACATCAACCTGAGGTACATCAATGGACAAGATATCCCAGAGAACCCTGAATGGGGAATGTTAACTCCCCAGGGGACCAGAAAAAAAGCAAGTTAGAGGAGAAAATCAAGGATGGATCTCCTATGCCCAGTAAAGCAGTTTTAGAACCTGGAGGAGGCAAATGAGGACAGTTCCTCAACTTTAAGAATTTTCCATCCTCCATATCCAACATCAGACACAGAGCATAAAAAGGCCCTAAAAGCCCTTTTGAAAAAAACGGGACCTCCCTTTTGCTCCCACAAAGATTAATAGTGCAGCAGGGTATCTAGAGTCTTTGTTTATATGGACTAATATTTACCATATACATTTGTGACACATACCACATATGTCAGACACAACTCTCAAGATCTTCACATATATTAACTCCCTCTCTAATCCTTGCAACACCCTATTAAGGTGTTATCTAAACACTAATTTTACAAGAGGAAGAAACCCAGAGGTTAAATTAACTGGCCCAAGTTCACACGGCAAAAGAGGATTCACCCAATTCAACCCCTGGAAGTCTGGTTCTGCATGCATTTGGCCACGCTGCCTTCCCCATGACTGCAGGACTGGCCATCCATGCGTCCCATCCTCTGCTCTGGAGCTCCTGCTCTGCCAGCTCACACGCAGCCTTATTTAGAAGCCGAGTAGAAGTCTGGCCTCCATAGAAACCCCAGCAATAGCCAGGGTGAGATTCTCCCAGGCACAACTAGGCAGACTTCTCTCTGACAGTTCTCTGGGGCACTTACGTTTTTCTGGTTGACGACAACAACAGGCTCCTCCCCTCTTCCCCAAGCCAGCCTTCAGGGGTTGTGGACATCTGCTGACTGCTATGGTCTACAGGCCTCATCTTAAACCCATCTTTTGTAAAAGGTCACTTCCCATCATGACTGTCCCACGGTGTAGCACTGTTGAGAACTGAGGGTTCTGGTGCCAGTTGGGGCTACCTATCAACTAACTGTCTGACAACAAGCAATGCACTACAAAACTGCTCCATCCACCTTGTGACAACCAAAAACGTCTCATGACATTACCAAATGGGGACAAAATTGCCCATAGTTGAAAGTACACACACACAAATACACACAGAGGCTTTGGCCCTATAAATTTCAGTAGAGTGGAAATCCAGTTCAACCCTACCAAAAATGTCAATAGCACTCAAATTGATGGACCTGGTTTAGAAGTTAACAGTAACAGCCACTCCAGGACAAAGAAGCATGGCTTATGATCACAGAGTGATAATAAGTAGTCACGAACTCTGGGATTTGATTTCCTATGCCCCCATCCCCACTGCAAAAGACAAAGACAGACAAAACAGTGTTGGAAAAGAAACCAAAATTGCTGACTTCCAAACTCAATGATAATGAAGAACTCCTTTATCAAATTTGTCTTTTAAATCGGAAGTATCTGAACAAAGAAAGCCAGAGTTCTTTTAGCACATCAGTTCTCCCTACTCAGCCAGATTTTGGGAGAAAACTGTTGTGGTTTGTGTTGCTATGATTCCCCCTGGAAAAGGGCCCCTAGCAGCCTCAAACTCCTCAGGGTGCAAAAAAAAAAAAAAAATGTTGGCTTTGGCTGAGGGGACTCAGAGGGAATTTTAATTCATTCAGGGGTAAAGAAAAAAGTGCTTCTTAGAGTTCTCTGATGCAAAAGTTTGGAAATATCAAATGAATGAATGATTAGCAAGAGCTACAAAATATTCCTATTATTATCATTTGTCTTCTGAACGGGGAAGGGACAGTATTAGGATACTAAGAATTACATTAATTTGAACAAATGAGAACTGACAATGTCAGTTAACCAAGTCAAAAATAATCTTACTAAGGTTTTAATCAGTTTACTGCTGGTACTTTAATCCCTATCTAAAGATTATCAGCATGCAGTAGGTGATCTTAAAACATTTCAATCAAGCCTCCCTTTAGGTCCCTAACTCCCCACCATAATAAGCCACCTTCTTAGGACTGTACAACCTGGAGGGACTAAACACCACCCTTTAGAGACTGTGAAGTATCTTTTCCTGGAACCTTATCTCTCCAGACAATTAAAAGGTGTCTTAGTTTTCTACATTGCTGCCAGAGGGCCTTGCACCCAAAATAACATGAAAACTCTTCTCTCTCTTAACTGTAGGGAGCTGTGTTGGATCTTTTGGCTTCCCGTTTACTCCCCCATCTCTTAAATCCAGAGTTAAAAGTTACTCTCCATTCATATAACAAGGAGCATAACTAAGTTGTTTTTTTTTTTTAAATTTATTTATTTATGCACACAAGAACTGGGGTATAGGCCAGAGTGCAGGGGGGTGAGAGGATTCACCAGAGACAGAGAGGGGAACAGAACATGCAGATTGACCGAAGTACACTGACGAGGGGAGCAGCAGGCGAGTCAGGAGAGGTCTGCTGCGCCATGTGGGTTGCCCCCTGGCTGGCCGGGAATGGAACCTGTGCTGCAGTGGCTGAGGACAGCTTCATAGTTTGCGTCTTAACCCTTGGCCCATAACTAAGCTTTTTATGCTCCAGGGTTGGTGTGAAAATATGTCATCCCCTGTCAACACATGTTAAA